>NC_056668.1:156168317-156820192 GCF_018350195.1 Panthera tigris | reverse complement strand
TTTTGTGCCCCTGATAGAGTCTCAGATCCTAATGCACTTCCCTGCTTGACCCCCGCCCCCCACTTACGGAGCAGGAGTGCCCGCAATACACCACGTGGGCATGCTTCCGTGGACTGAATGCCCCTAACCCTTTCTACCCAGTGCACCCCTCTTCCTGCAGTCGGGCTCCAGGGTCAGCCCTCAAGAAGGTCCTCTGGCCCCTTTGCAAGCTCTTGACCTGGTGGCATCTAGGATTTTTGTACCTTTTGCGTCCAGTGTTGTTCCAGGCTTCAGTCCTGTTTTAGGAGACAGTGGTCCCAAGGGCAGCGGCCATTGTGGAGTCACCGGTAGCTGGGATCTGCACGGCACCTGAAACACAAGAGCTTTCAGCTTAGATGTGCTCTCAATCGGCAACAAAGTCCTGCAAAGCTGGGGGGCTGCGGACACCAGTGGGTTAACGATTTGTCCTCACTGCTCCCCATGAATCATCAGCGTCCAGAGAGCCCAATATTTTGCCATCGAATGGCATTTCTTCATCTCCACGGCCGCCCTGTACCCCCAGCGCAGACCCCTGCCCTCTCACCAGGACACAACACACACACATCCAACTGTCCCTTTGTGAGTCACTCTTCACTCTGCAGCCTGAGTGATCCTTTTAAAATATGAATCAGAGCGTGTCCCTGCGTTGCTTCAAACACTTGCTCCCTTCCCATCAAACCCAGAATAAAATCCAAATTCCCCGCGAAATCCCACAGGTGCTGGTGACTCAGCTCCCTCCCTGTGCCTGTCCACCGTCACCTCCCCTCCTCATGGACTTAGCTGCACTCCCTCTCTCAGATCTTGGAACACAAAGATAGACCATATGGTGCCTTCTGAAATTAAAGAAGCAGGCCTTTCCTGTAGATGGAGCATTTTGTGGGCTCAAGAAGGCACCTCTTTCCCTGGGCAGACACAGAACTATAACAGGGCATGTGACCCGGTGAGTGGTTTTGGTCTTCACGCAACCCCACCTGCCAGAGGGCTGGGGGCTCTAGCGTCATCCAGCCACACTGGAATGGCAAAGCTGGAACCTACCCTGTCCTCTCCCACCTCAGGGCCTTCCTCCCAACTTTTGCCTCCCTAAGGACCTCAACTACCCCAGGAGCATTTTTCAGGGAATGTAAGATTTCTGGTGTTCCAAAATCCTGCATCGATTTTAACCAAAACCTTTTATCTCGTTATTTTCTACATTGGCCTGCTTATGATCACTACACACTTGATGGGGTCAAGCCAGCTAATTGTTTAGTCTTGTTTTGTTTTTTTTAAGTCACAAAATGGCCACTCGGTGCTGGCAATCCCAAGTACATGGCATTTATCTAAGCTGTATAACATCAGAGGTCTCAAATCAACAAACTGTTTTTGCCGCCTGGTACTTCTGGGAAAAGATGACAGCAACAGGAACACAGGGGGTTCCCTCATCCACCACCTCCCAGGTTGAACAAGAGTCAACACAAACTCGTTCAGCCTCGGACACCAGCCCTCAGTCTGGCTGGCTCCGTGGGGGGCGGGAGGGGGGCTCAGGGCTCCAACCCCACTCCAGATCCTACTCCAGTCCGTCTGGGAGTGAAGCTCAGGAATCTACCCCCCCACCCCATCCCAGGGACTCTGATAAGCCAGATTTGGGGACCACTGCTTTAAATCCAGGGCTCTGTTAAACACTGACATTCCCAATGAGCCTCAGAGCAGCAGGAGTCCCATACGGCTTCAGCATCTTCAGAGGCAAATTCCATCTTGCCCACGTGGCGGGTGCTGCTGATGTCCAGCACCACTGCTCCCACGTACAGAATGTCCTAGGCCTGGGGGCTTCCTCGGGTCAGGAGCGGGAACAGGCGTGTGTCAGCTCGGTGTCAGGGAGCGGACATCCTCAGGAGCCCCCACCAGCGGCACAATGGAGTTGGTGGACAATACCTTGCTCTCCTGCCCCATAGAGCAGGACCCTGGTGGACAGCACAAGCCTTATTGGGCTCCTCCCCTCCCACCTCCCCAAATCCAGCTGTGCTTTGGTGTCTGTGTTAAATGCATGTAAGGGCACCCACGTGCTGAACAGGTGTATCTTACCACGTTCCCATGGTCACTTTCAGCAGGGCGGGCCCAAGGTGAGGGGAACGAGTCACCTGCTCTCAGATGCTGACCCCACTCTTGCAGGAGCAGGACTGTGAGCGCCTCCCGAAATTCTGCATCCTGGGCCTTCTCATTCGCTCACCGTTCTGATGTGCAGGGAGTGAGAATACACAAATCAGGCAAAACAACCCACTCCAAGGAGGTGTTTATTCTAGAGTGTGTCGTACTTACGTTTCTTCATCGCTTTTTCATAGACACTAACCCTCTAAAAGGAAGACCCTTTGGCCCCAAAGCTCCAAGGTATTAGGATCATTCTGCACAGTAAGTAGTCACAGATACTGTTATAAGCATTTAAGACAGCATGTCTACTCTAGGACAATGGCAAAAATAAACCTGAATGCAACCTGGGAATTCTGCTTGCTTTAGCCCATCTTGGCTGATGCCGTCCAGGTGGACTTCAAAATACAAACTCCTGGTCAAGGAGGGCTGCCTGGCCTGCGGAGCACAGCCCCGGAGTTTATTAGCACAGTTAATATTGCATGCAAATAGATTTCCCCGCTTCTGTCATGCCAGTCCATTAATTCAGCCCCTTGTCTGCTACATCTTTATCCTTGGCAGGTTAATCCTGCCAAATGCCTTTGCTGGAGCACATGTCACGCTGTGCCTATGTCCAACAATGCAATTTTGCTAATCCTGTTGTCTCAGCTTTGTGGCCCTGTCTGGCCAATCCAATGGTGGAAAAAGTGCATATGAGGTTTTTTTGCCAAGATCTTTCTCCTACTCTGGCACCCGCCCCTTCCTCTTCCTCTTCTTTATTAATTTTTTAAATTTAAATATGGTTTCAATTAAATGGTTTGAAAGTCAACCACAGTGTTTGGACAGCTGCCATTGCCAATGTCATTCAGCAAGAATGCTGAGGCTCTCAGCGGGCCTCCAGACTCCTTCCAGTAGCTTCGCCCGGCTGCCAGCCGAACGTGGTAATGGGAAGGGTTAAACAGGAAAATCTGCGAAGCGTCTCTTCTTTCTCCTAGGTTCTCCAAGGCCTGAAGATGACTGAATGGAGCAAATACATCTCGCCCACCATCTTAACGATGCCAACCTCGTTACGGCGTAACGGGATCGTTAACATGGATTATTAGAACAGGTGCACCCCTTCCTGCAACCACCTTTGTCTGCTAGGCACCTGACATGGGGACAGCACCTCCAGGCCCCACAGTGGACCGCTCCTCCTGTCCATGGCCTGGTGGGGTTAAGAACATGGGCTTTATAGTCAGATCTGCCCAGGTTCAAATACCAACCGGTCTACTTTCTACCTCTGCAGCAACTAAGGCACATGGTATCACCTCTCTGGACTCACGTGTCCTCATCTGTAGAATGGGCATGACCACAGCACCCAAAAGATAGAACTGCTGTGAAGATTCAGTGACTTAATATACGTTGATCACAATGAATGAGGCTGGCACACACATACATGTAAGTTTATCTTAGCACAGATTTGAAATTTGTCAAAATGGACTGCCACCTGCAGCTTACTATAGTACGTATCCAAAGTGCATGGTCGAATTCCGCACGGGCATGTTTTTTAGGGTCTCCAGATGTAAATTCCACTCTCTGGCCTGCTAATGACAGAAATCTGGCTCTACGGAGACCTTTGTAAGTGCCCCTACCACTGCTCTCTGTGTTATCCCTGGCCGCTGTGGCAGGTGTGAACCGTGTTCCAGGTGGATGAACAAGGGTCTGTGGTGAGATTCCCAGTGACTCAGTCCTGGCTCTGCTCCCACCTGACCCTGGGCGAGGCGTGCAACCTCTGAGACCCTTCCGCCACAAACGGGAGTGTCGGTTCTACAGTGCAGGGTTATTGTGAGGGTTACGGTCAAAAGCACAGGCGAGCCAGTCGGCAAGCTGCTCAACACGAGCTCAGGGCCCTCCTCATGGCTGGTAAACCACAGACCACCCTGGCTCGTTTCTTTTCCCGAACGCCCTCAGCTGCAGAGTCCCTTCTGCGTAAGTGTGCACTTCGCCTTCTGGTCTGAGCCCTAAGACTTATGAGTGGGTTTTCTTTCTTCATTTACTTTTACTTATCTGATGAAAAAATGCTTTTATCACATAGGTAGGTACCCCTAAGAGAGAGAGAGAGAGAGAGACAAAGAGAAAGAGAGAGAGAGAGAGAGAGAGAGAGAGAGAGAGAGAGAGAGAGAAAGGATTCCCCTAAACAGTTTAAGGCCGTTATAGAAAATACATACATTTCCTCAAGGTGTTTTGCTTTATCTAATGATCCAAATTCAATGGCCATAGGGTGTTTAAAATGCTCTTCAAAGATTAAAAATAATTCATTAAGTCCAGCTGGTACACATATGAGGAGACTGGCATTTTCACTTACTGTTTTGTAGAGTGTTAACTGCCTTCTTCCTTGAAAATAATTTAGCAATATAAAACAAAAGTCCTTAAAGGAAGTAGAATTGACTTGGTAATTCCTCTCATAGGATTTTATTCAAAGGAAAGAATAAGTATGCAAAGATGTTTAAGCACACTAACTGCAGAGTTACTGAGAGCAAAAAGGAGAAAAATCTAAATGTCCCAAAGTTGTTGGTTGAATAACTATGCAGCAATTTAAAATGAGGACAGTGGGGTGTCTGAGTGGCTCAGTTGGCTAAACATCTGACTCTTAATTTTGGCTCAGGTCATGATCTCAGTCACAGTTTGTAGGTTCAAGCCCTGCATCGGGCTCTGCTCTGAAAACGCAGAGCCTGCTTGAGATCCCCCCGCCCCCGCCCCTCTCCCATGCGCGCTCTCTCACTCTCTCTCTCTCAAAATAAGTAAACTTAAAAAGTAAACCGAGGAAAGGATACGTATATTAAAGCGTGTGGGGAAAAGGCAGTTCCACGTGTGCTGCCCTGTGCGTAGGAACGAGTGGTGTTTGAATGACGGTGTGTATGTGTAGGTTTCAAACTGCCCCTGTGTTTGGACAAAGCTGATGTGCACTCTGATGTGAGCACTTAGACCCTTGCATGGTAACCTTGAGAGCAGAGGGCTAACCCTGTTTGGTCCTGATGCATCAAGACAGGGTTTTGCTCTTGATGTAAGGAGAGGATTTTGCTACCGAGAAGAGCTACACGCCTCCCTTGGCAACGAGGCCCCAACCACCACCTATTCTTCCCAGATCCTGCTGGATCTTCTAGTAAATTAAGTCCAGTCATTAGCGGAGGACTTACTGTGTACCCACGACCAGACCTGACACTTCACATTCATTATCTGGTTGAGGTGACAGAGTACTGTTTCGCCAATTTCCTACTTTAAGAAAACGGAGAAATAAAAGTACTAAATTATTAAAATATAGTAAAATGGAGACTTGGAAGCCACAACTAACTTACCCAGCAAGTGGCCGCACAGCCCTGGTTTGAGCCCAGAGCTGCTGGCTCTCGGGGCCCTTAGGCTACAAAATACATCTCTGGCACGATCCCAATTCTTCTGCTGGCATCTGAGTCAAGGTAGACCTCCTGAATTAGCAACTCTCTTTCGCATTTATTTGTTCCAAGTTACAGCTACGCCAAATGCAGTGTTTTTCCTTTTCATTTTAGTCGTTCACAAATCCTATACTTAAGTTTCAAGGGGGGTGAGGAGAATATGGCACAAATCTCCCACAAAACCCCAAGACTCTTTTTCTGCAAAAATTAGGAAATTCTAGCATCCAGCACGCTCTAGTGATTCATTAGAAAAATCCTATATACCTCAAGTCGACCGCACAGATCTTAATCCGGTTTTCGTTTGCCAATCTCTTGAATGGGTTTGTAACACTTCACGTGATTGAAACATGATGGAATCGTGCCATTTGCAGAATGAGCAGTTGTGACTCTGGCCTCCGTGGCTCTGACGAGGCCACTGAGGCACAGCCGTGTGTCGCCTTGGCGAGAACTCCCGCTGAGCGGGCAGTCCGCGGAGCCCGGGTCTCGAGAGAGTCACGCTTGCCCAGCAGACTGCAAACGTCCTCGAGCTCTGCTTACCGCACAAAAGGCAGCACCGGCTTCCTGTTACGTTTCCTCCGGCAGGATCAATCCCACATCCCAGCCAGACCTGGGGCGCCCGCTGGCGATTAACCTCACAGAGGCGAAGCTCCTCCTGGCACTGGGCTGCTGTAGCTGAGTGCAGGTAGGGGGTGAGGGGCTGGAATAAAGGCTGGGAGCAGAATTAGAAGCACATGACGTGTCTGAGGAGGCCGCTCCCTGCATGTGCTGCAGGAAGCTTTTTTTCGTGGTGGAATCACTGCCAGAAAATTCACTTTTGCCATGCGTGCTACTTAGCATCATGGAGGGAGTTTATGATTTCTTCTTTTCTACGGTGACAATAGCTAGTGGTGCTTCCCTGCCCCCCCCCCCTTCCTTTTTAGCTAAGTGAAAGTTGGCTGCATCCAGGATCTCTGGTGGCTCTAGGGATGTACTCAGCACTCACTTCCTGTCAGAGGGATAGAGACTGCTCAGGTTTCTCTACTCTAGAAGATTTAACTGACAATCACACGATTTAAAGAGGCCTGTTTTTGACTCTGCTCTCGGGACTCTGCTTTTGTAATTCTTCACTGAATTTTAAGATGCTTGAAGGCTGCTGGCATTTTTTTTTTTCTAAGTTGGGGTGATCTCATTTACTAGGTTTGTCTCAGAGGGGTGTGAGAGGATGTGATCCAGGGAGGTGAAAGTCCACATGCATTCAGCAGAGGTGGATGCGACTTCCCTGAGACACTAAGAGTTTCCAAAAGGGTTGTCAGCTCCTTGTCTTTCCTAAATGATGCGGCTTGTAACTATTTTAGGGTCCAAGCAAAAGGCAGAAAACCCTTGCTTTAAAGAATCCCTCTACACAGAAGCCTCTGCTGATACAAAAACCACCTAAGGAGTGACTTCAAGAGAAGAAGGAAGTTTCTTCCTTAAAAGGAAGTTTCCTCCATACCTTAAAGACCACGTTCGCGGCACATTTCATTTTCGGGCCATGCCCGTTGTATAAAGAGAAGTCCATCTGCATTTATCTCTGAAAAGGGATTTCTTTTGAAAAAGGACCTCCCTCCCCGGCAAGCCCCGAAGACATATTGACAACAGGAGGATTAAGACACAACGACAATAGGGGGATTATTTCCTAACCTGGTGTGTGACAAACGCCTATTAATAAACGAACAAGCCGGTCCTGTCTCCGTTTTCTCTCAAACACAAAGCCCCATCGCCCAGTGACCAGAGCCAAGGCGTGCACGGAGTTGCTGAGCTCTCTCCCCGTCCTGCCGCTGGCCCAGGACCCGGCAGAGGCCCCCCCGCCTGCCTGAGCACCCCCGGCCCCGACGGAGGTGGCCGTGCAGAGGGCCGGCCCTGTCACCCCTGGCAGGTGGGTGCTCTCCGCTCCTGTCTGTCCCTCCTGCTGTCTTGCCTCCTGTCATTTCTGTTGCAGGCGACGATGTTTCTTGCCGGACAAAATATATGTTGGAGAAGCTTGACCAAGCAGCTTTTTCTCAAGGAAAAACAGAAGCTGTTGTCTGAAAACCCCGACCGGCGCGTTGAGGCTTCAAAGGCCTGGCCGGGCAGTTCTGGTTCTCAGCAGAGACCTACGTGTTTCGGGAAGTCCTGCTCCCTCCCACAATTCCTGGCCTCTGTCACACCGGCTTTGCATTCTCTTCTCTCCAGGATGTCTCCCAAGAGACGATCTCTGAGAAAATGCAGCAACTGACACATCTTGGAGGAAGAGAATGTCTTAATGAAAGGCGGCTTAACCCAGGAGCAAGGGGAGGTTCTGCTGGACGGAACGAGCTACCCGTACACGAGCACCAAACGCTCCGGAGAAGATAACGGCAACCGGCTTGGGAGAGTGATGAGTCACCACCCGTCCTGCGTGCGCAGCCCTCAGGAGGGGACATACTGGCACACACAGCACACCTGGGCTCGCCCACCTGCGATGGCCACTGCAGCGTCACGCGCACAGTCTGTTAGGAGACCAGCCAGCCGCCATTTAGAGATCACTAGCAAACTCGGAGGACAAATCACAAGTCTGAATCTTTCTGTGGTTACTAACAGCTTCCGGGGGCTGGGAGCAGTCGCCTCCTGGAGGGTCCACTCCCCCAGATTCCAGGCCTAGGCACATCACTGGCATGACTTTTGTAGTGTGCCATTATCGGAGTAGCTCAGGGACCCACCGCTGTTAGCCCCGGGAGGAGCCCCAGATCAGCTGGATTTGGGAATTCCTGTGGAACTCTGGGCCCTGGTGCCACACCTCTGAGTCCTGGGGGCAGGGACAGCTTTCTTGCAGGTGAAGGGGCTCACACGCCTGGGGTAGGGGCTTACTCAGAGGAATAGGAAGGTGGGACGGACCGAGGCAGAGGGTAGAATTCAGGGGGGTCCGTGCAACTTCCTTGGGAACACCATTTAAAAAAATGCTTTGTATAATGATTTACGGATGAAACCGAATGAGGAATACTTAGACAAATATCCCGGAAACTTCAAATAAAGCACTTCTGAAACCCTAGGTATCTTAGTGTACGTAGTTAAAGACACTGTGAGAAGAGGTCCATCCAGGACATGGGAAGATCAAGAGCCCCTACCCCTGTGGATGTGGATGTGGATGCCGTGGATGCCGTGGAAAGGTGGACGTCAGCACGGATACAAAGATGCAGCCCAACCCTCACAGCTGTGGCCCCATCTGACCTCACTGCATCCAACAGCCTTACGTCCACATGCTTTCACACCCTGTGCCTCAGTTAAAAAAAATTTTTTTTAATGTCTATTTATTTTTGAGAGAGAGAAAGAGAGTGAGAGAGTGCATGAACAGGGTAGGGACAGAGAGAGAGAGAGAGAGTGACAGAATTCAAAGCAGGCTCCAGCCTCTCAGCTGTCAGCACAGAGCCCAGCACGGGGCTCGAACCCAAGAACCGTGGGATCATGACCTGAGCGGAAGTCAGACGCTTAACCAACTGAGCCACCCAGGTGCACCCCCCGCTAAAAAGTTTTTTTTGATGTTTATTTTTGAAGGAGAGAGACAGTGTGTGAGCAGGGGAGGGGCACAGGGAGAGGGAGACACAAAATTCGAAGCAGGCTCCAGGCTCTGAGCGGTCAGCACAGAGACCAACGTGGGGCTCGAACTCACCAACTGCGAGATCATGACCTGAGCTGAAATCGGATGCTCAACCATCTGAGCCATCCGGGAGCCCCTGTGCCTCAGTCTGCTTACCGCTAACATGGGAATAACAATACTCTTGAGCCCCCAAATTGGACATCATGTGTCTTGCCCACAGCCAGGCTGCAGCCAATGCAGAACGCCTCGTCATAAGGCACAAAATAAATCCTGCTGACCTGTAGGTACTGCTGAGCTTCTCCATCCTTATTCTGGACACAACACAGGATGTCCAGCTTCCTTCATTCTACAAAAAATTCCAGAAAATTGTCACCCTCATACTCACTCAACTACGGACTTAGCAAAGGTAACGTTCGGACTCAGCTGAATTTCACGGGGGCTGGCTTTCTTTACACCAAAGGAGGCCCACCTTATCATTCATTTGCTGTCTTAAGTCTGGGCTGGAAAATTTGGAGAGGGATGGTGGGCACGACTGGCAGGGAATTCTCCCCTGCACTCGCGTATTTTTTAAGACACACTGACAGGGTGCAGCTAACATCACAACACCTTCAAGTGCCTCTTAGCTCTCATTTGACGCAATGCTTCTAGAGGCATGCTTTGATGGGTCTTTCAAGCCTCGGTGGCAAGAGGATGAAGAGTTTCCTGTTTCAAGGCCCAGGCACTTTCCTCCTTCCCTCCTCCCCTCACCCCCAATTCTCATTCTTAGAAAGACAACAAAATAAAAACCAGGTAGGGTGACAACACAATACTCTTTAGACAAAGCACCAAGCCCACAACCTAGCTGATGCCATTCCTCTGTCCCCTCACTCTCAGAGGCAACAGTCTGGGGGCAGAGGAGGAGAGGGGAGGGCTTTCAAGGAAAGCTGAAGAGAAAGGGCTGGAAAGAGAAGAGCCTCTGCAAAGCTTGTCTTCTCGGTCAAAGATCCACCCTGACTTCTGCTCCTCTTGTCCTCAAAAGCACCATAATGGATCGCAGTTTGTCCTCACATTGCCGATAGGGAAAACTGAGATAGTGGGTCTTAAAGCAAACTTTTCTGGGAGCAGCCTATTTATCTTTACAAAAATTGCAGGTTGGTAGGGGCTAGACGTACTTTGTGGACACTCTTAACTTGACTCCGAAGCAAAATTTGCTTCGTACTCAATGCTTTTTATTTCCTTTACACCTACAATGGTTTCAGACCAGCAAGGTGAAGGGGTAATGAAAAATGGCAGCTTGTCCACTGGCAAACATTTCCAAACACCACCTCTGTTACCTTTTCCAGTTTTTAGAACCATGGGCAGCTTACGGAGGTGTAGGAGACAATGGGGGAGCCCTGGAGTCAGAAGGTGAGGGTTACCAGCACTCACTGCTGTATGACCCTGGGGCACTCACTCATCTATCCCAAGCTCCGGCTGCATCACGAAGAACACGGAACTGGATTATTATAATTGAACAAGACAAGATGTCCACGTGAGGCTTTGCCATTTACGAAATCCAGCCCCCTCGGCCCCCACCAATGCCTAAGCACATTTAACTGTAAAACACCGCTCACCTTTCGTGGTTGCATCTGAGTGTCTGACCACGGAGTACTCATCAAGTAGAGGGCAGTGTGGCTGCAGTTCAGAGGGGACTCCCACAGAGAGCCTGGATACCTGGGACGGAAGGGTAAAGGTCAATGAGACAGATTGCGAACGACTGGCTGACAGTTTCCTCGTCGGAAATAGGAACTAGAATAAAATAGGAACTAGAATAACACTTCTCCTCCTTGGCTTTAAGAAGGAATAAAAGGGGGGCGCCGGGGTAGCTCAGTCGGTTGAGCGTCCGACTTCGGCTCAGGTCACGATCTCACGGTTCGTGAGTTCGAGCCCCGCATCAGGCTCTGGGCTGATGGCTCAGAGCCTGGAGCCTGCTTCCGACTCTGTGTCTCCCTCTCTCTCTGCTCCTCCCCCATTCATGCTCTGTCTCTCTCTGTCTCAAAAATAAATAAACATTAAAAAAAAAAATAAGAAGGAATAAAAGGTAATCCACAGGCTCAATAAATATTCACAGCCATCATCATCACCATCATTGGCAACTCATCAATATGCACCCTAAGATCACAGAAATAACCCAAATGCCACAGTGGGGAGGTCCTACAGAGCTCTGTCTTAGGGAGCCCTGGAGGAGTGATGCACACTTTGGAACCTTCCTTCTAAATAACACCCCTGGACTCAGAGTTCATTAAGCCAAAGGATAATAAGCATGTTGGTCGAACCCATTATGTTCTTGGAAGTGTTTTTCTCCAATATCAAACATTAGGAAGAAAAATTAAAAAGGGTCAAAGTAGAGGCATCCAGTTGATTCATAGCCAAGGTGGGCAACACGGTGTTCAGGTGTTTCTATTGTCAGATCACAGAAAAATAATGGAGAAAGGAATTGATGTTGGTAGGAGAGCTGGACAGCAATATTGAGAAAACACTCTGATGCGCATGAGGTAACTGTGCCCTTGTCCCTGGAGGTTAAGTGCTGTCCTTCGTTTCTGCCACACACTGACCCCACCATCCCCACTGAAATCAGGGGCAGGGTCCCCACCAGCATGCCTAGCCTACAGAGCTGGCCACCACACAGCTCTCCCAGGCAGTGCGTGCTGCCTCCCTACCATATTTCTCACGGCCTCAGCAGAGGGTCCCCTGAGCCTACTCTGGGGATGGTGAGGAAGTGGGTGTGGGGGGCACACGTGATAAGTCTACTCCAACCTCCCAGCCTTCCTAAGCCTTCGGTTCCTCCCTTCTGCATTATGCTAGGGAAGTTCCAGAACCTTACTGAATATAGAACCATTGAGTCCAACTTACAGCCAGTCAGCAAAGAAATCTTTTAGAGCCACTTCCAACTGCTTGAGCTAAAACACATAAATTCAGAATTTCTCTATTCTACCCTCCTTAGCCTAACACCCTTAGAATCCATTCGTGGACATTTCTCAGGCTTTCATCAAAATGTAATTTAGCAAAATCTTACAATCCTTTTGGAGGAATGTCCCTCCTGGGCTCTCCCCACTCCTGGGCCTTGGGGACCCGATGCCACTCTGCCCACCGCATGGAGGTGGGGTCTTGGCTGAGGCAGGGCTCCCGGACCCCACCTCTTTCTGCTTCCCTAGTTACCTCCAGTGTTTTCCACTTGTGGAGACTGTTCTTTAGGAAGCAAAATTTGCTGACTGAGGTGCTCAGTTCTATGTTGGTGTTTTGCCAGGGATTTCACTTTGATTGTAGAATTAAAGAGTCCTTCTGATCATGAAAGGGTCTCAGAGGAATGAGCCTGAGGAAATGCCCTGGAGTTCTCTGGCCTGATAGTCCTGCTTTTCAGAATTTCCTCTCAAACTGTCTTTTGCAGCCTGGGCCTCGATAGTCACCTCCCAGCACCATACACTCCCCCCTCTCTCTTCCCTCCCAATGTCAAAACATCGTGAACTGTTATCAAAAAACAGACCGATTTCAGGTCTGCTGAGGAGGGACAGAGATGTCTGGGCAAGCTGGCACAGCTTCTGGAATGCCACCTTTTCCCAAGCCTGACTGCTGGGTGGTCCAGGCGCCCTCCGCACCTCTCCAAGACCCCTGGGGAGGAAGGTGTCATGGCCCCAGTTTTTTGTGTGAGGAAACGGAGACGTGGCCTCACCTGTGTGCTCCCCCACATCTATATGTGCTCCAGGTGACTGAGAGGGGAGAGAATAATGCATTCCTCTGGATCCTGGAGGGGAGTGAGGTGAGGAGGGAGAAGGGGCTCTGGGTCAGGCACGAGGGAGAACCTGGGCTCTGGCCACAGACCTCCAGACCCCCACATTGCCAGAAGGCTGCACCCTTCCTTCTCTGGACGATTGGCGATGTGCCTACTCTCCACGGCTTTGCCAAATTCCCTGGATGCAGAAGGGAGACCGACTTGGGCCATTCCCTTTATTTCTGCTTTAGAAGCACCTCCTTAAACTTCAGTTTTGAAAAGCCTGGAATTGGCAGTGAAATGAGCCTTTCAGATTATCTAAGAATTTAAAAACTTAACTGCTTCTGAAATGCACTTGAGAAAGTACAGGCTTCCTACAGGCAAAGCAATCCTCTATGTAGACTCAGCTTTCGGACATCACGCGTGACACTTCCAGACTAGTTACTGACCCAAAGGAAACAAGGTTAAAACTTTCAGCACCAGTATATAAGTATAGTGAGAGTGACTTAGCAAGTCAGCTCAATTCTGAGTTATATTGGGAGACTTTCTGAAAAATAAGGCTTTGGTAAGACAGCTGGGACTTGGGGTCAGACGGAGGCTTGATTCCTTTCTCTTGGGAAAGTCGTGTGGGCTCAGTCTCTTCAGGGTAAAATGGGAAAGGTGACCACCCCCCCCCCGCCCCCCCCGCCAGAGTTTCATTGCGGGTCCTATCCAGACACGCACAGGGTGTAAACACTACTGGCTCACAGTGAAAACGGTTGAGCCCGACACATCTGGTTTTATTTTCCTTGCCCTTGGGACTCACCTAGGTCACAGGAAGAGAATCTTGTTTCCACATGTCCCAAGCATTCCCGCACGAGTTCCTTTCTGATTCAGCGAGTGTCTTTCTGAGTCTAAGAAGACTGGGTTGGGCACTACCAGATTTGGTAACCAGTGATTTCAAAACAAAAACAAAACAAAAACAAGCACAGACCATGTAAGCACCAAAGTCGAGTTAATCAGCTGGCCTCTGCTACCTTGAAGGGAAAACCAATTTAACCCGCTAGACTTTGAACAGGGACACTTCCTTCACAATCACTGCTGGACAGAAAGAAGTGTCGTTACCTACACAACCAGAAAACCAGCCAGCAACCTTCAGTTAAAGCTCCTCTTCTGAACAATGAGGGGGTAGGTAGTGAAACCAAATCCTCCCAATCGAGCTGAAGAAAGGATCTTCGTGAGGAAGATGAGGACCCAAGTCCCTGGGGGACAGAACTCCGCCGGTGCTCGTTTTTGTCCTGCTCTTCAAATTCACCCCACACCGGGGCTTCAGGACGCAAAGCTGCAAGGGCAGCGATGTGCAGGGAGAAATGAGAGAACAGGACTCAGCCTGTGGGTTCTGCGGTGTCTGGTTTCTGTCAGGACAGAACCGAGGAGGAAGGGGACCGACTCAGGTACAACTGTCGAGACCTGCGGGAAAGACGTCAGCCGGACCAGAGGCTTGGCCCCAGCAACGCAGCTGCCCCCTTCCTTCCCACGGAAACAGAATCTGCCTGACGAAGCATCTGGAATGCACACAACTCCTCCTCTGAGCCGACTCAGCTCTGGAAATCATCTTTGATGCTTTGAGCCTCATTAACAACAAAGGGTCACCTTATCTTGGCCTGATTTTGTCTTTGGTTCACTTTCAATTTGGGTTGTCATGAACCGAATCAGTCAGAAAGGGATTAGGGAAGAATCTTCCCTGTCCCTCCTCTCTCCACACACAGACAGCCCCCCCCCCACCTTGTCCCCCATTCCTCAGTCCTTGCTGCTGTGACTAAATCTGTAAGCGCACAAGTGCCATTAACTGACATTCATCAAAACATTCTCCATTGTTCGCAGACATGAGCGGCCGAGAGGTGGAAATTACTTGGCATTTCATTTTAATCTGTATTGAAGACTTGCCTGACAAAACATATTAAGTGTAAGAACTGCCAGCTTGGGAATGAAGCTATGTTTATGGCTCACCCTGTATTTTTCTTTCCTAAGGAAAGGAAATGACACTTCCCCATCCCTCCCAACCTTCTGCGGCTCACCGGCCCCCACCCCACCGTCATCTTCCACGAAATCTTAACGTTTAATTTTCCTTCATGAGTGAAGCTTTTGTCGGTGGTGTCAGTAAAATTATCACAGACACCCTGCCTCTGTGCCGGCGTCTGAGATTAAAAACACCAACAAGCAAACACCAACAAAACCCCAGCGACTCCGCCTTTCGTACGGTGTTATCGGCGGCATCTCCCAGGGGAAGGTCCGTTGTGGCGTCTGACTGACTGCAGACCACATGAGCTGTGCGTTTCTCTGCAGAAGACTGTCCCCGATCGCTTCTGACAAAGAATGGATGCCATGCTAATGGATGCGCATAATTACCAAGGGACAACGACTCTCCCTGCCGGATTGGGACAGTCGCCATTGCCACGCGGCATGTAGAGTGTGGGCCACTAAGGTTCGTTTTCGTCGGATCCTCAGGTTGACACTTTGATCTTTCAGGATGCTTCCACACCGTATCAGAAATAGATAACTAAAGAAGTAAATAAATAAATAAAAATCAAGGCTCTCAGAGATGGAGCGTTATTTTTTCTTTTCTTTCTTTCTTTCTTTTTTTTTTTTTTTAATTTTTGCTCTGGTCTGTCTCCCTGGATTAGTTAGGAGGCTGCCTTGGGGCGAGGCACAGCGTGAGCGGCCCACACTCTCTGTGCTGCCGCCGGCCCAGGTCAGGCACAGGGATCCGGGAGAAGGAGAATCGGTAGCAGACCTGTGCAATGGAGGCTGGGGTGGGGGTGGGGAATCCGGGTCAGCAGGGACTCACAGGGACACTTCGGCTTCGTTTACCAACCTCCCGACGCTGCAGAGTGCGGCTGTCCGGGTGTGAGGAGGGTAGAGAAGCCCTCTGTGCTGTGTCGTGTTTTACGGTGATTGGATCTGCACCCGGGGCCATTTCAGAGTTCTGCTTCTTGGTGAACTTTCTGTTTCCAAGCTTCTGGCTTGGCTTGGCTGAGCTTGGTGAGGGTCAGGTGGACCAAAGTCTCTCCAGAGAGGCCTCTGTTGTCCCCCATCTTGGCTGATGTTCATTTCAGCCCTTCCACCGGCCTCTGCCATTCCCAGGATTTTGGACTCAGGGGTTGAGAGCAGAGGAAAGGAAAGGAGAGAAACACTTCATGTCCTCCCTTCGTGTCCTCAGCCAGCGCTTCTCCGGGTGGCTCCGACCCCTTCAAACTGTGAGTCCTGGGGATTCTGGTCCCAGGCCACAGCAGCCCACAGCTCCCATGTCAGGGTAAGGGTGCCAAAACCTTGAGGTTCGTGCTGGGGGCAATGGGGAAGCCTCCACCTCGTGAAGGCAGGTGGACCGGTGGCCTGGCTGGCTGTTGTTGTTCTGTCCCACCACAGGTATCAAACTGGCTCCACACTCCCACCCCTGTCCCCCACCCCCACTCCCAACCCCCAGCCAGTGAGTGGCCCAGGTCGAGCACGGATGCCCAAGACAAACTTGTCGAATGAGCAGGTGCATCAATGAATGGGAACAAACCATCCGTCGTGCAGAGCTCCCCACTCTCTCCTTGATCTCTGCAATACCCTTGGCTTTGCACAGAGCAGGGTGAGGAAGGGTTTGTGTTCTGTCCCGTCACATACGCTAGAACACTGCTCACAGCTACATTTATAACACAAGATCTCAGGCTGACACCAGAGGAGAAGAACCAGTCAGGCTGGCCTGGGGCTTGTTACCAATCAAGCCCTGAACAGATGTAGCTTTCTGCCTCATTCCCAGTCCAGGCTACCCTACCCCGATGCACTCCAAAAACTCACACCTTAGTAGCCCAAAGGTATGGCCTTTTTCATAAGGTGTGAGGAAAATAACACCTACCTGGTTTCCAGTCATAATTTCGGTCTGTCATCTTTTGATTTGTAAGATAAATACTATAAGAGAGACTTGCATGCGGTCCAGTTTTAGGGGCAGATGTGAACAGAATGGTAATTACTTGCCAAGAATTGCAGCAAATCATTTGAATGAACTACACAGTATAGGCACATAATGGCTAGAAAGATAAGTATCTGTTCTAAATCTGTTCTACATAGTTCTGATTCTTTGTCATATAAAAATGACGTTAAACAAATAACAATGCCCTATTAGCTTCCGCTTGAACAAACTAAAAGTCTTTTTCTTCAGGAAGTAAGTAATTGGTCAGGTTATAAAATGAACTCTTTCTCAGTTCTTTGATCCAGTTCTGCTGATAAGATGCACACAACTCTGTTTTGTCTCCCGGAAACTCCAAATGACCTAGCATGTCTTATAGATCATCATTAAGGAGCTCTTGGGGCCCTGCCGGCACCCACCCCCCATACCCATCTTGGATCCAGCCCAAGGGAAAAGATGGAACAGGCAGGCAGCCCGGGCAGAGAAGCATCAGGGCACAACCCACAGTCAGAGAGAACATTCACCGGGGGGAGCTGGGGGAGCGCCCGAACCATTTCCCACTCTTTTTCACATTAGCCTGTTTGATTCTCATTACAGCACTTGTCACCAGCTGCAACCATGCGCCCGCAGCTTTATTTACCAGTGTGACACAGGACCGTCCACTGGCCGTAAGCCCCGTGAGTAGGGATTCAGGTCGGAGCTGTTCACCTCTGTGTCTCTAGCTCCTGGCATATAATAGATACTCAAGACATACTTGTGGGAAGCGACGTTCTATAGAACTGCCCACGCCCCCCTTGATGGCGGCAGTACCCCTGGCTCTGCACAGAGCAGGCATGAGGAAGCAGGTTCGGAGATTCTCATCAACGTTGAAAAAGAGCAGGAGGGAACCTAAGCTCAGAATTAGGGCTAAGATAAGAGTTGTAAGTTAGAAGGATGCACTAAGTATCACGGTTAGAAGCCTCAAGACCCGGGCATCACAGCCTAGAGACAACTGCCACCTATCTATGATGATGTCCCAGGTCTGCATTGTTACAGACGGGAAGTGACTGCAGAAAGACAGGAAGGGGAGGAAGGGAAGAGACGCTGAAAGGAATGAAGCCAGGCACTAAGCAAAGAGCTCACAGAGGCTGCAAACTGCGTGATGCTGTTCAGAATTTATAACGTGCCTGTGGGAACAGGTGAGAATGGTGCACGCCAGCGGAGGCCTTGTGCCCTGTAAGACAGACACAAACCTCTTCAGTTCCAAGGACAAGAAGCCGTTCTTTGAACACTTCATCTTCCAGATCCAACCACGTGTAAAGAACATAAACTGACACACACATGCTGCATTTGCCACAAAAGCTTTCCCTAACCTGACTCATCACTGACAACCTAAGTATGCACCAAGACTCAGACCTAAGACGGGCAGCCTTTATCCCAAATTCACTGGACTGAATGTGACCATCTCTTCTAAGTCTTGTTGACAATTTTTTTTTTTTTTTTGCATCGCCAGTGATGTTCACTCATAATTCTCAGCCCTTCAATTCTTCAGCCAACGTTTCAGTTTAAAAATGTAACCTGCTGGGGCGCCTGGGTGGCTCAGTCTTGATTTTGGCTCAGGTCATGATCTTCTGGTTCATGGGATTGAGTCCCGCCCGCATTGGGCTCTGTGCTGACAGCATGGAGCCTGCCTGCTTGGGATTCTCTCTCTCCCTCTCTCTCTCTGCCTCTCTCAAAATAAATAAATAAACATTAAAAAAAAATCAAAAGTGTAACTTGCTAACTATCAGCGATGGAAGAATGTTTGGATAGCCTAAGTGATTTTGCTGATGTAGTGGCCTTTAGTCTCATGAGTTTTTGTATCTCTGAAACACTTACAAAGGGGAGGGACAACAGGTTTCAGGCTGAAATGGCTGCTTTCCTATTCTGAATGAGTCCCTGGATACTGTGTCAGAAAATGCCTACTGTGTGCTCAGTGGTGACACTACAGAGCGGAGGCTGAGCCCTGGCACACACTGCCTGGGCAGTGAGGTCTGCCAGTCACTTTCAGCCAAAAGCCATGCCTGACGCAGCCACACTGTGGGGTGACAGGGCTCTGAGCTCTGTTGGCCATTTGCCACTAGATGATCCTGATCCTCTTAAGAAAGATTATCCAAAAGAAGGCTGCAATTATTGATCGAAAACTGTGTCTTCATCTAATCATGACGACACATCAGTAACACCCAAAATGAGAGACCTTTTCCGTTCTCTTAAAAATGCCAATGCCAGGAAGGACAAGACAGGCTGAGGAACTGTTTCGGATTACAGAAGATCAAAGACACATGACAGCCAGACACAAGGAGCACTGCTGGACTGGATCCCAGATGAAGGAAAGAAGTTGCTCCAAAGGCTATTACTGAGACAAACAGCACAATTTGGATATGTATTGTATCATCTCATCAACACAATACTACCACAACTGTAGCGATACAATGACATTATATCAATCTTCAATCTCCTGACTTGGATAACTGTATTTGGCGATGTTTTGAGGAAACACAGCCTGAAATATTTGAAGATAAACTAACTCTCAAATGGCTTGGGGAAAAGACGTGCATGCATATATGTATGGGTGTGTGTGTACATGTGTGTGTATGAGAGAAGGAGGGGAGCAAAGGGGTAAAGCAATCAGTCTGGGTCCAGAGTACCTGGGGGTTTCATTGCACTGTTCTTACAATGCCGCTTTAAGTTTTACATTTTTTATTTTGGAAGGAATACATTTTCATTTTCTTTTTTGCTTTCTATGTTGAACCATGTCACCTGTAAATAAAGGCAACTGTGAGATCTTCTTTGTCATTTTTTGAGTCTGAAAAAAGTCATACTTGAAGTAACTGACATCACATTTAGTGTCAATTTATTTACCAGGGTATCTCTTTAAACTCCAATATTATACGATCCCAGTAATTACTTCACGTACAACATAATCTTGAACTGTTTTAATTTGCTCTGTCTTGCTCAAAGCTGCTTTGGGAGGAAAAATGGTATTTTTGTTTTATATGGAAATGGGTAACACAGATGGTTTTACAATGTGGCTTAAATCACATAATGCCCTTTGGCTTTTTAACTAAGTCAGAAAGATAAATTCCTAGTAGTTAATCAGAGCCACTTCCTGCTCCCGCCCCTCCTTGGCAATTTGGGGGGCCCGTGTGGCCAGAGGTCCTTGGGAAAGCCTATCTCTCGTATACCTTTAGTCGCCAAGGGGTATTCACTTCTCGCAGGCAAGGTCAACACAAACGTTGCCTATTTGACACGAAAATATCCTTCCTTCCATTGAAATGGCAGATGATCAAAAGGATACGAGCAAGAATATTTTGCTTGGCACGTGGCCTAAAAGTTCTAAATTTATCTCTTCTATTTTTACTTCGTTCTCAGATTGGATTAGTTACTAGGCAACTGAAGTATTTAATTTCATTTGCTAATAGTTACATTTTAATAGAGGCGGCTAGTGGACACGACCAATCCTGCCAATGCAAACACGGCCCAACCCCCAACCTCCACTGGGCAGTAGGCCTGACTACCTCATTCTTGTGGCAGATAAACACTATTCATACGCTCATGTTTTACTGACTCGACGTTCACATACCGGAAAGGGGGATGTCTCTTTTGGAATTACTTAGATTAAAAATATTTCAGTTACTTGTTTTTCTCACTCCAAAAGCCACCTGTTTGTGGCATCCTAAACCCTCTTTAAACTTGTGGTTCACAGCGGCACACCAAGCACATAGGTCTTCTTCCCCTCACCAAGAAGGAAAAGCAATCCTTAACAGCAGAGAAAGGGCACCATCAGCACCCCAGGTGTATTGATAGGCAGGGTAGGTTGATAGAAAAATGAAAATAGGGAAAACTACCCCAAACAAACCTAGCACTAGGGTTGGCGGAGGTAAGACAGTCTTCCAATAGGGAGCTGGAAAAAATCCAAATGTGGAGAGAGGGCAGGTTGTTGGGAACACTTATGATGGAAATTAGTTTTAAGATAGCCGCCACGCCCTCAGACCCGGCTTTTCCCCAGTATATAGAAGGCTGGATGTGGTATGCTATGGGAGTGGCTCCGAAAGAAGGCTGGAGATTGGTCTAGGATGGGGCTGTCCTCTTGGATACTGAGTCTAGAACATTAGAGCACAGCTACTCAACAGACTGGGTCGGGGAGAAGGAGAGGAAAAGAGAAATACCACTCTACCCAGACGTGGGCTGCGGGGAACTGTTCCACCTCAGGGCAAAGCTTCCCTGGGGGTCCCGGCTGGCCCGGCTGCCTTCTTCCCAGGCACTCTGAAGGGCAATCTGCTGTCAAGCCCCTCACTAATGGACATGTGCTTCTTGGCCATCTTTCCTTCAGAGAAGGGACGTGCAGTGGAAACACCAATCCACATATTTCTGCCCTTAAAATATGAATAGGCAGGCAAGAATTATGAGACCTTTGAGGAAATCAATTGCACAAGAGAGAAAGATCAAAATAACCTGAACTGGACTCCAATGCAGAGAACAGAACGTACAAACACACACACACGCACACACATACACACACACACACAATTACTATCACCAGAGACGCTACACTGATGAGACCAAAATAGGCTACTGTGAAAACAGAGCCATCGGAGAGCAAGAGAGAACCCTTAGAAGTTAAAAACATATAAAATTGTGCTACAGATTTTGTCCTGTGGGGAGGAGTTAACAAATTCTGATTAAAACTATATTTTCCTGTCAATGGTGAGAACTCAACGCTTTAAACAACTAAAGAATAGGATGTAGGGGGCGCCTGGGTGGCTCGGTTGAGCATCTGACTTAGGCTCAGGTCGTGATCTCACGATTCGTGGGTTCGAGCCCCACGTCAGGCTCTGTGCTGACAGCTCGGAGCCTGGAGCCTGCTTCGGATTCTGCGTCTCCCTCTCTCTCTCTGTTCCTCCCCTGCTTGCACTCTGTCTCTCTCTCAAAAATAAATATTAAAAAACAAATAGGATGTAGAACTTACAAAGCACCAAAGGTAAAGAAGAAAATGTTGTAACGACAAAGAAAAGGAAGACACGGAGAGAAACTATGAGAAGCATGTGAAATAGACAATGAAAATAAATGATGGGGATGAGCCTAAATATATACATATTTATAATAAATACAAGGAATTGAATTATTTTAAGAGATAGACTTTCAGATGGGAAATATGTAGAACTGAGCTGTTAGTTATAAAACATTTTTTTTTAATGTTTTAATGTTTAGGGGCCCCTGGGTGGCTCAGTCGATCGAGCGTCCAACTTTGGCTCAGGTCATGATCTCACGGTTTGTGGGTTTGAGCCCCGCGTCAGGCTCTGTGCTGACAGCTCAGAGCCTGGAGCCTGCCTCAGATTCTGTGTCTCCCTCTCTGTCTGCCTCTCCCCCACTTGTGCTCTGTCTCTGTCTCTCTCTCTCTCTCTCTCTCTCTCTCTCTCTCAAAAATAAATATAAAAAAAATCAAATTTCTTAATATTTATCTTTGAGAGAGAGAGTGGGGGAGGGGCAGAGAGAGAGGAAGATGCAGAATCTGAAGCAGGCTCCACGGTCCGAGCTGTAAGCACACAGCCCAACACAGGGCTAAATTCACGAGCCGTGAGATCATGACCTGAGATGAAGTCAGACACTTAACCGACTGAGCCATCCAGGCGTCCCAGTTACAAAACCTTTTAAATGGCACCAAATTGAATGACTGGAGATAAACCTAGTAAGTGCTACCAAAAAGAAAGCAAAAAGAAATGCAAGTCAAAACCACAATGAGATATCACCTCACACCTGTCAGAATGGCTAATATCAAAAAAGACAAGAAACGATGAGTGTTGCCAAGGATGTGGAGAAAAAGGAACCCTCCTACGCTGTTGGTGGGAATGCAAACTGGTGCAGCCACTCTGGAGAACAGTATGGAGGTTCCTGAAAAAATTAAAAATAGAACTACCATATGAGGCAGTAATTCCACTACTGGGTATTTACCCAAAGAAAATGACAATACTAATTCAAAAAGATGTATGTACCCCTATGTTTACTGCAGCATTATTTATATGAGCCAAGATACGGAAGCAGCCCAAGTGTCCGTTGATAGATAATGGATAAAGATGTGGTGTGTGTGTGTGTGTGTGTGTGTGTGTGTGTGTGTGTGTGTGATGGTATATTATTCAGCCATGAAAAAGGGGGCTCTTGACATTTGTGACAACATGGATGGACCTAGAGAGTGTTATGCTAAGTGAAATAAGTCAGACAGAGAAAGATGAACACTGTATGATTTCACTTATATGTGGAATCTATAAAAAGACAAAACAAATTAGTAAACAAAAAAACAGACTCTTAGATACAGACAGAGTGCAAACTTGTGATAGCCAGAGGGGTGGTGGGCAGGGGGAACAGGTAAAACAGTGAAGGGATGAAGAGTTACAAGCTTCCTGTTATAAAATAAATAAGCCACAGAGATAAAAAGTACAGCATAAGTAACAGAATTAAAATATACTGTAATAATGTTGTGTACTGATGGATGGTTATTATACCTCTCATGATGAGCACTGAGTAATGTACAGAATTGTCTGTACACCTGAAACTAATATACTAATATACTTGTATGTCAATTATTCTTCAATTTAAGAAAAGCAAAAAATTCAATATTAATACCAGGTAAAAATAGACTACAAGGCCAAAAGCAAGGGAATATTTTATGTGGATTAAAGATTCAATCCAGAAGATAATAATAGTCACAAACTTTTTTCACTGAAAAACACAGCATGGATCTTTGTAACAAGTGTTAGAAATGCAAAGCAGAAACTATTAAATTCGTGATCATAGGGGGAAACTTTTGCACATCTTTCTCAAAAATTGACAGCTTGAGTAGACAAAAATATAGGCAAGGCTTTAGATGATTTGAATACACAATCATCAAACTACATTAATTTCATAATTAAACTCAGTTCTCATCTAACAGAAAACATGCTTACATTTCCATGGAACACTTAACAAATCTGATCAAGTATTTGGCCACAAATAAAATCTCAATAAAACCTTGAACAGATACATGTTACAGGTCTCTTGGAACTCTAACCCGAGAGTAATTTATAAAAGAAAATCAAAGCTGAAATTAGTGAGTGTATGGCAATGAATCATAATGAGGGCACTCAGCTCAAAATCTACAGGGTGCATCAAAGAGGCGCTCTAAGTTTAAAATGCATTTGGAAATCAAAGATTGAAAATGCACTAAGCAATCATCTCAGTATTAAAAAAAAAAAGGCTAAACAAAGTAGAACAAAGGGAATCAATAAAGACAAAACCAGGAATGGTGAAATAGAAAACAAGTAAGTCAGTTTGATTATTGAAACCAAAAGATGTTTAAAGACCGATAAAAGAAACCAGTCTGATAAAAAAAAAGGTAAACAGAACAAAATTATGAATACTAAAGAGGATGTAACTATAGACATAGATGTTATTTCAAAATTACTAGAGAAAATACACATGAATTCCAATAAATTTGAAAAAGTTTTGAAACAAAATCGAAAACAGAAATAATATTCTAGAAACATATAAACTATTAAAATGACTTAACAAGAGGCAGAAAACCTGAAAAGATCAGTAACTATAGGAAAAGAAAATTGGAAATGGAGTCAAAGGTCCCCTACTTGTTTCTAACCCTTATCAGCTGGGTCCCAGGCCCAGATGTTTTTACCATTTACTTTTTCCCCCTGACTTTAACAACCTTTAAATTTTGAAGTACATATTAATCCCTGTGCCAGATTTCTACAGAACATAGAAAATACGCAAAGATTCTCAATTTATTCTATAAAGCTAGTGTAACCTAGATGCCAAAAAAATGGATAGAATGACACTAAAATAGCAAAGTGCAGACAAGAATTCAGTAACTCAAAATGCCTATTAAAGCCAAGACATTTAATAGTAAGAAATTTAATATTTAATAGGGAACTTGGTATTAATTTGGTGGAATGACCATCGAAAGTGGTCTAAGGCAGTGTGGGATGGAGAACACGTGTCCCACCTGAAAGAGGTCATCAGTTTAGTGTATAGCAGGAATTAGGAGCACAATCTTATTAATGCATACATAAGCAAAAATTCTAAACATAATAACAAATCAAAATTAGTAGTGTCTTAAAAGAGTAACACACTATGACCTAGAAAGAGGGTTTATCCAACAAATGCAAGGAAGACTCAATGTTAGAAAAATCTATTATAAAATTCAATTCACTAACATTTCAGAGGAGAAAAAACACATGAGCATCTTGATGAAGTCATAACGGCATTTAATAAAACTGCACATCAATTCCTAATAAAAAGTTCTTAATATGCTCAGTTCAGAGAAAATATTGATAAAGGATATAGAAAGAAACCTACGAAATGATCTATTAACGCTGAGCAATTAGAAGCAAGAGAGGGACGCTTGCCCATCGTCATCACTGCCTTTCCACACCACACCAGCAGTCCTGGGCAAGGCAGTGACTGGAAAATAGAGAGAGGAATAAACACTGCAAAGGAAGAGAAAACAGTTTGTTTCAAAGTATGTGGTTGTTGTCATTAAAATCCAAAACCATCGACTTGAAAATGGCTAAAACTATGAAAATCGATCAGCAAGGTGCCTAGATGTAAGGTATCTTATCTGTTCTGCACCTGCACATCTCAGAGATACAGATATGAGAAGTGGATAAGGAAGACCAAGGAAATACAATGTGTCGCTCCTCTTGAGTTCTTGAATTTTCTAAATTATGTTTAATGGTTGAATAAAATTCTAACAGTGTCAGATGTGGTTGTATAAGTGTACATAGAGGAAACATTTAAGACAAATTCCATTATAAACAGGGGAGGGTAAAAGGGGGCCAAGGAAAGTAAGGTTTTCTACTTCTCTCAAACTGGTAAAGCGTTAGCATCAACAGACTGTGATAATCACACACATGTGCAACACAGACACAATAGACGGGGACAACACATACACACATACACACACATAGCTACCTGCAATGTCATATCTAGCCAGAACACTACAAAACACACAGCCAAAATCACTACACATAAATCAAAATGAAATTCTAAAAAATGTTTAAGTAACCCAGAGCAAGACAAGAAAAAGAAAACAGAAATAAAAAGAGAGAGAGAGTAAAAGCAAAAAAGAAAAATAAAATGGCCAACTTAAGTCCTAACACACCAATACTTAAGTTAAATAAAATACACCAATTAAAAGAGATTGGCTGAGTGAATAAAGAAACATGACCCAACTATATACTGTCTACAGGAAATTCACTTCAAGTATAATAATAAAGATAGATGAAAAGGAAAAGGATAGAAAAACATATATCATGCAATAAAGCAAGAGCTAGCAGGAGTGCTATATTGATATGAGATCAAGTAGGCTTCAAAGAAAAGAAAATTACCAGAGACAGAGATAGATATCACATGATGATAAAAGGGTCTAACCATCAAGAAAATACAACAGACAAGAGGGCTGCAAATATAAGAACCAAAAACGGATAGAACTAAAAGAAGAAACAGAGAAATCCACAATTATAATTGGAGGCTTAAACATCCCTGTCTCAAAAGTTTATAGAAAAAACCAGAAAATCAGCAAGGACAGAGAGGACCTCAACAACATCATCCATCAAGAGCGAATCAACATTTATAAAACACTTCACCCAACAATAGCAGAATACACATTCTTTTCAAATGCCTGTAGAACATATTCAAAGAAAAGCAATACCCAGAGCCAAACCGCCCCCCTCACTCACACTCACTCACACACACACACACACACACACACACACACACACGAAACCAGAAATAAATAACAGAAAGGGAAGTCTAAACACTTGTAACTAAACAAAAGATTGCCAAGCGATACATGGTTGAGAGGAAGTCTCCAGAGAAATAAAACATGCTAAACTGAATTAAAATGAAGAAAAAAAACAAAAAAACAAAAAACAAAAACCCCAGCATATCAAAAATCTGTGAGACACAGCTAATGCAGTGCCAGGAGGGAAACTTGTAGCACTAAAATGCTTGTTTTAGAAAAGACAAGTCCTAAATAATAATCATCTAAACTCAAGAACCCAAGAAGAGTAACAAACCTAAAGCAGGCAAAAGAAAGGATATAAGAAAGAACAGAAACCAGTGAAATTGAAAATAGAAAAATAAAGGAAATGAAAAACAAAAATCTGGTTCTTCAAAAAGATCAGGCAAATGAACAAATCTTTTAATAAGAAAAAGACTTCAATAAGAAAAAGCAAAAGAGAAAAAAAAAACCCCACAAATTACTATATACCCTGAAAGCACCAAAAGAATAGTAAGAGAAATATGAATAACTCTATGAATAACTCTATACACATAAATTTGGCAACTAGACAAAGTGGACCAATTCCTTAAGAAACACTGACTACCACAAGCTCACCCAATATAAAATAGACAATTTGAATAGCCCTATAAGTATTAAGGAAATTGGATTTTTAGTTTTAAATCTCCCAAGAAAGGAATCTCCTGGCCCACATGATTTCCTGGGAGAAGCCTAGTAAAGAATTAACACCGATTGTACACTTTCTCTTCTAGTGAGCAAAAGAGGAAGAAATACTTCTTAATTTATCTTATAAAGCCAATGTTATCCTAATAACAACACCAGACAGGGACAGGATAAAAGAGAAAACCAGAAAAAAATATCCTTCATAAAAATGCAAAACTCGTTAACAAATATTAGCAAATAGAATTCAGCACTATATAAAAGGAATTATACACCATGATCAGGTGGGGTTTATTCTAGGGGTCAAGAGGGTTCAAAATTCACATACCAGTGTAATTCATATTAACAGGCTAAAGAAGAAAATTACACAACCATACAGATGCATAAAAAGCTCTGACAACATTGAACACTCATTCCTGATATAAACACTCAGAAAAACAGGAATAGACAGGAACTTCCTCAACCTGATATAAAAAGCATCTACAAACTACCGTACAGGTAATATTATACTTCATGGTGAAACACTGAATGCTTCCCGCCTAAGATGGGAAAAGGCAAGGATGTCTGCTCTAATCACTCCTGTTCAACACAGTACTGGAAGTTCTAGCCAGTGCAATAAGGCAAGACAAAAGAAATTTATTAAAGAACAGAAAGAAAGCAAGAAAACTGTCTCCATTTCTAGATAACATGAGATTGCATAGAAAATCCCAACAAATCTATGGGGCACCTGGGCGGCTCAGTCAGTTAAGCAGCTGGCTCCTGGTTTCGGCTCGGGTCATGATCTCCTGGTTTGTGAGCTCAAGCCCTGCTTCAGGCTCTGCACTCACACTGCACTATGAATGCAGAGCCCGCTTGGGATTCTTTCTCTCCCCCTTTCTCTCTTCCTCTCTCGGCTAATAGACTCTCTTCAAAAATGGAAGTTAAAAAAAAAAAAAAAAAAAGGAAATCCCAGCAAATCTAAAAACAAAAACAGAACAAAAATGCACAAACAACTAGAACTTGTAAGGAAGTTCAGCAAGATCACTGAATACTAAATATAAAAACATTAAAAAGTCAACCGTATTTTTTTGCATACTAGCAATGTACATTAGTGAGTGCTAAATTTAACATATAATACCGTTTACAACTACTCAAAAAAAGGAATTTTACATGTAAATCTAATAAAACTTGTACAGAACTTGGATGCTGAAAGCCACAAAATGCTAATAAAAGGAATCAAAGATCTAAATAAATGGAGAGACATACTGTGTTCACGGATTTGAAAACTCAACATAGTGAATGTGTCAATTCTACCCAAGTTGATGTAAGTTTAATGCAGTTCTTAACAAAAACCCCTATATTTTGTAGGTATAGACAAGATTATTCTAAAAATTTTTTAATGTTTATTTATTACTGAGAGACAGAGAAAGACAGAGCTTTAACGTGGGAGGGACAGAGAGAGGGGGAGACACAGACTCCGAAGCAGGCTCCAGGCTCTGAGCCGTCAGCACAGAGCCCGACGTGGGGCTCAAACTCGAACAGACCGTGAGATCATGACCTGAGCCGAAGTCGGCCGCTTAACCGACCGAGCCACCCAGGCGCCCCTAGACACGATTATTCCAAAATTCTTCTGCAAAGGTAAAGGTACTAAAATAGTTAAAACAATTCTGAAAAAGAATCAAATGAGAAAAATCAATCTGCCTGTTTCAAGACTTGGTGTGGAGTCACAGTGGCCAAGACTGTGGTATCAGTGGGGGCAGAGACAAACAGATCACTGGAAAGAACAGAGAACCCATCTAATTCCATATTATTGCCCTGCTGAGTTGTGACACAGGTGCACCAGTAACTCAGTAGAGGAAGGATGGCTTTTTCAGCAAATGGTGTTGGAGTCACTGGGCACCCAGAGACAAAGACCAAATGAAGCTTACACCCTACATGAAAATTAACCCAGAATGGACAATGGACTTAATTATAAAATGTAAAACCATACAATTTAGAAAAAAAACCCTAAGAGAAAATCTTTGGGATCTGGGGCTAGGCGAAGATTCTTTAGATACGGCATGACACAATAAAAGAAAACAAGTTGATAATCGGACTTTAACAAAGTAAAATCCTTCTGCTATGCAGGCTGGGAGAAAATACTTGGAAGCCAGGTAGCCTACAAGAGATTATCATCTAGTCTATGCAAGGAACTCTCTAAACTCGATATTAAAATAACAAGCAATCCAAGTAGAAAACGGACAGAAGAATGGACATTTCACCAAAGAGGATACCCAGAGAGCAAATAAGCACATGAGAAAATGTTCAATACAGCTATTCATTAGGAAAACGCACATCGAGCCGCTCTGGGAAACAGTGTGGAGGTTCCTCAAAAAATTAAAAATAAAGCTACCCTACGACCAAGCCATAGTACCGCTAGGAATTTATCCAGGGGACACAGGAGTGCTGATGCATAGCGGCACTTGTACCCCAATGCTTATAGCCACACTTTCAACAATAGCCAAATGATGGAAAGAGCCTAAATGTCCATCAACTGACAAATGGATAAAGAAGATGTGGTTTATATACACAATGGAATACTACTTGGCAGTGAGAAAGAATGAAATCATTCCATTTGCAACAACTTGGATGTAACTGGAGGGTATTATGCTAAGTGAAATAAGTCAGTCAGAGAAAGACAGATACCACATGTTTTCACTCATATGTGGATCCTGAGAAACTTAATGGAAGACCATGGGGGAGGGCAAAGGGAAAAAAAAGTTACAGAGAGGGAGGGAGGCAAACCATAAGACACCCTTGGATACTGAGAACAAACTGAGGGTAGATGGGGGGTAGGGGAGAGGGGAAAGTGGGTGATGGGCATTGACGAGGGTACTTGTTGGGATGAGCACTGGGTGTTGTATGGAAACCAATTTGACAACAAAAATAAATTAAAAAAAAAAAAAAAAAGGAAAATACACATTGAGACCATACACCTACCAGTACAGACAGAAAAGAAATAGTGAAAGCACAGAATGCTGGAGAGGATGCGGAGAAATCTTTCATACACTGCCTATGAGAACGTAAAATGGCACGGCCACTCTGGAAAACAGTCTGGCAGTTTCATCAAAAAATAAACATACACTGGCTATGTGACCCAGCAATTGTACTCCGGGCATTTGTCCCAGAAAAATGAAAGCTTGTGGTCATGCAAAAACCTGTACACAATTGCTTGTAGCAGTCTTCCTTGTAGTAGCCCCAACTGGAAACCACCAAAACGTCCCCCCCAAAAGTACACAGCAAAACAAACTGGGGCATGCCTGTGCCATGGAATACTACTCAGCATTCAAAAGGAACAAGTTGTTGACACAACAATGTGGATGGGTCTCAAGGGCATTATACTGGGTAAAAAAGCAACTAGCAGCTTCACATAATGAACGATTCCATTTATGTCACATTCTCAAAATGGTAAGAATTACAGAGGCGGAGAACAGGCTAGTGACTGCCAGGGGTTCAAGATGGTGAAGGGGGTGTGGGGTGTGTGGGACCACAAAGAGGTAGCACGGACGAAGGAGACCCCCGGGTGATGCACAATTCTCCATCTGGACTGTGCTGATGGGCACACAATCCACATGTGTGATTTTGTATGGTTGGTTTTAATAATATACTATTGGTTATGTAAGATGTCACCACAGCGGGGGCGCCTGGGTGGCTCGGTCGGTTAAGCGTCCGACTTCGGCTCAGGTCACGATCTCGCGGTCCATGAGTTCGAGCCCCAAGTCGGGCTCTGTGCTGACTGCTCGGAGCCTGGAGCCTGTTTCGGATTCTGTGTCTCCCTCTCTCTCTGACCCTCCCCCGTTCATGCTCTGTCTCTCTCTGTCTCAAAAATAAATAAACGTTAAAAAAATAAATTAAAAAAAAAAGATGTCACCACAGTGGGCGGCGGGGGGAGGGAACTGGATAAAAGATGCCTAGGACCTCTCTGTAGTATCTTTGCAGCTTTCTATGAATTTATAACTATTCCTGAAAAAACATTTTTTTTTTTAAAGTTACTAAAGGTTAGGATACAAGCTATCTGAGATCAGGGAACTTACTGATTCTCAGGTATTTTATCTTTACCACCTAAACAGTGACTCATTCATAGTAGGCTCTCAATTAATATTTGGGAACTAGATGAATACTTCTGTTAAAGAGTCCATTTTTGTTGTCCAAGGAACATGATTATAAATGGTGAACCTCTGGAAACATAAAGACTACATGGCAAATGATGGTTCTTTCTAGAGATGCGACAGAGATGGGAAGAGAAGTTGGAAGGAGGTGAGAAAACAGAGATCTTATAAACAATGCAGAAACACACAGACTAAAGGGCTACATTTTTCGTTCCTTTCTACCTCCATCATTCCAAAAGAGGTTCGTCCTCATCTTAATGATTTTTTTAAAGGTTTTAATGTTCATTTATTTTTGAGAGACAGAGAGAGAGAGGGAAGAGGGAGCGGGGGAGGGGCAGAGAGAGAGGGAGACACAGAATCCGAAGCAGGCTCCAGGCTCTGGGCTGTCAGCAGAGGGCCCGACGCAGGGCTCCTATCCATGAACCGCTGAGATCATGACTTGAGCTGAAGTCGAACGCTCAACCGACTGAGCCACCCAGGCGCCCCTCATCTTAATGATCTCTCAAAACTAGAATACACGCATAATGTAAAAACAAGCAAATATACATACAGATGAGGGAATCTCCCCGATGTCTTGCCTCTGCTGTCCTGAAAGACGGTGAGTGGAGGAAGCCTGTGGTGCACCCAGCGGTGAGGGGTTTAGGGGAGCAACCCGCCCACCGTGTGCCACGGCATGTTCCAGGTTGTCTCTGAACAGATACGCCGATCAACCACAGGGTAGAAATGCATGTTACATAGGGAATAAGTCCAGGTGGCTTTCAAGATTCTGAAATTCTTAAAATACCTTATAAAAATCATATTATGTAAGTAGTACCTACCTACTTGAGAATCCTTCTTTTCCCAACTTCTGTTGCCTTTCTGTAGTGAAGCACCGCACACGACACTTTTTAACCATCGTCTTCAATGATTGTGGTGTCTCAACTAATTAACTGCCCTCTGCAGGTGGTGCTGTAAACGCCCCTGCCCATCGCAGGGAAGACGCACTGAAAAGTGATCCATTTTATTAATTTCTCTTTTAACTTCTGATCTTCTGCTGGATCACGGCTTGAATGTGCCTATTTTAGTGCAGACATTGTACCCATGTGCAAAAAGACCACAGCAGACAGTGAAAGCTTCATTAGTAACACTTTAGTTTTACATTACATCACACAGCACCGTAGGCTTTTCAGAGTGCCTCTACCTGTATCTCTTTAAAAGCACATAATGGCCCTGCGAGGTACGCAGTATAAAAACAATCTCAAGGAATGAAATATCATACCTAAGATTTCATGTTTAGACAGGAGATGAGTCAGAAACTGAACCAGAGATTTTTGCCTCCCATTATACCATGCTTTTATGTGTTCTAGAAGGCATGCTATTTGTTACAGTCTTATAAAAACAATGCCTATTTGCAATGATGGCTGTTTCTCTTTGTTCTTCCTGCTTAACATAATACCTCAACTCTACACGTGTTCTCCCTAAATGTAAATTTAAAACATTGGCAGATATTTATTAAAGCCCAGCTATAATTTAGAGACCCAACATTCTAGTTGTGGAAGAGCTGAGCTGATTTTCTAAAAAAATTCTGGTGGGAGAACTGAATAAAGGAATCTTCCGCCCCCAAAAGCATCCTTAATTAAAAGAACAAAACTTATGGGGCACCTGGGTGACTTAGTTGGTTAAGCCTCCAACTTTAGGTTAGGTCATGATCTCATGGCTCATGCATTCGAGCCCTGCGTCGGGCTCTGTGCTGACAGGTCAGAGCCCGGAGCCTGCTTTGGATTCTGTGTCTCCCTCTCTCTCTCTCTCTCTCTCTCAAGAATAAACATTAAACAATTTTTTTTTTTAAAAAAGAACAGAAGTTATAATCTTTTACAAAGCAAAGCCAAAGCACATCCTTGCTTTCATTAAAAAAAAAAAAAAAATCAGAAGTACAGCAAAATAACCACAGTGGAATTGTGAGGTCTTTGTTACTACTGTTAAAAGCCAGATTTACGAAGTTGGAAGGGTATAAGGTCACGTACTGCTTAAAGCTTTAAGCCATCTTCTTGGTGAGAAGCGAGACCATCAAAGGTTGTGCCGGCGTGCTGAGGGGAAATGGAGCTGCAAAATGAAATGTGTCAAAAAAAAAAATGGGAAAAGTGTGGAAAACCTGGAGAGTCTACTAAGCAAGTGGGGACTAGGATTCAGGCAGGTATTGTTGTGAATGCTTTCTCGGGGAGCGCTCTGACATCAGTGGTTTGCAAACTATGCTGCACAGAGATTCACATGCACTGTTTAGGGAAAAGCCCCGATCAATGCCTGTGTCTCTCCCCAGATACTCAACCGGTGTGGGGCCGGTCTGGGGAGAGGGTTTCGAAAAGCTCCCCCACCCAGGTAATTCTCACGGGCAGCGAGGTCTGAGCCCTCCGTGAGGGAGAGATCTTACAGGTCATCCTGTGGGTGGTGACTGTGGGGAGAGAGGCCATGGGAGCCCGAGGGCCAGCCATCCCAAGACGAAGAGACGGGGAGACACGGACGTGTTGGGCAGCCCTGTGGGGCGCCCCGCGCACTGGTCGTGCCCCTGGGCTTCAGCCGGCCCCTGGGTTCTAACTCAGCGAGCCTGAGGCAAAGGGGAAAACAGGAAGTACCCTCTGTGTCTCGAGGGAGCCAACCCTGATAAAAATGGGATCCTTATGGTCTCTTTTTAATTTTTTGACGACCCCTTTCATTTTCTTTATCAAGAAAAAAAGAAAGAAAATGAGAGTTGACAAGGGTCAGCGACTCATCATTACCCAATCTGGATTTGGGGAAATCAGCCTTATAGTTAATCGGCCAAGAATTACATTTTCCCGTGTTGACCCGGCGAGAACATCTCCAACATCATGGCACAGACACCTTTCTTTTAAACATCAACTGATTTTTTTAGGGGCGCCTGGGTGGCTCAGTCTAAGCGTCCGGCTTCGGCTCGGGTCATGATCTCACGGTTCATTGTGAGTTTGAGCCCCTCATCAGGCTCTGTGATGACAGCTCGGAGCCTGGAGCCTCCTTCGGATTCTGTGTCTCCTCTCTCTGGTCCTCCCCCTTTCACACACACACTCTGTCTCTCAAAAATAAATAAAAAAGTATTTACAAAAATAAAAGCCAACTGATATTAAAAAAAATTTATGTTGAGAGAGAGTGCGTGCAAGTGGGGGAGGGGCAGAGAGAGACTCCCAAGCAGGCTCCACGCTCAGTGCAGAGACCGACGTGGACCTCATGACGGAGACATCATGACCTGAGCCAGACATTTCACCAACTGGGCCAGCCGGGTGCCCCCCAAAACCAAGTGAATTTGATTAAGGGCAGAAACCAACCCTTTCTTCTGTTACCACACGGTAAGTGAGTTCGGACACTTTTGGTCAAAGAAACAAAAAAAACTACACACCCCGGAAACTGTATGAGGTGTGGTTTGCTGAAGAGAGCAGAAAGAAAGGGAAGACACATGGATGAAGGCAGTCAAAGCACCGAGCTATCCACGAAAGGCTGCTGGACAAAGTCGCCTCGGGGGCAGACAACCTTCAAACTTTTTAGGTCTCGTCCAAGGGGAGCAGACGAAGGTCAAGGAGAGACAGAGGCACAAGCTTGGGAGTCACCTGAGACTGGCACCACCCGACTTAATCACCTAAGAGGGAGAAATTAAGCTGTTGATGAGGACCTTCGATATAAAGGCAGAAATCTCTCTCCTGCTTTTCTCCCTCCTGTCTTCTCTGGGAGTCATTAAGAAATAGACCATTAGGGGCGCCTGGGTGGCGCAGTCGGTTAAGCGTCCGACTTCAGCCAGGTCACGATCTCGCGGTCCGTGAGTTCGAGCCCTGCGTCAGGCTCTGGGCTGATGGCTCGGAGCCTGGAGCCTGTTTCCGATTCTGTGTCTCCCTCTCTCTCTGCCCCTCCCCCATTCATGCTCTGTCTCTCTCTGTCCCAAAAATAAATAAAAAACGTTGAAAAAAAAAATTAAAAAAAAAAAAAAAGAAATAGACCATTAGAGGGACACCCGGGTGGCTCCTGGTTTTGGCTAGGGTCATGAAGCCACGGTTCGTGGGTCGGTATTCATTGCGTATTAATCCCCTCAAAACTGGTCTTTGCAGGGAAACTTTGCTTTTTAAAAAATCAGTATGTGTTGAATAAAGGGAGTTGGTCTGGGTGTTGCTGAGGGGCAAGCACCTCCAGAGAGGCAAAGCCGTGGGCCTCCCGCTCCTCTCTGTGTGGGCTCCCAGCCCCCGTCCCTGCCACTCGGTGAAATGCATTTTCTGCCTCTCCCGGCTAATAGACTCTCTTCAAAAATGGAAGTTAATCCTTGGGCAACGCAATGTTAAACCGCCCGAGGAAGAATTAAATATTTCAGAAGAGAACATGGTAAAAAATGGCAACTGCTATTTTAGATTCTTTGAAAATTTAAGTAGGAGAGCAAAAAATAGAAAGCAGCTTGTACTTGGTACAATGGATCTAAGTTCACTTTTGTGAGATTCTCAAGAATGTGCAGGCAGACAGAGAAACAGCAAAATGCTGGGACACGGAGGGGACCGGGCCGCTCCGGCCAGAATTTCAGAGGCCCCGAGACTGCTTCAATCCCTCAGGAGTGACAAGAACATGCGGCTTAAAACAAGAAAACTGACCTATTTCCCTTGTCCTCGCCGTAAGGTGGAGGCAAGTAAAACGTGCACGCTTGAGAGGAGCAGGCTCTGGAGTTGGACAGCTTGGGTGGGGGTCCTGGCTCCCCAGGGGCGGCACCCCCCGCTTGGAACAGTGCTTGGCCTCGGTGCCCCCGGCGACTCCTCTAAGAGCCCAGAGAGCCTGTGGGCCGGGCAGGTGTGAGTCCTGCTTGAGTGCTGAGCAGTCAATACAGGCCGGATTATGATGACACAATCATGAAACGGACCGAGGCTGGATCCATTTTTACCGCAGAAGTACAAAGAGAAAGCACTCTTTCCTCCGTAGACCCAGGCAAACCAGGTAATTGTAAAAATGCTGCAATCATTTTTCTATCCTGTGCTTTTACAATCCAATTTATTGCCCTGCTCCTCACAGCTGCTTTCCAGAGCCCGCACACTGCGGTTAAAACATATTAGCTGGAGTCAGAATAGCAGGTTCAAGTATTTATGTATTTATCGCGTGCCTCAAAGAGGCACAAGTGATGTGACTTCAATTGTTTTAATTTGCTATGCCTCGTCTCCCTCTGTCTACTCGTGTAGGCAGCCAGCGGGGAGGGAATGGGCTCTTCTCCTGCCCTGAATGTGCCACCCAGGCAGGGGCCTGGGTGGGTCCCAAAGGCACCCCCACCGCCAACACCATGCAGGGTGTGGGCTCCGAGCCTGATCCAGCCTGAAGACACCCCAATCATGCCTGCTGAGGGCCAGCTCTCAGGGCTTCCAACCTCTGCTTTTGTGACCGGTTTTGATTCCCCATGATGGGGCGGGGGGCAACTACCATGAGGACTTCCTGTGGTTTCTCTCCTTATTTTGCCTGAGCAAGTCCCTTAGCCCCTCTGGGCCTCAGTTTCTCCATCTGCGAAACGGGGATGAGGAAAGCTGCTTCCACAGGTGGAGGGCAGACTAAATCAGGTAATAAAGTGCTGGGTGGTTTACGAAATGTTGGCTCTGTTACTACAGAATTAAGATGTCTGCTTCTCCCCAAGCCCACGTGGAACACAGCTCCAGGCCCCCAAACGCCCCAGCCCGACCTTGTTCAAAATCCTAAAGGGGCCTCCCTGCCTCCCACCTGCAGTACCCCTCCCCCGAAGTCTTTGCCCAGTCTGAGTCCTACTGAGCATTTCCATCTTGTCTCCAATGCCACCCTTTCCGTGAGGCCTCTCCACATGTCTGCTGGCCAGCTCTCCTCCCTTCCTGGACCTCCCATCGCATGTTATAAAGCCACAGGCGTGTGTTATGGATCGACACACGTCGTCAATGCCGATGCCCTTCAGGCCCTCGGCACAGGCTGCACCTTACTTGGTCCTCCCCACCCTGTCCACGACTTGCACCTGGCTTTGGCTAATTGTCAGTCTGCTCACTTGAACTAAACAACCCAGCTTTCAGTGATCCTGACTCAGGGTCTCGCAGTTTTATGTATCAGGTTCCCAACGCGATCAGACCTAAATGAGTGTCCTAGATCCAGAGGCGCCCAGAATCTGAGACAAGCTGTGCTGCTGAGGGCACCAGGGAAGGGGGCCCCAGCGTCCCTGAAAAGCCTCGTGGTGGCCTGGGAAGGAATGGCACTTTTCATTGAAGGAATGCTTCTAGACAAAACCCCTGGATACGGGTGTCGTGAAACACACAGTGGAAGGCACACAATAGCACGTTGACATCGTTACTCTGCATTGTTCTTTTCTCTTTTTTTACATTTATTTTTTGAGAGACAGAGATTCATTTTTGAGAGGGCAAGCAGAGGAGGGGCAGAGAGACAGAGGGAGACACAGAATCCGAAGCAGCAGGCCCTGAGCTGTCAGCACAGAGCCCAATGCGGGGCTCGAACTCACGGACCGCGAGATCATGACCTGAGCTAAAATCAGGCGCCCCAAAATGTGCAATGTTCTAATTAAGGGACTGTTGGAATTTGGGTCCTCTGAACTTCTCCTGAGCATCTCTGGTTAGGGTGGAAATAGCCCAAGCTGGCTCACGCACTAGACAGCCGTTAGGAACGTGGGTGCTGTGGCTGGACAGGCCTAATCCCACCATTCCCATCTGGGTGCCCCTCATCAAACGTAACTGATCCGTGTATGTCCCAGCCTCTTTCTCGCTGAAAGACATGGGCAGGGTGACAAGGGGACCATACTCCCACCTCAGAGGCCTCTGGCACAGTGACGAGCTATGCGGATCTTGGTGCAGTCCCCAGCATACAGCAAGTGCTCAGTAATGCTTTTGCTGGAATGCTGCCATAGATGCATCTGGACCTGAGGTGAGGGTGCGATTCCACTGGGAGTAAATTAAGTCCCCACAATCTATCGTGAGCCAGAGATTATGGGTGAACCTGTCTCGCTTGGTGAGCTTGAGTGGAAAGAAAACAATCCAGAAAGAGAAAAGAAAATGACCAGACCCAGGTATATCTACACCATGCATGCTGGCAGATGTGGCACTCGCATTTTTAAAAAAGCAAGTTCAAGAAGAATGGGGTGGGGGTGGGTTGGATTAAGTTGAATGGGTTTTTCCACCTCGTTGGCTTTAACTTTCAAAATAAACTGTCTTGTGACAATAACTACATCCCTAGCTCTCAGCTCGTCACCCAAAGGTAAGAACGACATAGTAACAGGTAACAGGGAACGGTGGGTCCCAGCTGAGGACCCTTGGGAGTGGAGAAGCCAAGATACTGCTTGCTCTCGTATGGCTTACTCTTAGCCAGGGAGGGCCCTGAGAGGGCGTCCAAGAAACCACCATCCCCAAAGCCCTGTGCTTTTCAAATCCAGAAGCACTCTAACAGCCCTCTTCAGGTGATGAGGAAAAGGGACACTGGGGACCTGCCTTTTCTGAAATGTACTGGTGCAGTCAGAGGGGCGGGGGGGGGGGGCAGCCTTGCAGCCAGCAGCATCAAGGAGGCTTTTAAAGGGGCTCATGAACTATCTGCCTTCATCCAGGACTCAAATTACCCCATGAAACGGAAGGAAACCACTTTTAGTGTGCAGGGGGGCAGAGAGAAGGGAGTAGTAGTGAAAACCATCTAGCACAGGAATTAGAAAACCCACTTCAAGAAGATCCGAAAGCCACGGGGCTAATCTATTTATGGTACACTGATACCAACAGTTAATCTACAGTGTGCAAGAGAGGTTTTGCCTCCAGAAGTGTCTGCTTTTAAGCAGCCATTGGGCTTACGCTAAACCCAGTGGCTGGTACACTGTGGGCCCCAGCAGAGAATGTCTCCTGAAGATGTGTTCGGAAGGGCAGCGGAGGGGGACGTGCCGGGGTAGAAGTGAGCTCACTGCTTTGGGCCGCATTCCTTTTTCTTTTTTCTTTTCTTCTGCTGCAGCTGTTACTTTTTCTCCCCCTCTAATCACTAGAAAAGGCCTCCCTGGGCCTCACTGTCCACACTGGGCCCAGAGACCAACAGCACTTGGCTGCAGACCCTCGGGCCCACTGAGCACCTGCTGGCTTAGAACCTGCATTGAACAGGGTGAGGGAACTCTAGGGCGAACTTTACTAACGTGAAGGTTCTGGTGACTTGAAGAGGAAGGGGAAAGGTGGATTCCTACAAGGCTACTTGTTTAACAATATTAGTCTCAAGCACCAGTTAGGGAAAAAAATTTTCCAGGGAAAAAACTAAGGGAAGGTACAGTTTGGAAATTCTGGTTTCTGCTAATTTCACAAAAGCAAATCATAGGCTAGAAAAGGCTCACCAATCGCTGGGAGCTCACTCTGTATTCATCATCATTACTCAGCCTACATGGGTTACTAAGATGATACTTCTTTTTTTATTATTATGCTTTTTTCTGGAGGGAAGAGTGACCAGAGATGTATACCTGTGCCTGGTTACTGGAGTCAGACCCACTCCTTCCCCCCTCGGTTCCTCCCCAGTAACGTTCCATGTCCTTCCGGATGTGGGCACGTGCAGCTGGGCTCCCAGCCAACCATCACCTGCTCAGGCTGCCCAGTGCCCGTCTCCATCAATCTGCCGAGGTGCCTGCATCATTTCTGGTCTCCCTCGCCCTGCAGCTTGGCTGTGAATGTACTATGTCTTTTTCTTGCCCCTTCACACCCCCTCTTCTCCCTTTGGTGCCCAGCTCCGGGACTGGGGAGATTGACACATGGTAGGGACTTCACCAATGGTTCCCAGCTCTCTGGGTGGGGAGGTGAGTGAGGCTGGGACACTGTTTTGGGCTCACCCTCTGCCAGCTCCCTCCTCTAGTCCCCACAGGCCGGCCACCAGTCCAGGGACCGCATCTCTCTGGTTCCCCCACCCCCTGCCCATTTCTGTGCACCACCACTTTAAGCTAAACTCTCCTCGGTGACCCAACCTGAGTGTGCCATCTGTCCCCTCCTGGACCCTGACCACTGACACACAGGTCTGCTACTCCCCACACCTTACGTTCCTGAACATCCCTACGGCTTTGTAAGAGATAAACCCAGTGGTGGTTTCGTCCCCCTTTGGCCTCTCTCTCTTGCATCTGATAGTTCCCCAAACACATCACATTCAGAATATCTGAAATAACTCCTTTTTCTCCCCAAATCTGCTCCCCCACCCTCTTCCAGGGGTGTCACCACTTGCCCCACCCAGACTTCCACCCTGCCACCACCTCCCCTCCAGGGGGAGGGATGGCCTCCCAGATTGCACCCGCCCCATGCCCCGGCATACGGTTTGGTGCCTCACCATCTTTGCAGCCGGAGGACAGCCTGCATGCAGCCTCCCGTCACCTGTGGAAATCAATCCTCTGTCCCAATCCCGGGCATCTTCTGGAGTTCAGATCTGGCTCAGGAAACCCTAAGGGGCTCTCTCTTTCTCTCATTTCCTACGGTCCCTTATTTTCTGTCCCATTTATCATTAAACAATCAGTCACGTCCTACTTCTGGTTGCCCTGATCTGCTACGAAAGACACACGTTTAACTCTTCGCCTGCACCTACCTGCCCCAACCAGACCTAAGTGCTCCGGAGCTGTGACTACTTGTGTATCTCGACACCTCTGTCAGCATCTAGCAAAGTGTGATACAAATAGAAGGTGCCAGAAAAGCAGAATGCGACCCTCCAGTTTACGGCAGGGGACGTATGAATAAAAGAATAAACATAAATAAAAGCTAAAGGCCATTTTGGGTTCTCCGAGTGCCCTGTGAACCAGAGAAGGTGCAAGGACAGTCACCCCAATCACTTGTGCTCCAAGCTGCCTAAAACGAGGTTCCCAATTTCTGGTTTCCAGAAATTGGTTTCTATGTAAGTCTGGTCTCATTACAACCAATGTGTTGCAAATTCTATTGTAATACATATTATGGCTTACAGATGTTCTTCTCCAAAGATGCTGAAGTGTTGCTGCATCCTGACCCTCACGTGAGACCCTCCTGTGCCTGCTAACCTCACCCCTGCTCAGGTACAAGCCACCACTCCTTACCGTGACCCCGTCTAATCCACTCTCCCTACAGCAGCAAGAGAATGAAAAAATGAGCAAAGCCGATCATGTCATTCTCTATCACCCTGACCTTCCAGTTCCCCAAGGCCATCCCTGCCTGCTGTCCCTCCCTCGACCCCTGCTCAGCCCCCCTCCACCTGGCAGCCTCCTTAACCCATCCTTCGGGTTTGTGCCCAAATGTCACTTAACACCTGTTCACTCTCCCTCCTGCCCATACGACATAAACTCAGAGGCAGCGAGTCTGGTCTGATGCCCTCCGCGTCTGGTAGACCCTGTGCATAGTAGGCCATCAAGATGTCAGTTTCACTTTCTGCAGGAGAAAGCCGTAACAGAGCGGGATTCGAGATGCTACTTATTCCAAAGAGTTACTCCCTGACGTGCCCCAAAGTGTCATTCTCGTCTCAGACTCATCAGGGCTATCATACCCAGAGAAACTCACTCTGTCCCTGCTGTGGAGTCCTTGGTTGGTGAGGAGGTGACAGGCCGAGTGAGGGTCCCCCGTGCCCGGGGCAGATGCCTCTCAGTCTCTCCACTGGCCTCTTCGGAGATAGCTAACCGCCGAGTGGTTTCGGAGAAGTTACTCAGATGTTGGCCCCTGGTTTCCCTCTTTGTTACTATAGTAAAACCTACATAATGTGAAATTTACTGTTTTAATCATTTTTAAGCGCATAGTTCTGTGGCATTAAGTGCATTCGCACTGCAGGGCCACCAGCACCTACCTCCAGAACGTTTTCACCTTCCCAAAGTATAAAACTACCCATTCAGCTCTAACTTCCCCTGTGGTACCCCCCGGAACCACACAGAGAGGGTCTGTTTCGGTGATCTTGGCTACTCTAGGGATCGAATATGAGAGGAATCATAGAGCACCTGTCTTTTTGTGCTTGGCTTATGTCCCTTAGCACGTTACCCTCACCGTTCGCATGTGTCGCAGCCTGTATCCAATCTTCCTTCCTTTTTTAAGGCTGAACAGTAATATTGCATCGTATGCACAGACCACATTTCGTTTCTTTGTCCATCTTTGCACCTGTCCATGGGCACTCGCTTCCACCTTTTAGTCTTCCTTCCAGTAGGTCACTGTAATCACTTCCAGTAAATCCAGTACAATCACTTTCAATCGCCAGAAACGATAAAAGCAAACAACCCTTCCCCAGTCGACTGCAGCAGGTAGGTCCCGCCAACGCCCTGCCCACAGTCCCCTGGGACCCGCTGGGGCCACCCAGGGTTTCCTGCCCCAAGCTTGGAATCTTTCTGCCTGAAGCTGCAGAAGGAAGGCTGGAAGTGCTGGCACATGAAAGCCCCGGGAGCCCCCTGCAGCCAGTGACCCTGAGACTGGGGGTGAATGTCTCGCTCAGCTTCCTCACCCCCTGGTGGCTGCAGCCACCTACTCTGGAATGAATATGCCTGCTGTCCTGGCTCCCTCCCCTCCCCTGTCTCCCCTCTCCTCTCCTGGCTCCCTCCCCTCCCCTGTCTCCCCTCCCCTCTCCCCTGCTGTCCTGGCTCCCTCCCCTCCCCTGTCCCCCCTCTCCTCTCCCCTGCTGTCCTGGCTCCCTTCCCTCCCCTGTCTCCCTTCTCCCCTCCCCTCTCCCGGCTCCCTCCCCTCCCCTGTCTCCCCTCCCCTCTCCCCTGCTGTCCTGGCTCCCTCCCCTCCCCTGTCTCCCCTCCCCTCTCCCCTGCTGTCCTGGCTCCCTCCCCTCCCCTGTCTCCCCTCCCCTCTCCCCTGCTGTCCTGGCTCCCTCCCCTCCCCTGTCTCCCCTCCCCTCTCCCCTGCTGTCCTGGCTCCCTCCCCTCCCGTCTCCCCTCTCCTCTCCCCTGCTGTCCTGGCTCCCTCCCCTCCCCTGTCTCCCCTCCCCTCTCCCCTGCTGTCCTGGCTCCCTCCCCTCCCACATCTCCCCTCCCCTCTCCCCTGCTGTCCTGGCTCCCTTCCCTCCCCTGTACCCCCTCCCCTCTCCCCTGCTGTCCTGGCTCCCTCCCCTCCCCTGTCTCCCCTCCCCTCTCCCCTGCTGTCCTGGCTCCCTCCCCTCCCCTGTCCCCCCTCTCCTCTCCCCTGCTGTCCTAGTTTCCTCCCCTCCCTTGTCTCCCCTCCCCTCTCCCCTGCTGTCCTGGCTCCCTCCCCTCCCCTCTCCCCTGCTGTCCTGGCTCCCTCCCCTCCCACATCTCCCCTCCCCTCTCCCCTGCTGTCCTGGCTCCCTCCCCTCCCACATCTCCCCTCCCCTCTCCCCTGCTGTCCTGGCTCCCTTCCCTCCCTATCTCCCCACCACTCTCCCCTGGCCATGGTTGCCTGGGCTTCCCTCCCAGATACAGTATTTGCACTCGAATCCTCTCTCAGTGAAGGCTTCTGGGGGAATCCAAACTAAGGCCCGCACCAAGTTCTCTCATGCACAGAGGTAATGACGAAGGAGGAGACAGACACGCGATGTGTACTCTGCTGAGAGTCCCATTATTCACTCCTAGTGGCCATGATCTCCACCCTGCAGTCCAGGGAGACATGGGGAGGCTACCTCAGTGGGGGGGTCCTGCCCTGAATCAGCCTGGAAAGCCTTTTGGAAAATGAATGAGAAGGATCTTTTCTGACTGCTCCAGACTCCCAACGGCAGCTGTCGGTTCCTGCTAAGACAGGCCAAGTCACCCTTCAGGATCACGGCCGGCCTCCTCCACCCAGGGCACCAGGTAGCGTCTCCCCAGACATGGTGATGCCACAGCTATTCCGAGGCCAGCGCCTCAGAAAGAGACCTCGGGGGCGGTCATGCCCTATGCGAATCTCACTCCTGCAGACACGCGCCCACTTGCTTCTGGGGCCCTGTCAGCCCCTCAGTGCAAATGCAACGGCGTCTCACGTCTCACCGTGTTTAGACAGCTAGGGTAGAGGCAAACCTAGGGGAGGTGTGTGTCTGGACCAAACACCCCGCGGGCACCCACCTCCCCCCACGGGAGCAGAGGACCGAGTGTTTCTTGGAGGCACCGAAGCTTCCTGGCTGCCATCCCAACGCTTTTCTGTCGCAAGGCTCGTTCTGCCGAGCTGACGCTTTCCCGCAAATTGCAGAAGATTCCATGACTTGGCTACACGGCTCTGGTAACATCAGAAAGGCGAGAGCCAGAGTGTGGGACGTTTACAGGAGCAGACATCCTCCACACCATCTGCTGTCGCTGTGCCATCTCAGTGGACTTCATGTTGTTAATGAGGTCACGGGCCATGTTACCCTCCATCCCGACTCAGTGCCTGGTGATTGGAGGATGACTGCTTTTCACCAATTCGGCTGAGAATCTTCAGCAGGATCAGACCCACTGTGGTTGCAGGGCAGGGCTCTCAACCCTTGTTTGTTTGAAGAAAGAGCCACTGAGTATAAAATGGAACTTACTCAATTCCACAAGGCCAACTGCTTCTTCCTGTGCTCATAATACATCCCAACCTGCCCACCAAGGCCAGGAGCGATCCCTGTGTACTCCACAAATACTGACTGGCTGCCTCCTTCTCTCTGACCTGTTGCACGGGGGTCTGTGACAGCACGGAGAAGCCTGGGACAGAGAGGGGCCTGCCCCCCTGCCCGGGAGCCTCCAGTCTAGAGGCAGGTGGAGTAGGCATGTCCCAACCAGGAGCACCATCGGCCGCTATTCCAGGTGCCTCACGTCCATTAACCTTTCGGCCTTTCTGCAGCCCTTTGAGGAAGGCATTGTTGCCTGCACGTCGCACAGTGAGTCAAAAACAGAACCCCACTGCCTCGACTCGCCCGAGTCACCTGGCTATCCAACAGCAAGCCAGGATCCCACCCCGACAGCAGGCCCCAGCACCCGCACTCTTAAGCACTCTGCAACACGAACTCCCCAGAAGCCCGAGGGCGACCTTCGCATTTTCCAGTCACTGTGTCGGCCGTCTCCCTTTCTGAGCCTCAGAGCAGGGTTGTCTCCCTGTGACAGGGAATCCACGAGGAAAAACGAATGGCTGCTCACCTTTTTGAACATGCCAAGCTCTGCTGACCCCTTCACAGAGCGGTTCTGCATGAATAATGGCTGAAGTCAGGGTTCTGATGGAGAGAAACAAACCACGACATCTTATGAAATGTTAATTAGGGTGGCCAGGGCGCTCAGTGGTGACAGAGGTTTCCCCTGCCACAGAGGGCGGGCCCTGATGAGGCCTTGCCATCCTGTTTTCATGAGTCACCGGAACTGCCTTAGCCCCGTCTGCCCTGCCGAGTTACAGGTGCTTTAAGGTGTGACGATCACAACAGAATATGGCTCATGTATAGAGAAACATCCATGCGTGTGTGTCCACTTGGACTGTTTTAACACAGAGTCCTCATGTCCCTTATCTTATGGCAGTAAAAAAAGGGACATCTGTGCCCGGTACTGTGCTGGAGACTTGGAAGGATATGATGGGCTCTGACTCGAGGTTCTCAGAGTCCGATGAGAAAGACCATGAAGAGTTCACTGCGAGGCACTATGATAACCACAGCACTGGTTACACAGACGCTGCCATGAGTGGGGTGGGGCGACTGGGAGTCCGGGAGGGCTTCCCAGAAGCGGAGACTTGGAGCTGGGTCTTGAACACTAAGACTCATTTGTTCTTTAAAAAAAAAAAAAGTGGGGCCCCTGGGTGGCTCAGTCGGTTGAGCGCCCGACTTCAGCTCAGGTCATGATCTCACGGCTCATGGGTTCGAGCCCCGCATCAGGCTCTGTGCTGGCAGCTCGGAGCCTGGAGCCCGCTTCGGATTCTGTCTCTCTCTCTCTCTCTCTCTCTCTCTCTCTGCCCCTCCCCTACTCGTGCTCCGTGTCTCTCTCAAAAATAAATATACCATTAAAATTTTTTTAAAAAAAGTAAGCAAGACAATGGTATGATGAGGAAGGGGCATTTCCTGGTCAGAAATGTGGAGACAGGGGCTTGGGGTGAGCAGTAGAGCCAGGACTTGGACCCTTGCCCACTCTTGCCGGCCCTGGGACCCTGAGTCATTTATTACTTCACCTGTCTCCTCACCTGCTGAATGGGGACTGCACGCACTAGCTCATGTGATCCTCATTACCAAGAGCTTAGCCCACTCAGCACCTGTTCCACCAACTGCTTATTAAAACGGTTCATGAGCAGAGTCGACACTTGGCTTGTTTTCTACAATGACTATGTCGCCTTGGTCTGAAGAAGTTTGGGAAGTGCCCTCAATCCAATGTCTCAGAGTTCTGCAGGGTCCTTGGCTCCTGGATTAGGCCTTGAAACATGAATAAAAGATGATCCTTTGGTTTTGATGCACAAAGGGCCCATGCTTCCTGACAGAGTAACGTACGAGAATACATAATGGCCAACATGCTACCATGAGAGGCAGGGGATACTCAGCAGCCTCCAGGAAGGCACAGGAAGGTAAATCTTTTTGTTACCTTTAGGGGCCTGCCGTTTAAATGGTCATATCCTTTGCAGGAGGTACGATGGAGTGGAGTGGGGTGGGGTGCTTGGCTTAAAGGAAAAAGGAATTTCCCCCCAAACTGATGGTTCATTATAGTGAACTGGAGAGAACCAAGAAGAGAAGCCATTTCAGAAAGCAATTCACAAATAAATTGCCAATCAGCACAGTTCCAAGTCCTCGGCAAATTCCCCTTCAAAACAGCAAAGGAACGGAGCAAGGGAAATTTATATCCTCTTTTCCTGGGCAGACACCAGCCTGCATTTTTGACAAGCAGTAATGGAAAGCAGGTTTCCTGCATGCTTCTATTCTCCCTGCTGTTGGTTCTCTAACTTGCTTTCTGTTCCTCCCTGCTCTGGTAACATTCAATTTATTTTGTGATCCTGACATGTCTAGTGACCCAGACTTGCATGAGGCTTGCTTAGAATTTTAACTACAGCTCTCTTCTTGACTTCTCATGGCTCGGAAGGTTCTTCGGTTTTCCTGCCTCTTGGTCCTTGGCAAGAGAGAATCTGGAACCTGGCAATATGAGTGAGCTGCAATGTGGACTATGGCGGGACCAGGGACCAGCACCATCTTCAAGACGGGCTTTCACAAAAGGAATTGGGGGAGAATAACAGGGAAGGCACAGGAGAAGACAAATGGTTTCACAGGGACTGAATTCGAGGCTTCTAGAAGCTACCTACAGAAAATGGCGATGTGAGAGACACCAGCCTCTCTGTCCCCCAACAAAGATCACCGATTAGACTGCCACCCACAAAGAGGAGAGCTCTGGGAGAGCTCCAGAGTCCACCTAAGAAAGTTTAGGAACACAGTAGAACAAAAACCCGAGGAAACCTACACAAGAAGAGAAGGAAGCCAGCTTCGTTTTGCCTGCATCATCCTCAAGCCAGCATCATTCACCAAGAGGACAGAAGAGGGAGCAACCAGCTTTCCAGCTTTTGGGGGTGTATGAAGGTCCTGCTTTGGCTTCGCCCTAGAAGGTACCTGATAAAACAGAGCTTCTCAAAATTCAACGCTTTCAGGAATTACCTGCAGATTAGGATTCAGCAGGTCTGGGGTGGAGTCTCAAATTCTGTTTCTAGCAATCCCCCATGGACCACACTTTGCAGGGCAAGATTCTACATAACTTAAATCAACCATCTCATTTTTGGATGAAGACACTGAGGTCCAGAGTTGGGGGGTAACTTGGGGAAGGAAGGTCAGAGCAAGAAATGAGTCTAGAATCTAGGCCTGTGATTCCTGGCCAGTGGTTCCCAAAGAAGCTCTCACCAGCTCTGCCCTTAAGTCATCAAGGCCTGCCAGGAATCTGAACTTGGGGGTTCAATTCCCCAGATGATTCTAATGCTCAACCAGTTTTAGGGACCAAGAGATGAGCTGGCTCCTCAAACGGTCTTTCAGCTAGGATAGTGCCCCCAAGGGAGAAAAGGATGGGGCCCAGGTTACCCGTGGGGCCACCTGGTGGCAAGGGAGATAAGGGCACATGATGGGAGGGTGAAGCCAGGGCCCCTTCCCAGAGTTAACGAGAGTTACAGGGGTGCCTGGGGTCCCCATCCTTCATCTGTTTGAAGAGAACCAAAGCCACCCAAGATGAGGAAGGGCCACCGATGAGCAACCCTCACTGTGAGGAGGGTGATCTGGATGTTTCAGAATCTATCAGAAAGTTTAGCAACACTGGAGCTGTGATCTCAGTGTGGAAGGAGGCATTCATTTCTAGAAAAAAAAAATCCCTTTAAAAAGCTTTTGAGAATCAAATGGAAAACATGTGATGTGGGACAGACTTTCTCTGAAACTGTGAGTGGCCTGCTGGATGGCTTCTGTGCCATGTGAGAGCGTGGCTATGCGGACGGTGTATTGGGGAGAGGGGGACAATTTCTAGGCTTTCCCACTGCCTGCAAGAAAGAGAGCAGGCAGGAAGAAGATTCCACCAAATGAGCCTCCAGGGACGAGGCGCTGTGGTGGGGGTACTACTGGCCTGGGTTCTGACCCTTGTTCCCCTGTGCCTGCCCCGTGGTTTGCAATTCCTCTCGCTAAAGAGGGGACAGGGGCGTGCGTCTCTGCCCCTTGACTTAGGGTTGGCTGTGGAACTGAATGTGGCCAGGCGGCCAGGGGCCGGATGCATTTTCACTTGCTCCACTGCCCCTCTGCCATCGCCACGAGCAGACGGTGCCCGCCACCTCGCCCGTCCGTGGGCCACGAGGAACACGAATAACACAGCCCTAGCGGCCACCACCTGAAGCACAGGGGCCCCACCGAGCCAACCCCGGGTCGGCCAAACCCCGGCAGCCTTGCAGACGTGGGTACCATGTGCCGAGCTGCTAATTGAGAGGGCAGGACAACTTTTTAGGAGCTGGTCCTCACTGACTCCGATTTCATGATCCCTTCTGAACTTCAGACCTGTGCTCACATTCCTACACATGGCGAAAAGAGAAAGCGGACTTTTAATCATGGTGGTTGGCCTGCAAAAAGCGACACGGTTGCTAATAATAAACATCCGATCATGAACGCTTTACCACATCGCACGCCTTTTGCTCAGGTCTCCCGGTACTTCATAAACACTTCCTCATCCATCATGTGGAGGCCTGAGGCTTCTGCTCACTCCCATCGTGAAGAGAGGCAGCTAACACCTGGCCCGGGGGGGGTCTTTCCCAGGCTCCTGAGTTAATAGGATTCTCAGAGGGAAGAAGGACGCGGAATTACCGTGGCCTTGTTGCAGAAGCTAGGCACTGGCTGTAAATAATTTCCTATCAGTGCAACTGCTCGCCACATCAGTGCCTGACTTGGGTCTTAATCTGGTTCAGCTTCTGACTGTTGTTATCTTAGGGAAATCAACTTTTTGAGCCTTAACTTCCTCAACATAAAACCTTAAGAGTTGCTGTCAGGGTTCTTGGTAATAACTATGTAAGAAAAATTCCTGGCCTTATGCTTACACGTGTAGGTACTCAAGGATACCTATTTGCTTTATCAGAGCACAGAGGAAGGAAGGTTGTCATGTGTGAACGTACAGGTTGTTAACTGCACAAAGACTCCTGGCCAAGGAGACAAACGGGGCCTCCTCTTTTGTCCAATCCTTGCCTCCTCTGTGGCTTAAAGCTACCCAGAAAGAAGGGTCCCTGTTTCTAATCTGGACACGAGGTATATGGCAGGCCTGAGGACCCAGCACACTGAAAGGTAAAGATACGTTTGTGTTGAAATTTCTCTAAAAGAAAGTGAAAATCAATCGCTTAACTGAGTAACTTACAAAGAATTACTCAGCTTTGATTCGATTCAGTATATCTAGGGAGAGGCCTTGGAATCTGTGCTTTCAGTCAACCTCCTGGATGTTGGTCCATACCAAAGTTCCAGAACCACCGGGAGGCTTCTGGTCTCCTTGGCCTGGGCACGGGCTCCTGAGAGACAAGAGCAGGTCAAACAAACAGGAAATAATCTACAGCAGTTCAAGTTTAAATCCCAGGGTTAAAAATCCAGAAATGCCCGCTGTGTCTTGTTAACAACAGCTTCAGTCAGCTGGGCCTCCCAGAGCGGTTGGGGCAGGGAGAGTCCGGGCACGGAAGGGGCACGTGGCAGAGGGCACAGCTTGGGAGGTGGCCGGGTCTCTGACAAGTAGCCTCTGATGCACACTAATGATAGGAAAGAGCTTGGCCACCGAAGGCAATTACAGAGGATGAGACACTGTGCAAGCCAGCGAGTCGGGGGAGTGCAGGGGGATCTTATTATCTCTCTGTCTTGCTTAATAGGAGTTAATAGTTGGAAGGGAATAAAAGAATGGTGTGTGAAGTTTAGTGCCAATACAGTCTAATACACATGCTACGTTTCTATTTCAAAGAGGATAAAGGCCCAAATTTTATACTGAAAACAAATGTTAAAAATTAATTATAAAGAAGACACCAGAGGGCCTCGAGCATGTTCCCTGGGTGACTGATTAAATGCCTGCCTCATTTAGACTGGTATAAACCCAATCTCTTGGAAGAAGGCCAAAACTATTTGCCAACGTCCACAGAGACTCTCCAAGAAAATGATCCCGATGCCAGGAAAGAGAAAAACATAGTCACCACTGCTGCCCGGAGCCAGCCACCGCCATGGGGTGGGATCCAGTCATGGGCGGGAAAGGGAATGCTCCTGCCAGAGCAGTGCAGGTGGAGAGCATCCTTCCCCACCTGCCACTGGTCACCGAGGACCCAAACGAATGACGCTGCTCAAGCTGGTGAGGAAGGTGTCCTGAAGAGGCCCGGGTGTCTGCAGGCTTGGAGGGGATGGGACCCTTTATTGCTCAACCCCTGGATTTCGTTTGGTTCCAGAGAATATCTTCCCAATTCTCAGAACGTGCGAGCTCTAATTGAAAATTTAAGAGGTGGGAAATAAGCCAATGATTGTGTTATCTTTTGAATTTTAAAACTGTATTTTAGTGGCAAGATAACATTTTCCTTGTTACAATACAACGGAAAGATCACCAAAAATGCAGACTGTCTGCCTTCAACACTCTGCACATCCCTAAACCCTCATTTCTTTTTGCCTCAAAGGTAACCACTGTTATCAGTCTGGAGTGGGCCCTCTCTGAACACAAACACACCGAATAGCTTTGTGTAGTATTCTTCCACTGGTGACATCACACTGGGCGTATCTTTCCGCACCTCGCATCTTCCATTAAATGACAGGTCTGGGAATTTGATTCATGTTGGTCCATATGCTAACCATGGCATAATATTCTAGAATATGGATACAGGCACTCCATGGTCAACAGAAAAAAAGGTCTGTGTTTCTTAGGTTGATATTTTGGGCCATTCACGGTACTTTCTACTTTATTCCTCATGGGTCCCCTCCCCTCCACGTCCAAGGAAACTAAACAAACAAGAGGACCCATTTGCAGTTTCCTACCAGGAAAGAGCCACGCTTCAATGAAGAGCTATCTGTGCCATCAGTTCTTCCCCATCTTTTAAGGGCAGTCATGGAACCTTCCTGTCTCCTTTCTATGCCCCACTTCCGCGGAACATTCAAGTAATTAATGGGCTGTTCTCACTGTCCCTTTTTAGCAGCAAGCTCTTGTAGGATAAGAGTATGGTCCAGGGGTAGGGTAGGTGCTCGACAAACTGTTGTTGAATTAAAGAAAGGGGGGAAAAAAAAAAGGAACAGTGTCTTACCGATTGTCTATACTGCTAGGGGAGGAGGAGCAGAAGCTCAGCTAGAAGCTGGACTATGGATACATTTTCCTCCCTTCCACCCATCCAGCCTTCCTCTTTGGTGACAGCCATGAAAGGATGCTCCATGACCAGTGTGGAGCCCCATGTGGGGCTTGAACTCATGACCCGGAGATCAAGATCAAGACCTGAGCTGAAAGCAAGAGTCTGAGCCACCCACCCAGGCACCCTGCGCCTTCAGACTTCTGACTGCACCGTGAAGCCAGGGTGGATTAATTAATGAGAAGCAGGAGACGGTGCCTGGCACGTAAGCACTTGCCCCCGTCCCCCCCGCCCCCCGGTCACTGCAGACGGGTGGCGGAACGGACAATGGAGGCACCTGTTGGCTGGGCTCCCCTCTCACGTCCCAAGGCCGCTCCAATTTCTGGGGTCCCCGCACGTCGGCAAGGGGTTTCCACTCTTCTTGGTGCTCTCATTTCATCCCCCTGTGACCTGACGTTAGACAACTCCTGCTTTAAAGGAAGTGACCGCAAGAGAAGCCAGTGGTTTGCCCGAGAGGCCACTGTCGGTGCCTGCAGGAGCCCAGTCGGGGGCTCACATCTCTATGAGCTCCTCCAGCCGGAGGCAGCGAGGGCCAAACAGTCCTGGCCCAGGAGTTGCTAGAAAGAACTGATTCCACGATTCTCCTCAACTCCGTCTGCAGGAAGGTTATGATACGCCCAGTACACGTCAAAGTAAGTTGATGCTTGCTCGTCGTCGTTTTTAAACCAGACTCCGTCATTCACGAAAGACAGGCTCCTACCCGCCTTGAATTCTCTAGATTCTGAGATTCCGCAGCCTCCCTCGTGCACCCTCTTCTAGTTCCGCACAGGAGCTGGTGGCCCAGGGTCGGTCTGGCCGGCCCGCGGGCTCATGCTGTGGCTCCCTCCCCCCGGCAGGGGTCTCAGCCTGAGCCGCGGCAGAGGCTTCTTCCTCAGCGAGCCCCTGGCAGCCCTGAGGCAGGCCATGGCACCCGCACACAGCGGGGCCCGAGACAGGGTGACCCCTCACAAGCCACACCGCGAGCGCCTGAAAAGGCGGGTCCAGCTAAGCCGTCTCCGAACTGTCGCCCCAGGTCTGCTCTGCTCGCCTCTTCCCCTTAGCTCCCTGTGCCTCCCGGAGCGGCCCCCCTCTCTCGGACAAGGGCGGCTGCCCCCCCGGGTGTCTGCCAACCCTTCCGGGCCTCTGCAGGCAGACCGCGTGTGCGAGCTTCACTTCTCCACCGTCCACATTCGCTTGGGCAACAGCCTTCTAAAAGCCTTCCGGTGGGTCGACATCCTCACAACCATCTTTCCGGCTGGCTGCCTCCCGTTTTCTACAATTCCATTCATGTCCTCTGTGTCAGGGACTCTGTCCCCGCTGCCCACACATCCCCTGGTGTCCCTCCTCGGCTCCTTCGCCTTCTCTTACTGCCTCCTCTGCACGTGTGCTCAGTCTCAGGCCCCTGTGCTCCTCTTGTCCGAGCAGACAGGCACCCGGGACCAGGTGCCCACGACCCGTCGGGGCGGCTGCCCGCTGCGATGCGGACTGTGACGACCTGGTCCCAGATCCGGCAGAGCCCCCTGGCAGCTCTTAACACACCACCAGTTTTCAGGGACGCACCCAGCGTATTCGGGCAAACGGGCACCTGAGAGCCAGCTTGGGAGTCACCGGGCAGGAACCGGCAGGGCGAAAGGGCCGACACCAAACCAAACAGGAGCTTCCCACGGTGTTCCAGCTGCGGGAACCGGTGAATAGAGAAGGCAGGTCTGGAGTGGGAGGCCCGATTCATTGCTTTTGTCTCTTACGCCCCGGCCAACGAGCAATGCGTAAGAAGAAAGGTTAAACCAGTGAATTTAACTTTTAGAAGTCAGAGGACTATAACTACCTTCCTGTTTTAATGGTTAGAAGATAAACCAGAATCTAGGAGAGAGTCTGAAAGTCAACAGCCCTTGGTGCTGCCTTCCAAAGAAAGGGCTAAAGAAAAAAGTATTTTTTATAAAAACAAATTACAGTTCTCCAAAATAGGGTTAACTTCTAACGCTTCTAATCTTTGTCTCAAGTATACAGAACTGCACAGAAGTTACTTGGATCCTGCTGTGGAGAAGACGGTCAACTGTTTCCAAGTCTGTCTGGGGCTTCTCAGGTTGCTGCCGCATTAGCCCCGACGTCACGTGCAGGGCGCGAGGAAAAGTCCGCCCTCGACTTTCCTTTTATCCTTCTCTGAGGAGACTAAGACATCACATGCCCCCCAGAGGAGGAGAGGGTGACAGCCCCTCCATCATTATCACTCCAAATGACTGCATGTTAGGCGTGGCTTTCTCTGTCAGTTAAGAACTCAGGTTCTTCCCACGGGGAGACAAGGCTACCCCAAACGTGTTCCAGGACACGAGTTAGCAGCCCTCGCTCCTGCCCGGGGTGAGTGGGGTCTAGTAGGAACCAGCCCCTTAAGTCCTAGTAAATGGCCGTCCTTCAAACATGTCAATCAAATAGGGTGACAACTGGTTCCAGGCAAGTTGACACTCTCCACTTCCACACCCCCCCCCCCCCCCCCCCGGCCACCCGTTCTTGGTATTCTTCTTTTCTTCCAGCCATTCACTCCACACTGCCCTTCCGCCAAAGGGTTCGCATTTCCACTCTGGTGCTTCTTGGGAAGGTGTCCCCCTGTTCTAAATCAGCATCCTGTGACGCTGTGGCAGAGGGCTGCCCGTGTGGCACGTCATTCGGAAAGTCCGAATCGTGAGCGAGCACAGACCGACAGTGGGCACGCACCGACCTCCTTCAATCCGCACACGTCGACCGGGCTGCATGGGGGCCACAGTTGTATTCACGAAGGGCCTTCGTGAATGTTGTCCCAGCTTCGTGTTGTCCCAGCTTCCCCACTCGTTACATTTGATGCGTGTGCCTCACAGAGCTATCTGTGCTCCTGGTTCGTGGGGCGCGTAACTTAACCTGTGCACTTTCCCCCAAAAGCGTGGGCCCAGTTCACACACACTCTCCCTCAAGTTCCTTTGTGTTTCTAAATTAGAAAACCTAAAGGTCACTTTTCTCGGATATGTAACACTCTCACGGTCAATGTAAAAGGAGAAGGCAATTAACTTCCTGGGTAAATTGCAGCGTGGTGGCTAAAAACACCACACTGGAAACAGTGGTTAAAAGAGAAAATCCGCTCCACAAAGGCCATCCCTCGTCTAGGACCAAAATGAAGAGTGTAGTTCCTGAGGCTCCCGTCAACTGAGCAAGGTGGAGGGTCGGTTTGCTCCCCCTCGGTCCCTACAGGAATGTGCTGTTTTTATGAGGCTGGGTACACTGGCTGTTTGATGAGGCCAACTGGTGGCGAGCTTCTCTGCTTTTCTTTCTCCTCCTTTTTTGATACCTTCTCTCAAGCTTGCTAATAAAACAAGCTCCGTTTCTGAATTTCCAGTGGGGCCGTGATGGCCTAACATATAATGGGCACCGTAGGCACCAACTAAATACGCCGCATTCTGTTAGCGAGTCTGGTAATTACTAAGGAACAGACCTGTGCAGAAACAAAAAGACGGAGGCAAGGCTCCAACTAGTTGTTCAAATCGTAAGAGTTTCCTTCCAGGTTTGATTAAAATTGTGCCTCAAAATTTGCCGTCTCCCGCTTCTGCAGAAGCGAAAGTGAAAACACATTCTGACTTGCACATTTCTTTGTAAGAGTCACACTGTGACCCACAGGGCTAAAGGGACATGCTTAACCATGTTTGACTGAATCTCCAGACCACAGTCTGATTGCTGCGTCGCTGGCTCAGAGCCCCAGAGTTCCCATAACCACGGGAGGTCAACCATCTCCCCGTGACTGACTTTCCCAAAACCCGATCCAAAGCGTCACTTGGTTCTCTGCAGGGGCCGCACCTCAGGACAGAGAACAGCAGGCGGAGCACGGCTGCACCCGGCACCTCACAGGAAGGCATCGGGGGTCCTGTCCCCTTAGCTCAGTAGCTACGGCTTCGGTAATAGAAGTGGGGCTCGCGGGGCCGAAGGTGCGTGGGGTTTCTGTCCTACTCCCGCCAGCGCCATCTTCCCAGGCCTGCAGATGGCCACGAGGGTGTTCACGTGGCTGTGACCGCACGTTCTCAGCGGCCTCTGTGGAAGGGCAAGCCGGTGGCTCAGAATCCCCTTTCACTAAGGCCCTTGAAGAACTGGTGACGGGTTCTACAAAGATGTGGACACACAGACAGCAGGCCCGGCCGGCAGCTCTCCCGGACCCCTCTGGGGGGGTTTCAAGAGCTCTCTCGGGCTGCTCCCCGTGGGATCCCCGTCAGGTCACTCGTTTCCATTACACCCTAAACACACCTCCCACCCAATGTCTCGGCATTCTCCCCTCCCACAGGTGACAACCCCCTTCTCATCCCAATCTCACCGCTGAGTCCTGTATTTCCTAAATCAGCTCACGCGTCACGGAAAGACCTCAAAAAGCAGCGGGCCCTGCAAACATCCTGGGCTTTTTGCTGTGGTGACGTGCCCCCCCCCCCCCCCACCCATAGTCCCCAGTCCCCTCCCAGCTCCTCCAGGGGCACGGAGAACTCCAACTCCGAAAACAAGGAGGGGGTGGCAGGAGGGGGTGCTGCCTGGTGCCAGGAACTGGAAGGTGCCGCGTGGGTCTAATGACGATAATCAGCACCGCCAGCAGGCTGGTGCCACGAGCCCGACCTCTCCCAGTCGTCCTCACGTTGCAACTCCTCTTGGCCATCTCACAGGCACTTTTCGAATCTCTCCAGCCTCTCCAGGCAGGGCCACATCCTCCTGCTGAGTCCCTATGCTGTGATGAGTGCCACCGAGTGACAAACAGCCACTGGACTCAGGTCTCAGAGTCTGGGGCAGAAGCAGCAGCCCCCCCCCCCCCCCCGCTGGATCCTGCAGGTTGGGGGGGCGGTGAGGGGGAGGGGGGTGGCTGGCCAACAGACCCTCGGGGATGGGGAGGAGCGCAGCCCAGCCCAGCGGGGGGCATGCTGGGGGAGGGGAGCCGGGCTGGCCTGCTTGCGCTGGGAGGCGCATGGGAGGTGGTGGGGCCGAGGGAGGGGGGTGATCGCACCCACCCACGAGCCCCCGCTTCCCACGAGGTGTGAGCAAATGAGGAGCCGGGGGTGCTGCTCTCAAAGGCTGGCAAGCCCGCTCCCTCCATGACTCATCTACTTTCACTCTCAGGACTTCTTACTGCCTTTTATCTGCCACAAATGTTCCCGTCAGGGAGCTGGTAGGTGTTAGATGTTCAAGCAGACTCAGGGGTGTGAGCACACACACACCGTCTTTTGAAAAGCACATTTGTCTCTCTTAAAAACAAACAAAACAACACACCTGCCTGCCTGAAGTACTTCTCTGGGAACGGACGGCCTGCCTCTGACTTCCCAGCTCTCAGTTCACTGGCTCCAAGCGCACGAGGACTGTGTGCGGGAAGGGAAGGCGGCCCCTGAGACCTGGGCCGGCGTCCCACGGGAGCGCCTGCTGGAGGCAGGAGGGAAGCGAGCCGTGCAGGCAGCAGCAGGCCAGGGCAGCATGGGCGTCAGGGACGCACCTGCCACAGGGCCAAGGTGGGGAGGCGGGAGGCAGGCAACCGGCGCTCTCTTCAGAAACGGCAAAGCGAGAGGGACAGAATGCAAGTGGAAGTCAAACCTGATTAGCAAACAGCACTCTTTTCTCTAACCTTCCCTCCGCAGCTGCTAACGTAAGGTTGCTTCCGAAACCTCCGAGTCCCATCTAAGATACTCTGCGAAGCCATCCACCTTCCCACAGAGAGGGAGGGATCCAACCCCTAAGGGCAGCTTCAACTCCACTCCACAGATGCCCAGGGAAGAAAGGAATGGCATCCCCGATCAAGCTGCTGGCTCCGGGAGCGGGCAGGCAGGCAGGTATATGAAAGGGCAGAGGCAGGTGACCGATGTTGAGCGGGGCCCAGAAAAGGCCGTGGAGCACAGAGGTAGGCCGTGCTCCACACAGCAGAGTGGGGAGAGCTGGTGGTTGTGGGGGGGGGGGGGGGAGGGGAGGCCTCGAAGGGCAGGGCAGCGGGGACACAGGATGGGGGCAGGCAGTGGTGGATGGCATCCAGACATCCGGGGCGACCACTGGAGGCCCGCGGGCAGGCCTGGGCAGATGCGCGAGGCTAGGAAGGGAGCTGCTGGCCACCATGTGGAGGGGCTCACATGCTTCCCTAAAACCCCGTTTGGACAAGGTCATCAGGTGCTTCCTATAGGGAAGTGACTGGCTCTGGTGTAGGGGGTGGCTGGGGGGTGGTCCGGGGACGAGCAGGGTGAGAGCAGTGAGGTGGAAGGGAACGGCCAGGGCAGGCAAACGTTCTGAAGGCAGAAGTCACAAGACTCCACCAAATGAAGGAGGCACAAAGATGTGTCTGCCAGCAAGAGGTCAAGGCGAGGTGGCGGGAATCCAAGGTACCACGGATCGGGTGGGGAGGGGGGCAGGGGTCGAACCAGGGCAAGAGCCACACAGAAGAAAGAGAAGCATCTTGATGCAGAACTGGGTCTTCCCGTTTCCAGGCCCCCAGGGGCAGGCAGCGGTCCCTTCCCAGTGCCCTGCACCCTTCAGCACCGAGGTGAGGGTCAAGAAAGGGTAAGGGAGAGGCGGACATCCAGCCCTGGCAAACATCACCACCTCATCCAGCACCGTGGGCGGAAAAGTACAGGCCTCAAATGAGCCTGAAACAAGAAGCCGTGTGGGGCTGCAAAGGACACGGAGGCACGAGAGACAGTCGCAAAAGCCAAAGAGAGCCGAGCGCCCTGTCAGCCTCCTGACTCTGAAGGCTGGCATTTTGCCACTGCAGGTGGGGGGACAGCTCCGGGGTCCAGCAGGGCCGGGCCTCTGGTCGGCCTCAGCAGAAAAGCTGTGTGCTGCTCTGTTTCCGGAAAGACCGGGGCGGGTGAAGGGAACGGGGTCTGTCTCCAGGAAGTACCAAGCACTTCCCAGGCCTCATTTTTAGACTAATGTGCGGATGCTATTACTGGCCCTGGATTCCCAGCAGGCCGGCACTGGAGATGCCAAAGCATGCTCGCCGTCTGTTCTGTCACTTCAGCCGCAAAACTTTCACCCTTGCTGCCCCTCACAGATGGGCCTCGCTCCTCCATTTTATTTTATTTCAGAAAAAAAGATTTTTGATTCAAAAATTTTAATTTTTTCAAAATTTATTTTTTTGGGTTTTTTTTTTTCTCCCAAGTACAATGAACATACGTGGCTACGTTAGTTTCAGGCTGTAGAAACATTTCTCTGGATATGTCTCCTGAGGCAAAGGAAACAAAAGCAAAATTAAACTATTGGGACTACAGCAAAATAAAAAGCTTCTGCACAGCGAAGGAAACCATCGTGAAACAAAAAGGCAACTCAATGAATGGGAGAAGATATTTGCAAGTGACAAATCCGATAAAGGGTTGGTATCCAAAATATATAAAGAGCTTATACAGCTCAACACACACAAAGATAATCCAATTAAAAATGGGCAGAGAACCTGAATAGACATTTTTCCAAAGAAGACATCCAGATGGCCAACTCACTCCTCCGTTTTAAAGCCGAGGCTCCAAGAGGCATCCTGCATGGGCCCCCTGGGCCTTGAGGCCTGTCCCCCCTCTCCCTGCCCTTCACAAGGCCCCGAAACCCCCGCGATGTACCCTGGGGCACACACCTTCTCGAAGGAGTCCCACCGCCATGGCCTAGGTGATCACACAACATAAGATGGCGAGACTTTTCACCTCACGTTACAAATTGCACTTGAAAAGGAGGAAAATACAAGAAATGTTCCAAACATACTCTTCCTGGCCACTGCTGAGCTTCGGGCTGACTCGTCCTGCTTGTCCTCTTTTCCACAGAGGGAAGGGGGGAAGGTGAGGAAAGACCACAATTGCACTTCATAAAGAGGCTTGGTTTTCTGACATAAACACGTCCTTACTTTCCAGTGGAAACTTTAGCCCATGTCATCAACTCCACAACTGCAGGGCGTTCTGTCTCAGGTTACTGCGATTAGGTAGATACTGCTTGTTTTAAGAAATGAAACGAATAGCAGAGAGTGCAGAGACTCCATCCCTAAAGTTACAGTTTCTGGAATACTGGGGTCTCAAGAACCATCCAGCGGTTTCAGAAAAAACAGCCCACACGTGGTATGGGTGTACTGGAAACTTCTGTCAAAGGTCTATCCACTTAGCTGAATTTGGTGACCCCTCCAGACTTTTCTCCACATGCTTCCTTTACCAAAAATGTTACTTTTTTGCTTTTTCAGGGAAGAAGTCTAGCTGCTTACAAAACAAAATGCAAAAGCAAACGACACTTATAAAGCGCTCATCAGGCAATGAACAAGTGTCTCCCACACCGAGGATCTCAACGTCCTGCTTGTTTTATCTTGTCGGTGTGGTAAGTGGTGACAACTTGCGCTCTAATCAACTACGTCTCCTACTGTCTCTGGAATTCGATGGGAAGGGGTGTGAGGCAGCGAGTGAGTGACGCGTGTCCTCCGACGTATCCTCCTGGAGTCTTCCGCATACGCCTTAACTTTTTGAATCAACAACGAACAGCTAAGTGAATGGCCAAGTTACTCTACTGTAGTTTTAGCAGGATCCGCTGTGCGTTCCCTCCCTGCATTAAGGAAAATCTTCTCCAGCTGGGGTTGGAGGCAGCGGCCAGGAGGATTTGGAAGGGACTGGTCGGGAAATGTGGCAGATTCAGAACACTTGCACCAACGCTCCTTAGGGTGCCCTTGGCAGACATTAATAATCAACCACAACTCTCGCCGAGTGTCGATTAGGTCTCAGATTTCACCTCCGATGCCGGATCAACCGGCATCGGCATCGGCCACCCTAAGTGTTATGCAGAGAAGGGTCTGTTTGCCTTTTCTGTGTTGGGCCCAGATTTTTAAAAGCAACACTTTACTCAACATTAAAAAAGAGAATAGAATGCAGGGTTATTTCTCTGGTTTAATGTCAACGCCCTTGTTTTTAAACCCCTTCTCCCTCCCTGTTTGGTTTGGCAGGTATTCTGCCTCATCCTCTTTAAACAGAACTATGTCTGATAATCCAGTTGGCCTGCCTTGTGGTTGCTCTTTGCTCCCGCCTGGTGCCTGGAACCCTCCTCCAAATGGTTCTCACCACCTTGCACACCTGCCAGACCCCTGACATCAGGGAGCTGGATGTTACGGTGAGAAACACTGGGGGCGCCCCGGTGGCTCAGTCCGTTAAGCGTCAGACTCTGGGTGTCGGCTCAGATCGTGACCTCACAGTCGTGAGATCGAGCCCCAGGTCGGGCTCTGAGCTGACAGCACAGAACCTGCTTGGGATTCTCTCTTTCTCTGTCTCCCACTCGTGCTCGTTCTCTCTCTCAAGATAAATACACATTAAAAAAAGAGAGAGAAAAGAAACACTGGGTCATTTTCCTCAACCTACAAATGTTCCAATGTGCCTTGGGAGCTTTCCTTATAGTGTACCCCAAGCTTGATCCTCACCAGAGAGGAGCCAGGTGGCTCCCACAGGACCCCTGGGCCATCACCATGCCGAAAGTCCCCCCCTGCCCGCTGCCAACTATCTACCTTTCTCTGAGGGAGGGGCGGCGTCAACAAGCAATTGAGAGTGATCTTAGAGGGACCCGAAGGCTCCCGTGTCTGCGGTGGATGCAGATGTGGGGGCTGCCGTGAGACCCCTCAGGGGTGTGCTCAGTCAATGTGAAAGACAGAAAATAAGACCTGGTCCCTGCCCTCAGGAGGCTTATGATCTCACGGGGTAGGTGCCACCCACGCGGCAGGAACACCAGGTGAAATCTCGAACACCGCCACTCTGTGTTGCCGGCGGAAAGATCACATTCCCCTCTCCTGCGGGAAAGCGGGACAGCTGCAAAGCAGAAGGTGTGAGGCTTCTCTGGTGTCTGGAGAAAGAGGTTTTTGACCCCAAAAGGGGAAAAGCCAGACTGGGGAGAGCAGTGGGTCCTTCAAAGACTTGAACAGGCCCAGTGGAACCTGGGGGAGAGGGTTCTGTCGTTGGAGAGGACATGGGCTCTGCTCCCCCACGCTCACGGAGGAGCCTGGGAGTTGGAGACTGAATTCTGGGGGCTACTGCCCCGGGGCTGCAGGGCAACCTCTCTTGGCTGTGACTTACCAGCGTGTATGGTTTTGCTCACATAAAAAGTACTGATTGCATTGAATTAAAATATTCTTACAAGTCCTGATACTGAAGTCTGGGGTTGGGGGCCATGGCTATCACCGAGAGTACCTACCATGGATTCCATCCGTTATCCCTGTCACGACCCCATATGGAGGCATTACCGTCCGTGCTTATAGATAAGGACCAGATAAGAAAGTGGGCTCAGAAAAGTGGAAAACCTGGCCCACAGGCCCGCAGTCCCACAGCCAGGAACACCTGGAGTCAGGCCTCACACTCAGCTCGTTACAGCTCGGCTTCTCCTTTCCACCTCACAGGTCCCCTCCTAGCTTCTGAATGGCCCCCAAGTTGGATGTGCGTAGAAGGATCTTCAGGAAAATTTTCTTGCTTAGGAGAACATCTGCCCAGCTGGGGAAGGAGTCTGTGGTTCACAGCAGTGTCTGGGATCGGTGTCCTGGACTCACTCTTCACTTTGTCTCCTATTCACTGTGATAAGAAGCCTCTCGTGGCACGTCTCTCACCAGTTAATCAGGAAAGGAAAACCCCCCTCCGGAGTGGCTGTGACAAGGGAGAGCCCCAGGCCCCACTCCAGAGCAAGGTCAGTGCTCATAAACAAACAGCGGCTGGAATTAGGAGTATTTGTATCTATGTGATTAAAATCAGGGCGGGTCACCACACTGGCTTTAGTTCATCTAAGATCTGGGTTGTAAGTGGAGTTGCATTCTGTTTCATTTCCTAAAGGTGTGCCCCCTTGTTGAGGCAGCTGTCCTGGGCTGCATGTGCCTGGAGCGCCCTGGGAAGGAAGGAAGGCGAGCCAAGGCCTGGCGCTGGCTGAGGGTCCCCCAAGGAGGCCTGGACGCCCCCCCCCCCAGCACATCTGCTGTTCCGGCCCAAACGACCCGGACGGGGGGAATACACTGGCCACCTAAGAGCCAAGTCACCTTTACAAGGGGAGGACTGGAAGGTGACAGTCAATGAGGTTGGTAGGAGTGTTCCCGTGCTAGAAGGACCTTCGTACAGCAATAGGCCGTGAGCTGGTGGCCCGGTCCTGCAGAGGGAATGAGGACGAGGCCAGCTCCGTGTTTAAGTGACCGGATGTTCCTTGGAGGGGAGTGCAAGTTCTCACCACAAGAATGGGGTGCAAACAGTGAAAGACAGGAAGAGTGTGCCCTTGGGTTCGGGGAGGCGTCTCCAGAGGCTGGCCATCTCTGCAGATGGGGGAGAAAGTGAGACAGACATCCTCCACCTCTCGGAGTGCAGGAGCTGGGACAGGGGCTCAGGAGGGGGTGCCTGTAGGGACAGGACTCTGGCGAACACTTCTCCTTCTTTCTGTTATGAGTCGCTGTGCTGTTGACCCGGGTTTAAATGTGGCAGGCTAACTTCCACTGTGCTCGGGGAATGGGGTCAGAGTGGAAGGAGAGACAGACTCCCCAGGTCCCAGGGCCACACAGTGGCAGCAACCTAGGTGCCAGGGAGGCTGGTAGTCACGGCCCCGCAGACGGATGAGCTGGGGACAGGCAGGGACCCTTGGGCAGGCAGGAGTCAGGGCAGAGACTCAGCACCAGGCCCAGGATGGGTATGCAAATGTGCCCCCAGTGGCACAGAGACTCCCAACTGGGGAAGCTGGTCAAGTGGGCGAGGGTGGGTGGTATCAGAGGAAATGAGGTCCTGGTTTTCCCCCAGGCCGGTGGGGTGGGCGGAGCCCCTGGGCAGGGAGAATCCGCTTCCTGGCCCAGCAGGCTGGCCCAGCAGACACAAGAATGATGGCTCGAGGGCTGGCAGGGAGGAGGGGCAAGGGTGTGGAACTCACCCCACACAGGGAATGCTCCCTGGGCCCCAGGCCCCCTGAGCCACAAATATGCACGTTTTGGCCTGTGAGTATTTCATCACAGACAAAACTCATTTGGATAAACAGAGGTCTCCAATTTCTCCCTCTGTGGGTGTTCTGCGGTCACCATTTCCTCTGCTACCCTTGGGCGGATTAGGAGCCCGCTGACACGTTAACCCCCAGGGCTCCCATCCGGGGAACTCAGAGCCAAATCCAGGGGAAGGTATGGCTGTGTCACCTTCCTGTGCAAGCTTCTCTCCAGCTTCTGCCCCTCCTGCTGCCTTCACTCCAGGAGGACACTTCTGGGACCTGTGCTGGGGACCTAACACACTCGGCTTCCTCCACCCTCCACACAGCCTGGCACCCCCCCAAACCTGAAGGCTTCCCCTGCTTCTCCTGATCCCCAGCACAAGGAAGAACCCAATAAACCATTTTAGATGTGTTAGCAAGGAGACCAGGTTGCGTTTCCCTGGTTCCTTTGAAACTCAGAAAACACAGTCTTTCTCCTTCAAAAAAAATCTAATTTCATTTAGGATAAGGATTCTCTTTGCTTCCCTGTAAAAGTTAAGATCCAGACAAGTCTATTAGATACCCTACAGTTCCAAAACCAATCTCACACACCATACACGACAGAGGCCTGTTAAAGGAGAGCTACAAGAGCCGCCTGAAGCTCGGGGCTCAACACATTTAAGCAGCCGCAGACGTATCAGCAGCACCACACAGACAGTGGGGGTTTGTTGGGGACGGTTCTATCAGACTCAACCAGGCCCCAGCCCCTCCACCGGCTCTGTCCTTTGTGCCAGTGACAGTGCAGATGTGCTGACCGGCAAGGGGTGCTGGAGACGTCTGAGGACGTGCTAAGGACTGATTCAGAGCTGTCAACGGCTCCATGGAAAGCCCTTTGTGACGGGTCCATCCCCAGGGGCAAGGATATAAGGACCGCGATGAAGGACCCATTTCAATTCAACAAGGATGCATTGAGGTCCCACCAGCTGCAAGGCCCTGCGCTCAGCTCAGCTCAGCTCGGGAGAGGCCGGCGGAGAGGGACAGAAGACAGACAGTGGGAGAGGGACAGAAGACAGACAGTGGGAGAGGGACAGAAGACAGACAGTGGTGTCTCAGTCAGCCGAGCCCCTGGCATCACGCTGCACCAACTGAACAGTGGGGATCTTTGCTCCCATTGTCCTTGCACGACTCACTCCGAGTTGGGGGAGCTGTGGACACAGAGAGTCACCGAGGAATGAGGGGACACACTTTCACTTTCTCCTTGGGATGGTCTGTTCCGCAGCCTCTCGAGGTGACTAACTGCCCTCCTGCAGGTGGCAGTGTGGATGTCACAGAAATACGAAGACACCCAGAGGCGCCCACACCTCCACTAAATGCTTTCTTCCCCACATGCCTGGATCTCCACCCAGCGCGGGCCACAGACGGCGCCCCATGGCGGGCACCCGTCCCATCTGCTCTCAGACCGTCACACGTGAATCTCAGTGGTTTAACGATACGTTGATTTCAATGAAATGAAAGCGGATTTTTCAAATTGGATTAGGCATCCGACACTTCAGAGTTAAATCACCCTCGAAATGTGGAGACTGAAAAATGGTATCTAATGAGTCTGTAGAAAAAATTCCCTTAGAAGTAGGAAAAATCTTTCTGTCATGAGCCAAAAGGGCTTTCATACAATGATGTATAAAAATACCCACAGCAAAGAAGGAAAATAAAAATACTCTCTACTTATTTACTCGTTTTTTTTTTCTTTCAGAATTTTAATGCAAAGGCATGAGTGGGCCAAAATCATCAATGAAATTCTATCCCCAAATCAAATCTTCTTATAAAAACGACTACCAGAAGATCTCTGTTTAACACTGCAAAGCCCCAGTCAATATTTTTATGCCATCATGTTCTGGTCTAAGCACTAAACCCAGACAGTCTCCTGGAATTTGGTGCTGTGGGGTTTAATCTGTATTAAAAGTTGTTATCGCTGATAGGGAGGTTTGTGGGGGAAGCCCTGATCAAACTAGACAGTCCTGCCTACAGAACAGCCATCAACAGATGTCTGTATCTGGAAGATACTTTGCAGAGTCAGAGTCTTTGCACTACTGGAAAGACCCTGAAAACAGATGAACAGACTCCACCGTGGAAAAGTCATCTTCCATTTCGGAGAGAAGAACTGCTCTGGTCAGACAATGCTCAGCGTTCAGAGGCTGGCTCCCGGTGATCTCAGAAAATCCTTCACAAACAAGACCCTTCGTGCAGGTGTAGTGAAACCCCCAATGGCTGGCTTCAAGTGTTGGCAGGGAAGAACCCTATGCTGTTGGTTACCGCTCTCTGCCTGTGCCCGTGGAAGCCATTACTAACCAGTCACATGCAACTTCACATTTCCTAACACTGACCTCAGTCCCCCTACTGTAACAAGGAAATCCCCTAGTCCACACCCAGAAAGCATGTCCCTCATTTATACAGCTTTTGGACCACAAGCCTAGGGACACTACTCAGGAAACGGATCACAAAAGCTCGGTGCTTAAAGATAGCATTCAGATGTCTACCACAGTCATGTTTAGAATTCCAAGAATGGACTGGTATGAAGAAGGCTGGCTCAACCAGCTTGGTCAAAATACCAACAAAACCCAATACACTGGACCCTTTGTTTATCCCGGCTGTTCACAGAGAAACGTCCCAATTCACAAGTATTTACAAAGAGCTGAAATGACCATTCACCAAAGACCTCTCAGGGTTGCTCTGGACTGATTAGCACTGGAGGGCGGGCTCCTGGAGAGAACATGAATTATCTGGAAGCCAGAACCTTCCTGTCAAACTTCATTCCAAAGATAACAAAGGGACTCGCCCAGGCTGTGAAACTGCTCTGTGTCGGCCGGGTCACCTGCTCAACGTCCATCGTCCATCGTCCATCGCTAGCCTCTGCTGGCTCATAAAGGCAGAATCCACAGACCACTCTGAAGACGGCAGAACGCTCTCCTGCCCCTTTCACCCTGGGAACTTGGTGCCTAACAGAGGGATAGGAACCAAGGGCCTCCTACAAACATCTACTTCATGGTGTATAAGAAATGTGGATGCTAAAGATACCTTTGGACCCTGACTGGGTTGCAAGACTCCAAGGAAGTGCCTACAGTTCCTGCGCCCTCCTCGGTGGAAGGGAGGTCTCACCAGTTTAAGATAGTCAGAAGCAGGGCCTGGTAACCTGGAAGGGGCTGGCCACGGGCAAATATCTGAGGCCTGGTATCAGAGCATTCCATAACTCAAAAGTAAGAAGAGTTAATAAAGTGTTAAAAACTTCAGAATAAGGTCTGCTTTTAAAAATAGCATTGTCAGGTTTATCCATATAATCACATCCCTTGCATTCAGATGAGCTGCTGGGGGGCGGGCGGGGGGTGACTTTTGGCAACTGCCAGGGAACTGCTCACAGCTGTCAGCCTGCTTCGCCTGTGCCACTGCCCTCTGTGAGGACCCATTAATCTCGTCCTGTCTACAGTGATGGCAATTACTAAGCACCTTTGTGTTTTACTCCCCTGCCTGAGATTGTGCTGCTGTTGGTTTTGTTGGAATCTAACATGCGTCGCTACTACCCAACGCCCGTGTTTGGGGTAGTGGGGAGGGACGAGAATTTTCTCGGAAGCAGTCGGAAATATGATGGAGAACTGGGAACTGGGTGAAGGAAGTCGGTGCTGGTAGCCAACTGGTTACAGGCCAGACAGGGGAGTCTAAGGACACCACCTTGCTGGAGGGATTCGAGGCTCAGGTCAAGTCTTTGCGCCTTCCACAGGCTTCTCACCTCAATAGGGTTTTCTAAGGTTTTTTTTTTCAATTCTGACCAGCACTCCCTGGTCTACCTAAATCATGGTGTGCACGGAGACTGTATTTCTCACTGCAAAGCACTTGATGAGTTTTGGGATTTACAAAGAAAGTGTAAGCAACCAGGGTAGATTTTCCAAGGTCTGAATCTTAGAACCAAGAAGCCAGTCACAAACGATCTTCAGGAGCATTACCCTGTCCCCCTTACCTCGTTCTCACCCCGGTGACAATAAAAAAAATATGTCTTACATGAAAAAAATGGGGTTATAAAACACTGTTCGACGTAATCATAATTTGGTTAACCAAAACGTATGCATATATTTACAGAAAAAATACTAAGACATAGAACAAAACAGTAGTCAATGGCCCCTCTACAATCTACCTCTGCAGTTTTTCTGTCATACAGAATGACAGCATTGACTCTGCTGTACCCCCTCTAGAAAGATCTTCATCCTATTATGCACATACAGAGGCTAACAATATATGTAAAATATGACATCTCACACTTTCAGATTTCTGCAGGAAATAACCCAAGTGCTATTAAGTGCACACCAACATACCATATGACGCTGTGAGGAAAATTACCGCACTTGATCTATACAATTGATGCTTAGTTTGAAATCTGTTAGCATTTTCATCCATTCAGCTGAAAATTGACCCTCTGTTCTAGATTAATAGCAATCAGCTAACACAGCAGCCTCCAAACTTTTCTGAGCACATGACCCACTAGTAAAAGAAAAGCTGTGGTCATGCCAGCTGATATATGCATGTTTACCAAGTAGGTGCAGACACTCCTATACTAACGTATCAGGTCCATTATCAAATGCAGGAGAATAGAACTTTTCTAGTCTAATCTGCATTCTTCTTACACCACAGTGTGTTCTCTGGTGTGTACCCCACTCTGGAGATCTCAAGTTTGGACAACTAAGAGAAGAAAGTGGTCATGGCTGATGTTAATTTCCTGTCCCCAGTTGCAGGAGCTCCAAAAACTCCCACCATTCACCTCTTCACATGCAGCAGGGATCTGGAAACCCCCAACCAGATGAGCAGAGTGGGCTCGACAACCGGCAGGTCACGAGCAGGAACTCATTTTTCCCTGGGCTGAAAGTCCCTTCCCACAGTGAGGCTCATAGCAGCTATGACTGGGGACTGGGGGCAGGTGGCTGAGGTCCAAAGAACCTCTGAGAATGAAGTGTTTCCCTATTTTTTTCAGATGGCTTTCTAGAAGATGATTAAATAGAAAAGTTTTAGTGATTTCTTTTCTGCTTGGAAATCTACAAATATAGACAGCTGTCAGAATAGTAACATCAGAGTCTTCTGAATTTTTAACAAAAATCTGATGTCAATTAGGACATTAAGTCAAGACACCTTGGTACAATGCAAATCTGTCCCTAAGACAGTTGATAAGAAATGCTGAGGATCTGCATGGTTTTCTATTTCCTCTAAACAAGGTCTGAGAGCCATGGAAGGACTCTTTCAAATTCAAATCTGGGGAATGATGGAAATTAAAAGTTAAAAAAAAAAAACAACAACCCTGAAGTATGTGAACCCAAAACAAAGTCTCATGAAGTATTTGTTAACCTCAATTCCACCTTTGCCACGTCGAGTGCCTGAAGAGTCTAGTATTTCCGGCACCTGGTATAATTCTCCAAGAATTAACAGAAAGCAGGAACGCAAGACTTCTCTTAAGAATGAATGAATGGGCGCCTGGGTGGCTCAGTCGGTTGAGCAGCCAACTTCGGCTCAGGTCATGATCTCGCGGTCTGTGAGTTCGAGTCCCGCGTCGGGCTCTGTGCTGGCAGCTCAGAGCCTGGAGCCTGTTTCGGATTCTGTGTCTCCCTCTCTCTGTCCCTCCCCCCCATTCATGCTCTGTCTCTCTCTGTCTCAAAAATAAATAAACGTTAAAAAAAAATTTTTATAAAAAAAAAATGAATGAATGAATGAACGAACGAACGAACGGACGATCACTTGATATCCTATGTACATTGCTGAGGCGTAGATACAGACCTGTGTGCTCCAATGATTGGTTGACCCACTTTTCTTTTTACAAAAGTGGTATCATTTTGGGGGGTTGCCCAACCCCCTCAGTCATGAGAACAAAGTTTATGCTGATACCACTGAACGAGAGATAATGGCAGCATCTGTGGAGTGCAGCGTGGGGCCTCTCTATACATGGCTGAGAAGCCACACTGGTGAGGCCAGAGGATCACAGCACGCCATCCGGTGCTCACCAGAGGAGCACCCCAGTACTGTCAGGGCGGGCGGGAAGGACCCGCATCCCAGCACTCCCCAACCCCTCCTCATCGCACACACCTTGGGACCACCCTCCTCCACAGCAAAGGTTCTAAAGCAGACCCGTAACTGCAGAAGGACATTCTCTGGATGGCTTGGATCACTAACGCTGCTATTGGTGCTGCTGTGACTGTGTTCACTGGTAAAAGGTGCTGATCTTTGGACAAGCAGTTTTGGTCTGGATGAGCAGAGAGACACATGACTACGAACAGCCTCCTGATTCCTTCTTGGTTGACATCTTCTGGCCTTCTTCAACCTCTCCTGCTTGTGATACGTGTAACCGGTGCCTTGCTGTTTTACCATCAAACGCTGGCCCTGATGTGAAGCTTTGCTTTTACAGGGCTGCTTTGGAAAGAAATAAAGCTCTGCTGTATGCCCAGAACCAGAAGCTCATACTGTATCCCAAACGGAGCAACTCTGAGCAGTGAGGGAAGGCTGAAATGGACAAAGGCTTGGTCTCTTGGCTAAGGAATCCAGGAAGGGACAAAAACCCAACCAAATGCTATAGATTGAATTGAGGATCCTGATCTGCCCAGAAAGGTGGGCTCCAGTCTCAGAGATCATCTTATCCAGTGAGGGATCTGCACGAGGTAGGAGGGAGAGACCGGGACTTCTGGAGAGTCAAGGGCAGACCAAGTGTCTCCAACTCTGTCCATAAGAGCAGCACAAAGTGCCACAACTGGAAAGTTCTTCACAAATAACCATGCAGCCCTTGCATTTTAAAGTTTATTTATTTATTCTGAGAGAGAGTGAGCATGAGCACATGAGTTAAGGAGGGGCAGAGAGAGAGAGAGAGAGAGAGAGAGAGAGAGAGAGAGAGAGAGAGAGAGAGGGAGAGAATCCCAAGCAGCACAGAGCCCAATGCAGAGCTTGGTCTCAGGAACCATGAGATCATGACCCGACAGGAGATCAGCAAGTTGGAGGCTTAACTGACTGAGCACCCACGTGCCCCACCCTTGCATTTTATATACAGGTTACATTGCCTCCTTCTCTGGGCCTCCGTCTCCCTGGTGGGATACCACAAACACACAACTGGGGTAGAGTAGTGGGGACAAGAATCTTGGGTATCCTGCCTATTGAGTAATTCCTATTATGAACCCACCAAGCTGCTTCCAGAAATGCATAATCACTCCTTTTCTCCTCTGAGCCCAGAGAATGTTTTTAAAACATATTCAAATCTTATGCAGTCTAAAAGCTTGATGACAAGAACTCTTACTTTGGCAAGCAGTATGAATAGACAGTTCATCGAAGAGCACATTGAAATGGTCAATAAACAAAGGAAAGATGCCCAACCTGAGGAGTTGTCAGGGAACTGCAGATCTGGGCAACAATCAGCTTTCACTTATCACTCCTGGTTTTTACCAACCTGAAAGGTGAGAAATCCCACTCCTCCAGGGTCAGGCGGGGTATGGCTCAACACCACTGGTGGAAATGTAAATTAATTCAGTCTTTTTAGAAAGCAATCTGACAACACAGATTCCAACTTAAAGGGCACATTCCCTCATACTTAAATCTTCCTTTTGGCAATCTTTTCTCTAGTAGACATTGTTGGGTTGGTTTCTTACTTAGCATTCATTTCCCCCTTCCTCTTTATGACGGAATGCTAGGTGTCCTCAGATATCCACCCCTGCCCCTACACAACTCACCTGATCTGCACCCACAGCTCCTTTCAAGGACCCGGCAAGTCTAAGAGTAATCTCAACCCCAGGGCAAGTTGCCCCAGGGAGTGGAACACAGACCTAAGCAATGAAGTCCTGGCCTTCTCCTGGCCCCATGGTTTGGTTCCTGAATCATTTGGTTCCTGGACATGTAACCTGCTGGACCAATGAGACTAAAGCAGAAGTTGCCCAGGGCCTTCTGAGGAGAGACACGGGAAGCCTTGCTCTCCCACTGGCTGTTGTAGAACGCCGTGACCAGACCAGGGGTGACAGCACCCAGCTGGCTTTCAGTCTGAGAATAAAGCACAAACACGGAGGAGGGGGGCCCTGCTTGAACCACATCTGCCACTGATCTTTCTCGCCATTGAATCCCTTTTGTTGGTTTTCTTCGTAACTTATGAAGAAGTTTACACACGGAGAAAGGTACAGAGAATAAGATAGAAAATATCCAAGTGCCCACAACTCTGATTTCACAAATGTTCACATTTTGCCATATGCTCCAGTTCTGCATGTTAAACCAAACTTTACAGACACATCTGAAGCTCCCTGGTAGGCTTTCCTAACTCAGTAACTCTCTCACCCTGTTCAAAAACAATCACTACCCTGGAGATGGCAAGGATGCTTCCCTTTGCCTTTTAATATTTATATTATATGTACATATATACATACACACACATGTATATATACCTACAATGGGCTACATGAATTGGTCAGTATCAACCATTTTTTACCTACATATCTTACATGTATATTTTGTATGGTCCAATCCAAAATCTATATACTCCAATTTTTTCATAAATGGCATCACTGTACATATATGTAACAACTTTAGTCACCAATATACTTTTGAGGTTTATCCACACTGACCCCTGTCATTTTAGCTGCCACTCAGAATTGCATTGATCGGATGTATCATAAAGTGTTTTTTCGTCTCCTCTAGATGGGTGTTTGGCTTGTTTTCCATCCTATCGCAGGTGCGGAATCTCCTGGAGCCCATGGAGGAGGTCTCCAGGGTAGAATAGCGAAGTGCAGTTGCTGGGAAGGGCTGGACCTTGAGATTCACTAGGTGCTACTGCATTTACAATCCCGCAATCCAGGAAGACAAGTTCTACTTCAATGCTTCCTCTCCCACCTGGCTCATTTTTGTCAGACTTCAACATTTTCGCTAATCTGTTGGCTGTGAAATGGTTGCCTTTTGAGGTTTTAATGAGCATTTCCCTCATTATTAATTGAGCATCTTCTCATATGTTTATGAAGTATCAGTCTTCCTCTTCTGCAAAGGGCTTCTCTAAAACTTTGACCATCTCTCTAATGGCTTTCCAGTGTTTTTCTCATTGAGTACTAGTAATTCTCTAGGTCGTCTGAATTAGTTGTTACATGTTGCAAACATCTAGTGAGGGTCTTCCTCCATCTTCTAAAAATGGTTTCTATTGTCATTATTCATAAGTTTGAATTTTTATGTTGCAAAATTTATCAGTCTTTTCCTTTGTGGTGTGTGTGTGTGTGTGTGTGTGTGTGTATCTTATTGGAGAAATCCTTCCCGTACTTCAACATAATAAAGGCCATAAATGACAAGCCCAAAGCTATAATCATACTTACCGGTGAAAAGCTGAAAGCTTTCCCCTTAAGATCAGAAAGGAAACCAGGATTCCCACTCTCACCACTTTTACTCAACATGGTATTGGAAGTCCTAGCCAGAGCGATTAGGTGAGAAGAAATAAAAGGCATCCAAATTGGGAAAGAAGAAGTAAAACTGTCACTATTTGCAGATGACATGATTTTTATATAGAAAACCCTAGAATTCCACCAAAAAATGTTAGGCTAAATACATTCACTACAGTTGCAGGTTACAAAAATCAATATGCAAAAAACTGCTGCATTCCTATTCCCTGATAATGAACTACAAGAGAGAGAAATTAAGAAAACAATCCCATTTACAATGCATCAAAAAGGATAAAATACCTAGGAATAAGTTTAACCAAGGAGGTGAACAACCTGCACCGAAAACTACAAGACATTAATGAAAGAAATCGAAAATGACAAATAAATGGAAAGATATTCTATGCTCATGGATCAGAATAATTAATATTGTGAAAACATCCATACTACCCAAAGCAATCTAAAGATTCAATCAATTCCTATCAAAATTCCAATGGCTCCCAAAAAAACAAAAGTCCTGGACCAGATGGCTTCACAAGTGAATTCTACCAAACATTTAAAGAAGAGTTAACACCTATTCTTCTCAAACTATTCCAAAAATTTGAAGAGACAGGAAAACTTCCAAATTCAGTCCATAGGCCAGTATCACCCTGATACCCAAACCAGATAAAGCCACCACAAAAAAGAGAACTACAGGCCAGTATCTCTCATGAATATAGATGCATAAATCCTCCACAAAATATTAGCAAACCAAATCCAAGAATACATTAAAAAAAATCACACACCAGAATCAAGTGGGATTGATTCCTGGGATGTAGGGCTGGTTCAATATTCACAAAACAATCAATGTCATATATCACATCAAATAAACTATTGGGACTACATCAGAATAAGCCTCTGCACAGTGAAGGAAACAATCAACAAAACTGAAAGGCAATGTACTGAATGGCAGAAGATATTTGCAAGGGGCATATCTGACAAAGGGTTGGCATCCAAAATGTACACAGCTTATACAACCCAACACCCCAAAAGCAAATAATCCAATTAAAAAATGAGAAGACATGAAAACATTTCTCCAAAGAAGACGTGCATTTGGCCAACAGACACATGAAGAGATGCTTGACATTACTCATCATCTGGGAAATGCAAATCAAGACTACAGTAAGATATCACCTCACACCTGTCAGAACATCTAAAATCAAAAACACAATAAACAGTAAGCGTTGGCAACAATGTGGAGAAAGAGGAACCCTCTTGTACTATTGGTGGGAATGCAAACTGGTACAGCCATTCTGGAAAACAGTACAGAGGTTCCCCAAAAAGTTAAAAATAGAACTACCCTATGATCCAGCAATCACACTACTGGGTATTTACCCCCAAAATACAAAAATACTAATTCAAAGGGATATATGCATCCTTATGTTTATAGCAGCATTATTTACAAGAGCCAAGATATGGAAGCAGCCCAAGTGTCCATTAGTTGATGTGTGTGTGTGTGTGTGTGTGTGTGTGTGTGTGTGTGAATATTATTCAGCCATAAAAAGAATGAAATTTTGCCATTTGCAACAATATGGATAGAGCTAGACAGAGTATAAAGCTAAGTGAAATAAGTCAGAGAAAGACAAATACCATACGATCTCACTCATATGTGGAATTTAAGAAACAAATGAGCAAAGGAAAAAAAGAAAAAGAGAGACAAACCAAAAACAGACTCAACTATAGAGAAAAAACTCATAGTTACCAGAGGGGAGGTAGGTGGGGGATGGATGAAATAGGGGGGACTAAAGAGTACACTTATTATGATGAAATGATTATAGTGATCATTTCACAATATATAAAAATACTGTACACCTGAAACTAACATAATATTGTGTGTCAATTATATCTCGGTTAAAAAAAAAAAAAAGAATGTAGAATGAGGTGGCCTCCAAGGTCCATCCAACTTTCAAGGTCCATAGGTTCCCACCTTTAAGGATAATACTTTGTTACATTTTGCTAGAGTTGGTTCTCAGTTGTTAATGAAGAAACAGAAAAAAGAGAGAGAGGAGGGAGGGAGAAATCCTTCTCTTCCGGAGGTCATAAAGATATTTGCCTGTTTTTCTTCTAAACATTTAAAAACTTTGTCTTTCACATTTAGGTCTTAGAACCATCTGGAATTTATTTTTGTGTGAGGTGTGAGAAAGCTAAGTTTATATTTCCCTGTATGAAAAAATCAGCCATGCTAGCACAGTATATGGACTCGGCCCCCTTTTTCCACTGATTAATAAAGCCACCTGTGAACTGTAAGTGTGACAAACACAGAGACCAAAGGGACAGACTAGAGAACCCGGAGAGTGCCTATCTGCAAATATCGCATTATTTTAATAACTATGTCCTTAAGAAAACGTCTCTCACTGTGAAGGCTAAATTCTCTCTTCTTTGTCTGGGGTTTTCTTGGACCTTCATTCTTCCACATGGATTTTAGGATCAGCTCATTATATTTCTGTGGAAATTTTCATTGAAGCTTTTGTTGAAATTATGCTGAATTAATATATTAATTTGGGGAAACTATTAGTTTTTGTCTCCATTTCGATACTCTTTTGTCCTTCAATAAGGTTTTACAACTACTCACATACACACCTCATACTTGTTATCAGAATCATTTCTGAGTTTCTTAGTTTTTATAGTTAACAGAATCTTTTAAATTTCACTTTCTTCTCACGAATGAACTTTTATTTGGCAAACTTTCTGAATTCACTGACCGGCTCTAATCATATAGATTATTTTGAATTTTCTACACTGATTACCATATGGGTTTCAAAAAGTGATTAATTTCTCTTTTCAATCCTTGTGCCCCACAGGACCGCCAGTAAAATGTTAAAGTGGTGGAACGAGGCATCTCTGCTGTATTTCTGCACATAACAGGATGTTTGGTTGCTGCTCTTTTTATCAGGCCCTCTATTCACACTGGTCATATTTTAAAAACTGGGAATGAAAATAAGATTTGTATGAAAAGCTTTTCACGCATTTATTGCATGATTGAACACTTTTTCTCCTTTAATCTGTGATCACGGTCAATTCTTCTAACAGATTTTTGGATATAGAGCGGTCCTTGCCTTGCCTTGTACTGATGTGTTCTTTACTAATAAGTTGCTGGGCTCACTTTGCTCATATTTTATTTGGGATTGTTTAAGCCAGTGAGAGTTTCTCTCTTACAGCAAAAAGCTGGCACAAACCCAGGGAAACAAAAGCGGGTGGGCATTGCTGATACGCACATGCGTGTCTGCTATGGCAGAGCCTGCTGGAGAAATGGAGGGGAGGCCCTTGGGGACACGTGTGGCTGCCCTCCATGGATGTGGTACATCCAGCCTGCGGACTCTGCCGCCACTGACAAGGACGAACGAGGGCTGGCTCGGACAGCTGACCGTAGCGACTGGCCCGATGTATCAAGTGACAAAAGTTGCAGAGAAGCACCGGCACATGATCTCACACAACACAATGACCAAATCGCATTCTACTCCTGTTATACATGTGTCAGTGGATGTCCATCGAGGAAACTATGGAAGGAAACCGCCAGGCTCTAAATATTGGCTGCCCTAGTGGGAATGGTGGAGATGGAGAAGAGAAGGTCGAACGAAAGAGGAAAAAGCCATGTCCCTCAAAAAATAACCCTGCATATTTGTAATCCCTTTCATGTAAGTTATCTTATACGCTTCTGCAGAGCCAGAGAATCCTATGGTAAACAGTATACAAGGAGAAAAAGTTTAAAAACTATCTTCACGCTAGGTTTTTACAAAAGAGACCCTGCAAAGATGCACTTATTTGATTTTGTCTGAAAATGTCACTTGCATATCAGAACCTACCCTCACTGAACCCTGAAACCGACTCGGCCCCGCTACGGTGACAGCGGTGGCCGCTCGCGCTGCTCACGCCTGAAAAGGAGGCGGTCTGGGCTGTGAGGGGCTTGGGTGGGCCCGCTCCACGCGGATCCCACAGCACCCGTATCCCTTATTCTAGCAGGCGGTTTAACAAATAAGAAATGTTGACGTTCTGTCCACTTCTCAGAGATGCCACATACGGCCAGGCAAAAAGTCTTGAGCTGGTTTCTCACCACCTCCAAGCCCCAGGCAGGCAACAGAAAACAGATGTCCTCAATGGAGTGCTTTGCTCCTGGCAACTTCTCCTCGCTTTGCTTTCACAGCAAAGGAACAGAGGGGATGGAACAAGAACATAAAAGAACGTTATTTTTTTTTTTTCATCGGCTCCAACAGAAAGCCACTGCAAGACGGGGAAAAGAAGGCAGGGGTGGCTGCTTTAACCAATATGATGCTGCCAAGAAGCGTCTCCGTGGACGACCCGAGGCCATCCACCCACCACCAGGGACCTTCTCTCTCTACGGCTGATCTGTAAGGAAAATTACTGACTCAGCAAACATTTGAAAACACTTGCTCTGGGCCAGAATCTTGGCTACGCCCTGAGGATCCGACTGTCCCTGCCTTCCAGGAGCAGAGCTGAGAGACTCCAGTATCTAAAGAATATTTAAGTCCTATACCAGGAAAATGCAGTATTATAGAAAACCACACACATAAACACACACAGAAGAAGAAGCTTCTAACTAAAATAAATCAGTACAGAGTTCACAGAACAGCACAGCTGAAGTCTTTTGTCAAAGACCCGGGCACAGAAGTCTAATACTGTGGAAGGTGTCAGGGAGAGAAAAAGAAGGAACAAATGGAATATAGAATTAAGGGTTGGAAACAGGGAGATAAAGATAAAATCCAGCAGTTCTCCCCACCGGGTTGGGCACCCCTGTAAATGCTTTGCATCCATTCATGCATGCAGTTCTTACAACCTCTCTGAGGTGGTGTTATTATCATACCCATGAGCCCCCAAGAGAAGATAAGAACCAGCCGAGAGGCACAAGGAGTTCAGTGACCGGCCTCTTAGCCGCCCGGTCTAGATTCCCAGAAAGAACCCTAAGAAGGCGACATTCTCCTGAAGACACATGGGACTCTGGGCTGGGCTGGGTGGTCTGGTCTAGAAAGAGAAACATGAAGGGGTGTCTCCACATCCAGCTGTGGACTGAGGCACATGGCGGCCGTGGACAAGTTGATAATCTGCCACCTGTTTAAGTCAAGGCTTTAAATACCGTCCAGCATTTCTTCGGGGCAAGGTTTCCTGTTGCCCTGAGGGAACAGTGCAGGGGGTGGTGCTGACAGAGGCCACTGCATTCTCCAGGGTGCCAGGGAGCCGGGAATCACTCTCATCTTCATCGTCAGCACCAGCAGGAGCAACGGCGATCCTTGGACTGACACTGTTATCACCATGTGCTGTTCTAAGCATTTCACATCTGCCTGCTCGTTGACCTTGGGTGCGAGTCCTGCTGTCATTCCCATTCTGCAGATGAGGCCCGGGAGGTGAAGGGCAACTCACCCAGACTTAACAACCATGACTCAAACCCAGCTAGGGCACCTCGATTTCTAGGTGTAGATGGTCCCATCACTGTGCAGTTGTGGCCCAAAACACATACACCCCATACAGCAAACCAGAGCCCTGGGATTAACGGGGTTCACACACTTTGGATGGCAACTCATTATCTATTAGGTTGCTCTTCAAGGGAGCTGGGGGTCCTCACCCCATCTTACCCTAAGTGGCTTAATCTGAAATCCTTTTAACCACATACACTGAAGAACTCAGGGGAAAGGTCATTTTCTCCATTGTGTTAAATTTCTCTATGGTGGGAACCCACTTGGGCTGTGTCCAACCTGACTGCCTTTAATCTGGCAGCATCCGCAAGACGAAACAGGAACTGTGGCCTCACCTCAGCCCCAGGCCATCCACTCTACTCTAAGTCCACTGACTCACCCTGTGCTCGAGGCAGAAATCCTTGGTTCCAGCCTCAGGCTTACCCTCAACAGGTTCTCTCCCCAGGCAGAGGATTCAGGCGTTAGTGTCCTCTTCGTAAACTGGGCAGGTTGGACCAGACAGCCTGGAAGTTTCTCTCCTGTCCCAAATCTAAACTGTGCACCTTAATTGAGGCCTCCGGTCTACCTGCTTTGCCAACCAAGCTGAGACGACTTGTTAACTAGTTTTCATAAGCTGCCGTCCTCAGAACTACTCCTTTGCTTGGGAACACAAATGGGGAAAGCCTGAGTCTGTGGGAGGGGCGTGAGGGGGTGGGTTATGACTTGTAACTTGATGACGGCCATACCGCTTTCTAGGCCCCGAGCAATACACATGAGCAAAACCTAACCCACACCAGAAAGGAGAAGTGACAGTTCTCTCTGATTTTAAACACAAGCTACAACCAGGTGAGTCAGCGTGGTCAATTACTGACCCCCAACCTTAAAGTAAAAGGAAAAAACAAAACAAACCCCAATGGTTTCCTGTTCTATCAAGGGCTGTTGGTAGCTTTGAGGTTTTCTTCTTCTTCTTCTGTTTTTAATGTTTTTATTTATTTTTGAGAGAGAGAGGCAGAGAGGGGAAGCAGGGGAGGGCCAGAGAGAGAGAGAGGGAGACACAGAGTCCGAAGCAGGCTCCAGGCTCCCAGCTGTCAGCACAGAGCCTGACGCGGGGCTCGAAGCCACGAACCGTGAGATCGTGACCTGAGCCAAAGTCGGACGCTCAACCGACTGAGCCACCCAGGCGCCCCGGCAGCTTTGAGTTTTAATTATCTGAGAGAATATCACAGAGAGCTAAAGCTCTGGGTGCCAGCAAGACTGGGATCTGATTCTGCTTCCTAACTCACTGTGGGACTAGAGCAATCTACTCAGCGCACGGAGTCTCCATTTTCTCAACCAGAAAGTCGGAACAGCAGCATCTCCACTGCCATGTGCCCAAGGGCATTAAATAAAATCATACAGGAAAAGTCCCTGGTAACTGAATACTTGAGACAAACAACTTAAGGCAAACAATTTCGAGAGAAATATAAACACGAGCCGTCAGAGGCAACATAACACACAGGTGCACACATGTGTAAAACTATATGCTAAAGATCTGCGTGTTTTACTTTACGTACAACATACTCAGTTTAAAAAGTTACAGACAGCAATGCATGAGACTGGCATGAAGGTTTATTAGCAATGACATTTATGGGGGCGCATGGTGGCTCAGTCGGTTAAGCGTCCGACTTCAGCTCAGGTCACGATCTCACAGTCCGTGGGTTCCAGCCCCGCGACGGGCTCTGTGCTGACAGCTCAGAGCCTGGAGCCTGCTTCAGACTCTGTCTCCCTCTCTCTCTGCCCCTCCCCCACTCACGCTCTGTTTCTCACTCTCTCAAAAATAAATAAATGTTAAAAAAAAATTTAAATGACATTTACAGAAACACTATCCATTGTGGCAAAAAAGAAATGACGTAAACATTCAGCAGCAGGTGAATAATGGAATAAACTCAGGTACTTCCGTATGGTAGACTACTGTTTATCTATTAAAATTATGTTTTCAGACAATGTTTAATGCCATGAGAACATGCTCAAATGAAAATGGAAAATGGGGAGAAAACAGGATATGAAACTATGTGCAGAGCAGAATTCCAACTTATGGCTCATAACTGCACAGATCAAGACTAGAGGTATCAGAATATGGCCTAAGCAGTTGTCATCCCTGGGGGTATGGTTGTGGGTGGCATTTATTTTTCCTTTATGCTTTTCTGTGTCTCCTAAATTGTCTCAAGTGAACATATATTACCTCTAGAATCGGAGGGGAAAAAAACAGTAAGAAATAAATGTATGCCGTATAGTACTTAAAGGAAGTGGTGATATTATGGAAAGAAGGCATGCGCTAAGGTACTACACCCCCTAACAGGCATGTCCTCACCAGAGAAAACAGAGCCCCAACCCCAAGACAGAAAATCCAGAAACTGGGTTTTTAGACTGTGGAAATCTCTGACTAAAACTACAAGGGATCACTTAAGCACTCTGGGAAACGTAACAAAAGGGAAAGAGAAAAAGCCTTCGGGATTATTTTAGAATTTCAATCCTTAAGAGACAAGGGAAGTTTCTCAGTGAGAAAGACCTTGTTTCCAAACAATTATTTTTTTGTGACTTGGCAGTTAGAGACTAGTTCAGGGATTGTCTCAGTGTTGTTTTACTGTCATTATTACTATTATCATAACATCATTTTGTAAAACAGTGAGTTGTCTGAGATGTGAAGATGGCCTTAGATTTCTAATTTAAATGAGAAATTGGGAGTTTATCTCCAAAGAAAGAGAATATTAAATTGCCGCGGCAATGAGTACTTTTACTGTGTAGGATTTTACACTCACATCCTTCTCTTTTTAAAAAAAGATCTGAAATAGAAGATCAGCTTTGATTTTTGGTCTTTATCTCAAAATGTCTAATGTTCCTGAAGGGATAACATTAAAAAAGGCCAGAAAGTGAATTTCCTCTTATCCCAACAACAGGAGTGGCGCTATTTGATTACTGAGGCAGAGACGTTGGGGGAGAGAGTGGGTTGAGCTCAGAACCACAGCCACTGACTGGGAAGGGGCACGGCGGAGCCCTCAAACCCCTAACCCTTGGGGCCCGCGGCTGCTCTGTGTTCACCAGCTCTCCCGGAAGGGCGCCTCTGGTGCCGCGCTGGCCCTGCCTCCACCCAGACATTGGCTCAGACTGAAGCCTGGCCGGAAGCTGCCATGGGCTCTGGAAGTGGACTTCATACCCCTCTGCTCCCCCAGGGCAGGAACGAGAGCAGGAATCTCAAGATGAGGGTGGGAAATCGAGAACAACTGGGCAAAAGGTAAGAGGGGCATCTTGAAAGCCCACGGACAGGGCAGGAAAGGGGCACCAGTTAAAAAGGGCCAGCTGTGCGAGCTGATTTCCCAGAAGGTGACTGTGCAGGTAACAATGTAAGTTTCAGCCAAAGGCTTTTGATCTTCCCACAATTAACAACTCGCAGGGTGGTTGTTACATTTCTATTCCTAAGGAGATTTCCAGGATGGGACTATACCTGGCCCCCATCTCTTTCATGAAAACTACAAATGCTTTCATGTGTTCATCTTATGAAAGCCGGGAATGCTTCCATCCACCCCCCCCCCCCCATCTGTTCATCTATCCATCCATCCATGCATCCATCCATCCACCATCCATCCATCTGTCCATCTGCCTGTCCACCCAGTCGTTCCTTAGGTGCCACTCATTGTGCTTGGTGCTAAAGACACAAAGCTGGATCTGCCAGGATTCCTGTCCGCAAGGATATGACAGTGGAGTATGGAAGACGGGGATATGCAACAGAAATGACCCACAACATGAGACATCCTATGATAAAGAGCTGCAAGGCACGGTGACATCCAGGGGAAGAAGTCACAAATAATGAGAAGGATCTGGGGATCTCGGGTAGCAGGTGAGGGCTAGGAAGGCCAGGAGACTACTTGCCTCGGTGACCTCCTTCCCACCCCTGATAGACCCCATCTTCAGTGAAACCCTCTTTAAGAGAGGGGAATACTCTGGCGAGGAGGAAGGTCTGTGAGTGGAGGGGAGTTTGACAACAAAGACAGGCTGGTGGCCCACTGGCTCTGGCCGGGAGCACCATGCTGCAGAGCTGGGCCACCATGCCCTAGAACACTGGGGGTGGGTGCGTAGTGTTTTGGCTTGGCTGCCAACTGGAGACTGGGCCTCCAGGTTGCATGCCCAATGGCAGTGGCTGGCTCCTGGGGTACAGCCAAGGAAGGCCGGGCTGCAGGTAGGAGGGCTGTGCACCACACATTTTCCTTCCCCTGGGAATGGCAAGCCCTTTCTGGGACAACAGAAAGTCATTAATGCAGCATTTCTCAGCCATTTTTAATTCATTCTCCTCTAACTGAAAAAACTTCACACCCCACCCCCTGAGAGATTCTGAAATGTCTCCTCTACCCCCCATACATGCAGAAGGGAGTTGGGGAAGTGTCCTTTGGCATATGCTGCACAAGCCCACCAGCCAAGATCTGTCCTGTCCCTTCCTCTGTGTTCTTTTCCCATTTCCAAATATAAAATAACAATATTAAAAACTCTATTTCAAACTAACCGCCCCCCACCCCCCAGTCTTCTATAATTCTCGAAGACCGGGTTTCCACCTTCCCCTCGGCTCTAAGAATTGCATTGGAAGGACACAACATAGGGTGAAGACCATCAGATCTGAGGGGGAAGGCAAGGAAGCTAGGCAAGTGGAGACGAGGAACACAATGACAGGCTGACCCTGGGCAGGGCTGTGGGCACGGCATGAATGGGAGATGCTGGAGAAGGGACAGAAACAGAACAGATGGGCCTTGGGCAGTGGGGCAGAGGGAAAGGTCAAGGATCATGATGCCAAAAGTTATGACTTGGGTAGCCTGATGACTAGCTGTGTTGTTAACAGAGATAGGGTAGCCAGGAGGGCTGGACCTGGTGAGAAAGTAATGAGTTCAGCACTAGAGTGGCTAAAGTTTTAATGGGAAACACGAGGTAAAATACACAGTCGAGTGTCCCTGGCCCCCTATTTGGGGATTATTGATACGTCACATAAGGGTCATCTGAATTTTGTTAGGGCTCCTGGCTGTGTTTTCCCTTCCTTCCACGCTTCCGTCCAACTTTCTTAGCCTTCCTCCTATCTGTCCATCTATCTACCCATCCATCCATCCATCCATCATATAATGCATAGTACTGCGTACCAAGCACAATCAGCGTGATGGGGATCCAAGAGTGAGGAGACGACATCTTGACCCTCATGGAATTTTGACTCTCACTGGATTTTTTTAAATTAATGATATAAAGGAGGCTCCCTCGAGGTAGTGCTTTTTCTATTACCAAAAAGATATGAGATGGCAAACATTAGCAAGGACGTAAAGAAAAGGGAACCCTTGTACACTGTTGGTGGGAATGTAAATTGGTATAGCCAGTATGGAAAACAGTGTGGAGGTTCCTCAAGAAATTGAGAATAAAAGTACCATCTGATCCAGCAGTCCCACTGGTAATCAGATCACTACCTCAAAGACATACCTTCACCTCCACGTTCACTGCAGCATGGGGCACAACTGCCAAGATATGGGAACAACCTAAGTGTCCGCTGGTGGATGGACGGATAAAGAAGATGTGGGTGTGTACACAGTGGAATATCATCCAGCCACAGAAAAGAAGGAAATCTTGCCACTCGCAACAACGTGGAGACACTCTGAGGGGGTAACGCTAAGTGAAGTAAGTCAGACATAAAAAAAAAAAAGATAAATACTGTATGTTCTCACTTATATGTGGAATATAAAAAAGCTGAACTCATAGAAACAGAGAGAATACTGGTCGCCAGGGATAGGAGAGTGGAGGAAATGGGGAGATGTTGGTCAAAGGGTACAAGCTTTGTACAGCATGGTGACTACAATTAACAATACCGTATTATGTACTTAACAGTACATCTTAAATATTATCGCCACAACAAAAATGGCAATTTTGTGAAGGAATGAGAGTGTTAACTAACTTTATTATGTGATCATTCTCTCATAATATACGTGTATGAAATCATGTTGTGCACCTTAAACTTATGTATGTTGTATGCCAGTATCTCAATGAAGCTGGAAAAACAAAATGAAACAAAAGAAGTGTCTTTGAAGACGAGATATGAAGAATGAGAACAGAGAAAGGAGGACTTCAGCTCCAAGTTGGAGGGAAGCATGGTGCATGCAGGAAAATGAAAGAAAGTGGGCAGGGGCCCAATGGTGCAAGGCCCCGAGCATAGTGTAAAGGACTCTGGTCTTCCTTTTAAAAGTAATGGAAAGTTTTGAAGAGACTGTTTTCTCCATTCTCCCAAGGATGGTTCATAACTGGAATCATCCTAGTTGCACCACAGAATAATTATTTACATGATAGATGCCTTAGGGCTTAATATGTTCAAGGAACTGACCGAGAACTACTGTTTCAGCCAGCCCCTTTTGTTATTTCAGTAACTACCTCTCTCATTCAGGGGTTCTCAGGAGGCTGAGTCGGCTTCATACAAAGCTCGACTATCCATCATGGGAAGGCAGAACAGACTAGCATCACATATACTTGGGTCGAAATACCAACTCTGCCATCCACAGGCCACGCTACCTTGGGCAAACTACTCAACCTCTATGTCTCAGCTTCTTCAGCACTTATTTCCATGACTTCTTCCAACAAACCCTATGAGATAATTCATAAAAGGAACTGGCATACCTTTTCTTCTATTGATGGGACATCTACTACTAGATTATTATTATTATTACCAGATGGCATCTGAGGAAGGACTTCCCATGTCATGTGAACTGGAACCAGACTGTCATCTTTCCACAGTAGTTCAGAAGCTCCCTCATCAAAACTTACCTTTATTCTAGTTAACAAACTGAACAAAATAGACTTGTTATTCTATCCTAGTTAACTCTAAGAAGTAAAAAATAATTTGGCTTTTTTTTTTTCCAGGGACTGGTGTTGGTCTTAAAGTTTTCTGGGTGCTCTGAACAAGGAAGGAAGGTCTGGGGAAATCTCCACCTCTGGGCTGTTATGGACAGTGCATGGCAGGAGTATCTCTTAGGGCTGTATGAGAGCCAGCACAGGCCAGTGCTGTGCAACATGACCATGAACAGCCCATCCTTGCCACGTGCTGGATTAGATGGACTTAGAGCTACCAGTTATCCCATAGGAAATGTTTGCGGGATGAACTGTAGACGTTTCTGACCAACAGCATCTTAAAGGTTATCTCAAAAGTGGCAGAAATCACACACTGTTCTCTCTGCAGAGCAAACCACAGTGTGTCCCCAGCCACCCAGGTCAAGAAAGACAGGAAAACCAGTCTCAGATGTGTCCCGGGCACCTAGACCAATGGGTGCTCGATATACATTTATTGAGGGGAAGGAGTTAAGGGGGCAGAAAGCTTTCCCAGGCATGCTGATGTGGGAAGACGAAGGTTGAGGATGGGATTCTACCTGGAATGGAGTATTTTTCAGCATCCTGAGACCCGTGGGCAGGGCCAACCCCAATCTGGAGTGGAGAGCAGAAACTCCTTTAGAAGGAGGCTGAGAGTTAAACCCACTAATTCAGCAAGTCCTCGTCTGTCTCATTTCACGGTTCCCAGGGCCCTTTCCCACACATTCTTTCAGTTCCTGCCAACAACTCTGTGAAACAGATATTATCCTCTTTTTAGGGATGTGGAAACCGAAACTAAGAGAAGAACCCAAACGAGGCTGCTCGTCACAGGCACTACAGTGGTTGTTAAAAAAGCAGAATCCCAAGCCCCAGCTTCAGACCTACTGGGTCAGAACTCAGGTTCGGGGAGGGGGTGGCCTGGGGATTCTTTTGTTATTGAGCCACCCCCAAGTGATTATTTTCAATAATCATTTCCATGTGGGAGCCACTAGGTCCCTGAGTTACCCCAGTGCCTGGGAGCTCCACCTGCTACTCTCCTCTCGTGTCTCTCCGTTGGCCTCACAGTGTTCTGTCCTCTGATTGGCCATAAACTACTCTCAGCTGGCAACTTACCTAGGCCAGATTTAAAGCACCGTCCTGGGAAACAAGCCGGCAGATGTATTCGTGGAGTCTGTAAGGGGCAACCTGAGCCAGCCTCCTTCATATCTTCCCATTGAAATGCGAACGTGTGAGGTACTTCCTTGGCGTTATACTGGTATCAGTATGAATTTTAAAATCATAACCAAGAGCAAGTGGTGGGTTTTAGAATAGTACTAGGCAGGGACGAAGAATCAAACAGAAAAGGGGCAAGGAAATCAACCATTTCACATGCAAAGTGCCTCCCAACGGTGCACAGGGCCAATCCACCTCCTTCTGTCGAAAGTGAACAGGGAATAATCAAGAAAGCATTTGAAGACATTCTGTATGGCGGTGATCGTTCTACATATGTGCACTCAGCTATGGTTACTGGGGATTTTGCGCTTCTAATCTGATGACCAGGTAATGATTTCACCGTTCCCCATTCCCGCTTCTCCTTCTCACCTACCCATTTTTAGGGACATGAAAATACGGTTTTAAAAAAAAACAGAGCAAAAGATAAAAACATTTTACAGGGTTCTCTTGTGGGACTTGAAAACAAAGGGACATTTCCTTAAGACAGAGGATGGAATCACAAATAAACTGGAACTCTAAAGTCTAGAAAAGATAAGGAGTTGGCCTGATCTACAAAGACCTTTAGCCTACATGCAGATTTTTACTCAGATGTTGATCGCTTTCCCTGTGTTCCTGGCAGAAACACACATAGCACTGTAAATGATGTACGTGCTTTAGCAGAAGGAAGAGGGATATGAACACTTGCTTTCGACATCATGTGTCAACTACACTTCAATTAAAAGAAAGCTTGCTTTTGAAAAACATGACTAGACATGCTGCTAATAAGTGAGAGAATAACACAATTACGAACAAGAACTTAAAGACAATATTATATGTTCTTAAAAATCCTCAGATAAGGGTCAACAAAGTCTTCTATGATACCGAGTAATGGGCTGTTTAAGGATTTTTAAATTTGTTTTAATGTTTATTTTTGACAGAGAGAGAGAGAGCACAAGCGAGCAGGGGAGGGGCAGAGAGAGAGGGAGACACAGAATCTGAAGCAGGCTCCAGGCTCTGAGCTGTCAGCACAGAGCCCCATGTGGGGCTTGAACTCACGAATCCTGAGATCGTGGCCTGAGCCGAAGTTGGACGCTCAACCGACTGAGCCACCTAGGTGCCCCAGATCTATAGGATTTAAAGAGGCTCCCCCAAAAATCAGGATGTTACTTTACAATACTCTTTTCTGGGCATGGCGGTATACTTAGAAGAAGAAAAACGACTGTTCTGGTCACTTATGGTCAGTTAAGACCCTGGAAACTTCCATCAAAGTTAAGGATAAACACTGGGAGGTTTCTCAAAGCGTGCGTCAGGAGTACAAAGTAACGAGACGCCAAAATGATTTACCCCTTGCCTATTCAAAGGTTCTACCTTTTCATAGAAAGGGGCTGGCAAGAAAAGACACTTTCTTTTCAGTATCAGTTGTTTTACCTGATATTTTATTCCTTGGTTTTGTAAATACCACCACCAACATGTAATTTCAAGCTACATCTGAAATGCTCTTTACTCAGATGCGTCTGGGCCATGTGTGTGGACAGGAAAAGCATTACCTATCAAGCTAAGAGTCCTATGCACTGCGGGACTCTGCCAGTGTCCGCACAGGAGTGCTGAAACGGGAAGTCTGAGATGTGCCTATCTGTTATAACCACTGACTACTGAGAGTGTCCAGGGCAGGAGTGGGCACTTCATCATTTCTCAGGGCTAACATGGACCCTCTCCAGGCTAACATGTTCCTGGGTGGGCAACACCCTCCCCATAAAAACCAGTTAAAAACTCTAACACTGGGGCACCTGGGTGGCTCAGTAGGTTAAGCATCTGACTCTTGATCTGGGCTCGGGTCACGATCTCACGGTTGTGAGATCGAGCCCCGCTTTGGGCTCTGCGCTGGGCACGAAGACTACTTGGGATTCTCTCTCTCCCTCTATCTCTGTCCATTCCCTACTCGAGTGCACTCTCTCACTGCTCTCAAACAAACAAAACTCTAATGCTGTGTCACTCCTAATCAGGAAATGTGCAGGAAGCATAGCCACCTGCACCCACACGCACCGCGAGACAAGAAAGTACGCTGATTTTCACCCCTTCACAGCCTGACTCTGCCCATGGTGGAGAGGTCCCTGTGGAGCAATCCAGGGGCCCGGGGACGGTGACTCTGACCCCAAGCTACCTCTCCCTTCCTCTGGGTGGCTGGGAAGGTGCCCTGGAAGTGCTTCTGAGACTCCGCCTCCAGGAATGTGGAACGCTGGGCCGGCCATACCAGCAGGTGCCACGGCTGCCGAAGCAGGCCTCGCGACAGATAGCGTCCATGCTTCCCCACCCCCAATGCCACCTGTTCTGCAGACGTGCAGTGCGCTCGTGTCCAGGGTTCTAGACGCCAAGAACAAAAGGACACGTGGCCACAGCAGGCCTAGGCAGGGCAGCAGGGAACTCAAGAGAAGGAAGGGAAGGAAAGGATGCCTCCTGATCTCACTTCTTCCTCTGTGCCCATCTTCTCTGACTTAATAAAGGTAGAAAGAAGACAAATGGTGTTTTCCTTTGTTCTAATGTCTAATAGAGAAGGTGAGCCCTTCCCTGAATTTGCCCCTCCTCAGGTCCTGTCTTTATCTCCCAACAATCTCTATAGTTTTTTTTCTTTTTTTTTCTTTTTTTTTTTTTTGTAAGTTTATTTATTTTGAGAGAGAGAGTTCACGCGCAAGTTGGGGAGGGGCAGAGAGAGAGGGGGAGAGAGAGAGAATCCCAAACAGGCTTGGCACAGTCAGTGTGGAGCCCGATGTGGGGCTTGAACTCACAAACTGTGAGCTCATGACCTGAGCCAAAGTTGGACACTTAACTGACTGACGCCCAGACGCCCCTATAGTAGTTTTTACAGTGCTGACCAGGAGCTGGGTGTTCTCAGCACTTTACAGATGCTATGCCATTTAATCCTTAGAATAACCAGGGAGGTGGGCACTCTGGTAGCAGAAGAAGAAACAGGGTTGGAGAGGGGCAGTGGCACCTGTCCAGTTCCAATGGCTGGATGGAGTGGTGCAGAAGGTCCAACCACCACACACTCAACCAGAGGTGGAATCCCAAGGATGGAAATAAGCCTACAAAGCGGGTATAAATGCTAGGGCCAGCTTTGTGGGGGGCTCCTGCCCACGCCTTCACAGGTTAACACTGTCGTCAACCAGGAAAATGAATTACTAACACTTGGTCATAGTCTCCTAGCACCCTTGGGAGCCCCTGCCACTTTGGGAGAATTCGCAGAGAGAAAAAAACGCAGGGACCGAGGGAGTCGGAAGGAGGGGCTGAAGGCTACTGGCAAAGGCCTGCATCAAGAGCCAGGAGACGGTGGTCAAAGGGGAGGCTGGGAGAGCCAGTCCTGGATGCAGACCGCCTGCACTCAGCCCTGCAGCTGACGGCATGTGATCTTGAGCCAGCTCCTCAATGCCACTGTACCTCAATATCCTCATCTGTTCGGGGCGGGGGGGGGGGATGATACCTCCCAGGGCTACAGTGAAGATTAAATGTTTAGACTTACAACTGTATGTCCTTATTAACTATTAGCCGTTACCAAATCAACTGGGTAGTATAACAACGTACTGGGCAAGATTTTTTTTTATTTTTCCAAAGCAAAATCACCACACCTACTGCACCTTCATGAGCCTGAGTTTCCCCTAAGAAACAGGGATTTGCAGGCAGAGTTTAGCAGGAGTGGCGACAGGAAGGTGGGCTGGAGGGGGTCATCAAGGAAGCAGGGGCTGCCTCACAGGGGTTGGCTAGAGGCGGCCCTCCCACGGGTGCTCCCCTGCAGGAGGAGGTGCTACGAGGCTGATGGCCAACAGGGGGTGGTGGTGGAGGCAGAGACCTCTCAGGGCAGGGCATGCCCGGTTGTACCTGCAGGAAGCCGCCCCAAGCTGCTTGCAATCGGGCGCGCAGGCGCCACAAGCCGAGAGAGAGGGTTCCCAGCGGTGCACGAGGTGTCCAATATGTTCGCTCAACAAATCTGTGCTACGCACCTGCTGTGTACCTACCAGGCAGTGAGGACAGAGCAGAGAACAAGACAGGCAAGGTGCTTGCTCCCTCCTCCAGTGTCATGAAGGAGAGGACAATTAAGAAGTAAAAATGGAAATTTCACATAGGGATAAAGCACTTGGGAGCAGCATACAATGAGCTAATGGGGTTGGGAGGAAGGCCTCCTTCAGACACAAGCACCAGGCACGGCCCGTCTGAGGAGGTGAAATCTGGAGTCGAGGCTTGAATTGCAAGAAGGAGCCAGACATAGAAGGCAGGGGGCAAATGCAAAGATCTCAGGGGAGTTCTGGGAGCAGCGGGGAAGCCAGCTCAGGAGGACCAGAGGGAGCTGCAGGAGAGCACGGAGAGGGGGCGCTGGCGGGGGCCAGGCCCGCAGGGACCTCCGAGGAGGCCAAGGGGAAGAGCCTGGGATTTATTCCGAGTGCACTGAGAAGCCAGCGGAACATTTTTAGGCAGGGGAATTACGTGATCTGGTTGCTGTGAGAAGTAGAGCAAGATTAGAAATAGGGAACGAGGAACTGCTGTTTTTGTAGGTCAGCAATGGCCGAACACCGGCAGCTTCACGTGGCCCGTCCCGATTCTCGCCCTGCAGCCATCGAGAACAAGAGCCAGGCGTTAACAAGGCTGTGGTGCCCGCACCCACCGTGGCATCGTCCAGGAGGGCGCGGCTGGCCTAGGAGGGGCCTCCCGGGCGTCGGGTGGTGGAAGGACAGTCTCCCCACGTCACCGCGACCCACACGACGCACAGGAAATGACTTCTCAGTTAATGCTTCCCGTCCACCATCCCCCAGGGTGCTGGGGTACTCGTGCTCTGCCCACACAGGGCCGACGCCCCGCCAGCGCCCCCGACTGCACACACTTCCCCTGCCCCGAGACGGACGCACGCGCGCAGCCAAAGAAGGGCCTCCGCGACCGCTTGGCCCCCCGGCTCAGATTCCTCCTCCTGCGTCTCGGTTCCTTGGGGGAAAGGAAATCCTTCCAGGGGGAGAGGAAATCCTTCCGAGGGGAGAGGGGGTCTGTGTCAGAGACGGCCATGATATTTGATCAGCACTGTCGGCCGCTGACAGTGACAAGTCCCCATCGGCACCTTGACGGGTTCCTGTCTGAAGGACCGTGTGCTTAAGCAACATGGTGACTGGTGAACTGCCAAGCCCAGATTAGCACTCGGACCAGATTAATACACGTTTCCTATTTTTTGTTTTTTACCCGTCCCCATTTACTTGGGTGCACAGGACACTCAGTTCTGCCACGGCGTGAAGGTTAGGTTTTTAAAAATGTGAGAATACGGCACACAAATTTATCCTCGGGCTGCGTAACCGTATCTGGTATCCAGTATTCGCCTTGCATTTTTAGATGTTTCACGAGGCTACTATCGCCACTCTTAATTTCAAAAACCATAAGCTGTCTAACGATTCAACAATACCTTGATGCTATCGGACGCTTTGATTTTCATGTTGTTAATCCCTGAAGCACAGGGGGAAAGTGCTTGTTTAACCCTCAGCCACCTGGAAACTGTTACAGAGAAATCCTCTGGGGCAAAGACAGCGAGACTTCATTGGAAATCAAACCCCACATGAATCATTATTGATTATCAGCCAGTGGAGCACAGTATTTGGGATAAAGTTTGAGGAAAGGACAAGAGCTTTTTCTCTTTGAATCTATTACAAACTAGTACTGAGGGCCTTTGGGGCTGCTCAGTCCTTCCTAATTTATTCTTTCTAGGATATGTTGGGTTTGTTCACATTGGTCAATCATCTAAAGTAGAAAAATAGGCCACTGACCTGAAATAAAGAGCTTAAAATATGTAAATTACATAAAGGTGAAACCGCTAAGGTATTTTACTGTCTCCCTGGAATGGAGTTCTACAAAACTACACCAAAATCAAGTCTTTTTCAAGTACACAGAAGATGTAGTTTTTACGGGGGCAGAAGTCATCCCGATCCCCAAATGACAATATGAAAGTAAGCCTAGAAATAGCTTTGACTAAAAGGTGGCCAGAAGTCAGGTCAGCGTGAGTGGGTTTTTTCATTCCGCCTAATTTCTCAGGGGAATTCACGACACCCTAGTGGGGTAACTGGAACATCCGAGTCCCCACGCATTGTAGACCTACACCCACAGCCACTGAAAGAATTCCATCCTACTCTGAGCTGCATTTAAAAATACAAAGAATACATTTTTGATCAGTAAATATCTCCACAAATAATCTCCAATACCTCCCAGTAATTTCATTCTCAACATCAGCCTTGATAAACAAGGGTGATCAATAGCATCCACAAAGTGGAAATGACTCCCCTTGCTTCTGGAATAAGCTACAACAGACCGTGAGACAGTATCGTGTCGCCTTGGCAGACCCGTTCCCTTCCGATTATCAAAATGAAGAAATACCTACATATACATACATCTATATATTTAGTGAATCCTTGAACCAATCAAATAGGATATTGGTCTCAAATGTTTTTGATACTGAAAAATATGCCAGTTGCTATTCTCAGAACAGAAGCCTAAACAATCAAAAAACCAACCGAACCCCCACCCCCTTTTTAATGATCAAGAGTTTCTGGTAGAGAAAAGGTTGCCTTCCAGGTTAAAAAAAAATTTCACAAGCAGTGATCAGAAGGGTAATGGCCTGGAGTGGGGTTTGTCAAAAATCCCCTTACGGTCTTTTAAATGAATTTAAGGAGACGACGCAAACACATGTTCGCATGGGTTACTGTCTAAGAACGATGTGTCTGCATGTGTGTATCCTGTAGGAGCACAAGAGGATTCAGACCCTCGGTAGAAGGTTACACCCACCATGAGCCTCCCCAGGGATTTAGTGCCAACCCCACCTATGATAAACAAAAGGCCACGCAGAGACAGAGCCACTAAAGAGGGTGGGGCAAGTTTCACTGCTTCCTCAAAAATCCACATTTCCAGGCATAATATCTCGTTGCTCAGGGGGAATCGGCCCAGCTCACTTCAATTCTTCCCTTACGTCCTCTGTGCTAAGTCTCTGCTACCCCCAGGACCTTAGAAAGCTCCGTGTGCTGCTCACCACGCTAAACGTATCACTGGCGTGTTAGGTCGTTCCCCGCATCCCGGGTGTGGAACACAGTGCCGTGGCTCACAGACAGCGGTAACGTGCCTCCCGTAAAGCAGCACAAACGCACCCCACGTCTACACGCCAGATTCTTTCCCGTAAGCTTAACAGTCACATCCGAACGCATATCTGCTGTTACTCTTAAAAATTCTATCCTCACGCCGTCTTCAGAACACTAATTCTATTATTACTTTTCAGTAGACAATAAAATCTATTATTACTTTTCAGTAGACAATAAAAGGCATTTCAAAAATTTTCACAGTAAACACGTGAAATAAAAACGACATATTGTCTGGTAAGCGTCCTGTCTTACTTTTGCTTAACCATTCCAGTACGAGTAAGATACCACCGGGAAAGGCTTATTTCAGAACTGAAGCAAAAGAAAAGCTTTGGGGCCCCTTTCTGTGCCGGTTACTTATGAGTTATTGATCTGGGGGGGGGGAGTTCTCTCTCGTTCTTTCTCACAGAGGCAGGCGCTTCTGTATTCTCACCCCAGTGGCTGTCGTTTCTACCCGTGGATTAAACCATATACGTACATACACGTAGCATGTTCATCTATTTATATATAAGTTGGCAGCGCATTTTTAAAAAGTAAAAGAGGCATTTCAGATAGAATAGACAAGCGTGCAGAAAATATAAGCCCCAAACGAATGTTACTGTACTTTATTCATTCATTCTTACGTGGCTCCTTCACCCTCCAGTATGAGAAATGCACACTTTTTTCCTGAGCTTAAAATCAGAGAAATACTTTAAGTGGTGAAATTCCTATTGTTGTTAGATCAGCTCTTTCCATTAAAGAAATTTATTATGATTTAATCATTAACAATATAAACATCTTTTGTCAGAAGCATATTTTACATTGATTAGAACTGGCTGGGTTGAACAGGCTTTTAGAGTACTGAATCTAAAAATAGGTCTATCATGATCTGTAAAGACATTTTTGTTAAGTGTTCACTGGCCTAAAAATATCTTTTAAAAACAATTTAGCTAATTTGGCTGAGGGGTTCATATGGACATATCGACCCACAGGCTGTGATTTCCTGTTTGACAGAAAAACCTACCAAATTAGTAACACAATCCAGGTCAAGTTTATAAGCATAGCAGAGCGCCTGAAAAATGTAAGCGTGGCTGCGGATTTCTTTTTAACAATGGGATGTGTATGGATGGATGCGTAGAGGGGTGGGAGCACGGGAAGATGAGAAGCCAAGTTGAGAATAAAATAAGGATACAGAAAATACAGTGGCAGTGATGTCTCCCTTTCCGCTGCAGCATCCTTTGTAGCGAAAGGCAAAAGGCGACGTTCCCGTTCATGTGCCTTGGCAGGAACGTGCCACTGACAGTCTCACAGAAGTAGCCTCAATCCCAGAATTATCCCGAAAACTGAAGAAACACAGCACCCTGTGCAATCTTTACGACACACCCAGAAGTAGTTACTTGTCAAGCGCTGGCCTCTACAAAACGACTGTGTGCCAGCATTTAACGCAGTGACTCCTGGGGGGGGGGGGGCCACTCCTGACTAGCTTTCCACAAAACAATAAAGTCTGTGGTCACTAGGTAGAGGTGGGGGGGGGGGGCCCGGGGGGCGGTGCCACGACCACCTTTGTCTCCCAACCCTCGCAGTGAACGTGCCTGGGAAGTGCAGCCGGCTCCATGAATCCAGGATTGCCTAATGACTAAAATAAAACGCACTTTACACATAAATCAATAAATCAGCCTGCAGTGGCAAGACGGGCAGCCGCTCACTAGACAGAATGAATATGCATAAGCGCCACCTCCTAGGAGAGCTTCTGCGCCTGGGCGCGATCGCAGACTCAGCCAGGGTGACCCGTGAGAAACGGCGCGCGATTCACCGCGCCAGAGGTCGGGGAGGGGGCGCTCGGCCCGCGGGAGCTCGGGCGACAGGGAGGACGCCCCCTCACCTGGAGGCAGGGGAGGCGCGGGCGGGCAGGGTCCGCGCGCGGTCAGGCGCGCAGGGGCGCCGCCGGCCGAGCCCGGGGGACCGCGCGGCCCGGCCCGCCCGGCGCTACTTACCCCGGCCGCGGCATTAACAGACGCTAATGGCTCCGTTAGGTCGAGGAGAAGCCTTTTGGCTTTTTGTCCTATGGAAATTCCAAGTTTAAAAAAAAATCCCGAAGCAGCAGTGGGCTCCCTGGTGCAGTGGATGCGAGTTCACACTCCGCCCCCAGCCGCCTCCACACTCCGCGCCAGCCCCCAACTTGCTGCAGCAGGGGCCAAAAATCAATCCGGAGCCGGGAATGAGCCGGCGCGCAGACAGACAAAGGCTTCACCCGGGGCAGGGCCGGAGTCTGGCTTTGCTCTGAAAGCCGTAACCTGCAATGGCATTACAGGAAGGGGTCCTACACGTCGTTTTCCTCCAGAGGACTGCTTTCTGACACCTTACAGTCCTGAAGTCCTGACGATCCCCAATCCCCTTTGTGCACGACCAGGAAACACCTGACACACCCACCCTACTGGGGTCCAGTCCCAAGACCTTCCCCAGTCTTGCCACAGGACAAGCCCTCAAAAGCCCCTTGGATCGGGGGTGGGAGGAAGGGAGGGAAGGAAGGAAAGGAGGGATTACATTTCATCCATTCAGAGATGCCGTGGTTCATAGCAGTCAACTCCTGATATTTTGAATTCCAAGACAAACTGTTTTTACTAAATGGGCAGAAAATTAAAAAAAAAAAAATTTAAGTCTCGGGTCTGGAGACTTGGTGTGAATGCACCTTAGCAGAGGAAAAACCAAGTGCTGTTATAGTGCCCTTTGGCTGGCTTACTGAAACCTTCGACGGGCCAGGCCATCTTGATTGGTCACACACAAACACCCAGCAAGGCCTGCCACCTTGCCGACGGAAGCTACCCATATCACAAATTCAGCTGGTTTTGTCTGGAAAGGTATGTAGTTCAACTCTATTAAGAATGCACTAATTTTGAAATCTGCAATACATCAATCTGTGGAGGTGGGCCCTGAGTGGGGGAATAGGTGACTTCCAACTCTCTTGATACTCAGGATATTCCGCATTTGGGGGGAGCCGGGAGCCCCTAAACTGACAACGTGTCTTCAACGCGCCTTCCAGTTCTTGGTCCAGAAACTGTTTACGGGAACTCTGCAGTTGACATAGCAGGCTATACATGCCTGTTGTGAATTTTCACTAGTTTAATTAAGCTACCTGTTTCTATTTCTTAGTACTCATAAAAGAAATAAAACTCCATTAGTACAATTACTATTTTTCAATAAATCAGATTAGCCTTCTTACCATGATTCTCAAAGAACAAGAATTAACAGTACAATAATTACAGATGTTGCAACAAGTCACAAGAGGGGAGGAAAATGGGAATTTCACTAGAACTTGAGAATCATTTTTTCCAGTTCCTAACTCTTGTTCTTCTCCATCCATGGGGCACCACACAGAAGGACAGGACAAAATGTGATAAAGTTTCACAATATTGGATTATTTGTTGAGAGACACACATGCTTTGCAACAGCCCATGTTTCTTTTGTTAAGTTGGCCTTTAATGAGCAGCTGCAAAATTCAACAACAAGCTATTAACCACTTCAGGGTCTGCTTTATGAGAAATGGGATCTGCCTGCACGACCCAGAGCCCTGCAAATTCCAGTAAACTAGGGGCAATACGGTTTTAAAAATAAATCAATATGCCGAAGTAATTGCACGCAGCATGCACGTCCTCGTAGGTAAGGATGTTGGGGAGAGGAAGGTGCTCCGAAAGTTACCTTCTTATGGGCAGATAAAGGGCTGCAGCTCTTTTCTTGGTTTCGCCAAAAGAATGAAAAATGTCATTAATTCTTTCAAGACAAATGCAAGCAACTGGCTTTGTTGCCTTTTCTCCCTCCCTCCCTCCCTCCTCTCTCTGTACAGCTTTAGAGAAAGGCTGCCCTAAGATTGTAGCAGTGATGGAATCACAGGGTCTGCCTACATTAGCAGAATTGCAGACAGCACTAGGGTGATGTCTTCGCTCTCCAGCTCTCTAATTATTTACCCAGATCAAGCCTGACTGCTGGAAAATCAGCTCTCCCCAGGAGGTAACCGAGCTGAAAGGTTCTTTTCACTAAGAAATGATGGGCTGGTGGCTGGCATCCAGCCTACAGGCCAGTGTGCCCTTGTGGGCAGTGTCACAAAATAAATACCCAGCCCCACACCATTTCCCTCACTCATCCCCAGGAAAGTACTGGTCAGTTTAAGAAAATTAGGTAAGAGAAGCATATTCGTGGTGCCGAAACACGCAAAGATTGAGCCCCTAGAAGACACTGTTCTAAAAATGAATTTTGTGAAATGAGGAGAGAGGGCATGCTGAGGTTGTTTAGTATTTTATGGCTGGAGCGTCCATTCAAAGTCCCTACATGCAGACAAAGCAGATTGCTGCATTGTTTCCACTTACGGGTGCTGTTTTCTCTTGCAGGTCTGAAAACAGAAAATGTTCAGGCAACATTTATGTTCTAATTTGCTCGGGCTCTTACAAAAACAGAAAGCCAACTAGCACTCTGTCAGCTCATGTGCTGCTCCAAAGCTTTGGGTCACTCCCTTGACTCCCCAGAATAAGAGGGAAAAAAAATCAATTTAAATCAATCAATATCATTTCTATTTGTCTATTTCCAAAAGCTTTGTTACAAGTAACACTTAATTTTAATGCTTTCCGCTTTCTTATTTGCTTTCCTAGGACTACAAAACTATTGTCACACACACCAAATTTTTAATTTATCAGGCCCACGATGGGACGAATCACCTTCAGATTCCTTTATGTTTCACCACTCACAGACGAACATGGCTGCCAGTGAGGCTCTGTCGTGAACGTGAACGTGAACGTGAACGTGTGGGCCTGGCACACACATCCCCACTGCTCATTTACCTACACCCTTCCGAAGGCGCAATGACAGGGCTCATCCAACAAACATACAATAGCTTTGGGGAGACAATGTATGTGTTTTGATTGGCATTTCAAATTTATACTGTGTTTATTCTAACATTAAAATCCATTTGTATTCTCCACATACACAGCCATCTCTTAATAGTACATTTGAGGATTCTTTTTCCTGCTTCCCGGTCAAGACTGGAATTCAAAATCTGCTGTGGTTGATTAGCTTGCTGATTTTCAAAAACTAATTTGTCTTTTCAAAAATCACTCTTTTTTGGGCAACTGACATTCCAATTTGAGCTTGAGAAGCGGTGGAAATTTATTCCTGCATCGAACACCTAACCAAACTATGGCTGATCCTTCAACAACGTGGCAGTTAGGGGCCCCGACCCCTGCATAGTCCAAAATACCCCTATAACGCTTAACTCCCCTGAAAATTAACTACTAGTAGCCCACTATTAACTGGAAATCTTATCAATAACATAAACAGTCGATTAACACATATTTTGTATTTTATATGTATCATATACTGTTTTCCTACAATAATACCTTTTCTAATTTCTCCAGTATTCCTAAGCTAGGCAGTTCATCTGTGGGTTTTTTTCAAATTGTTGTAAATCTCCAAAAAAAAAATGTTCCCATGTATTTATTGGAAAAAACAAAACCTGCGTCTAAGCCAACCCGTGCAGTTCAAGCCCATGCTGTTCAAGGGTCAATTATACTTCCTTTCAGTTAGGATCTGTAACACATTCATCAAATTTCTGTAATGAAAAATTTGCATCCATACTGCAGCATCTGTGTTTAAGAGAAGAGACCCAATGAATTCATTATTTAGAAAGGAACTAATCTGGGTAGGTTAAAAGCCTATCTCGAGCTTCTTCTTAGACATCATGGAAATACCTGAACTATTCCACAGAACTGATTATTATAGAAGAATTAATAGAATTTTGAGGAGGGTATAAATTAATATATATAATATAAACTAGGGGAGACAACGAGGCCATCCCTTTCCAGTATAGAAAAAAATCACTGCCCAAGTGTCCTGTGACGCCATTGAAAATAGGAGGAAAGAAACATGATCACACCTCATGTGAACAAATTGTTTTATAAGAAAAAAGGGTAATCTACGTTAAATTATTCTTCATTTAGAGAACACATACTGATTATAAACAATTTCCTCTCTGGCATTGAAAAAAAAATTTTGACTGGAATGTCAAGCAATTTCCCCCCAATTCTAAAGGAAATAACCTCACTGTTCTCAGAGACGTCACACAGACTACAGGTTACTGTGTTCAATTTAGAATTTTTTATCTTCTACAGAAAAATGTTTATTGTAGTGATTAGAGTTTTTCGGGTTTTGCTGTTTGTGTGTGTGTGTGTGTGTTTCAAAAACCTCTCAGGATGTTGAGGACTTTTGTACTGCTCACAGGATTTGCCACTGTGTAACCATGTTGCGCTTTTTGTCCCAACTGCATCGGGCTCTACTCAGACCAAATCATTGCTTTGTTCGCCTGATTACAAGACAAACTCCATTTTCCTTCCTGGGGCTTGTTAGCGGTCCCTGAGCCTGAGTTCCCATCTTTAGTTTTTACCCAACAGCGCCAGGTATGAAGCTATTGGAGCACTGGTCCATATCCCTAAAACAAACGGACGGAGGCACGACCGCCCCAGCCCAGAGAAGACCCGGCGGACTTGCCTGACGGCCAACGTATGCCGGGATCAAGAGCCAGGAGAGCTGACTGCATGTCACCAGGGGCATCCGAGAAGAGTGTGGACCACTCGGGACAGCTCCTCTTACCACCAACGCTCTGTGCTTTCCTCCTGTCCAGGTTCCCTTGGGGTCCTTTCCTGGCCTTGGCACTAAGCGTGTTTGGCTGTGTGCAAGACTCCTGCTCTCGTGGAGGTGGTCCAACGGGACCACAAGCGCTTTGTGAATCACTCAGGAGGAATCACGAGACAGCAATTATAAAAACCAACACTACCCTATACTGTTACAGGGTCAGAGCGGCTCCATTAAAGTATCAGTGTTTGGAAGGAAACTACGGTAGACCCAGATGTGGTTTGCATTCACATAAACTTGGCATTTGCAGCACTGCAACACGCAATGACAAACTTTATTTCGCAGGAGAAGGAAAGTGACAGGAATGAGGTGACATGGCAGGCTAATGCCCCAGTCCAGGATTGTGGCTACTGACTTCAAGGTATTCTCCCTCAGGAATCTGGATCTCTGAATGTTTAGGTAATACGGGGATGGGACTGTCCTGTGGTTCCTTTTGGAAAGCGCGGCTGGGTACCTTGTAGGGCCTCTTTTGACTCCCTAATGTCTTTGAAACCTAATCCCCACCACCCTCACCCTAAAGGCCCTCATCACTCACTCCCTGCTCCGGCTAGCACCGTCTACATGAGGGGTACTGCGAGTTGAGACTGAATTTGAGACTCGCTTACGTAAGAGCAGGTTAAGGGGTCCCTGTGTGCTGCACTCTACTTCTCGGGATTCCATCTGGGTGGAGAGCCTGGAGCTCGCATCTGTCTGACCAACACCAGCACCTAGCAGTGGGGCCTGCTCAAGAGTAAGGGCTGAGACCCGAAGGTGTGCCTGGCGTCCTCCACCAGGGAAAAGGTCAGGGACCACCACCAAGTGTTGCTGTTCTCGGAGTTCTTCAGTCTTTCCCTTTGGCCTGTGACTCTCCCGTGATCACACAGTCCTTCCATCACGGCCTGGTTCCCAAACCCGATTTTAGCCATTTGTTGTCATCTGTTAAATGCCCGTCTCAAAACCCTCGGCGGCTGATGTAGACACAGGCGGGGCCATGCCCCTAGGGGGAGATTTGAGCCTGCTTTTCCACCCACCTCCACGGGTTTTCCTGACCCGGTCAGTGCTCCGTCTGGAGACTGGCAACACCTGACCTTATTGTCAGAGCTCAAGAGCTCCAGACAAGGTGAGTCCTTATGCCAGTTACAGACTGCTGAAACTAAGCAGCCCTTTCTTAGATCCAGACAGTTCCCAGATTCTTCGGGTAAAAACTGTCTACGTCCCTTAACAGACCATCATCATATCTGAACGTTCCTCACCGTGAGATCGCATGTTGGCTCTGACCTGGGGATAAAGTGCTTTGATTACATTAAGGCAGATGGGGTTTAAGCCCTTGCTTCTTGTGAGTAGCTTTGTTTAGCTCAGGCTTGGCCGACAGTCTAGGAGTGAAGGGGGAAGGATGGCATGTAGTTTCTCTGAGCCTCAATTTCCTTATCAGTTACCTGGGAAGTAGGTGACTAACCCCCCACAAAGTTTTGGTAGAGATGAGCTGAGATGATGTGTGAGAAAGACGGCACCAAAGATACTCAACAAATCTTCACTAATCCTCTCTAACTCACCCAGTATTTCATTCCCCAGGAGCTAGTTCATAGTCGCCACCTCTTTACTGGGGAGAGGAGAGCCGTCCTCCTATCCCCCCAGGAGCACATGCACTAGCTTGGGAATCACTGCCCAGCAATCAGAGGCAGAAATGGCAGGCGGGCAGGGTGCAGGGGCTTCCTTCTCCACCTGCCTGCACCAGCCCAGTGACCTCATAAAGGTCCTGCCAGCTTCTTAGCAAGTGGGTTCCCGGACATTTCTGTCTTTACATGTTCTCAGACTTCTCTCTTTGCCTGCCCCCAAGCAGTGAGTGTGAGGCCATGCTGGGTACAGAAATGAGCAACCCAGACAGAGTCCTGCCCCTGTAGCCCTTACCAGCTAATGGGGGCCAAAGGAACAAAGCAGACCACCCCAAGTAAGAAGTGGAAGTACAGAGTGTTAAGAAGAAATAGAGAGGAAGCTACAGCCCATGGCAGGGAGAGGGGAGTTGGAAGCATAATGGCACCAGATTCGTGTCTCTAGGGACCACTCCGGATGCTGTAAGGCCAGGGACAGGGAGCAGAGGCTGGAGGCAGGTAGACCAGATGCAGGTGGGTCAAATGGAGGCCAGGGTGGAGGCCCAAAGAGGTAGGCGGTGGTGACCTACCTTTGCTTTGGCCCTGACCGACCTTAGCCTTTGCTTGGGTGGTGACTCTGGAGGTGGGGTAGATGTGGGCACGAGGGAAATGGAGGCACCATGGATGACAACACAGTTGGGGCTTGAGCAGGACTGGGGCCAATCTTTGGCCTAATCCCAATCACCAAGAAGCAACAGCACATGGAGAGAAAGCAGGCGGAAGACCGCTCAGATCCTGCCTGGAACTCGGCACGGTCTAAATAAATTAAATAAGCAGTAAGTCACATAATCTCCCTGAATCCTGTAATGTGGCTGGCAAGGCCTCTTCGGATCTTAGCAGATGCCTCACTAGAGCTTCAGCCATTTCTGCCCGTATGAAACAGGAATTATTACTGGTGTTTGTTGGATGGCAACGTCCCCATCTATCATTCTGCACAGTCCTTTGCAGAAATGAGTCATTCTGTTACTAACACTAAGCACCTCCTGTATGCAAGGCACTTTCTCCAGGTGCCACACACACATACTCATTGGTCCCAACAACCACCCTTTGAGGTAGTACCATTAGTTTACATATTTGGAGGCTGATGCACAGGGAGGGTAAGTAACTTGCTCAAAGGCACACAGCAACAAGCAAGTCGAATAGCCAAGATGTGAACCCAGGCCATGTGAATCCAAGCCTGTGTGTGCTCTGTCACTTTTATGAACAGGTTCAGGTGCCCGGCCCTGTGTTGAGGGTTTTCATCCAGCCTCCTTTTCCCTCTGCCCCTGAAACATCTGCCTTGATTTTGCTTCCTGCTAACATGGATCTCCTGGGGAATCAGGGATGACAGGTTCTGTGTACCACTGAGCTGAACCCATTCCCAAAACTCATAGCATTTCTCCAGCAAAGGTTTAGGTTGCCCTGAGACAGAACATTTGATTTGTATCTGGGATAAATATACATACATACATACACGGAGTGGACACTCCAGTGAAGCCAATATCCAGAATTGATAGCATATGGCTACACACTTTGCAGAGACAGAAATCTAATATTCAAACAAACAAACAAAAATAGTTCTGAAGGTCTTCGGAACGCTTCGACAAATGATCTGCAGAGGCACACATAAGTCACCGTGAAGAAAACTTTTTCTTCTAATAGAATAAAACTCTAAGAAAAAAAAGGTTGAAGAAATGACTCACTGATATGTATGGAGGCGAGGGAAAGCGGGCCCTGGGGAGCCACATGGATGGATTACAGAGGCCTCGAGGCTCAGCTGCGAAGAGGAGGCTGGGAAATGAGGTCCCTGGAGCATGTCTGGACTTCTGATTTGTTCCTTCTTTTTCGTCTTGCCGAGCTCACGACTCAAACACCTGGGGTAGGTGGTGAGCCGGTCTAGGAGCCTGGCCTGAGGAAACTCCGTGTCCAGGCCCCAGAGAACACGGCTGGCCTCCACCTTTTCCAGCTGCGTGACCCTGAGCCACTGGCTTGCCCTCTCGAAGCCAATTTCTTCATTTGCAAAATGGTAATCGGAACCTACTACACAGGTCATTGTGAAAATGAAAAAAATCTCCACATCAAGTGCTGAGGAACCGCTCCAAAGTTATAGTTATCAATGGAAGTAATACTAAATCTTGGGGCTGAGGAGGCAAACAACTTCCTTGAGGCCCTAGGGGGTATTGCTCAGGGCCCAGGGGGCCAATTCAGGTCTAGCCCAGAGGGATGGAGAGCACATACCTGGGTATTTCTCATTCAAATGATGCCCTCAGAGCTTGAGCCCTCGCAGTGTATGATCCTGACCATCCCCGGCCCCTCAGGGCAGAGCACCTGCTGGGAGGCAGCCAGACTGGGGTGGGGGTGGGCGGAGGGGGGTTGGTGACCAGGGAAGTCTTCCCAGGCACTGTGGATCCTGCACACTGGAGGTATCTGCACCTCTGTGTCTGTCAAGACAACTCCTTCAGGCCAACCTATCTGTGAGAGAAGGTCAGAAGGAGTCTGTGGATGTCCTCACTAGTGGACAGAGCATTCCTGCTGACAAGCAGGGTGGGAAATACCGTCGTCCTTCCCACGAGGTTAGTTTCCAATACCGTGACCTTCAATCAGTGGCGAGCCCAAGCTTCTCTCAATCCACGGGAGCCCCAGAGAACAGCTCCCGCTGCACACACGAGCCGCCTGCCTGTCACTCCGCAGAGGGCTCTCGGCTGGGCCAGGCCCGCCTTGGGCCTGCTTCCGTGAGGCGGCTTCTGCCCAGCCCGCCGACTCCTGCCAGCGAGACCCTGCCTCTGCGTCAGCACGTACACTGTCACCCACTCACAAATCCGATCAAATCTCTGCCGTTGGCCTGGCCACAGCGCTGCCTGGGGACAGTGGGCCCTCTCAGTGCGCTTTAAATCGAATGACCCAACAATTTTCTTCGAGCAATGCTGTTTGACCACTCTCAAGTACAGTAACTCCTATAAATAAAGATATAAATGGTGCTAATCTGGAGACTTGGGCCATCCTGCACACAAAAGGACTTCTCTGTGTAGGCTTGTTGCGGATTGTCCTTTGTCAGTGGCTTAACTGTGAGCCAGAGACGGACAGCAGGGTGGAGAAGGTGCTGGCCTTGCTGGTGGGAGGCGCTCACGGGGGGGGGGGGGGGGGGGGGGGGGGCCAGTCCACTCGTTTCAGACCGCAGAGCCCACGGGGTGGCCAAGGGACGGGGCCTGGGAAGGTGGCACACCGCAGTCCAGAGCCTGGCAAGCTCCCGGCACTGAGTGGGGCTGTGGCAGGGGGGAGACCCGAGGAGGGCAAGGGAGACTGACCATGCTTCTTCCCGGAGGTTGCCAAAGGGCCTCCTGGCTGAGATTCAAGTTTGGACGGTTACAGCCGTCTTCAGGGCCACAATCCACGGGGACTTTGCAGCCCTCTCCCTCTGGGATCAGTTCTCCTTGCCCACATAAGGCTGTGGGTATGTCAGCCACTACCTACGGCAGGCGGAGGGAGCGCCCACATCAGCACTACCACCGACTCCAGGAAGCGCGGCAAAGGCTCTTCCCCCGCACCAGGCAGCGCGGCTAGGCCAGGAGACAATGACATGGCTGAGGGGGACCTTGCCCCATCCCAGCCAGCCCAGCCTCAGTGAGGCAGCACCAAGATGGGCAAATTCAAAGACAGAGGTGGAATGAGGACAGCGGAGGGTCGCCCTCGCGGGGATTTCCTGCCTCCCAAAGACGGAACCCAGAAGGTGAGCAGGCAAGGCAGGCACTCACCTCTGCCTCTCCCACCTGCTCCCCTACCCCACACTAGCACAGCCCACACCCCTGCATTTCCATCCCACACCCTGCCCCCTCACACTCACATCTTCTCCCTCCTCCCCCTCAGAAGACTGGAAACTTCTCCAACTTCCCCGGGTGGGTGAGGCCTCTCCGTACCCTGGATCAGCTCCCTCCCACAGCTTGCCCTCCCCTGCGGGGAATGGGGGGCAGAGCATACACCATACACTTGTCCGGAGGAGGGAGGAGGGGCCCGGCTGCCCCCACATTCTCTGAGGGACCTCCAGGACAGGAGGACTAAAGGGGCAGCCCCAGAAGGGGCCTTCCTGGGCATGGCCAGGAGTTGCACAAAACAGAGGCGCTGTGCCCACTGGACCACACTTCACAACTTGTCCCGGCAGGTCGGCTAAGCTGCAGACTGGGGGACGGCACGCAAAGGGCAAGAGCAAGAGGGTTACTGCCATTCTCCCCAGTACAAATACTTGCCAGCCAAGTTTCAAAATTCTTGTTCCTCCAAAGGAAGGGGTGGAGGAATTTCCAAAAGTGCCACCAAAGTGCTGGGCAGCTGCTCTGAGAAGGCAGGTATGGGTGAGCAGCTTGACGGGAGGGAGGGAGGGAAGGAGGAGGTAACAGCAAGAAGGAACAGAGTTCACTGGGGGGAAAACAGTGCATGCGTGTGAACACGTGTGCATGGGCTTGCGAGCGCGTGGGCGTGCTTGTGTGCGTGTGCGCGCATGTGCCTGCGCGTGCTTTCGAGCATGTGTGTGCGTGTGTGCGGGGCAGATGCAGTGACAGAAGCAGAAGCTGCAGGCTGGAAGGCCCAAGATGAACGCCCAGCACATCCACTCAGGGGAAAAAGCAAAAGCCTGGGTCACTGCCAAGAGCATCCAGTCAAGGGCACCAGAAGGTGATGCCACAGGCACCTCGGTAGGGCTGTGTGATGCAGACAGAGCCTTTGCAAGGCCCTGTCCTGGGAGCCGAGGGGCAGGGCGGAGAGCCTGCAGGAGGGAGCTGGGGGTGGCAGGGGGCCCTAGAGGCACTCAGCTAGGAGCAGGGGGCAGCTGAGGAAAGAGAGCCGAGGGCCAGAGGTGTAGGAGAAAACGGGGGGCTTGGGAACAAGGGGTGTGGCCACAGGCATCGAGGGAAGCTTGCAGGCACTCGGCGAAGCAGGCCTTGAGGGAGATTATTAGGACAAACGCAGAAGAGTGGGCAAGTACAGGGGCTGCGGGGTGGGGAGCCCTGCGTGCAGCTTGTGCGGGGGGGGGGGGCCAGGTCCCTGAACGCAAGGTGGGGCAGATGTGACCGGTCCTGTCCTCACAAGGAGCCCCTCTGCAAGCCCACAAGGATGACTGGAGAGAAGAGCAGAGCCAATTCAAGGAGCCAGAGACCAACAGGGCATTTCCAGTCAGCCTAGACGAGAGTCAGTGTAGGCCTGAATGAGGTCAGCATCAGAGCGGCCAGACACAGGGCACCGCAGGGGACCGTGGCAGGAGTGGAGACGGCAGGGCTTCGGAACCACGCTGCACCATGGGAGGAGGGGCTGCGGAGGTTCCTGGGGTGCAATTCCACATTCCTGGGGGGCGGGTGGGAAGGGCCCAGGCTCACCTATACCTATGCCCAAGGACACACCCAGTAGAAGCTGGAAAACCACGTCTGGGTGGTCACTGCTGAGACACAGTCCTACGGCTCATCTGCTCGGTGGGCACCACAGAAGTAAGGAGCCTGCCATGGAGGCAGGACACGGGCCTAGGAGGGCCTGATTCACCACAGGTCCCCAACAAGTGAACGCAAGCTGAGGCGGGGGTGGGCATCCCAGACATAACTCTTCCCGATACAGCCAGATGCAAGTGGTGGCAGAGCCCCTGGGGGGACCTAAAAACTTGTTGGCGTCCAGGCCCCACCCCCCAGAGATTCCAATTCAGTCTGGGGCACGACCCGGCATCAGCAGGTTTTGAGAACCCGCTAACCATGAAGACAGAGTGAAGAGAATTGAAAGCAATGTTCTAATTCTATGTTTTTGTGAAGAATCTCCTAGGTGATTGTGAAGTAATCACAATCTAATTTGGGGGATCTGGGGTCAAGCGGGAGATGGTGAGGTATAGGCCGTGAGCTTCCTGAGGACAGTGTTGCCTTACCCACCTGTGCCCACCGGGCTGTGTGTCCTTCCCCACGCAGATCAAAGCCTCCTATGCGTACTGGGCTGCATGGGGTCACCCTGGGCAGGCACAAAGGGGACAGTCACAGCTGCAAAGCATCCTTTACTCCCTTTCTTCCCCACACGTCTATCTGCAAAGTCTTAGGATGGCAGGAGCCAAAGACCCCAACATCCGCCAGGAAGAAGTCCACCAGCCCAGTGATTCTTATGTCCTGGAACAGGCTCTGAGACCGTCACAGTCAATTCCGTCTGAAGACCCTCTACACCTATGGAAGAGGCAGTAGCTGCTCTTAGCAAGAGGCCTGTGTCTGTGGGACGAATGCGTTGTCACAACTTCTCAATTGGTCTTGGCTTGACTGAAGGGTCTGTGCTTCCTTGTTAAGCACATTTCAGGTAAATTCTTTCAGACACAAGGGTGCACGTGTAAATCAGTTGGTGAAGCCCTAACCATGTGCAACAGGGTGTGGTGACCACAAAGAAGCGGTAGAAGGACCTTCTGGAAGGGCAAATCCAGCCCTTTGTCCCCAAACCCGTTCTTCCGAAGCCAGCATTCTCTGAGGGCACCTCGGATGGACGTGCACAGCCAAACAAATGAGCCAGGACCCCGAGAGGCTCTGGGGTAACAGAGACCGCCCAGTCGGGGACTGGGTCTCAGAGCAACAACAATAGTCAAGCTCACGTAAGCAAAGAACAGAACTGTGGTCGCCAGGGGCTGGAGGAGGGGGGAGGGAGAGTTGCTAATCAACGGGTATGAAATTTCAGTTATGCAAGATGAAGACATTCGAGAGACGTGCTGCACAACGTTGCGCCTATACATGACAATACCGTGCTGCACACTTAAAAGTCTGTTTTTAGGAGGCCTCATTCTAAGTGTTCCTACCACAGTAAAATAAGAAAACAACCAAAGAAGGGTGGTGACACGACCATGCACCGTGTCCTGACTGAAAGCATGCAGTTCTATTTAAAAACGTAAGAACCAGAAGGCAAGAGAAGCACCTGATCTGCAAGGTGGCTGTGCAGGGGCCACCACGTCGAGCGAACACCGCGTTTGGTGCCCCCCCGCCTCCAGCTTCCGCAGCCCGCACTGCCCTCAGCTCACGTCGTCCACGAAGGAGACTTCGTGGCAAACGGGCCTCCTCCCCCCGGTGCTCTGAGGCAGTGCCGTCCACCATGTCGTCACTGGCTGCCTGTGGCTTTTTAAACTTTAATCGCAATTAAAATTAAATACGACTTCGGGAATGGAGTTCTTCGGTCACGCTAGCCACATCTCGAGGGCACGGAGGCTCATGTGGCTCGTGGCTCCATACTGAACGCTGCAGATGCGGAGCATTTCCGTCACCACAGAAAGTTCCGCTGGACAACGCTGCTCAAGAAATAGGCTCTGTGAGGAGCCCAGTCAGCCTCATGTTTAGATCCAGAAAAATTAAGAATGTTTAGTCATCGTGGCCACCGCCAGCAGCATCCCTGCACTGTAACACAAGGAAAAAAAAAAAAAAGAAGGAAACCTGGAATTGGGCCAGTTTTCCTACATTTACTAACATCTCCAAAGAAACAGAAGTTGTCATCTCTATAAATGTTCACCTTGTGCTGTTTTGCTTTTTATTTTACTGTCAATTTAAATCCTTGCCTAGCGAGTATGTGTCTGCCTGCTTTTCACCAGAATCCCAGATCCACAAACACCTGGCTAAGTCACATCTCCTAAAGCATGTTCATGAAGGCTCTGACTTAGGATTTTATCTAGGCTGAAAACTCATGCTCCCCCAAATTATTTCCAGAGATTAAAGGAGAGGGGAAGAGCCTAACAATGTGGGTCTATAGGTTTCCTATTTTAAAGTCTTGTCTTGAATGCTTCTCTTTTATTTTAACAAGAAGGGAGAAAAACGGTTTTGAAGAACTCATGGGAAAACAGAGATATTTGCAGGGGTCTGCAAAAGAGCACAGCAACAAAATGAAGATGCTGAAGAGGGTCTGGCTACCCCGCAGGAGAATAACATTGGCTAGGACACTGTGGTTTCAAATTCTCGATTTAGGGACAGAATTCATAGACTGGGTCCTCCGTCTGCTTGCATGAGACAAAATCAAGTCCATCAGACAATGGGTTTGGCATTGTCGGTGTGACCAAAGCGTGGTCATAAGGGGGCCAAGGCCCACAGCAAGATGAAGAGATTTAAGCTGTAAGTAGGACTAACTGGTTTCACTTGATTTATTTTTTAAAGTGAGACTGTAAGCCCCCATCCCCAACACACACACACACACACACACACACACACACACACACCCCAAAACAAAACAACCCAAAACTCCTACCACGCCTCACTTTTTCACCAAATTCCTACACAGCCATGGTGGGTCTGCCTATCAATAAGAAAATAAATGTTTACACAGCATGTATCTCAAACAAAAACTATGCTGAGGAAACAGTAAAGCCTATTTAATGTTACAGGACATTTGGTTATGTCTACTTCTCAGTACTAGGTTTTGAATTAAACTGGAATGTGGCATATGAACTTAACTGTTAATAAATATAACAATATGCTTACAGGAAGTGTATTATACATACTCCTACAACGTACCTATATTATTTATATATCAGTAAGTGTACAAAAGTCATTGGCTGACTATGACCCCAAGCTAATCCCCACTTACATGGGGAATATGGATTCTGAAGAGGCACATGGGGGGTTAATAAAGGTTTCCTCTGTGTCGCAGTGTTTCCTAGTGAAAGTAACTTATATAAGCTTGGAAGTTACATACCTTAAGCAAATTGCCTGTGGATTTTCCATCAGCATGAGCAAATAAACTTTTTATTAAATGTAAACCTAGATCTATTAAAAGTAGTATATAGCAAACGACTTCATTGATAATCGAATTAGTATATCGTAATTTTTCTTTATTTTATCTGAATGTGTTTTTTATTAAAGTAAAAAAAAATGCCAATTTTCAAAAAGGAGATTACCCTTAATCCATCACATCAACCTCGTTATTCCTTACATCATTGTTGGAAGAAAAAGTAGTCCCACTGCTATTCTTTAAAGGAATGTTAACATTATGCTGCATCTAATAGAAAAGAGCTTGGACTCTGGTGTCTGAAAATGCAGCAGTTACAAGAAAAAAATACGGGAGTTTCAGTCACTTCCAAATCTCCATTTAGCAGATACGAAAATCAAACCTCAGAAATCATAGTACATTTCTGAGAACCAGCTGCAAATGCAACTCTGCTTTTGAAATTATAGTGAATAAAGATTCTTTTAAAACAAGTCAAAAGCTTTAGCAAAGAACCAGGTGAGTATCCTGAAGTTATTTTCAGTTCTACTGAAGAGATCTATATGCGCTTAAATTTGTTCGGTCCTTAAATATTCTCACAGTAGGATGTTAAGGACTGGGAAGAAAGCAGTCTATTAAAACTGGGTATTTATATTACCAAGCTGGGTGTTATATTACAAACACATAATCTTTCACATCTTTAAATCAGAAAATAGTTCATATAACTTCTACCTAATTCCTAATAATTTTTATCCCCTCATTTAATTAAAATAAATTAGTAAAACAATCCAAAACTTAAGACAACAGCAAGGCCTGTAAATGCAGTTTTCAGACTCAAATTTCTCCGGGAAACGTTTTCTTTCCAATTTTCTTTTCCCCGGATGCAATTTGGTGACATCCAATAAGTCCCAGTTTTGACATTTGCAGACATACATTTCTCTGTAGGTTAAAAGTAATGAAGTTTATGCAAATAGCTAATTCCCAAGTTTAAAGTTCTCATATAACCTCACTTTTGCTAAAATCTCAACAGCATAATTCCCCAAGCTTAAACTATCAAATTTGATTGCCTCTCTTTGTGCAAAAAAGCACATATGACAAATGGTTTCTAATTGTTACAAAACTATATACATACATAAGGGAATATATAGATAAAGGATTCTACTTATAAAAGATATTACCAAAATACGTAGCTCTCACGTAATCATTTACTGTTAAGCCTCTGCAACTTGCTACGTCTCAGATAATCCCATTTTCTCGGCAAAATCTACATTCTCTCTTCTTGCAAATCAGAAATCTTAAACAATAAATCAAAAGCAATTTAATGAAGTAGATGAGACTAGGCAAAAGTTCTTGGAACCCTGCAGAACGAGAGTAGACACGATCGAGGCCTGATGTCACGTCTGTTATACCGTGATACACCCGCTCTTGGTGATAAGTCGACTTTTCTGGTTATCAGATACGACCTGAGATTTAAAGAGTGAAAATTCTGCCACAGTACACTTCCAAAATTCTTGAATACTGCCCAGGAACTGGAAGAGACATTTGTCTAGAGTATGATTTGATTTTTGCCATAAAAAAGCCAATTAAAACCTGATTAGCAAAGAGCCCATTGATTTCATTCACTTATAGGAGACAAAGAATTCCTAATGGAAGCTGGGTTGCACCCCACCCAGAGGGCTGAGAGAGTATAATGTATCCCACACTGTCCTGGGATAAAGCAGGATTACACTAATACTCCATGCTTCCTCTGGCCAGATTCTACACAGACAACCAGCAGTCAAGGAGTCAGCTCTGCGTCAACTACAGACAGTAACCCAAAATATCACTTCCCCAGACATACCTACCATCATAATCACTGCTCTGTCGGGAAAACAGAGTTTAAGGAATTGCACATAAAACTTAATAAAACTGAGATATCTTTACTTATCATTTACTGGCAAATTTTAAAAGAAAAAAAAAGATGTAGCTTTCTTAACGCATGGGTACTTCACTGCTCAGTTGTTCTTAAAAATAATTTATGTAAAGCAGGCTTTTCTCTAAATATACTGTGCTCTCCCATATACACATTGAAAATGATATTTGCATACAGTGAGTATATGCACTGATACACACATGGTAAAAACTTAAAAAATATGGACTGCATAAATCAGTAGCTGATTTTAAATATACATCAACTTAAACAGATTTGTTTGCAATTTCTGAATTCCTCAGGTAGAAAAGATCTTTCTTGCTGGCTGTGGTTCTAGATGTTTATACTCTATAGAATGTGCAAAAATGCTTCCCCATACAAACAAAGAAAGAAAGGTTTCGAGATCTTGGTATTCTAGCCTTGCATTTGCTATTAAATATCTATCCGATGAATGTGAGGGAGAGCAGCGCAATCAGTCTGTCATGCTACGGTAAACACGATATTTTGTGCGCTGCCCAAGACATTTTTTCTCATGAATATAAGTTGGCTGCCATTTATTATGAGATTTTTTCCCCGATTGACACCCCATTATGCATATTCAGTCAAGCTCAAACAAGATTTCAAGTGATCAATATACTGTTTGTGCTGAAAGTCTATTAGCAGCTCTAGCAATAAACTCTGCAGTGAAACAAAAATGGAGAGAGATTTAGTGAACTGAATTACATGGAAATCCATGTTCTGGGCAAGCGGGCAGAGATAGGAAGGCAGAAAAGCAAGGGGAAGCGAAGGTAGGGCAGACGTTTCTCTTAATAAACATCAGCTTTCTAGAGTCTGACCACCGATGAAATGCATCAAATGCCTGAGAATTTTTCAAAACGTACCTTAAATTACATGTTGAGGTCTCTAAAGAGGCAGGGAGGGGTCTCAACTAGCACTGAGTCCCTTTCCAAGAACACATAGCTCACTCTGTAAAGAGCTGGAAGGTACCTGGAAGAACCTGGTATCCACAAAGTGGAGAGGGTGGACTGACTGGGGAAATCTGCAAAACCCTGCACAACCCAGCGTCTTGGTGTGAAACAGCGATGGCTTCCTACAGATTTCGGCACTTCCTGCTTTATGAATGAAGTATACCAGATCACTATAGTATGACCATACCAGCTGAGCTAAAGACACATCTTGGTTAACGTACATGGTAGGAAAGGGAGCTTCAGAGCAGCCACGGGATTTCATCTGGCACAAAAGAACTCTGGTCCTGAGGCTAGATGTGCCTCCATACTGGAATCTGTCTGCTTGAGCCAGGAGAAGATGAGAATAGGCAGGGCCATCCAGAAAGATGTGGCATCTGGGGGAGTGTCAATCCAGCATCACCCAGACACCAAAGGTTCATATTCTATTACCAGAAAAACGGTGAGGAAAGCAGAGTAGAGAAGAATGCCACTCCATGGCTGTGCTGGTGGCTGTATGTTACCTTGCTGCGCTGTGTGGTCTAAGTTAAGCATCCCTCCCCCAACCCAAGGGGGTGATATCTTACTCATGAGGCTGGAGTCTTGGGTCGAAGGAACAAAGAGACAAAGTGTTCTGCATGGAGGTCCAGAATTATCGACATTTCATTATTTGGCTTGTTGAACTTACGTTTTGAACCACTCTCAGGCAGAAGAGCAGTCTCCATTCACCGTATCAAGGGAAGACCTGGGAAGACGAAAATATTTAGATCAATAGCAGTCTGGATAGTTTCCAAATTCCATAAGCAGTAAAGAAGATGTACAGGAATTTGACCAAAGGAGATGCATCCTGGACTACATCAGGACAAAGGTTATTTCTCGTGCTATTTTTAATTCTAAAACCTAGAGTATGAGTAACCTAAAAGAAGACACATTGTAAAAAATATACTTTACTTACAATATGAACTATTTTACTTGTTCACTGCCTCTTCTTGAGGGTCCTAAGTACGAAGATACCCAAGCAGAGAAGAATCAGAACCCAACATCCACCAGAAAATAAATCAAGAAAACCTTCCCCACCACCCCAAGTCTACTCAAAATAAACAAACTGAATAATCCTAAATAGCAATTCTAATCTGTGTCGGATGCATGCATGTGTGGCAAAATGTGCACACCAGAGTGTATTCTTTAATTTTGAGGAGACGTATGTACAAGTATGTAATGTCACATGATTTTAAAGCAGCAGTTTCCAAATGGTTTTTTAAAGGCGGCTTCCTAGTAACACTTAATCCAACCCTGTATTCATGTACCCAAAAATACATAAATATATTAACTTTTAAATACATAAACCCACTGATATGACTAATATTACTAATCTTACAGCTCATTACAATAAGTAGATTAGCAAAGTGAGTTTTCTTCAATTTCCTTGCAAAATGCACATAACCTGACATCCTCAAATGGAAAAAGGTAGATTCCTGGAGGCCAACTCTAAAATAAGTCAGATATTGGATGCTCCTCTCCATCCTGCAAGGCTCTCTAGGGTCCTGAAAAAGCTCAGATGAAACACCATTTCCTACGGTAAAAAATGAAATTTGTTGGCAGGCTAAAGCAGCCCAGGTGTTTATTCAGCCAGCACATTCTCTTCACCGGGAGGTGGGTGTTCTGGAATGCTCCTCACACAATGCTGTGTACATATTTACTGTCAGAACTCAAGGAAGTACTGTTCTGGAACCTTCTCAATGCAATTAACTGTGCAAGTGGGCACAGCTAACTTCCACAAAATAATGACTGCAAATCTTAGGAAAAGACCCTCTTTGAAACCAGGCTGCCAGGTACCGGTGTCTGAGCAAAGTTCCGGAGGCATCCTACCAATTCGATTCTTGAGGCTGAAGCTGAAATCTATTCGGATTTCAAAATGACCCATAATCATAGGCAGTTTATCCGATTGTGTGTTCCTAGTAAAATCTCAGAGCCTTCTAGGTGCTAGGATTTGTAGGTGTGGTTTGTGGACTTTAAAGAGAAGACAGATAGTATGAGAAAGAATGAAAAAAGCAGAAGGTGGTTTTAGCAGCTTCCAACCTACATTGGTTCTCAACAGAACATAGAATTTTTCCCGAGTCTCACTTCAGTCTGGAATAACTGTTAAGATACTGCTAACTGGCCACCACTTCCAGACCTGGTAGTGCATTAATTCACTCTAGCCATCAGGGGAAACGTATCATTTTCTCTTCTTAATATATTTTATCTTAAAAAAATTAATGGTACCATGAAGTAGGCGCCCTTTTGAATTGCCAGTGTGTTTTTTTAAAAAAGGAAAAAAAGGCATGGTATCTCTCTTCGTCATGGTCAGATCTGCAGTAGACACTGCGGGTAAGCACGGCTATGATAATAATGATTTGTGAATTTATAAAGATTGCCTCCTTCTTCAGAGCAGCTCAAAACATTTCCTTTCCCACAGATCTGAAATAAGATTTGAAATCTGCTTGGCGAGTTGCAGAAATGGCCTTCCTCTGATCTGAGGTGACATGACTGGATTTGGATTGAAGGACCAAGCAGTAGAAGGTGAGCTCATTCACCTGTTCCTTGTTCCCATTATGCACGTCTGTTCTGAGAGGCCAGATGGTTGTCTATTCTGCAAGCAGGTTTATTGCCTGAAAATGAGCCCCCTCTTTCTAAAAAACTTACTTTTATAAATAAATTGTATTAAAAATACCAGAGCAAAAATAATTCTTTTTGGCTTTATCATGTGCTTCAATATTTGTGTTTCCATCATGTCTTTAAGCCCTGGGATCTTAACATTTGGAAGCAGCTCCCACTTCACATCCCTTTTCTATCAAAATCAACCTCTGAAAGTTAAATGGATATTTAACAGGCTGTCAAAGTGAAACAGAATGACACTGTGCCTTTCAAGACCTACCTATGGATTAAAGGCTGCCCTCCAAAATTTCAGTTAACATTTAAGTAAATGTAATATCCAAGCCTAGAAACTGCCTCTCCCTGCACCACTGCAATTGTCGAATTCCTTTCCCGGCCTTTCATGCAGATACTCAGAAACAGGGTGGGGCTCCCTAGTCTTGCAATGTTAAGGGAGTCTGCACTGCAAAGAAAACTCAGTTAATCGTTCATATTCCCATTTTTCTGTATCCTTCGCAAATACCTTTGACATGATCGTGTTTAGGAGTGCCACTCTTTCTCACGCTAAGATTTAGATTAAAATCTTTGTGTCAAACCAAATGTTCTGTGCACAAGCATGGATGACAGGTACGGAAATGAAGGTGACAAGTCCAGGGATAGGGAAAAACCTCCCTGAAGAAGAGAAGAGGAGGTGAGCTTCTCTGTTTATGGAGGTCTCTGCTGGAGCTTTCTCTCTCTCTTTTATTTTTATTATTTGCGGGGAGGGGAGGGTTGCAGATGGAGTTCTTTTAGAGTTGCAAGTAAAACCCAACCCTGCTAAGCCATGCTGGTTCCCTTATGAGTCAGCAGGCCACTGGGCAGTTCAGACAGTACGGCCCAGAGTCACTGGACAAGAGCTGTCTTTGGACACACCCATTTTACTAATCCTGACTCTGATTTTTTAAAAAACCATCTTTATGTTACTTGGCGCCTGACCTCAGAACTTGCATCAAAAACTGTGCCCCCCGTCTCCACCAAGGAGGACTCAGGCTCCAATGTGGAAGCACTCGCCTTCAGCTCTGTTACTGATGAGCACAATTGGATTAGGGCTTGTTTCTTCCTCCATGGGCAACTCCTGTTTCTTTCTCTCTAGTCTGCATGTTATCAGCTTGACATTCCCTTCAGTGGCATATGACAAATCAAATTGGCCATCACTGCACTCATCAAAGGAGGATGTTTTCTATTTCCGAGGACTGTTTCCTCTACTCCTTTCACAATCCTGGACACACACACACACACACACACACACACACACACACACACACGTCTTTTTTTTTTTTTTTTTTTGAGGGGGGAGGGCGGTAAGAGATAATGAATGGATACAACTCACACTAAAGAATGAAAAGCAGCGGATACTCAAAGACAAGGGCACAGTCTCAAATGTGGTTTTAAATACCCAATTCCTACACCTTAAATTTAAAGCATTCATCCAGAAACACAGATGTTAGTAGCTTTGAAAAACTTTACCAAAAAATGAAGTCCATTGTTTTTCACGTCTTTTTGCATGATTCAGCACTTTTAACACTAATTTCTGCCAAGAAGTTAAAAGGTTAAAGGAATATATATTTTCTGGGGCCTTAAAATCTCACACACTCTTTATAAGCACCCCACTCCTGCTATTACAGGGGCATATCAGAAATCCGGGGTGTGTGTTTGGGGCGGGGGGAGTCTGTGGTTCGCTGCCTATTACCCACCCGGTGACCACCTCAGAGCAGCGCAATTTCCCTCTCGGGCATCTAAGTGGCTTTTGGGGATGGATGACCCGCCGCAGGGACTTCGCCCTGTCTCGGGCTCTCCTCCTCGCCAGGAGCCACACACGCACACACACACACCCAGCACACACACGCACACTCGAACGCACCTGTCCAACCCCTGTCAGCTGCAGCTATACGCTCCCCCTGCTGTGTCTTTTCAACCTTTGTCAAGTATCTCAAGACCAGAATTTCCCGAAGCCCTTCCCCCAAATCCAGGCTTTCGCAGGAGACCCCAACCCACCGGGGCGGCAGGAGAAGGCCGAGACCGAGCGACCTCGGACTCGCTCCGCAAACTTAACCTGCGCGTCGCACGGCTCCGCGTCTGCACCCGAGGACCCGCAAGTGCCCCGCACTGTCCCCGCAGCATCCCACGCCCGCCCGGCACACTCACCTGAGGGTGGGAGAGCCGCGCGCCTCCGCGGTCCAGCCTCCCGTAGCGACCTCCGCCGGCGAGCCTCTGCACCGGGTGTCGGCAGCGCCCTTAGGGGTGGCGGGGGCCGCTGGCCGGTTCCCGGCAGGGCGGCGGGACGCCGGGAACCGGCGCGAGGAGCGCGCCCGGGCGGGTCCGCGCCGAGCCCGAGCGAGCGGGCGAGCGGGGCGGGAGGGGCCATTTGTAACCGAGCAGACGCTACCACCGCCCCTTACTCGCGGGGGGCGGGGGCGGGCGGTCAGGTGACGGCGGCCCACCCTCCGCCGCCAAGCCGGGTGGTTCCTGCCCAGGAGGAGCCCCCTGGCGCGCTCTGATTGGAACTCCCGCCGCAGTGGCGGGGGAGGGGGGCACGTGACAGCCCGGCCCGGCGGCCCGGCGCGCCCCGCCCCCGCTGGGCACCCCACCTTCCTCCTGGAAAAGCCGGGGGACACAGGGAAGGCGGGGGGGGGGGCTCGCGGGGTGCAGGAGAGCCGAGCGGCCCCTTTAGCCACAGCTCGGGGTGCTCCCGGCCGCGGAACCCGGGGAGGAAGGGCTCCCCTGCGGCCAGCGGGCCTTCACGGTCCTCCTGCCCTGCCCTGCCCTGCCCTGCCCTGCCCTTGGCCGCAGTGCCCTCCCCCCAGCGTCTCCAGGCACACACGCTCAGTGTAGACCCCCGCCACTCCACAAATGCCGGTGACACTTTAGGAGTGTGTTTCTGGGTTTTGTTTTGTTTTGTTTTTCTCTCCGCGCACCGGCACATTGTGCTGGAGAGAACCCACGACGCTGCAGCGCAGACCCCGCCCAACTCCGAGGCCCGGAGCGGCCGACCACGCCCGGGGAGGTCTGACGGCTCCCGGGTTAGGTCGCCGGGGGCCGGCTCTCCCGGGAGAAGAAGGGGGTGGCGCGGGAGCTGCAAGTTTCCGACCCTCCCCTGCAAGCAGGCTACCGGGGGGGGGGGGGGAGGAGGGAAAGGGCAGCCATCGGGGTGCGAATCCCGTTCGCAGCCCCTGGGAGCACGTAGCTGATGATAAAGGTCAAATTAAAACTACTGAGCTAGTGGTGCCGCAGGGACGCGCCGCCCGGTCGTGGGAAGCCTGGCTATTAATCCCCCACAACGAGCATTGCTTTTCCCACGTTGGGGAGTGGGGCCTTGCGAGACCCGCCCCCCCCCGCCCCCCGCACCCAGCCCCCAGCCCCTCGAGTTGCGGCCCAGCAGCACGGACGGATCCCGCAGCCTCTTCCCCCACCTCCCCGTGGCCCTGCACCACCCTGGAAGGCAGGAGTTCGGAGAAAATGCGGCGTCACGTTCGCCACCGTGCCCGCGGACGCGTCTGCGCCGCAGCTCCAGCAACACGTGGGGCCCGCGAATCTGGGCACCCGCTCTTCATTCGGGTGGCTATGTGGGTATACTTATATGAGTATTTATTATAACCGGATTTAAAGGGAAAGTCTGCTCACTGGATTCTTGCAAACTTTTGTCCTAGGTAGTTCCGTACTCGTTTGGGGCGGGGACGCGGGCGAGGTCGCCAGGGCGCTCAGCTGAGTCAAGGACACCTCGGGGAGGAGGACGGAGGCCCCAGGTCCCTGGGCGCTCCAGCCCCCTCTCCCCACATGCATCAGCCGGCAACACGTCGGCCACCCCTCGGGGCCTTTCCAAGCAGACTGTGACTCTCAGACAGTATGGAAGTCAGGGGATTTGACCCACTGGTACCGGGGTTTCGCTGGGCGCGGGTTTGCCCGAATAGGGGGGTTAACCGTAAAGCTTCTGGCACCAACGTCGTACAGGGAACCTCGAGGAAGCTGAGAATCTGACCAATGTAAACTGGGGGGTGGGGTGGGGGTGGGGAGAAGCGTCGGATAGAAAAAGAAACGCCCTGTTACCCTAAGTCCCCGCCTCCGATAGCTCCGAACCGCAAAGGTTGGGGAAGCCTTAGGAAGTGTTAAATCCATCGGGAGGAAAAACGCTCGGTTAAGAAAACAGCACCTCTTTAATAGGCAAGTGGGTAAAATTTCCATTTCCAGGTGTTAATCTTGATGATGCCGCCGCGTTAAACATGGGGGTCGATCGTGACAAGAGAATCCCAGCACACAGACCCCGCATTTTCCCAATTAAAAATAGCCATCCTCCCCCGCGCGTACGGCCCGGTCGGCTACTCCAGCAAGGACGGGGACCGGGGGGCTGCGGTCCGGGGTGCGCGGCCCGGCCACTTGTTGCCGCACCGCCAGAGGAGGTAACTGCCAAGCGGATCTGGAGGAGGTTCAGAGTTAAAATCCCTTCCCCGCGATGCGGATGCTTCGGAAGTGGAGACAGGCTGCGAGCACTGACTCAGTGCCTCGAGATTTTTTTTTTTTTTTAACTTGAACTCTGAACCCTCTTAGGACAGACCAATGTTTTGTTTTCCGGGAATTATTGTGTGGTAGACTCCACACACACACACACACACACACACACACACACACACACACACACGTCGCTCCGCATGGGGGGAGGAGAGTGGCACAGGTGCTTCGCACTTTCACGGGCTCCGTCCTTGAGAAACGGGGGTGGGGGGTTGGCACGGCTTCGATGTAGCTGCTGCCAGGACACAGGTTAGCTCAGAAAAGCCGTCCTTCGGCACCTGGCGAGTGGGGACCTGAAGACTGAGGCACCGGGAGGCCCAGGTGCGCACCCAGCGCCGGCCGCAGCCATGGGCAGAAGCGTCGGGAGGAGGACACCGCACGCGGGCGGGAGGGTGCTCGGGATTCCGAGTTCGCAGTCTGCCCGGCCAGGCTCTGTGGAGACAACGCGCGCTGCGCGAGAGGGAGGGAGAGACCCCGGCCGAGTGTCGGGGCAGGGCCGACCCGCCTGCCTGGCGAGGGGCGCACTGCTCGCGCGGTCGTCTCGGGGGCGCCGGCAGCCTCCACTCCGCAAGCCCTGGCGGCCGCCGAGACCTTGCCTTCAGCGTCCTCCGGTGGCACCGTCCGGGGTTTGCGGAGCAGAAGCCTCGCACACGAGCAGCCTGCCGTGGGGTTGGCGTGACCATGCCTCAGGACTGTGAAAAGCTGCCTCGTGGGGATTTGCGGACAGAGGTGAACGGAGTGGAAAACAATTCTTCTTCTTCATACCATGGAGCTGCTGGAACTAGGGTGTCAACCCCACTAGGAATTTGGAGTAGGAGTGGAAGGGGTTAATGCCAGGTTTGGGACCCCTGTGGGCAGTGCCCAATTGAAGGGTCGCCTCCTCTAGGCTTGCGCTCGTGGGAGCCCAGCCCCAGCCGAGGCGCAGCCGCGCTCGCGGTCACCTTCCCGCATTAGGACAGCTGGAGCTGCCCTGCAATTTCCACGTCCCCGCGGCCGAGGCCTCCCAGCAGGCCGGACCCCGCAGAAGTCTCTGCCCGCCCTGGCCCCTTTAAATGGGCCTTTTTCTTTTAGCTTTCATCCCGAGGACGCGCTGACGCCGGCAAAGACCGCAGTGCGACCGGCGGGCGGGCACCTCGCCGCCCCCTGCCGCCTCCGCCGCGCCGGGCGCTCACTGCGGGGCTGCTGCGGCAGCGGGACCACGGCCTCGCCGAGCCTCCCGCCTCCGCCCCCGCAGCCACACCTCAGGGCCCCCCCCCCGGCTCCCCACCCCGCCCAGGCCCCCGGCGGGGCAGCCTTGCCGGCGCCGCGCGCTCCCAGCGCCACCCCCGCCCGGGACAGGTGGACGCTCGGGCCCGTGTGCCGGCGCAAGGAAGCGCACACGACGGCGACCCGCGACCGCACCGCCGACCCCGGCTCGCGGTCCACCCACGTGGAACCCGCGGGCCTCGCGGGTCCCGGCGCCGGCGCCCCGGAGCCCGGTGGCGGGTGCAGCTGCCTCGAAGCCCTACGGCGCCCGCGCCGGCCTCTGTCCATCCCAGCCTCTCCCCCCCACCCCCCCCCACCCCGTGCCGGGACCTGGAGCCCCGGGGTCCTCCGCCCGCACCCTTGCCCATCCGCGGACAAAGCCGCCGGGCTTTTCGCACGGGAGCCGGGAGGGGGGCCCGGGCACCCAGCAGGAGACCCCGGCGGAGAGCGCCTCCAGGCGCTGGGCCTCGGGGCTGTCCCCGCCCCCGGCCTGCCCGCAGGGCGCCGCCTGTGCCCCGCAGGCACCCCGCCCAACGTCCCTCTGAGCGCCGGCACCCGGCCGGGGGCGCCGCGGGAAGGCGGCCCCGCGGCACCGCTGCACCCACACACCCACGTGCCCCTCGCGTGCGCGCCCCCGGCCTGCAGAAGCTGCCCGGCTGGCGCCGCCGGGATTTCCGGGCGGCCCCACCCTCCTCGGCCTGCGCGCCGCGCTCCTGGCATAGTCGGAGGCTCCTTGGCGTCTCGGCCGCAGCCTCCGAGACCCGGCGCCGCCGCCGCGAGCGGGGCTGCTCGGGGGGCCTGCGGGCCGCCGCGCGGAGGCCGCGCCTCCCGCCCCCGTCCCGCGCTCACCTTTTGCTGCGGCTGCTGGGGTTCAGTCCCTGAGCCCGGGTGTGCGGCCGCCGCCCACGGCCTCCCGGAGGAGGCAGCAGGGGGGCGTTCCTGAGGCGCCGGCACCCTCCTTACACCCTTGCCTGGCGCTCAGCGCTACCTTCCGCAGCCCACCCACCACCTTCTTTGACAGTAACAGAGGCATGGCTCTCCCTGCTTTCCTCCTCACGTTCATGCCAGTGCCCACCTACGCGTACACACACACACACACACACACACACACACACACACTCCACGCCGCGAGGCCGCGGCCAGTGTCTCCCTCTGGAACTGCTAATTCCAACACTATGCAGCACACATCACCTCGCTGACAGCAAGGTGAGGGAGTGGCACTTAGGAGCTAGGTGGTTTCTTAAAATTTGTGAAATAGCTTTCTGGCTTTGACGTCGCATTTCTAAAGGGTTGCACTCTATTTTTAAAAATAAATAACCCTGATCGTGGATGCTGCGGCAGAGACGCACGTTAATAATACTATAAAAGTATGTTAAGATAATCGTAGGTTCACATGCAGTTGTTCAGAAACAATGCAGAGAGATCTTGTCCACCCTTCACGTAGTTTTCCATGCTGGTAACGGTTCCCAACACTGTAGGGCAATATCCCAACCAGGATGTTGGCATTGGCCCACCGATATTATTTAGATTTCCCCAGTTTTACTTGTACTCGTGTGTGTGTGTGTGTGTGTGTGCGCGCGCGCGCGCATGTTTGTGTATTTAGTTCCATAGAATTTATCAGATGTGTTAGGTACCTATCCACCACCACCTTCAAGATACAGACAGAACTCTTCATCACCACAGAATTCCTCCTGTTACCTTCTATAACCCACATACTGGGGGGGAGGAGGGGCCGGCTGACAACCACTAATCTGTTTTTCTATTATTTTGTCATTTCAAGAATGTTATGTGAATGGAATTACAAAGTCATGTAGTCTCTTCGGACTGTCTTTATTCACTCAGCAAAATTCCCTTGAAATTCATCCACGTCCTTGTGTATATCAACAGTTCATTCCTTTTTTGGCTGGGTAGTATGCCCTGCTATGAAGGTGCTACAAATGTAAACAGTTTGTTACACTGTTCACTGGTTGAAAGGCCTCTGGGTTGTTTCCCGATTCGGGATGTTACAAATAAAGCTGCTATGAACATTTGTGTACAGGAGTTTGTGTAAACATAACTGTTCATTTCTCTGGAATAAATCTCTAAGAGGGCAATTGCTGGGTCATTTTTAATTTTGTAAGAAACTGCCATACTCTTTCCCAGAGTGTAGCATTTTACATCCATTTTCTCCTCGTCCTCCACAGCATTTGGTTTTGCCACTATTTTTTATTTTAGTGCTTTTGATAGGTACAGCAATATCTCATTGTGGTTTTCATTCCTATTTCCTTGATGGATAATGAGATTGAAGATCTTTCTAGATGCTGACTTGCCACCTCTATACCCTTTTTGTGAAGTGTTTGTTCACATGTTTTTTCCATTTTCTAAATAGAGGTTGTTTTTTTCTTTTTACTGATGAGTTTTGAGAGTTCTTTAAAAAAATTTTTTTAATGCTTATTTACTTCTGAGCGAGCGAGAGAGAGAGCACGAGTGGGGGAGACACAGAATCTGAAGCAGGCTCTGAGTTGTCAGCACAGAACCCCAATGGGGCTCAAACCCATGAACCGTGAGATAATGACCTGAGCCAAGGTCAGCGCTTAACCAACTGAGCCACCTAGGTGTCCTCGGAGTTCTTTTTTAAAGCACTTTGTTAAGGTATGATTGACATACAAAAAAAACAGCACGTATTTAATGTATACAATTTGATAAGTTTGGAGATAAGTATACACCTATGAAACTATCATCACAACCTGTGCCATAAATACATCCATCACCTCTAAAAATTTTCTCCCACCTTCTTTATTATTTTTATTGTGTGCAATAAAAACATTTAACATAAGATCTACCCTTTCAGAAAAAAATTAAGTTTAAAATACAATATTGTTAACTATAGGTGATATGCTGCACAGTAGGTCTCTAGGACATAATAATCTTTTTTTTTTTTTTTTTTTTTTTTTTTTGAGAGAGAGAGCGCAAGCGGGGGAGGGGGAGAGAAAGGGAGACACAGAATCCAAAGCAGGCTCCGGGGCTCTGAGCTGTCAGCACAGAGCCCGACGCAGGACTGGAACTCACAAGGTGTGACGTTGTGACCTGAGCCGAAGTCAGAAGCCTAACCGACTGAGCCACCCAGGTGCCTCTAGGACTTTATTAATCTTTGAAACTTTGTACCCTTTGACGAATAACTCCCTGTTTCCCTCTCCCTCCAGAGCTAACAACCACCATTACATTCTCTATGCGTTTGACTGGTTTAGATTCCTCATGTAAGTCGTGTCGGGTGGTATTTGCCATTCTGTGTCTGGCTTATTTAATTCAGCATAATGTTTTCCAGGTACATCCATGTTATCACAAATGCCGGGGTTTCCTTCTTTAAGGCTTAATCATATTCCATTATGTGTACGTACATACACACACACACATATATATTGACCTCTCTATAAATACATGTATAATCTACATGCATACATGTATACACATTGCATATACATGCATGTACATGAATATACATACATACATACGTACGTAGATTATGTACGTACGTTATGTGTGGAGATTGTATATGTATTTATATATACCTGTGGATATATCCATTCACCTATCTGTGGACACTTAGGTTGCTTCAGTGTGTTGGCTACTGTGAAAAATGCTGCAATGAACATGGGAGTGCAGATAACTCTTTCTTCAAGACCCTAATTTCAATTCTTTTGCATATACACCCAGAAGTGGGATTGTTGGCTTAATGTGGCAGTTCTATTTTTCTTTTTTTTTTTTGAAGACCCACCATACTGTTTTCCATAGTGGTTACACCAGTTTACATTCCTACCAACAGCGCACAAGAGTTCCTTTTTCTCCACATCTTGGCCAATGCTTGTTATCTTTTTTTCTTTCAAATAATAGCTATCCTAACTGGTGTGAGATAATATCTTGTTGTGACCTTTATTTGCATTTCCCTGATGATTAATGATGTCGAGCACTTTCTCAAGTACCTGTTCTCCATTTGTATGCCTTCTTTTGAGAATGTCTGTTCAGTTCCTTTGCCCATGTTTAACAGGGTTATTTTGTTGTTGCTGCTGTTTTGTGATTGACTTGTAGGAGTTCCTTATATATTTTAGATATTAACCCTAAACAGATATATATTTTGCAAATATATCTCCCATTCTGTAGGTTGTCCTTTCATTTTGTTGACTGTTTCCTTTATCGTGCAGATCTTTAGTCTGATGTAGTCCCACTGTCTGTTTTTGCTTTTGTTACCACATCCAAGAAATCATTGCCAAGACCAGTGTCAAGAAGCTTATCCCTCATGTTTTCCTTTAGGAGTTTGATGGTTTCTGGCCTTATGTTAAAGCTATGTTAAATTTATCTTTAATCCTTGTCGAGTTAAATTTTGCGTATGGTGTAATATAAGGGTCCAATTTCATTCTTTGCGTTTGAATATCCAGTTTTTCCAAACCATTTATTGAAGAGATGATTCTTTCCCCATTATGTAGTCTTGGAACCTTTGTCAAAGAGCAATTGATCATATATTTGTGGCTTATTTCTTGTCTCTCTATTCTGTCCTATTGGCCTGTGAGTCTATTTTTACGCCAGTACCATACTATTTTGATTACTTAGCTTTGGGATATACTTTGAAGTCAGGAAGCGTGATGTCTCTGGCTTTGTTCTTCTTGCTCAAATTTCTTTGGCTACTCAGGATTTTTTGTGGTTCCTTATGGGTTTTAGGACTTTCTTTTTTTACGTGAAGAATGACATTGGAATTTTGACAGGGGTTGCATTGAATTTGTAGATTGCTTTAGGTAGTATGGACATTTGAACAGTATAAATTCTTCTAATTCTTGAACATGTGACATCGATGTCTTTCCACTTATTTGTGTCTGCTTCAATTTCTTACATCAGTATTTTATTCATTTTATTTTTAAATGTTTATTTATTTATTTTGAGGGAGAGACAGAGAGCGTGAGCAGGGGAGGACCTAGAGAGAGGGAGAGGGAATGCTAAGCAGGCCTCACGTGGTCAGCATGAGCCAAGAGATCATGGCATGAGCCGAAATCAAGAGTAGGACGCTCAACCTACTGAGCGACTCAGGTACCCCAACATCACTATTTTATACTTTTATATGTATAAGTCTTTTACCTCCCTGGTGAAGTTTATTACTAAGTATTTTATGCTACTGTAAATAGGATAATTTTCTTTTCGAATAGTTTGTTACTAGTGTATAGAATTGTAACTCGTTTTTGTGTGCTGATTTTGTATTCTGAAACTTTACTAAATGTGTTTATTAGTTCTAACAGTTTTGGGGGGGAAAGGGGAATCTTTAGGGTTTTCTACATATAAGATCATGTCATTGGCCAACAGACACAATTTTACTTCCTCATTTCTGATTTGGATGCTTTTTATTTCTTTTTCTTGCATAATATCTCTGGCTAGGACTTCCAGTACTATGGTAAGTAGAAGTGGTGAGAGTAAACATCTTTGCCTTATTCCAGATCTTACAGGAAAACTTTCTGTTTTTCGCCACTAGGTATAGTGTTAACTGTGGGCTTTTCATATATGGCCATTATTGTGTTGAGGTATGTTATTCTGTACCTATTTTGTTGAGAGGGTGTTGAATTTTGTCCAGTGCCTTTCTGCATTTATTGAGATAATCATGTGATTTTTATTCTCCATGCTGTTAATGTGGTATATCACATTGATTTGTATATGTCATGTCATCCTTGCATCCCAGGGATGAATCCATTTCATCATGTATGATCTTTATAATGTGCTGTTTAATTTACTCTGCTAATATTTTCTTGAGGATTTTTGCATCTATTTTTATCAGGGATATTGGCCTGTAGTTTTCTTTTCTTGTGGTGTTTTTGCCTGATCTTGATATCAGGGTGATGCTGTCCTCATAAGGTGAGTTTGGAAGTGTTCTCTTTTCTATTTTTGGAAGGATTTTAAAAGGATTGGTAATTATGCCTTAAATGTTTGGTATAATTGACCTGTGGCATGATCTGGTCTTGGCTTTTTCTTTCTTGGGAAGTTTTCTACTACTGATTCAATCTCTTTATTTGTTATTGGTCTGTTCAGGCTTTCTATTTCTTCTTCTTCTTGATTCCATCTTGATAGGTAGTATGTTTCTAGGAATTTATACATTTCTTCTAGGTTGTCCAATTCATTGCCATGTACTTGTTCATAAGTCCTTTATGATCTTATTTATTTCTGTGGCTCAGATGCAACATCTCTTTCATTTCTGATTTTATTTTTCTTGAGTTTTTTCTTAGTCTAGTTCAAGGGTTGTCAATTTTGTTTATCTTTTCAAAAAACCAATTCTTAGCTTCATTGATTTTTTTCTAATCTCTATTTCATTTATTTTTGTTTTAACATTTGTTATTTTCTTCCTTATGCTAACTTTGGGCTTAATTTGTTCTTTTTCTAGTTCACTGAGGTATAAAGCGGGGATGTTTGAGATCTTCTTTTTTAACGTAAGCATTTATTGCTATAAATTTCCATCTTAGTGCTGTTTTTGCTGTATACTATAAATTTGAATATGCTGTGTTCTCATTTTTTTCCCATCTTATTTTTTTAATTTTCTTTATTTAAATTTAATTTAATTTAAATGTTTTTAAAATTTACATCCAAATTAGTTAGCATATAGTGCAACAATGATTTCAGGAGTAGATTCCTTAGTGCCCCTTACCCATTTAGCCTATCCCCCCTCCCACAACCCCTCCAGTAACCCTCAGTTTATTCTCCATATTTATGAGTCTCTTCTGTTTTGTCCCCCTCCCTGTTTTTATATTATTTTTGTTTCCCTTCCCTTATGTTCACCTCTTTTGTCTCCTAAAGTCCTTATATGAGTGAAGTCATATGATTTTTGTCTTTCTCTGGCTGACTAATTTCACTTAGCATAATACCCTCCAGTTCCATCCACATGGTTGCAAATGGCAAGATTTCATTCTTTTTGACTGCTGAGTAATACTCCGTTGTATACATATAACACATCTTCTTTATCCATGCATCCACCGATGGACATTTGGACTCTTTCCATACTTTGGCTATTGTTGATAGTGCTGCTATAAACATGGGGGTGCATGTGTCCCTTTGAAACAGCACACCTGTATCCCATGGATAAATACCTAGTAGTGCAATTGCTGGGTCATAGGGTACTTCTGTTTTGAGTTTTTTGAGGAACCTCCATACTGTTTTCCAGAGTGGCTGCACCAGCTTGCATTCCCATGTGTTCTCATTTTTATTTGTCTTTTACTTTTCCTGTTTTCCTTTTATTATTGATTTCTAGCTTTATTCCATTGTGGTCAGAAACAGTACTTGGAATGATTTCAATTTTCTTAAATTTGTTAAGACTTGTTTTATGACCTATTATGTGACCTATTCTGGAGAATGCTCTGTGTGCACTTGAGAAGAATGTATATTCTGCTGCTATTAGGAAGAATGTTTTATATATGGATGTTAGGGCCATTTGGTCTATATTCTGTTCAAGTCTGCTGTTTCCTTATTGATTATATTTGTGGATGACCTATCCATTACTGAAAGTGGGAAGTTGAAATTTCCTAATATTGTTGTCTAACTATTCCTTCAGATCTGCCAGTATTTGCTTTATGTGTTTAAGTGCTATGATGTTGGGTGCATATATACTTATAATTGTTGTATATTCCTGTAGAATTTATCCTTTTATTATTAATGACCTTTTTTGTCTCTTATGACAATTTTTGTCTTAAAGTCTTTTTCCATCTGATGAAAATACTGCCCCTTTGCTCTCTTTTGGTTGTCACTTGCATGGAATATTTTTTTTCCATCACTTCACTTTCAGCCTACATATGTCCTTAAATCTAAAATGAATCTCTTATAAATAGCATATAGTTGGATTTTGTTTTATATCCATTCAGCCACTCTATATTTTTTGATTGGTGAGTTTAATCAATTTACATTTAAAGTAATTATTTATAGATAAAGACTTACTATTGTCATTTTGTTAATTTTTTTTCTGTTTTGTAGTCCATTGTTCCTTTCTTCCTCTCTTGCTGTCTTTGTGACTTGACATATATTTGGGGTTTTATTGTAGGAACACACTTTGATTCTTTTCTCTTTTTTGAATCTACCCTAGGTTTTTTCCTTTGTAATTACTATAAAGGTTGAATAAAATTTCTTATTATACCAGTCTATTTAATCGAATAACAACTTAAATTCAACTGCATTAAAAAAAACTACACTCTTGTTCTCCCCTTTTCATTTTATTTATATCAGGATTTGCTGGCTTTTACACTGTATATCCGTGGGCAAATTTTTGTGGTTACACTTCCTCTTAGGCTCTTATTCTATTCTTTGTCTTTTAATTTTCATACTAGGATTAAAAGTGATTTATGGGGCACCTGGGTGGCTCAGTTGGTTAAGCATCTAACTTTTGATTGCAGCTCAGATCATGATCTCACGGTTGTGTGATCAAGCCCCATGTCAGGCTCTGCAAAAACAGTGCAGAACCTGCTGGAGATTTTCCCCTCTCTCTGCCCCTCTCTTGCTTGCACTCTCTCTCTATCTTAACATAATAACATTAAAAAAATTTTAAGTGACTTATACACCATCATTATCACATTACTCTGTATTTTTATATATCATAAACTTTACCAGTGAAATTTATACTTTCATATGCTTTCATGTTGCTGTTTAGCATTCTTCTATTTCAGTTGCCTAGTGATGAATTCTTTCAGTTTTATTAATCTGGAAAAGTCTTTGTCCCTCCTCCATTTTTATATTTTTTATTTTTAAAAATTTATTTATCTAAATTCAAGTTAGTCAACATACCATGTAGTATTAGCTTCAGGAATAGAACCCAGTGATTCATCACTCATATGTAACACAAAGTGCTCATCCCAATAAGTGCCTTTCTTAATGCCCATCACCCATTTAGCCCACCCCCCCCCCCCCACCTCTCCTCCAGCAACTCTCAGTTTGTTCTCTGTATTTAAGATCCTCTTATGGTTTGTCTCCCTCTCTGTTTTTATCTTATTTTTCCTTCCCGTCCCCTAGGTTCATTTGTTTTGTTTCTTCAATTCCACTTATGAGTGAAATCATATATCTGTCCTTCTCTGACTGACTTATTTCACTAACATAACACACTCTAATTCCAGGGGTTCCTGGGTGGCTCAGTCGGTTAAGCATCCAACTTCAGCTCAGGTCATGATCCCACAGTTAGTGAGTTCTAGCTGGCGTTTGGCTCTGTGCTGACATCTCAGAGCCTGGAGCCTGTTTCAGATTCTGTGTCTCCCTCTCTCTCTGCCCCTCCCCTGATCATGCTCTCTCTCTCTCTCTCTCTCTCTCTCTCTCTCTCTCTCTCTCTCTCCCTCAAAAATAAATAAATAAACTAAAAAAATAGTTCCATCCACACTGTTGAAAGTGGCAAGATTTCATTCTTTTTGGTCATTGAGTAATATTCCATTCTCTCTCTGTATCTTTATCCATTCATCAGTCAATAGACATTTGGGGTCTTTCCATAATTTGGCAATTGTTGATAGTGCTGCTATTAGCATTGGGGTGCATGTGCCCCTTTGAATCAGTATATTTGGTGGATTATACCCTTTGGATAAATACCTAGAGTGCAATAAAATTTTTTATTTATTTATTTTTTGTTTCAAGTTTTTATCTAAATTCTAGTTAGTTAACATATAGTGTAATATTGGTTTCAGGAGTAGAATTTAGTGATTCCACACTTACATGTACCACCCAGTGCTCATCACAAGTGCTGTCCTTAATAACCTGTCACCCATTTAGCCCATCCTCCTACCCATCTCCCCTCCAGCAATCTTCAGTTTGTTTTCTATATTTAAGATCTTGTCTCTTATGATTTGCTTCCCTCTTTTTTTTCTTCCTTCCCCAATGTTCATCTGTTTTGTTTCTTAAATTCTACATATGAGTGAAATCATATGGTACTTATCTTTCTCTGACTGACTTATTTCAATTAGCATAATATACTCTAGTTCCATCTGTGTATTTGCAAATGGCAAGATTTCATTCTTTTTGATGGCTTAGTAACATTTCATTATACACACACACACACGCACACACACACACACACACACACTACATCATCTTTATCTATTCATCAGTTGGTGGACATTTGGACTCTTTCCATAATTTGACTATTTTTGATAATTCTGCTATAAACATCAGGGCGCATGTGCCCCTTCTAATTACTATTTTTGTGTCCTTTGGATAAATACCTAGTAGTGCAGTTGCTGGGTCATAGGGTAGTTCTATTTTTAGCTTTTTGAGAAAACTCTATACTGTTTTCCAGAGTGGCTGCACCAGTTTGCATTCTCACCAGCGGTGCAAAAGGGTTCTGTCTCTCCACATCCTCACCAACATCTGTTGTTGCCTGAGTTGTTAATTTTAGCCATTCTGAGAGGTGTGAGGTGGTATCTCCTTGTGGTTTTGATTTGTATTTCCCTGATTATGAGTGATGTGGAGCATTTTTTCATGTTCTATTAGTCATCTGGATGTCTTCTTTGGAAAATTTTCTGTTTATGTCTTTTGCTCATTTTTTCACTGGATTATTTATTTTTTGGGTCTTGAGTTTGATGAGGTATTTATAGATTTTGGATACTAACTCTTTATCTGATATGCTATTTGCAAATATCTTTTCCCATTCTGTCAGTTACTTTTTAGTTTTGCTGATTGCTTCCTGTGCTGTGCTGTGTTACTTTTTATCTTGATGAGGTCCCAATAGTTCATTTTTGCTTTTGTTTCTCTTGCCTCCAGAGACATGTGAAGTAAGAAGTTGCTGTGGCTGAAGTCAAAGAGGTTGTTGCCTGTTTTCTCCTTGAGGACTTTGATAGCTTCCTGTCTTACCTTTAGGTCTTTCATCCATTTTGAAGTTATTTTTGTGAATGGTGTAAGAAAGTGGTCCAGGTTCATTCTTCTGCATGTTGTTGTCCAGTTTTCCCAGCACCATGTGCTAAAGAGAGTGTCTTTTTCCATTGGATGCTCATTCCTGCTTTGTCAAAGATTAATTAGTCATACATTTGTGGGTCCATTTCTGGGTTCTCTATTCTGTTCCCTGTGGCCTGCCAAGTTTCTCTGGATAAGTCTTCTGCCAACCTTATTTTTCATCCCTTATAAGTTAGGGATTTCTTTTCCTTTGCTGCTTTTAGGATTTTTCCCCCTTTCTCTGTATTTTGCAAATTATACTATGATATGTCTTGGTGTTGGCCTGTTTTTATTGATTTTGATCAAAATTCTCTGTGCCTCCTGGATTCTGATGTCTTTATTTCTCCAAATTAGGAACGTTTTCAGCTATAATTTGCTCAAATAAACCTTCTGTCCCTTTCCCCCTCTCTTTTTCTCGGAATCCAGTGATAATAATATTATTACACTTTATGCAGCCCCTGAGTTCCCTAAGTCTATTTTTGTGACCCAGTATTTTTCTTTCCCTCTTTTTAAAAAAATTTTAATGTTTATTTTTATTTTTGAGAGTGAGACACAGAACAGAGAGGCGGGGCAGAGAGAGAGGGAGACACAGAATCAGAAGCAGGGTCCAGCCTGTTAGCTGTAAGCACAGAGCCTGATGCAGCACTCGAAATCATGAACTGCAAGATCATGACCTGGGCTGAAGTCAAACACTTAACTGACTGAGCCACCAAGGCACCCCTCTTTCCCTCTTCTTTTTAGTGTCATTATTTTCCATAATTTTATCCATTTCACTTATTTGTTCCTCTGCTTCTTCCATCCTTGTGGGCATTACATCCAGTTGGTTTTGCTTCTCAGTTATAGCATTTTTTTTATTTTGACTTGACTAGTTTTTAGATCTTTTATCTCTGTTGTAAGGGACTCCCTCATGTTTTCTACACATTTCTCAAGTGCAGCTAGTATCCTTCTGATTGTTGTTGTAAGTTCTGGATCAAACATATTGCTTTTATCTGTTTGGATTAGATCCCTGGCCCTGACCTTTTCTTGTTCTCTCTTTTGGGATGAATTCCTCCATTTTGGCATTTGTCTAGGTCTCTGTCTATGTTAGGAAAACCTATTATGTTTCCTGCTCTTGAGAGTAATGGCTTTATTAGGAGGTCATATACTGCCCAGTGTCTGGCACCTTGGGAAGTGTTTCTGGTGTGTGCTATGTGCACTCTGCTGTTGTTTTTTGGCTGCTCTTTCCCTCAGGTAAATTCTCTTTGTCTCCAGTCGGGACTGTTTGGTCCTTGTCCAGTGTGTGGTGGGCTTTAACTAGATGTGTTTTAGTCTGCTTATTAAAATGAGGCTGATCCTATTTCCACTAGAGCTGAAGCTTTGCAGCACTCTATGGTCAGAAGACAGTGTGTGCAGCGATTTTGTGCTGCTCTTCTGGGGCAGGGGCCCACTGCTACTCTGGCTCTCAGGCACATTTACCCTAGTAAAAAAAGCACCTGTAGAGAGCAGGGGGGAGGGGACTGGTGTAAACACTTCAAGCCTCTTCTGTGGGTGCTATGCTGCTCACTGAAGTCTGCCAGTGCTCTTGGCAGGGCATAAAAATGGTACCGTTTGCTCTCTCATCTCCAGAGAAGGGCAATTGTGCTGTCCACTGTCCAGGAATCCCTCACAGAAGAGGAAGTATTCACCCCTCTTGTGTCTCAGCCTTCTCTCAGATCCCTGACTACACCTGGTCTGTGTCCAAGCTGTCTGCCCCCCTGGAAGTGCAATGCTTCAGTGCTTTCTCAGGCACACAGGATAGGTTTCAAAACTCCAAATTTTAGGGATCTGGTTCGGTGCAGACCCACACTGGTCCTCTGGGGGAGGGTCTTGCCATACTGTGGCTGGTGCTAGTTTGTCCCAGAAGGGCAGTAGCTCGACCTCACAGGGGCTTGGAGTTTATGGTAAAGCCAGCAAAAAGCTGGCATCCAGGTTAGCTTCCCTCAGCAGGTGTCTCTACCCCTATGCTAAAGTTGGGGAAGCACAATTGTGCCCTCCAATTCTTTTTCCTCCTAAGAGGCAGTGCCACCTCTCCCAAATGTACTCCAAGAAGGGGAACTGTCTCTCCCAGTGAGATTGAGGAGATCCTGAGACCACGCTCTTTGCTCCCAGGCCTCTGCCCTCCTTCTCCACAGGAGCACTGCTACACCAGCCACTATGAAGACTTCTAAAACTTCAGTCTTTGAACCCCCCTGCTTGTAAAAACTCATGGTAATCAGCCCCTCTTCTTTTCCCAGGAAATGATTTTGGGCAATTGTTTTTCTTCTTCAATCCCCTGTGCTTTCTGTGTGCATTCTCTCTCTTTCTCCTCTTTCCATGATCAGGGCTCCCTCTCCTCCACAGCACATATGATGCTTTTGTCGCTAAAATCACGTCTCCACACTTCCCACCTTCCATGATGTGTCCTCTTTTCTCCTGCTAGTTGTGCACTTTGTTCTCAGTCCTCAGATTGATTTCTTGGGTGTTCGGAATGAGTTGACGTTTATCTAGCTGTGTTCGAGGGATAAGGTGAGCATAGGGTCCCCCTATCACTCTGCCGTCTTAGCTCCTCCTTCTTCATTTTTTAAAGGACAGTTTTGCTAGGTATAACATTCTCGGTTGGCCCGTTTTTTTTTTTCTTTCAGTACTTTGCATATATCATCCCACTTTTTCCAAGTCTCTAAGTTTGTTCTGAGAAATTCACTGATAGTCTTATGGGGGTTCCCTTATATGTGACAAGTCACTTTTCTTTTCTTGCTCTAAAAATTCTGTCTTTGATTTTTACTCCTGACAATTTAAGTATAATGTGTCTTAGTATAGATGTCTTTAGAGTCAATCTTTTGGGGGTAATTTGGACTTCATGAATCTGACAATCTATTTCCCTCCACAGATTTTGGGAGGTTTTAGCCATTATTATTTTTTTTAATATTTATTTTTTTGGAGACAGCAAAAGTAGGGAGGGGCAGAGAGAGGGGAGATAGAGGATCTGAAGCAGGCTCTATACTGACAGGCAGTGAGCCTGATGGGTGGCTTGAACTCATGAACAGTGAGATCATGACCTGTGCCAGAGTAAGATGCTCAACCAATTGAGCCACCCAGGTGACAGCCATTATTACTTTAAATAAGAATTCTGGGGATGACTAAGTGGCTCAGTTGGTTGAAGGTATGACTCTTGACATTGGCTCAGGTCATGATCCCAGGGTCGTGGGATTGAGCCCACATCAGGTTCCATGCTCAGCATGGAGACTGCTTGCAATTCTTCTCTCTTCCTCTGCCCGTCTCCCCTGTTCACACTATCGGAAAAAAGAAAGAAAGAAAGAAAGAAAGAAAGAAAGAAAGAAAGAAAGAAAATAAATAAGCATTCTGTCCTCCTTTTTATTCCACTCTTTTCCTTCTGGTGCTCCCATAATATGTATTTTGCTTTACTTATGGTTCTCATAAGTCTCATAGGCTTTCTTCACTCTTTTCATTCTTTTTTCCCTAATTTTTTCTTCTGAATGGATAATTTCAAATGACTTGTCTTGTTTTTTAAAATTTTTTAATGTTTATTTATTTTTGAGAGAGACAAACAGAGTGTGAGCATGAGAGGGGCAGAGAGAGAGGGAGACACAGAATCTGAAGCAGGCCCCAGGCTCTGAGCTGTCAGAACAGAGCCTCATATGGGGCTCATACTCAGGGACCACAAGATCATGACCTGAGTCAAAGTCAGACACTTAACTGACTGAGCCATCCAGGTGCCCCAGCAAATGACTTGTCTTTGAGTTCAATGATTCTTTCTTTTGCTTGGTAAACTCTGTTGTTGAAACTCTAAAAAATTCAATTTAGTCATTGTATTCTTCAGCTTCAGAATTTGTTTGGTTTCTTTTTTTATGGTTTCTACCTCTTTATTGAACTATTTATTTTGTTCATGTATTGTTTTTCCTTTCTCATTTCGTTGTCTACCTGTGCTATCTTGTAGCTCACCAAACTTCTTTAAGATGATTATTTCGAATATTTTGTTAGGTAGTTCATAGATCAACCATAGGGCTGGTTACTGGAGCTTTATTTTGTTCCTTTGGTGGTGTCATCTTTCCCCAATTCTTCATGATTCTTGTAGCCTTTCATTGGTTTCTGAGTATTTGAAGAAGCAATCATCTCTTCAGTCTTTATAAATTGCCTTTGTCAGGGAAACCCCTTCAGAAATCAGCCCAGCTAAAGATTCTGGGCAGGCCAGTTGGTGAGGACCATGAGTGGACCCAGTGTGGGACTGTGAGTGGGCTTGTTATTTCCCCCATGAGACAACTCATTGGCTAAGGGGATCTCTCTTGGCTCTGCACTGGGCTGGCTTGGGGGAAAGCTAATGCAGATAAAGTGAAAGTGTTTTCTTACCCTTTTCAATGACTCTTCTCATTTCTGTGCTCCACTAATGTGATGTAACCACTGACCTGGAATTTGGAGCTCTTATAAACTTTTTCGTCCAAGGATGGTTGTTAAATTGGTATTTTTGTGTGGGGATAAGGTCTGGGATCTCCTATTCTGCACTTGCTGTCATTATTCTTCTGAGACTTCTTTATGTATTCTAGAAAAAGTCCTTTCCACATATGTGGTTTGCAAATATTTTGTCCCAGTCTCTAGCTTGCCTTTTCATCCTCTTCACATGAGTTTTTCAGAGCAAAAATTTCCAGTTTTAGTAAGATCCAATTTATCAATCTTTCCTTTTATGGATCATGCTTTTGGTATCAAGTCTAAGAACTTTTGCCTGGCTTTAAATTCTGAAGAGTTTTCTCCAATTTTTAAAATGAATTTTATAGTTTTACATTTTATATTTAAGTCTGTGTTTGTTTTGAGTTAATTATTCTATAAGGTGTGAAGTTTAGGTGTGAGGTGAAATTTTTATGCCTATGGATCCCAACTTGTTCTGGAATCTTTTGTTCAAAGAGCTTTGATTCCTCCATTGAATTGCTTTTGCACATTTATGAAAAGTCAGCTGGCATATTTGTGTGGGTCTGTTTCTGTGTTCTATATTCAGTCCTATTGACTTATATGTCTATCTCTTCACTGATACCAACATGTCTTAATTACTGTAGCTATAATAAGCTATAGTAAGGTAATCGAGTACAATGATTCCTTTCACTTTGTTCTTTTTTAAAGATTATGTAAGCTATTTTAGGTCTTGTGCTATTCCAGATAAATTTTAGAATGGACTTGCTATATTTACAACAGAATCTTGGTGTGATTTTGATAGGAGTAGCTTTAACTCTATAGTGATCTATAGAGGGGGGGAAGCTGACATTTTTTCTATGTTGAATATTCTAATCCATGGGCATAGTATATCTATTCCTATATTTAGATCTTCATTTATTTATTTCATCAGCATTTTTAAATTTTCAGCATAAGACCCTATTTGTGTTGTTAGATTTATACCTGAAGTTTTCATTTTCTTTGGAAAAATTTTAGGTGATATTATACTTTTAGTTTTGGTTTCCACATCACCATTATTAGTATGTGGAAATTCAGTTTAATAGTTGTGTGTTGATCTTGTGTCCTGCAACCTTGCTGAATCACTTATCAGTTCCAGGAGTTTTCTATGTAAGCAATCATGTTATTTGCAAAGAAGGCCAGTTTTATTTCCTGCTTTCCAATCTGTATGACTTCTATTTTTTTCTTGTCTTATTTTAGTGGCTAGAACTTCCAGTACTACGTTGGTTATGAGTGGTGAGAACAGAAACTGTTTTGTTCCTGATCTTAGGGGGAAAGCATTCAGTCTTCCACCTTCTAAGTATGTTTTTAGCTGTAAGGTTTTGCAAATGCTTTTTATAAAGTTGAGGTAATTCTCCTCTACTCTTAACTGGCATAGGGTTTTCATACTTAATAGGTGTTGGATTTTGTCAAATGCCTTTTATGCATCAAATGATATGATTATATGATATGGTGAATTGATATCACTGATTGGTTTTTGAATGTTGTACCATATTTGCACACATGGAATAAATCCCACTTGATCTTGGTGCATAATCCTTCTTATACATACCTAAATTGACTTTGCTAATATTTTGTTGAATATTTTTGAATCTAAGTTCATAAGAGATATTAACATAAACTTTTCTTTTTTTGTACTGCCTTTGTTTGGTTTTGGTATCAGAACCTCATAAAATGAGTTGAGAATTGCTCTCTGCTCTTCTATTTTCTGGAAGAGATTGTATAAAATTGATGTTAATTCCTCTTTCAATATTTTGTAGAATACTTTAGTGGAATCACTTGGGCTTGGAAATTTTAAAATAAGTTTTTCTTCATGAATTTAACTTCTTTAATGGATATTTGACAATTCAGATGATCTTGGCTGAGTTTTGGTAGTTTATGGTTTTCAGTAACTTGATTCATTTCTTCTAAGCTTTCTAATTTTTTCTAGAAAATGGAGTATAAAGTTGTTCATAGTATTCCCGTATTTTTCTTTTAATGGCCACAGAATTTGTAGTGATATACTCAGTTTCATTCATGATATAGGTGACTTGTATCTTCTCTTTTTGTCAGCCTTGCTGGGGGTTATCAATTTTATTGATTTTGTTGAACCAGCTTTCTGTTTCATTGCTCTTTCTTGATTGTATTCTTATTTTCAATTTCATTAATCTTTTATTCCTGTCTTCAATTTTCCTTTCCTTATACTTGCTTTGGATTTATTTTGCTTTAATTTTCTAGCTTCCTGAGACAGAAAATTATATTATTCATTTGAAACCTCTCTTATTTGCTAATGTGAGCATTTTAGTGCTATTAATTTCCCTCTTGGCACTGCTTTAACTATGTCTTACAAAGTTTGATGTGTTGTATTTTCATTCTCATTCTGTTCTATGATATTAAAATTTTTCTTTTGAGAATTCTTCTGATCTATGACTTATTTAGAAACATATTGTTTAATTTCCAAGTGTTTGGAGACTTGTCTGTTATCTTTCTGTTATTGATTTCTATTTTACTCTATTATGGTTAGAGAATAAACTCTATGATTCAATTTTTTTTGTTCGTTGAAGTTTGTATTTTGAGCCAAGATATGGTCTATCTTGGTGAATGTTCCATGGACTCCTGGAAAAAAATGTGTATTCTGCTATTGTTGAGTGGAGTGTTCTATTAATGTCGATTAGATCCTATAAGATGATGTTGTTAAATTCTTCTATGTCCTTAATGACTTTGTGTAGTAATTCTATCTGTTACTGAGAAAGGGATATTGAAGTCCCCAACTATAATTGCAGATGCATCTATTTCTCCTTTAAACTCTATCAGCTTTCAGCTTTTATTTCATATATTTTGAGACTGTGGTTTGGTGCATACATATTTAGGATTATGTCTTCCTATAGATTGAGATTGATCTTTTTGTCATCACATAATGTCCCCCTTGTCTCTAGTAATTTTGTTTGCTCTGAAGTTCATTTTGTCTGTTATTAATATAGCCACTCCTGCTACTTAAAAAAATACATATTTTAATGATATATCTTTTTCCATCCTTAAATTTCAACCTTCCTATATCACAGAATTGGATCATTCGTGCACATTTTAAGGTTTGTTGTTGTTATTGACAATTGATAAAATTCTAAAAGTCATTTTGTCTAACAAAAAGTATATGGTTTCATGACACTGGATTTGATAATGATTTTTTTTGGTTATAACACCAAAAGTATAGGTAACAAAAGAAAAATAGATAAATTCACCCAAATTAAAAACTTTTGTGCATTATAGGACACTATCAACAGAAAGACAACCTACAGAATAAAGGAATATATTTGCAAAGCATATATGTGATAAAGGATTATATATAGTAGTCCTACAACTCAACAACATAAAAACAAATGAACCAATTCAAAAATTGGTAAACGATTTGAATAGACATTTCTTTAAGGAAGACATACTAATAATCAATAAAAAGAGGTTCAACATCCCTAGTTATTACAGAAATGGAAATCAAAATCATAATGAGATACTACTTCTCACCTATTAGAAACAAACATGCCTATTATAAACAAATAGAAAATAGCAAGTGTTTTTGAGGATTTGGAAAACTTGGACCTTGTGCATTTCTGGTGGGAATGTAAAATTGTACAGCTTCTGTGGAAAATGTTTTGGTGTTTCCTCAAAATGTTAAACGTAGATTTACCACATGATACAACAATTCCACTTCCAGGTATATGCTCCAAAGAATTGAAAGCAGAGACTCAAATAGATAGTTGTATGCCAGTGTTTACATCCACATTATTCACAATAGCCAAAAGATGGAAAAGCTCAAATGTCCACCAACAGATGCATGAATAGACAAAATGTGGTATATACATAAATGGAATATTACCTAGCCTTAAAGTCAGATACAAAAGGGAAAATATTATATTCCACTTATATGACATAATGAGAATAGATAAATTTATAGACACGGTAAGTAGAATAGAGGTTACTATGGGCTGGAGACAGGAAGGAATAGAGAATTGTTGTTTAAGGGGTAAAGAGTTTCTGTCTGGCAAAAATAAACTATTGGGAGTAGGCCAAAATAAAAGGATTTTGCACAGTGAAGAAAATCGTCAATGAAATAAATAAAAAAGCAATCTACTGAATGGGAAAAGGTATTTACAAATGATATATCTGAAAGGAGTTAACATCCACAATATATAAAGAACTTACATGACTCAACACCCCAAAAACCAAATAATCTGACTAAAAATGGACAGGACCTGAATAAACACTTTTCCAAAGAAGTCATACAGATTGAAGAGATGCTCAACCTCACTAATCATCAGGGGAATGCAAATCAATACTACAATGAGGTATCGCTTTACACCCATCAGAATGGCTAGTATCCAAAAGAAACAAGTGTTGGTGAGGATGTGGAGAGAAAGGAGTCCTCATGCACTGTTGGTGGGAATATAATTGGTGCAGCCACTGTGGAGAGCAGTATGGAAGTACCTCAAATAATTAAAAATAGAGATACCATACAATCCTAGCCACGTATGCCATGCATTCTATCCTTGACTTGCCTCCAATAGCCTGTCTCACCACCAGCACACTCTGTTGCTGCCCCACAGAAATGTTTCCATTACTCACAGTCCTTTGCCAAATTAGGTCAGTGTCCAGGGCACTGGCTCCTTATGTCACTTGGGCTTATGCCAAAATTTGGTGCAGATGCCTGAGCCTTAATGCGTCAAAGTGGAGACCTTTTAGCTGATGATTTAGCCATTACTATGGGGCCAAAGGGAATAACAATGACTATTGAACAGAACTGGGAAAGTGCAAAATAACAGAGCATGGTGTGACCATTGCAAAGTCCATTGACTTAAAAGATAAATATAAAAATATTGGTGCTAAACTTGTTCAAGATGTTGCCACTAACACAAATGAAGAGGCTGAGGCTGGTACCACTACTCCTACTCATACTAGGACACTCTTTTGCCAAGGAAGGCTTTGAGAAGATTAGCAAAGATGCTAATCCCATGGAAATCAGGAGAGATATGATGTTAGCTGTTGATGCTGTAATTGTTAAGCTTAAGAAGCAGTATAAACCTGTGATAACCCCTGAAGAAATTGTCCAGATTGCTGCGATTTCTGCAACTGGAGACAAAGAAATTGACATTATTTCTTATGCAATAAAAATGGTTGAAAGGAAGGGTATCATCACAGTAAAGGATGGAAAAACACTGAAGGATGAATTAGAAATTATTAAAGGCATGATGTTTGATTGAGGTTATATTTCTGTATACTTTATTAATACATCAACATGTCAGAAATGTGAATTCCAAGATGCCCATGTTCTATTGAGTGAAAAGAAAATTTCTATTGTCCTGTCCAGTGACCTGCTCTTGAAATTGCCAATGCTTACTGTAAGCCTTTAGTCATAACTGCTGATGATGTTGATGGAGAAGCTCTAAGTACACTGGTTTGAATAGGCTAAAAGTTGGTCTTCAGGTTGTAGCAGTCAAAACACCAGGTTTGGGCAACAACAGAAAGAACTAGATTAAAGACGTGCCTATTGCTACTGGTGGTCTAATGTTGGGAGAAAGATTGACTATATCTTGAAGATGTTCAGCCTCATGACTTAGGAAAAGTTGGAGAGGTCATTGTGAACAGAGATGATGCCATGCTACCCAGTAATTCCACTACTGGGTATTTGCCCAAACAAAACAAAAACACTAATTCAAAAAGATATATGTATCCCCATGTTTACTGCACCATTATTTACAATAGCCATGATATGGAAGCAACCTAAGTGTTGATAAATGAATGGATAAAGAAGATATGATTATATATATATATATATATATATATATAAAATATTATATAATATATATATATCACAGGTTAAGGTCACCAAAACTAAATAAAACCAAAATTGGAATGGGGATGGGAGTGTGGAAATTATGCAAAAATAGCTTATGGTTTGATTTTTCAGAAATATTTACCCTATATTACAAAGGTGTTTCATATAGCTTGCATATCAAAATATTCCACACACAATGGAATATTTCTTAACCATAAAAGGAGGTGATCTTGCCATTTGTGGCAACGTGGATGGACCCAGAGGGCATTATGCTAAGTGAAATAAGTCAGACAGAGAAAGACAAATACTGTATGGTTCACTTATACATAGAATCTAAGAAAACAAAGCAAATGAACAAACAAACAGAAAAAGCAGAAACAGACCCATAAATACAAAGAGCAGACTGATGATTGCCAGAAGGGAGGGGTGGGGAAGATGGGCAAAATGGATGAAGGGGAGAGAGAGACACAGGCTTCCAATTGTGGAATAAATAAATCACAGGGATGAAAGGTACAGCCTAGGGAATATAGCCAATGATATTGTAATGATGTTGTATGTTGACTGGTAGCTATACTTTGGCGAGCATAGCATAGTATATAGAGTCGTTAAATGACTATGTTGTATACTAAAACCAATGTAACATTGTATGTCAATTACGCTTCAATAAACTAAATTTTTAAAAAGTATCTAGATTCAGTGGTAAAAAAGAAAAAAAGGAGTTTCTGTTTGGGATGATGAAAAAGTTCTGGGGTGCCTGAGTGGCTCAGTTGATTAAGCATCCAACTTCAGCTCAGGTCATGATCTCATGGTTCATGGGTTTGAGCCCTGCGTCAGACTCTGTGGGGACAGCTCGGAGCCTGGAGCCTGTTTCGGATTCTGTGTCTCTGTCTCTCTTTGTCCCTACCCTGCTCGCATTCTCCCTCTTTCTCTCTCAAAGATAAATAAACATTAAAAAAAAAAGTTCTGCAAATGGACAGTGGTGACGTTTGCACAACATTGTGAATGTACTTAATGCTACTGGTCTATACAACTCACAAAAGAGTAAATTTTATGTTATGTATATTTTACTACAATAAAATTATGCAAAATGGCTTATGGTTTATTTTTCAGAAATATTTACCCTATATTACAAAGGTGTTTCATATAGCTTGCAATGGTTTACTGCCAGGAGTCCCTCCACACTCCCATCCCCGTTCCAATTTTGTTTTTATTTAGTTTTGGTGACCTTAACCTGCTTCACTCAGATTTTCTGCTGCATCAGAGGGTATTTTCTTCCACCGTATGACAATAGGAATGAAAACAGCCAAGGCATATCAACGCTTCCGGCTCAGGAAGTACCTTCTCATCTCCCCACTTATGTGATCACTGAAGACAATACTGAACTTGGCAATAAGTCACCTTAGCAGTCCCATTGACTTACCTCTTCAAAGACAAATATTTGGACCAAGTGAAAACTACCTGGCCTCTTGTTTTTCCTTTAGTTTTTTCTTGCCTCTCTTGAGATGTTTTTGGCTTTCACTATTACTACAGCTGTATCATTGCAAAGGTAAAATGCAACTATTGAAAAAATGTTTAAATGTTTATGTCTAGACTGTCAAAAAGGCAGATACATATTCTTTGACCTACTACTTCTAATACAGAAACCATGATGTAGTACGAGGGCATTAGGACCCGGGAATCCTAGGGTCTACCTTTAACCAGCTGTGTGGGCATGGGCTTGTTGAGCCCCCTCTGCCTAGAATATGAGTGGGTTGGCTAGAGGACCCTAATGATTCTTTCACATTTAAAATGAGAAGATAAAAGGTCCTGGAATGTCGAGTTGCCTGACAAAGATTCACTTTCCCCTCTCACCACAGAGAATATATCCTATTTTGTAACAAAGATATTCTTTATATGACATTTGAAAATCTTACCGATTTAAGTATCATTCATATCAAAAGCCTTGATGTTTTAGAGATCTATTTTTTCCTATGGTTGTTCTCTGTCAAGAGGAATTGGCTACATATTTAGGGCCCAGGGCAAAATGAAAATGCAGGCCCTTTTCTCAAAAATTATGAAGAATTTCAAGACAGATGAAACAGAGCATCAAGCCACGTACAAGGCCTTTCAGAACATGACTGCACAGGTCACATGCTATCTGTCCATGTGTAAAAAGGCACCCCCCCACACACACTACTCCAGCCCTGGGAAAATATTTAAGTTGACTGTGCACCCTAGGCACATGGAGAGGTTAGGTGTGTGGGTTGCATTTTTATACACAAAGTACACAAACAAGAAGTAAATCTTCCCACCTGCCATGTAGGTAGTCCCTCATGAGCGGGTTGTTGCAATTAGTCTCTGATGAGAGGCTGCACAATGAAGTGAGAAGTCTGCAAAAATAGCCAGATAAAAGACCCAGATTCTTCATTTGACGAATATTTATTGAGCATCAAATAATGAACTTAGGCATGTGCTAAGCATTCCATAGTGCACAGATAAATCTGTTGCCCTGGGCCTTTCAGTCAACCTTCGATACCTTGGTTCTCTGGGTTGTTAGATGGGAACTAAGGAATCTCTTACCTAAAAACCTTTAGGAAGTATGGGCTCAAGAAATTCAAGTTGAAGTATCAGTTATAGTTATTGCCTTGCAAAATTCTAAGGATGATATCAGCTTTAAAATGATGATGTTACCAAAAGTAGACAATGAATATAGACTTTAGGGTCTAAGGGTAGCTTGTGATATTTTTCCTTAGCTTTTTTTTTCATCTGAACAACTTAATGAGAGATTCCATGTCCAGAAACCATAACCAGGTCCTCCAATGTCTACTATGAATTTATAGAATTTCATCCTCGAACTTCAAAGACATAAAAACCAATAATGAGGAACTTTCTTGCATACCTGGCTTTACACAATCGATGTGTTCCTTAAAAAAAAAAGAGTCAACTGAATTGTTGGAAACTGAATTATATTTGAAATGCTCTAAAGAACTTGGATATTAAAAGAAAACCTGCATTGAATCCTTTTGTACAACAAAGAATAATTTTTATAAAGCAAAAAATTACCCCTAATTTGCTTGATGTGAAAACTCAGGCTGAAGCACACAGTTTTGTGACTGTACACATGGGAGCCCGTTTAGACACACGATGGCTTCCCCTCTTCCTTTCGGCCCTGAGGATGTGCAGGTGGAAGGAAGAGGTAGGAAGGGTGGGAGGATGTCAGCATCCTTTACAAATGTTCACAATCCATCTCCTACTTGAATGAAAAGTATTTTCCTAAGCAAAGGAAGACAATAAGACTCAGAGCCTTCGATGAGATCAACACTGATGTGACAATGGGTGCACTTTTCAGGAAACACACTGTGAAGAATAACAACAAATATTTAAACTCAGAATTTTAGTCGACTGAGCTGAGGCAGTGTGGTGTGGGAGTTCACAGGTCATCCACCCCATGGCTTTCAAATTGTAACAGGCTATGCTAGATTCAGCCAGGTATCTGTTGAGAGATACACAAATTCTGAGACCCCACTCTAAGAGGCAACAGATTCAGCAGTCTGATTTTCTTCCCAAGTCATTCTGATTTCAATGCACACTTAGATTTCAGAACCACTGATTTACAAGCCTCACCTTAAAAAAGGGAGTTGGCAGAGATTCTCCTCCAATGCATTGGATGTGGCTCTGCGCATGTGATGGTCCCTGCTTGTCTCACTCTTCTGCTCTGCTCTTAACCTCTTCTTCTGATCTCTTGGAAACTGAGACAGGTAGACTTTTTCCTTTCTTTTTCTGTTTGGATGTCTTATCCCTCTTTATGATTTCATCTAAGTCTTAATGGCTGACAGAAGTATCTTGCCTATATTAGTAGAGAACCCTATGAACATTGACTCTCAGGATCAGGAGAATGATAATATAAATAAGAGCTAGAGGAATTTGAAAAATTAGTCTTTCTGAAAAATTAGCCAAGTTTTGTGACATTTTGTCCCCGTGTGGTTCCCCAGAAGAAGAACATGAGATAATGATTCAAGTGTACTTAGTTTATTTGGGGAATGACCCCAGGAAACACCAACATGGGAGTGAAGAATGTACATGTGTTGGGAAATGAAGTGAGGCACTAAAGAGAATATAATCAAGAAGTTACTGTTAAGGGAACGTAAGGCAAGCTGACAGGCCGCAAACACCCCTCCCCCCCACCCCCACCGTGGGATATGTGAGATATTCCTCGGAACTCCTGGGTGCCCAAAAACAAGGAAAGGGGAAAAAAACAAATTGTTAACTGATAGTGATCTTAGTCCTGCAGGACCTAAGTCTCCATAGCTCCTCCATAGTGATGTGGGAAACAAAGGCAGAAGGAAATGGCAGGTAAAATTAAATTTCCTTATAACCTGCAGCCCGTTGACAAATACTTGAGGCTGGCAGAGTAAAAGGTTTCTCCAGGAGCTCCCTACTGTCTTAATGCTAATGCTTTGCTAGAGGGAAAAACAACCCTTAGCTTGACAATAACCAGGCCTCCACTATCCTGTGAGCCTTCTTTAGCAGATGAAAATCTCATTGGAAACTTCCCCTGGACTTTACCTCCCCCCAACTCCATAGTATACAACCAGTCTCTCCTCGTGGTCCTGGGGCAGCTCTTTCTGCCCACAGCTTCCTGTCCCATGCTTCAATAAAATCACCTTTTTGCACCAAAGACGTCTTCAAGAATTATTTCTCTGTCAATTGGCTCCAGACCCCACCTCACTATCACCCCCCAAAACTTCATCAGTTACTACCATGTGCAACTGGAGGTTAGACCCTCTAGGAACTCAAAGAGCCAGCGTAGAACGCTGTGTAGTAAAGAATTAACATTACCCAGAGGGAAGTCTGGCCTTTGCCCTTGGCTACTGGAATGTCCTGCCTGAAAGAGTGTCCCTTTTTGCCAGCAGCTTTGACCACCAAACAGTGTAACGGTATAATTTATGGTGGTCTTAGGGCCAGATGGTATCAGTTTTGCCCCTAGGGCAACTAGAGACTAAAGGTCAGGTACACAAGCAGAATGTGACTGAGTCCCAATAAAAACTCAGGGGGCTTCCCTGGTTGACAATATCCCACGTGTAGCATCGCATATAGTAGCTGGGAGAAGTTAGTGCTTTCCATGACTCCATTGAGAGAGGACAACTGGAAGCCATATGCTTGAACCCTCCTGGACTCTGCCCTATGCATCTCTTTACCTGGCTGATTCTAATCTTGTTTCTTTTCTCCATAGTAAATTGTAACCATGAGTATAACAGCATTCTGTAAACTCTGAGTCCTTCTGGTGAATTATTGTAACGTGGCTTTGGGAACCCCCAAACTTGCAAATCGTGTCAGAAGTGAGGGTGGTCTTGTGTGAATGTGCTCCCTCTAAAATTGCAGCTGGTTCTAACGCTTGTAAACATGCAACTCAGAGTTGCTCCATTCAAGAGGCGAGTGGTACACACTGGCTGAAAGCCTCTTCGAGGCAGCATTAATTCCCTGGCGCTGCCGGTCTGGTACATGGATAGCAAAGTGGACTCTAGGTGTGAGCAAGCCCTAGGCATGGCAATGCCCTTGTTGGCATTCGAAGTCAGCAGCAACAAGTACTGTAAGAGTAAGGGGATGTGGGCGAGACACTGGCAGCATCTGCTGATTGTTTCTAATCTCTTCCCCCACAACGTGGATAACGTGATGCCCCTAGGACAGGGGTCAGCAGCTCATGGCTTATGTCAAATTCAACCCACTGCCTGTTTTTGTAAATAGGGTTATTGGAACACTCATGTTTATTAGAAATAAGCATTTATTGGAATGAATAGAAACACTTGTTTATTTATGCATTATCTTTGGCTGCTTTATGCTCTAATGTCAGAGTTGAGTCGTTAATAGCATACACTATAGGGCTGGTAAAGCCTAAAATATTTACCATCTGGCTTTTTACAGAAAAATTGCCAATCCCTGCTGTAAGACAAAGATTAGCAAAGGAAAAAAAAAAGCACATCAATAAATTTTAAAACTGGGCCCTGTAGCACAGGGAACTAAGTGCCATGAGAAAGGTATAAACTAGGGGGAGCCAGCGCTCACTACCCTGATGGGAAGTCCGTGAATGCGTCACTGAGGAGATAATGTCTGTGCTAGGTCTTAAAAGATGAGCAGGAAATTAGCACACGGGAGGGAAGAGATTTTAATAACGAAGGTATAGAGTTGTAAAGACATGAGGGCCTGCGGATGCATGGAAAAATGAAGAAACTCCAATGCTTTTGCATGACTCCAGTGCAGACATTGAGTGGTGAGGTGGGGAAGGAGATGGGAAGGTCCACTGGGACCGGGTTTTTAGTAGCATAAAATCCAGACTCCTCAGCATGGCTGTGGACTGAGCTTCTGTTCTGCCCTCTTCCTCCTGCCCCTAAATAATAAAATAGGAAAGAAAATGGAAAGAAAAACTAATAAATCCATAACTATGCTGGATAAAAACAAGGAACACTCTTGGTGAATCAGAAACTGTGAGAAATCCTCAACATGTAAAAGGCAAATGAGACAGGATCGAAGAAGGAATGATATCCTAAAAGTTCAACCCAGTAAAAAATGTATATCCAAGGAAATGGAGTTAATAGAGAAAACAGATATGGAAACCAATTTGACAATAAATTTCATATATTTTTAAAAAATAGAGAAAGCAGAGTAAATTTTTAAAGGGTGTTACACCCATTAAACAGAAACAAGTAGAATCTTGGAAATAAAATATATCAATTGTTGACATTAAAAAAAAAAAAGCAGTCAGTAGCTAGCCTGAATAACAGAATGAATAGAGTCAATGAATTGAGTTGAAAGACGGAATCAAGAAATTCTCCCTACTCCCAACATAAAAGGAGTAAGAATTGAAAGTGTGAAAAAAGAGATAAAATGTGAAAGATGTATTCAAAATTTTAAATGTTCATCTACTAAATAGGGTTTCTAGAGGAGAGAGGGAAGATGGCGGCGTAGGAGGCGCCGGGCTCACCGCGCGTCCTGCCGATCACTTAGATTCCACCTACACCTGCCTAAAGAACCCAGAAAACCGCCAGAGGATTAGCAGAACGGAGTCTCCGGAGTCAAGCGCAGACGAGAGGCCCACGGAAGAGGGGAGGAAGGGCGGCGAGGCGGTGCGCGCTCCACGGACCGGCGGGAGGGAGCCGGGGCGGAGGGGCGGCTCGCCGGCCAAGCGGAGCCCCCGAGTCGGGCTGGCAAAAGCGGAGGGGCCGGACAGACTGTGTTCCGACAGCAAGCGCGACTTAGCGTCTGGGAGGTCATAAGTTAACAGCTCTGCGCGGAAAGCGGGAAGGCTGGAGGACAAAGGGAGGGAGAGCTGCTGAGCCCCCGGACGACAGAGCTCAGCTTGGCGGGGAACAAAGGCGCTCGCCAGCGCCATCTCCCCCGCCCACCCCCCAGCCAAAATCCCAAAGGGAACCAGTTCCTGCCAGGGAACTTGCTCGCTCCGCGCAAACACCCAGCTCTGTGCTTCTGCGGAGCCAAACCTCCGGCAGCGGGAGTCAGTCTGACTCCCTCCCGCTGCCACTGGGCCCCTCCCGAAGCGGATCACCTAAGGAGAAGCGAGCGAAGCCTGCCCCTCCTGCCCCCGTGCACCTTGCCTACCCACGCCAGCTAATACGCCAGATCCCCAGCACCACAAGCCTGGCAGTGTGCAAGTAGCCCAGACGGGCCACGCCACCCCACAGTGAATCCCGCCCCTAGGAGAGGAGAAGAGAAGGCACACACCAGTCTGACTGTGGCCCCAGCGGTGGGCTGGGGGCAGACATCGGGGCGGACTGCGGCCCCGCCCACCAACTCCAGTTACACACCACAGCACAGGGGAAGTGCCCTGCAGGCCCCCACCACTCCAGGGACTATCCGAAATGACCAAACGGAAGAATTTCTCAGAAGAATCTCCAGGAAATAACAACAGCTAATGAACTGATCAAAAAGGATTTAAATAATATAACAGAAAGTGAATTTAGAATAACAGTCATAAAATTAATCGCTGGGCTTGAAAACAGTATACAGGACAGCAGAGAATCTCTTGCCACAGAGATCAAGGGACTAAGGAACAGTCATGAGGAGCTGAAAAGCACTTTAAACGAAATGCAAAACAAAATGGAAACCACGACGGCTCGGCTTGAAGAGGCAGAGGAGAGAATAGGTGAACTAGAAGATAAAGTTATGGAAAAAGAGGAAGCTGAGAGAAAGAGAGATAAAAAAATCCAGGAGGATGAGGGGAAAATTAGAGAACTAAGTGATACACTAAAAAGAAATAATCTACGCATAATTGGTATCCCAGAGGAGGAAGAGAGAGGGAAAGGTGCTGAAGGGGTACTTGAAGAAATTATAGCTGAGAACTTCCCTGAACTGGGGAAGGAAAAAGGCATTGAAATCCAAGAGGCACAGAGAACTCCCTTCAGACGTAACTTGAATCGATCTTCTGCACGACATATCATAGTGAAACTGGCAAAATACAAGGATAAAGAGAAAATTCTGAAAGCAGCAAGGGATAAACGTGCCCTCACATATAAAGGGAGACCTATAAGACTCGTGACTGATCTCTCTTTTGAAACTTGGCAGGCCAGAAAGGCTTGGCACGATATCTTCAGTGTGCTAAACAGAAAAAATATGCAGCCGAGAATCCTTTATCCAGCAAGTCTGTCATTTAGAATAGAAGGAGAGATAAAGGTCTTCCCAAACAAACAAAAACTGAAGGAATTTATCACCACTAAACCAGCCCTACAAGAGATCCTAAGGGGGATCCTGTGAGACAAAGTACCAGAGACATCACTACAAGCATAAAACATACAGACATCACAATGACTCTAAACCCGTATCTTTCTATAATAACACTGAATGTAAATGGATTAAATGCGCCAACCAAAAGACATAGGGTATCAGAATGGATTAAAAAAACAAGACCCATCTATTTGCTGTCTACCAGAGACTCATTTTAGATCTGAGGACACCTTTAGATTGAGAGTGAGGGGATGGAGAACTATTTATCATGCTACTGGAAGCCAAAAGAAAGCTGGAGTAGCCATACTTATATCAGACAAACTAGACTTTAAATTAAAGGCTGTAACAAGAGATGAACAAGGGCATTATATAATAATTACAGGGTCTATCCATCAGGAAGAGCTAACAATTATAAATGTCTATGCGCCGAATACTGGAGCCCCCAAATATATAAAACAATTACTCATAAACATAAGCAACCTTATTGATAAGAATGTGGTAATTGCAGGGGACTTTAACACCCCACTTACAGAAATGGATAGATCATCTACACACACGGTCAATAAAGAAACAAGGGCCCTGAATGATACATTGGATCAGTATATTTAGAACTCTGCATCCCAAAGCAACAGAATATACTTTCTTCTCGAGTGCACATGGAACATTCTCCAAGATAGATCACATACTGGGTCACAAAACAGCCCTTCATAAGTTTACAAGAACTGAAATTATACCATGCATACTTTCAGACCACAATGCTATGAAGCTTGAAATCAACCACAGGAAAAAGTCTGGAAACCTCCAAAAGCATGGAGGTTAAAGAACACCCTACTAACGAATGAGTGGGTCAACCAGGCAATTAGAGAAGAAATTAAAAAATATATGGAAACAAATGAAAATGAAAATACAACAATCCAAACGCTTTGGGATGCAGCGAAGGCAGTCCTGAGAGGAAAATACATTGTAATCCAGGCCTATCTCAAGAAACAAGAAAAATCCCAAATACAAAATCTAACAGCACACCTAAAGGAAATAGAAGCAGAACAGCAAAGGCAGCCTAAACCCAGCAGAAGAAGAGAAATAATAAAGATCAGAGCAGAAATAAACAATATAGAATCTAAAAAAACTGTAGAGCAGATCAACGAAACCAAGAGTTGGTTTTTTGAAAAAATAAACAAAATTGACAAACCTCTAGCCAGGCTTCTCAAAAAGAAAAGGAAGATGACCCAAATAGATAAAATCATGAATGAAAATGGAATTATTACAACCAATCCCTCAGAGATACAAACAATTATCAGGGAATACTATGAAAAATTATATGCCAACAAATTGGACAACCTGGAAGAAATGGACAAATTCCTAAACACCCACACTCTTCCGAAACTCAATCAGGAAGAAATAGAAAGCTTGAACAGACCCATAACCAGTGAAGAAATTGAATCGGTTATCAAAAATCTCCCAACAAATAAGAGTCCAGGACCAGATGGCTTCCCAGGGGAGTTCTACCAGACGTTTAAAGCAGAGATAATACCTATCCTTCTCAAGCTATTCCAAGAAATAGAGAGGGAAGGAAAACTTCCAGACTCATTCTATGAAGCCAGTATTACTTTGATTCCTAAACCAGACAGAGACCCAGTAAAAAAAGAGAACTACAGGTCAATATCCCTGATGAATATGGATGCAAAAATTCTCAATAAGATACTAGCAAATCGAATTCAACGGCATATAAAAAGAATTATTCACCATGATCAAGTGGGATTCATTCCTGGGATGCAGGGCTGGTTCAACATTCGCAAATCAATCAACGTGATACATCACATTAACAACAAAAAAGAGAAGAACCATATGATCCTGTCAATCGATGCAGAAAAGGCCTTTGACAAAATCCAGCACCCTTTCTTAATAAAAACCCTTGAGAAAGTCAGGATAGAAGGAACATACTTAAAGATCATAAAAGCCATTTATGAAAAGCCCACAGCTAACATCATCCTCAACGGGGAAAAACTGAGAGCTTTTTCCCTGAGATCAGGAACACGACAGGGATGCCCACTCTCACCGCTGTTGTTTAACATAGTGCTGGAAGTTCTAGCATCAGCAATCAGACAACAAAAGGAAATCAAAGGCATCAAAATTAGCAAAGATGAAGTCAGGCTTTCACTTTTTGCAGATGACATGATATTATACATGGAAAACCCGATAGACTCCACCAAAAGCCTGCTAGAACTGATACATGAATTCAGCAAAGTTGCAGGATACAAAATCAATGTACAGAAATAAGTTGCATTCTTATACACTAACGACGAAGCAACAGAAAGACAAATAAAGAAACTGATCCCATTCACAAGTGCACCAAGAAGCATAAAATACCTAGGAATAAATCTAACCAAAGATGTAAAAGATCTGTATGCTGAAAACTATAGAAAGCTTATGAAGGTAATTGAAGAAGATATAAAGAAATGGAAAGACATTCCCTGCTCATGGATTGGAAGAATAAATATTGTCAAAATGTCAATACTACCCAAAGCTATCTACACATTCAATGCAATCCCAATCAAAATTGCACCAGCATTCTTCTCGAAACTAGAACAAGCAATCCTAAAATTCATATGGAACCACAAAAGGCCCCGAATAGCCAAAGTAATTTTGAAGAAGAAAACCAAAGCAGGAGGCATCACAATCCCAGACTTTAGCCTCTACTACAAAGCTGTAATCATCAAGACAGCATGGTATTGGCACAAAAACAGACACATAGACCAATGGAATAGAATAGAAACCCCAGAACTAGACCCACAAACGTATGGCCAACTAATCTTTGACAAAGCAGGAAAGACTATCCAATGGAAAAAAGACAGTCTCTTTAACAAATGGTGCTGGGAGAACTGGACAGCAACATGCAGAAGGCTGAAACTAGACCACTTTCTCACACCATTCACAAAAATAAACTCAAAATGGATAAAGGACCTGAATGTGAGACAGGAAACCATCAAAACCTTAGAAGAGAAAGCAGGAAAAGACCTCTCTGACCTCAGCCGTAGCAATCTCTTACTTGACACATCCCCAAAGGCAAGGGAATTAAAAGCAAAAGTGAATTACTGGGACCTTATGAAGATAAAAAGCTTCTGCACAGCAAAGGAAACAACCAACAAAACTAAAAGGCAACCAATGGAATGGGAAAAGATATTTGCAAATGACATATCGGACAAAGGGCTAGTATCCAAAATCTATAAAGAGCTCAACAAACTCCACACCCGAAAAACAAATAACCCAGTGAAGAAATGGGCAGAAAACATGAATAGACACTTCTCTAAAGAAGACATCCGGATGGCCAACAGGCACATGAAAAGATGTTCAACGTCGCTCCTTATCAGGGAAATACAAATCAAAACCACACTCAGATATCACCTCACACCAGTCAGAGTGGCCAAAATGAACAAATCAGGAGACTATAGATGCTGGCGAGGATGTGGAGAAACGGGAACCCTCTTGCACTGTTGGTGGGAATGCAAATTGGTGCAGCTGATCTGGAAAGCAGTGTGGAGGTTCCTCAGAAAATTAAAAATAGACCTACCCTATGACCCAGCAATAGCACTGCTAGGAATTTATCCAAGGGATACAGGAGTACTGATGCATAGGGGCACTTGTATCCCAATGTTTATAGCGGCACTCTCAACAATAGCCAAATTATGGAAAGAGCCTAAATGTCCATCCACTGATGAATGGATAAAGAAATTGTGGTTTATATACACAATGGAGTACTATGTGGCAATGAGAAAGAATGAACTATGGCCTTTTGTAGCAACGCGGATGGAACTGGAGAGTGTGATGCTAAGTGAAATAAGTCATACAGAGAAAGACAGATACCATATGGTTTCACTCTTACGTGGATCCTGAGAAACTTAACAGAAACCCATGGGGGAGGGTAAGGAAAAAAAAAAAAGAGGTTAGAGTGGGAGAGAGCCAAAGCATAAGAGACTGTTAAAAACTGAGAACAAACTGAGGGTTGATGGGGGGTTGGAGGGAGGGGAGGGTGGGTGATGGGTATTGAGGAGGGCACCTTTTGGGATGAGCACTGGGTGTTGTATGGAAACCAATTTGACAATAAATTTCATATATTAAAAAAAAAAGAAAGGAAATATACATTCAAGGTGGATTATATTTTTGTTGCAAATTAGGAGTATAGATAATAGCCATATTAACTACAAAGGTATATGCAGCTCATATGATCCTTTGAAGCTAATGGATACAATAACGCATGGTACCATACAATGCAGAGGAGAGAAGCACCTATTTCTGTATCCCAAGTCATCTCTGATGAGTAATTCCATGTGTCCATCTCCAAATAAAAGGTCTTCCTTCACTTGAAAATAAATAAATAAAATAAATAAATAAATAAATAAATAAATAAATAAGGTTTCTAGGAAGAGAAAATTAAGCTGTAAAAGGAAAACATTCCCTTACATAAACTATAAAATGATGAGATTTTAATATGATAAAAAGGGCCCACCAAGTATATAGCAGGGTTACTGAAATACACACACGCTCACATATAAGTTTAGACAAATTGTAGTGAATTTTCAGAACACAAAAGAAGAAATCAAACCCTAAATCTTCCAGAGATATTACCTACAAGAGAATAATGATTATATTCATATCAATTTCTTACAGGCCACGAGGGTCACAAGAAGGTGATGGAGTAACATCTTTGAAGTTGTAAAGGCACGGGATGCCAAACTCTCAAGTAAGTGTGGGATTGGAATGACGCTTCAGGGACGTAAGCATTCACTTCACATGAAAGAAGTACTGAAAGATGTATTCTTACATAAGGAACAAAAATGAATCACAGAGAAAGAAATCGGATACAAAAAAGCACTGATGAGAAAAATCCTTAGTAAGATTTACCATTAGACTAAATAATGATTGATGATAAACAAATTTGATAGAGGAAGCAAATCAGAAGATGAGAATGATATTAAGAAAGGAAAAACTATGCCAAATACTTTATCTTCTTAGGGCAAGGATATAGAGAGTGAACCTAAAAATTATTAGGTAAATACAAGCTTAAGTGTGTGTGTTACAATTTCAGAATAATAACTAAGAAAATAGAGTACATCTAATAGACTATCAGAAAAGATAAAACAAAAAATGCAATCAGGTCAATAAAAGAATAGGGAAACAGAAACAACAAAAAATGTATGAGAAAGTGAAAACATAAAATAAGATAAAATGAACCCTAACATATCAGTAATCAAAACAATTGTGAATGGTTTAAATTCACATGTTTAAAGATTAATAGCTTAATAAAGCCAGATAGATACTGTTTATAAGGGATACACTTAATATGACATGTGAAAGTTGGGAGTTAAGACGTAGGATAAGATTGACATATAATCCAATAGCAAAAAACCCCCCAAGTAACCCAATTTAAAAAATGGGTTTTTAAGGACCTGAATAGATATTTAAATATATTAAAGGCTAATAGGTACATGAAAAAATGTTCAACATCCACTAGTCATTAGGGAAATGCAATAATATGGTACAATAAGATGTCACCTCATACGTGTTAGAATAGCCATCATAAAAAAGATAAAAGACAACAAATGCTGGAGTGGATACGGATAAAGGGAACCTTGTGCGTTGCAGACTGGGATTTCCACTATGAAAAACAGTATGGAGTTTTCTCAAAAAATTAAAAATAGAACTACTATATGGTCCAGCAATTCCACTTCTGGGAACATTTCCAAAGGAAATGAAAACACTGTCAAAAAGATATCTTCACCTTCATGTTTATAGCAGCATTATTTACAATAGCTAAGACATGGAAACATCCTAAATTTTCATTAATGGATGAATGGATAAAGAAGTTGTTATATATAGAGAGAGATATATAGATATCGATATATATTCCATTGTGTATACATATGTGTATATGTATATTTGTGTACCTATACATATTCCACTGTGTACTTATACATATTCCACTGTGTGGAATATTATTCAGCCATAAAAAGTGAGGAAATCCTACCATTTGTAACAACATGGAAGGATCTTGAAGGCATTATGCTAAGTGAAGTGAGTTAAAGAAAGACAAATACTTCATAGTCTCACTTGTATTTGGAGTCTTAAAAAAAAAAAAGAAAACCCAAGCTCACAGAAAAAGAAAAATTGTCCACATTAAAAAGCTATAGTGTGATAAAAGATGTTATAAAGAAAATTAAATTGCATGCTATTGACCTAAAAAATGCAGTTACATTGCAAAACAATGAATTGATATAGAGGTATATAAAAATTACCAACCCAAGAAAAAAATCAATACAGCCCAATTAGAAATGGGGAACTATGAATAAACAGTTCATAGAAAAGGAAAGAAAAATCACCGATAAACATGTGACAACACTCAATCTCAAGAGTAATTGGGAAAATAAAAATTAAAGTAATGAAGAATTAGTCTTATCCAATCCAATTATTTAAATGTTATATGTTGATAAATATCCTAAATTAAAGCAGGTAAAGGAGAATTGCATCCTCTTGTAGATTGTTGTTAGGTGTGAATAATAATAGCTTTTTTAGAAATCTATTAGGTAGTATACTTTAAAATTTAAAAGAGCAGAAATCAATGAAATAAAAATTGACAAAGAATAGAATAAATTAACAAAACTAAAAGTTGGTTTCTTGAAAAGATCAACCCAACAGCTAGACAGATGAAGACAAAAAAAAAAAAAAGAGGCGAGAACACAAGTTACCAATATCTGGAATGAAAGGAAGGATATTGCTACCAGTCCTACAAGCACAAAAAGGATAATAAAAGAATATTAGCACTTTTATGCCAAAGTATCCGACAAATCAGATAAAATGGAAAAATTCTTTCAAATTTCTCGACAAATACTAATGACCAAGGTGGACATAAGATGTAAGAGAAAATTTGATTAGTCCTATAAAGTATAAAGAAATTGAAATAATCATTAAAAAAAAAAACAAAACCTGTGGCACACAAAGTTTTAGGCCCAGATAGTTTCATTCATGAATTGTATCAAACATATAAGAAATAACATCAATCTTATACAAACTCTGTCAAAAAATAGACGAACAGGTAATACTTCCCAGATTATTTTGTGAGGCTAATTTAACCCTAATACCAAAATATCACAAAGGTATTCCCCCCCAAAATTTACAGGCCAATATCCCTCATGAATATAGATACATATTTCCTTAATTAAGTATTAGCAAATGGGGTCAAACATTACATTAAAAGAATAATGTATCATGACCAAGTAATGTTTATCTGAGGATTACCAGGTTGGTGTAACATTAAAGAAAATCAATCACTGCAATTCATCATATTAACAAAATAAAGACATGACCCATATGATCATCTGAATAGATACAGATAAAGAATTTGCCAATAGTCATCATCTGTCTGTAATAACAACTCACAGAAAACCAGAAATAGAAGGATATTCCTCAACCTGATAAAACAATGTATTGAAAACCTATAGCTAACATCATGCTTAGTGGTAAAATTTTGACCATTTCCCACTAAAACTGGTAATGGGGCAAGAATGCCCACCTTGACCACTTCTATTCAACATTGTACTAGAGATGCTAGCCATTGAAGTAAGGCAAGAAAAAATAAGTGAAGGACATAATATTTGGAAAGAGGGGCATACAACTGTCATTTTCAGATGACATAAATTCAATAGAAGTCTATAAAATAACTATTGAACTCAGAAGTTAATTTGTAAGGTTAAATATACCAAAATGAAATACATTTTTATGTGCCAGCAGCAAATAATTGGAAATGAAATTTTAGAAAATGAATTCCATTGTTTTAAAAAATATAAAAGTAAAATATTTAGGATAAATGTTAACAAAAGCTACACAAGAACTTTATACTGAAAACTGGAAAATATGCTGAGATAAATTTTAAAAGACCTAAATAACTGGTAAAATATATCATGTTAATTAATTGGAAAATCCAATATTGGTAAAATGCGAATTAGCCCTAAATTAGTCTTCAGATTTCTCTCCATTTTAAAAGCAGATGTTTTTAAAAAGAAATTAACAGCTAGATTTTAAAATTTATATGAAAATGCAAATAACCTTGAATATCCAAAGCAAACCTGAGAAGAGATAGCAAAGCCACAAAACTTACAATCAAGACAGAGTCGTACCGGTATAGAGGTCAGTAATTAGGTCAATGACACAGAACAATGAGCCCAGAAATACATTCAAGCTTATGAAGCCGCTTGATTTTTAACAAAGATGCTAAAATAATCCACTGTAGAGAGGATTTTTTTTTCAACAAATGGAGCAGGTTATCCATATGGGAAAAAAATAAAATTCTATTCTAATTCACTTTATACTTCAAAACTATCTCAAGACAGCTCCTAGACCTAAACATTGAAGCTAAAACCATAAATTGTTTCTGAAAAAAAATGAAAGCATATCTTTATGAATTGGGGTAGGTATATGTTTCCTAGGTTACAGAAAGCAATAACCTTTTAAAAAATTGAAAAATTATATTTTATCAAAATTTAAAACATATCATGAAAAGACACTGTGAAGGAAGTAAATAGGCAAGCCACAAACTGAAGAAAATATTTGCAAAACATGTAACTGACAAAGGTCTGAGATTCCGCTTATATAAAGAAGTTTGAAACAAACAAAACAAATGAATAAATAAAAAGCAGAATCAGACATATGAATACAGAGAAAAAACTGATAGTTACTAGAGGAGAAAGGGGTGGCGATGGACAAAATGAGTCAAGGGGTGTGAGAAGTACGGGCTTTGTTATGGAATGAGTGAGCGGTGGAATAAAAGTCACAGCATAAGGAATATAGTCAGTGATACTGTAATAGCAATTTATCAAGACAGATGGCAGCTACATGTGTGGTGAGCACAGCATAATGTATAAACTTGTTGAATCACTATGTTGTACACCTGAACTAATGTAACATTGTGTGTCAACTATACTCAAATAAGACAAACAAATAAATAAATTCCCTTAAGACACAGATACAATATAGTAAACACACACACACACACACACACACAGTTAATGTTGAAAACAATTGAAAGACAAATACTGGAGGAAAATGGGCAAAAGACTTGAAGATGCCTCACAAAAGAAAATATAGGAGTATCCAACAAGCACTTGAAAACGTTTGCTGTCAATTGCCATTAGAGAAATACAATTTAAAATCACAGTAAGATACCGCTATAGATCTCCCAAATCGGCTCAAATTAAAAAGAATGATAATACTAAACGTTGGTGAGGATGTAGGATTCCGTTTAAATGATGTTCAACAGGCAAAAGGGTGAAAAACAATTCAGGAAACTCAGTTGCTTCTTTGTGGGGGGATGGGAAGGGACCAGGAAGTGGAATGAGGAAACCTTAAAGGATGTTTATTTTCTATATTTTGATGGATCTCAGCGTGACAGGGGCATAACATCTGCCAAAACTCCGTGAATGTTCACTTAATATCTGAGTATTTTATTGTACATGAATTTTATGTAAAAAGAAATTAAGACTGAAAAATATTTGACACTAGTCAACTCCATGCCAGTGGAAGCATTTAGAGGGAAGTGAACAGTTTTCTCACATTGGAAACGCATCAGAGAATTAGTAGGAGTAGTGGATTGATAGAGAAATGGGTTGGATGTATCATAAAACAAGTATACAAAGAATGCTAATGGTGGAACGGTAGATAGTGATGTGTTGGTACTCACTTAAACTTACTTTATCTTTGCTGGTTGTTTGCAAGTTTCATACGTAAGTATTAGAAAATAATAGATACACCCTTGATCCACTCCGTTTATGTCTAGTTTTTATCCTAGAGAAATACATTCCACCTGTGTGCCAAGAGGCCTGTGTAAGGGTAGCCACTGTACTATTTTTGTGATAGTAGAAAAAAATAAAAGGCAGGTGGGGGTGAGCGTGTCCATGGTTAAATATGCCATGGTATAGTCACACGGCAGAAAACTATGCAGAAGTTTAAAAAAGAATGAGGTAGATTTATACGTGCTGACATGAAAAGATCTCCAAGGAAGCAGAAAAAGAAATTACAGAATATCTATGGCTTCCCGTTTATGGAAAACATTTAACATCCAGTTAACACGACATATGTATAAATATATGTGTGTGTGTGTGTATAAATGATTAGAAAAAGGTCTAGAACATGAGTTAGCATATTTTTCTTTTATAAAGGGCCTAGTGGTAAATACTTGTGTTAATATTACTTCTGCTGTGGGGCACCTGGGTGCCTCAGGTGGTTAAGCATCGGACTCCTGGTTTCTGCTCAGGTCAGGATCTCATGGTTCCTGGGTTAGAGCCCCGTGTCAGGCTCTGTGCTGATAGTGCAGAGCCTGCTTGGGATTCTCTGTCTCCCTCTCTCTCTATCCCTCTGCTGCTGCCTACCCCTCCCCCACTCATGATGCACGCTCTCTCTCTGTCTCTCAAAATAAACAAACATCTTGTTTAAAAATATTACTTCTGTTGTAAATACTTTCCCATCATAGTAGAAAAGTAGCCATGGACAGTATATAAATGATAAGCATGGCTGTCTTTCAATAAAACTTTATTTACAAAAGCAGGTGGTAGGCCAGATTCAGCCTGTGGTCCATAACTTGTCGGCTCCTAATCTAGTGGTGCGATTCATTGCAGTGAAGGCCCTGATTCTTCGTTACTTCCTGTGTCTGTACCCTTTGCTATGTGTCTTCGTTTCCCCATCCCTTTCTGTCTCTGACTTCAGTCATGTGATTTGCTTTGAATCCGTGGGCTGTTGATAATTTTGATGCGAGTGGAAGCTTGAGAGAGACCGGTGCCAGGGGGCTGGCTTGCTCCCAGGCCTCTTCCATTGCTCAGAGAACATACCCAGGCTAGCCTGCTGGGGGAGGAGAGTCCAGTCTCCACAGTTCTCCCAGACGAGGCCATCCTAGATTGGCTGATAGGTGACCCCCTGACTTGTGGGCAAACCTGGTCAAAATGGGTAGGGCTGCCAAACTGACCACACTAGACATGAAGCGAGAAATGTCTGTTGCTGTCTGCCACCAGAATGTCGTTTTGTATGTTGGCTAACCGACACAGGAACAAAACGTGCCCAACTAACCACATCGATGATTTTTGAGGAAGGGAGGTGGAGGTGGCTTCTGTAATTGAGAAAGAAAAGAATCAATTTTAAGAAAGAAAAGTTGTGTAGTGATGTTCTGGGATTCAGGGGAAAAAAGAAAAAGTTCCAACCAAGGTTCTTCGGAGGTTCAGGCAGAGGCACAGACACGATTAAAAAACCAAGCTCTATCTGCCACTTTTTTTCTTCTATCCTTAGTGTCTTTTAATTTTTTTATCGTCTACCTATAAATACGTCCAAGTCGTTTATATTCTAAAGAACCCTCTTGCCCTTGTACCAATGTTTTACTTAGCTCTCTTCTTCTTTTAAGACTTCGTGTTATAAGTAACAGAGGAAATAATGTATGCATATGCCAATAAAAGTTCAAACAGTACAGAAAAGCCCAAAATAAAAAATAAAAGCCTTTCCTGGCCGTCACTTCTCCACTAATACTGCTCCTAGAACCAAGAACTTTAACATGATTCTGCTCTCATTTTTTTTTTCCCAGTAGTTATCCACATTTCTTCTAAATAGCATTTCTTCTCTATAGGAAAGATCCGGCACTTGGCCAATGTATTCTAGTCCTCTGCCCTCACTCTGCCTTCACACATATTGCGTCTTTTAAAACTTTTAGGTCTTTTGTTTTTATACTTTATACCTTTACATTGCATTCTCAAACATCTATTTCCCTTTCTAAATAGTGGTTTTTACATTTTTGTTAGAGTCATGTGTCCACCCAGTTAAAAGCAATAGCCCAGTCTTTCCCACCTTCCAGTTCTGCCTCATCCTCTTTCCAGAGGCAGATGGCTCACAGAGCACCTGGGGTCTACTGAAATGCAACTCCAATCGCTTCTCGGTCTTTTTGCTAAGATCGAGTGTACTGAAATGCAACTCCTGATGAGTAGGTCTACAGATGAGGCTGAGAACCCACATTTCCAGCAAGTTCCCAAATGCCACTGCTGCCGCCAGCCCATGAGCCAAGTCCCGCCTCTGGGGCATGGCCGGCATGCCAGGGAGGGTGAAGGGGCAGCCTCGGTCCTTTCCGAGCCTGGTTCTTCGTCTGGACCAATAGTCCCAAAGTCTTTATGCTCCTCAACCCCTGGCAAAAGAATCTTTATACAGAAACCTTCCTAGTGGGCCTGTTGGACCTACTAGAGTTCCCTGGGTGCCGAATAAGAACCAAAGCAACCCTTGTAACGTAAGGAAAACGTAGAGAAACTATCTAGAGGCAGATGCTGTTCTGTTTCTGCTAAACGTCTTTCCTCTCCATCAATCAAATTCCCAGCTTCTACCATTAGGTCATGATACCTAATTATATGCATAATTATAATAGGCATAATACATTATATAATTATAGCATATAAAAATCAAATATGTGGCACTTTCCCTTATGGTTTTCATCTGTATTCTGGAAAAATAAGTAAATAAGGACTTGGAATAGCTCTAATAGAAGTCGTACATTTGCACTGCTTTGGGTTCCCCCAGAAGCAGTCCTTGCGATGAGACTCACGTACAAATAGCTTATTTGGGCAGTGAGACCAGGAAATTCCAGGAGGGCACTGGTGAAGCAAGATGCGGGAGTGAAGGCAGTCAATAAAGGATGTGGAGCGGCCAGGTTACCACTGGACGGCTCTGGAATTTTATTCCTTTGAGCAACTCCAAGAATAAATGTAAAACATATGCCTCGGATCTGGCTCACCCGACGGCAAAGTTGCTGGAGTATTTGTGCAACCCTTCCTCAGGTGAGGGTTGCCCCTATGGGAAGTGAATTCCCTGGCACTCAGAGCCTGCTATGAAGCCAGCAGCGTGGGCACAAGGCAGCAGAGAGAGCCCCCGGGAAAAGCAAGGTGGAGGCGGGAAGCTGGAAGCCTGGCCAAGCCCCCAACCGCTTCAAGTAACTCCCTTCAGAGGGGAGTCCTTCAGCCCCCTGTTTACCCTGAAGTCCTGAAGCCGGTTTATCCTCTCCTGGCCCTATCTGCACATTAGATGCTGCATATTAACAGCTTCAGAGAAGGACTGCAGCAGACCTGCACCTGACCGTGAGGTCAGCTGTCTCTCGCCAGCGTGAGAGGGGGCAGTGATCCAGGTGTCCTGGGACCAGGGCTTGGAGGGCAGCCCCGGGTGTGGGGACCCCTGGCCTGGAATCCCCGGGGTCTCACACTGTGAAAGAATCAGATCTGTTCCTCCCTCTGTAGAATTGACCCTATACCCTGTTCATGGCTTTATTTCCCAGGAATATATGTCAAGGAGATAGATCTGTGGAGAAAAACTGTCCGGAGGGGCTATTTTCAAAGGAACTATTTTAAGGCTGTCCTTCCCGTCCACCACATCCTGACGTTTGGTATATTTAGCATCAGGCATAGACAGGGCTAATGGGTTTTTAGTTGCAAATCATTATCATTCAAACCACTGCAGTCTTTCTTTTTTTTTAATTGCAACTAAGTCACGCACACATGCACACAACACACATTAATAGCTACCTTATATTTATACACGAAAATGCTTCCAATAAAAGCAACTCTGTTTAAACTTACAAGCCTTTGCTATTGAACCCTTTATATTTGGGGGAGGGGCTAGCGCTGCAGGTTAGCGGGTATTGCCTTCACACTGTGCATGAAATGCACATGTATTTGGTCAAAGAAAAGAATGCACAAAAGGTGTTTTAAATTGACAGCCCAAGACAGGAGTAATTTAACATGCCATTCTTTGCCTCCCGCTCTGGTAGTTGTGGAGCGCTGCTGATTTGCCTCACTGAATACAAATTTATATTGTCCCGTCCATTAATATGGTTTCTTTTCATCCCATGAATTAATCTCCTTTTGCCAGCACAATGAAGACTGCAGAGTAACGAGTTCCAATGTCAGTATCAAAACTGCAAGAGACTTGGGCTTTCTGGCGGAGTCTCATTCCGATGCAGCCCCACGAGCTCTGCTAATTACCTGCAGATAACACAGGAGTCGCGCAGCCAAGAGCAGTGCCCACAGTTCGCCACTTCCCGCTCCCTCTGATGACGCATTTGGTGAATTTCCGGTCCTTGGCCTCTCTGTTCTGAGGTACTAACGCGGGCTTCAGATTCTCCACCGTCTTGAAAATTGCCCAGTATCACCGTTTGGACTGGGTTTCGAATGCTCCGCCCCAGGCTGGACCCGCATTCTCTGAGAGGAGACATTGTTCTTGCAGGTTTCTGCATGCCTGCAGTGGCTTGCGCGATGCCTGCCATAGGGCCTCGAACAAGACGGGCTGCAGTGCAGATGTAGAGTGGGGGAGCACGTCACAGAATGTGGCAAGAGTGTCAGCGTCCCACAAGGCGTGGGAGGAGCGTCTGTGCCTCCACAGAGTGTGGAGAGGATGCGCGTGAGCACGCCGTGGAGGGTAACAGCCACACTGGGGCGTGCAACCTGCACAGGGACAGGCCCCACCATCTTGACAAGATGGGTCCATTTTAACAAGCGTTTCCGTCAGCAGGATGATAGGGGCCCTAACTACCGAGGCTTAAAGGTGATAGCAGTGGTTCTCGTCGTGTGGTGTGGGAGCATCAATGATATTACCGGAAACTGGTTAGGAATGAAAATTCTAGGGCCTCACCTAGACCCTAGAAACTCTGGGCAGTGAGGGTGGGGCCCAGCAATCTGGGTTTAGCATACCCTCTGGATGATTCTAGCGCATGGCTCAGCTCCAGAGCCCCCGCACTAGAGATTAAGAACTCAGGTTCCGGAGCCAGACTGCCGGGGGCTACAATCACAGCTGTTCAACCTTGAATAGATTCCTCGCTGCCTCGCTGCCTCAGTTTCCTCATCTGAAAAGTAGGGACATCTTAGTTTGTGTTTCCCTGAAAGTAGACCCAGAGACAAAGATATGGGCCAAAGTTGTTCATTTGGGATATGATCCCGGGAAGGAGTAAGGAGAGTAAACAGGGAGAGAGGTCAAAGTAGATCCCGAGTGGCACCGGGCAAATCCCACTGGGGATCTCCGAGACGGTGAGGGCTAAATGCCCCACATTTATGACTCTAATCAGCCCATCAGGAAGGTGATTCTGAGCTGTGTTCGACAAACTCCCCTTCTTCTCCCACTGAGAGTCACTTGCTGGGTGTCAATGCTCTGACATCTATCAGATGTCACAGCGTAAGACGGACAAGCATAAGCGCCTCCTTCAGAGCTCATGGAAGCGACCAGGCCTGGGTGAGGCGAGCAGCCACATGGTCTGCTAGCCCCACACGCTGGCTTACTGATTAGCCTCTGCCTGGCCTCCTTTGCAGCCGTTCACTTTGGCACGACCCCAAAATGGCAAACCCGTGGGCATTGCTTTCAGTCGGGTCCCCCAAGAGGCAGACCCCGAGATAAGAAATTCAAGTGCAAGTGGTTAATTTGGGGGGAGATCCAAGGAAGGCCCTCGAGGGGATTGCGGAAGTGAGTCAGGGTGCAGAAGCGGGTTCCTACAGGGCGCTTTTCTCCACAGGTCTCCATGGAAGGCAACCAAGGCCTGGTCCCACTGGGGTCTCTGAGACACTCTTCAGGACATACTCAGTCCTATTGCTCTTCAAGGGCTGCTTCCAGGGTCAGCAACTCTGCAGCATTTCTGGCCTCCACTGTCTATACACACATCATGCTCCCATGCCCCAAACTGCCCTCAGGCAGAGCTGCAAGTGTTCACTGGGTAGCTCGGGTGCAGAGGTGAGCGCTGTGCCCTCCAGGCCGGCACCCATCACTTCTGCTCCCTGTGTCAGGGACATTTGGGGCTGTGTGCAAACAGGAAATGTTGTAGGTGTCCCCAAGACTCTGGTACAGTTGTGTGTGGTTGTGGGCCCACTGAGCCTGAGGTGGGGCCCTCTGGCAGCTATGGGGCCGCACTTGGATCTTCCCTCAAGAAAGGACTTGCCCTCAGCTAGGAGGATGCAGCGAGCCCAGGCCCCCCATCTATTCATGCCCAGCTGATGACTGAGCATGGAGAGTGCTCTAGGGCCTGACCATCTGGCCCGGCACAGAACTCTTCTAATGGCCACTCTTTGCTCTGGAACGCTCCTTTAGGTTGCCCCAAACTTGGGCCACTTGCACACCAAGTGGATGGTCTTGCTGCTCAATCCTGCTTCTTCGCTTTTATTGCTCACAGGTGTTACTTCTCAATAAGCGTTGCATGTATGCTCCCAAGTGGAGGTGGTGGAGGGACAAAGTTTAGCGTCAGTGACTCTAAGTAAAGAGTACATGCGTGTTCCTTGTCCTAGTCTCGCAACATTTCTCTACATGTGAAATTTTAAAAAGCTAAATGTGTGGGAAGAGAAACAATCCAGAAACTGGAAACTTCTTTGAACATCACTATCTCTGGCCTCCTGCAGTGGGCCTGGAAGCAGGCTGCATTGTCTCCTGGGCAGTAGTGAGTACAAGACAAGTGAATTCTCTGCCTTCTGTGGAAGACCGAATGAGTGTTTTACCCTAGAGCAACAGATCAGCCTGGAAGTTCAGCTCAGGAGGCACAGGGGCGCCATCCCACCCTGAAACAGTCCAATGGCAAGCCACTGTGCCCAGCGCGGCCCCCCCTGTTTGGGGTGGGGAGCTGTGCACATGGGCTGAGTGAGGGCCAACTAGACACAGAGCCTGGCTGGTGGGCAGAAAACCCTCCACGGTGAGTGGCTTGTGCAGAATTCAGGAACCGACTGGAGGAGAGGTCAGCCCAGAAAAGAACCAAAAAAAAAAAAAAAAAAAGATATGTTGGATATCTTCTGAGAATCTTTAAACAATGAAAAAGTAAATCTCCCGGGAATAATGAGAATGTCAGTCAGCTCAGTTCTCTCCAGGGTAACCAGATGCCCCATTGTACGTGCTACGGTCCTTGTTGGTCCTTGTGTCCAAACTCAGAAGGGTCCTGGTTTGGATGCTCAGTGATGTGGTCACCGCACTTCTCTCCCTTCTGGTCATTCCTGTCATTCGTTGGCCAGATATCTGCTGCAGACCTGCTGAGCCAAGGCTGTGAGCTTCTTCATGACAGGAATGGCAGCATGGTTTCCCAGGCTCAAAGAGGAGGCCGTGACCCTGTACTTTTGTTCCCCATACACGGCAGAGCAGAAGGAGCAGGGGGGTTCCAGTCAGACAGAATGAGGTCCGGATAGATTCCAGTCCTGCAACTCAGCACTCGGGACCTGAGTAAATTGCCCTCCGTGACTCAGTTTCCCATCTATAGAATGGGAACATCACATATTGCGTATCTTTCAGAAAGCTGTACGGAAGAGTTTTAATAAACGGAAAGCGCCTGGTGTGCAATATGTTCTCAGTAAAGGGTATTTTTTTATTAACAGGGAGCCTCCTCTAGGGTCCTGCAGTTCAAGCCCCGCCCCCTGTGGCGTGGGCCACCTGCATGTGGCCCCTGCACCCACATCTTCCCCATCATAGCTCTTTTCTGCTTTGCCCGCAGGGCCCAGGGGAACCGGTAATGGCAGCTTCTGCACTGTGCCCGGCCCTGTGCCACCCCTCCCATTCATGGTCACGGCTAATCCCTGCAAGTGTCCTTTGAGATTGGTATTACCTTTGTTGGGGACCAAAGGCAGGTCACCCCCGGACGGGCCACTTCTGCAAGAAGATTACTTTCGGTTAAAAAGCAATCAGGGGTGCCAGGGTGGCTCAGTTGGTTAAGCATCCGACTGCAGATTTTGGTTCAGGTCATGATCCCATAGTCATGGTCTCAGGGTCGTGAGATCAAGCCCCTCATCGGGCTCTGTGCTGACAGCATGAAGTGTGCTTCTGATTCTCTCTCTCCCCGCCCCCCCTTAAAATCAACAAACAAACATTTTTTTAAAAAATAGCGGATTCTCGAAAAACTCTTTATCTCCCCTACAACTGCCTAAAAGAGTTTAGATAGAAGACCTGCTCCAGGAAGAGTGCCATCACCATAGACAAGTTCATTGTAAGAACTAGGTACGGTGGACAGGGGAGGAACCTGGCAAGGCCTGCCTTTTGGTTTTTGGTTTTTGGTTTTCTTAAGGCCTATTTGATCTGTCCTCTATGTCCCATTGTTTCTGAGTGGCCCAGCAAACATGTGTTTACCAAACATTTACTCTTTTTTTTTTTTTTTTTTTTTTATCTTCCCGTGAATTGTATTCCTTCTCTCTGAAGTTCCAGACCCTGTCCCCTTCTCTTAGTTTGGGATGACATAACCACCTCATTGCACCTGTCTTTGGAATTTCGATGTCTGTGTGGATTCCCCGTACATATGCTATGAAATTTGATTTCCCCCGTTAACCTCCAGTCTCATGTCAATTTGCATCTTAGTCCAGCTAGAAGGACCTTGAAGGGGACAGGAATTCTTGCTCCCTGACCATTTCATGGGTGAAGAGACTGGGGCCCAGTGAAGGGTATGGGACTAGAGGCCATTATCGTGTGCTACCATTCCTCCTAGGGCACTGTGTGGTTTAGACAAGTACAGCAAGACTGACTACATAATTGGCCAGGCCCAACGCAAAGAAAATGTGGACGCTTTCATTCAAAAATTATTAACAACTTCTATATGGTGACAACAGAGGCTTAAACCAGTTCGGGGCCATTTTAGTGTGGGGTCCCAAGCAACTGCATGGGTCACAGGCCCACAAAGCCGCTCCTGAGTATAGCCCTTGGATCAGTAGCTGGGGGGAGCAGGTGAGGCCTCAAGGGCAGGTGCAAGCACTCGAAAACATGATGCTTGCCATGTTGCTATGCATGCCACACGGGGAGGGATTTTGCTTTCCTCCTGATGGCAGAGGAAGAAGGAGGATGCCTGAGAGGTAAAGGCAAGTGTTGACCACGTTCATTCGTGTCCTCAGGAGAATCTATTAAAACATTCGGCAACTGTAGAGACTGAGCAAAAGCAGAGGCAACCCTGAGAGGCATTGAGAACACAAGGCTTGAGAATTCATAGAAATCGTAGGGAGGGCTGCGGGCTTCCAAAGGGACTGGGGGGCTGGAGCAAGTTTCCTGGCTGCATGTTGGGTGAGGTTCTGGGGCTCCAGACTGTGTCTACAGGACAGTAGGAGGGGCTCACTGGGGGCACCTCTGCTCCTCAGTCCTGTCACGTATCAGTCGGATATTGGGATTCCACATGGAATCTGCACACTAGAGGGTCACGCTGCTCTCTGACCAACCACTGAGCAGTGGGTGGCTGCGGGTGGAGGACTGTCCCCTGTACCACTTGCACAGGCGTCAGGCCGTTTCTTAGCGAGCAAGTCTGCAGTGTCTTTGGCTCAGCCCAAGGCCGGCTTCCTGAGTCATCCTGGCCTGATGGAGAAACACAGCCTCACGCTGCAGGTCTGGCTCCCTTCAGTGTCTGTGAGTCCAGCAGTATCACTGGAGAATCCTACCGGCAGGTAATGTAAGTAATGTCTCCGGCATCTCCTTGGAGTGGAGCATATAATCCCTGTGAAGGTCTGCAAAGTTCATGGGCATCAGGACTTTCTCTTTGCGGCTTTTATTCACATGTGAGAATCATCTCAAAGGCTTCAGGCCAGATCCAACTCACAACTGGCATGTTATTTGGCCTGTACGGTGTTGAAAACTATTTAGGTATTGAAAAATCAGAGATTCCACATAAAATTTTGAATTTTTTTTATTTATGTTTATTTATTTTTGAGACAGAGAGAGACAGAGCATGAATGGGGGAGGGGCAGAGAGAGAGGGAGACGCAGAATCGGAAGCAGGCTCCAGGCTCTGAGCCGTCAGCCCAGAGCCTGACGCGGGGCTCGAACTCACGAACCGTGAGATCGTGACCTGAGCCGAAGTCGGACGCTCAACCGACTGAGCCACCCAGGCGCCCCATAAAATTTTGAATTTTAGGCTCCTCTTGAGAGAAGCTTTTGGCAACCCTGGCCATTTTCCTACATGTGGCTAAACTTACCTGGGGCAAATGCGGCAGCAGGTGCCTCCTGTACCTGACATCAGTCCTTCACGCACTATGGTCCCCACCCGACCCGCAGCATTCGCTTTATCATCATCACTTGCATTTGCACTTCCACCAGCGATGTGCCAGGAATGCACCCGGCATCCCCACACATCTCCCACGGAGTTGCGGACCTCAGATGTCATTGGGCATATCTCTCACCTGAGCATGGGTTTCTGGCCAGGGCTTAGAACTATGTGAGTTCGCTAAATTTTAGAGTCAAACATTTAATCTTGCTTTCTGCCTTCGTTCCTTCGTTCCTTCCTTTCTTCTTCTTCTTCTACTTTTTTTGCTGTTGTTTCGGATTTTTGTGATGAGAGTGCATGCTATGAGTATGGGGACTTAAGTCTAGACTTCTGCTAGGTCAAAGGGCGTAGGCTTTGCTCGCACTTTTCGTGGATCTTCCCAAGGGCGACCTGAGCCCATTCCTGGGGCTTTGAATCTTTGGGTCCCCATTCTGTCTCTCGCTCTCTTTCTCTCTGCAACGTGAATACAGGAAAAGTCCTGTGTGGTGGATTATCTCATTAGCAACGCCCTCATAGGAGAAGAGTCAATGGATGCTAAGCATGTCAGTAATTACGTTTTTGGTTCGAGGCCAGAGCCCTCTCTCCCTCCTTGGCGGCTTGCCAGCTCCAGGGAGAGACCACAGGCTTTGACAGCCCTGCCTAGAGAGCTGGGAGCCCCAGCCTGCCACTCTAGAGAAGTGAGCTATTTCTGAGTGTGTATGTGGGAAGGGTGGGAAGGCGGAAAGAAAAGTGAGAAAATGTATGTAAGCAAATATTTCGAGGGAAAGAGGGGGAAGTCATCCCGAGACAGCCTTGTAAAATAATTGACGAGATCCCGCCAGAATGAACAGCGGGCCCCGTGTCCCTTTGTAGCCCAGGGAGACATCACTGACTGCCAGCTGCAGTGTCAGTGCCGCCTGGAAGTCCTCGGGAAAATGAAGCCCGTCTCCGTTCCCTTGGCACCCGCCTGGGACTGCGCGTGGCCTGAGCCGCAGAGACGACTGTGATCTACTCCCCTGGGGTTTCCCAGGACCATGCCTGGAACGTGGAGGGTATATGGCCATGCCAAAGAGACTTCAGTGTGGTTTGCTTCCGGGAGCAGTGACGAGGACGAGAGAGGCGGGAAGGAGTGAATTTCATTCTTTAATATGAAAGAAAAACAACCAGAGAAGCTTGCGGCTGAGCAACAATCATTTCTTCCCACCAACCCTTTCCCTGTCTATACACTCAGCAGATTCGAAAACTAGCCCCCTGCCCGCCCGCCCTCCTCCACCTTGAAGGGGCAAATTGAAAAGGTGACCAAGGAGATTCTGAGTGAAGAGTGAAGAAATAGAACAGAGATGTGAGAACATCATGACGGAACTGAATCAGCTGCGTATTGGAGACAAATGTCCACGAGTGACTCAAACCAAGTGAGACTGCACCAAAATTTCAAGACTCTTTCAACGTGCAGGCTTTTCTTTGTTTCGGTAGTTTGCGGAAGTATATAAATCTGCTTCTCATTTATGTTTCTGATTCATGCTCCACTTAAGAGAGCTTGGATTTGATTCCTTTTGGATGTAGCAAAAGCTACCTTTCCCCCCGCCCCGGCTTTGGTTCTCAGTTTAAAAGACCCAGGCACATATAAGCAGTAGCTCAGAAACACACATTTCAACCTGGAAAGCTCAATAGAGCCAGATAGTCTTCTATTGATTAGAATCATTAAAATATCAGAATCTAATGGATGGGAAGGACGTAAGGGATCTTATTTCACCCACAGGAAACCGAGAGAAAGCAGTCGGGGAACCCAGCTTTTATGATAAGCTGGGAACCAGCAGCGTCGATGCCGAGATCACATAATGAACCTTGCTTTATGGTGACTTGGATGTGTTTCTGGGTGTCGGCTATTCATGTGGAGCAGGTGTGGTGTTTCTTCCAGCGGTGGATGCTGCTGGTGGTCCACTCAGATCCCTTCACGGAGCAAGTGTACCTGTCCTCGCCTGCTGTGAGTGTTGGCTGCCAATGGGACACAGCTGCCCCCTCCCACAGGAACAGGAGCCACCCCCACCTCAACATTCCTCAAGATTACAAGCCACCTTGACAGCCACAAACCCGACCAATGACTGAATGACGTGAGATTTTAAAGGTCAGCCCTGGGACGCCTGGGTGGCTCAGTCGGTTAAGTGAACGACTTCGACTTGGGCTCAGGTCAAGATGTCCCCACAGTGGGCTCTCTGCTGACAGCTCAGGGCCTGGAGCCTGCTTTGTATTCTGTGTGTGTGTGTGTCTCTCTCTCTACCCCTTTCCCATCCCCCCCCCCACTCTTTCAATAAATAAAAAATAAATAGATAAACGTTAAAGGTCAGCCCCTTTCCCTCAAGGGGGACAACTCCGGTGCAATTGATGCTCTGGAGCTCCCAGGGGGACAGGCTGAGCTAACCACATCCTTGTTCGGCCCCTCCCGCTGCTCGCCTCAGCTCCCCGGGAGCACTCCCAAACAAGAACCCTGGGGCAGGTTCTGCTCTCTTCCGAGGACTTTTTAGCTCAGACGCCTACTGTCTTCTGAAGGAAGTTCTCTCCAGTCCAGAGTGCTCTGCTGAACTTCTGTCCAACATCCTTGTCCAAGCTCCAGGTGAGTAAATGTTTCCAGTTGACTAACAAGAAAAATGCAAAGTCAAAACAACACTGGATTTCTTTCTCAGCTTAAAAGAATTCCTTTTCGAGTAATACTTCCTTTTTTTTTTTTAAGTTTATTTATTTGAGAGCACTTGCACAGGGAGGGGCAGGGGATGAGGGGGGAGGGGCAGAGAGAGAGGGAGAAAGGAGAATCCCAAGCAGGGATCCCAAGGCAGAATCATGACCTGAGCCAAAATCAAGAGTCAAAGGCTTAACCATCTGAGCCACCCAGGCACTCTTCGAGTAATACTTCCAACCCTCCTCTGTTGTATCCTAAAATGCAAAAGAAAAACAAAACAATAGAAAATGTCTCAACCCAGCAATTCTATTAACCGTGCTTACACAGCTCTTTCTCTTTCCCTCCGCCACCCCAAACTGCTCTTTATCTCCTCCTTATCTAGTTTCCACACAGCTGGAAAGACCATCAGATCTAGAAGGAAAATCAGCAAAACCGTACAGCTTTGTTGTAACAAGATGGCACTTCCTTCTGGACATCCATGTTTAAGCTCTTTGTCATTTGTATGATGGTGCTCGGGAGGTGATTCCCTGTTGGGGATCCATCCTGTTCTCGGAATTTTTATGTGGGTGGGAAGGACCTTGAGAACATAGTGACCATTTGCTGAGCGGAGTGTGGAGCTGTACTACATAACATCATGTGGCTTAGACCGTTGGTCAGAGTGACAGACACACTATCCCCCAGGGTGTGGGGGGCATAGGACTAAACACCTTTCCGCTTGAACCACACCGTGGGCAGAGGGCAGCACTTCAGACAGCAAGTAAGTAGGTAATTGTTGACCATCTGCAATGAAAACAGTGTGTGCAGGTTCGGATGGGCTTGGGAAAACATTCTCAACCTAACGCTCAATATTACTGAGGGCTCCATCTTCTGGTACATGGACATTTGTAGCAGATGCTGTTGATGGGCTTCCTGAGGGCTTTCCCCCACCACAGGAAATTGCTTAGTTGCGGTGGAAGAGACTGGGAAGTACAGGAGAGTAGGACAGTTACCATCAAACTAGGGGGGATGGGAAGAGTTTCACAATATCTTGGCTCCTTATTCAGCTGTGAGACCCCTCTGAGCCAACAGGTTCCTCCTTATGGAGGAATCCCAAGTCGGTGGGATTAAGCACCCCCCCGTCCCTCCCCCCCCCCCATTTCGGTTCCGTAGGGTCACCTCTAGAGAAACTACCTGCATCCAAGTCCTCATACTGGGTCTGCCTTGGGGGAACTCAAATAAGATCACATCCGTCCATTCATTCACCCATCCCCTTACCCATCCACCTGTCCTACTATGATCCCCCCTTGGGTTCCAGCTACTGTACTTGGGCATGGGCAGCAGAGAGGGACTCAAGAAAGTACAAAGCTGAACAAGATGTTCTCTCTCCTTCCAGAGATCTCTCAGTCTACCTGAAATAAATAATCACCACACAGTGGGGCAGTGCCAGAAAAGATAGAGACACAAACTGCTGTAAGAACTTGGAGGGGAAAACAACAGCCTGAGACATCCAAGGAAGCTTTACGAGCAGGCACCTTGTCTGCCCGTCTTGAAGGACACTTAAGTAGTACGCTGGAATGATGCCTTGCAGGAAGAGGGAGGATCCAGGGTTGGCATAAAAGGTAAAAGCTGACATACAGTTGAAAGTACACTTTTGATACTAGAATCCTTCTCAGCATCACTGGCAGTGTCTAAAATTTTCTCTCTTTCAGCAAGATAATTTTTTTAATTTTTAAAAAAATTCTTAATGTTTATTTTTGAGAGAGAGAGAGAGATGGAGTATGAGTGGGGGAGGGGCAGGGAGAATCCAAAGCAGGCTCCAAGCTCTGAGCTGTCAGCACAGAGACCGACACGGCCTCGAACCCACGATCTGTGAGATCACGACCTGAGCCGAAGTCAGACACTGAACGTACTGAGCCACCTTGGCGCCCCTCAGCAAGATACTTTTTGTCAATTAAATTCTTACATAATGTAAGTCCACTGATATTTATTAAGTGAACAAAGAAAGAGCAAGGATTTCCAGGTGGAGGGAGGAGAAGGTGAAAAGGCATGGAGGTATAAATGCGCAATTAGTTAGGCTTCTGGAGTGCAGGGTGAGTGGTGTCGAGTAGGCAGGTGGGGGCCAGATTGCAAAAACCACTAAATACCATTTTAGAGAACTTGGAGCTTGTCCTTTGGGCTTATGGTGGCACCACTGTAATGGCCCTAGAGTGATCTTTTAAACCACTTAAAATGTTTTTGTGTGTGTAAACAATACCTATGTAGTAGGATACTGTTTTTTAATCTACTCTGTCAGTGGATAAAACTCTTCTTTTAATTGGTATATTTAGATGATTCACATTTAAAGTGAATATTGATTTGGTTGAATTAATGACTACCATATTTGTACCTGTCTTCTACTTGTCGTTCTTAATCTTTGGTGCTTTAAAAACATCCTCCTCCCCTTTCCTGCCTTCTTTGGTTTTAACTGAGCATTTTCTATGATTCCAAATTATCTTCGCTCTTAATATATCAATTACATTTCTTTAAAAAGTATTTTTAGTCATGGCCCTAGAGTTTAGAATATGCATTTACAACTAATTCAAGTCCACTTTCAAACAACAGTATACCGCCTCACAGGTAACACATGCCTTGTACCAGTATTCCCAATTCCCCACTCCCATCACTTATAACAGTGCCCCCATTCAGTTCACTTCGAGCCATCTTGGACGATGAACTGGAGTGAGACAAAAATAATCTCAAATAATCTCAAATAATCTTGGAGGTAAGAGCCCGTCTGTGGTAGATTGTTTGTAAAGATGGCTAAGACGATTAATTATACCCATCCCTGCACAGTGCCCCTTTGCAAGGTGACTTTGCAACTTCTCGTCATTCCTCCACCCTTGGAATATGGGCTCGGCCGCATGACGCTTTGACCAATGGGTGTTGGCAAATGTGCCACGGGCATTGGGGCTTGGCCTCTTATAATTGGTGCATAAAAGCTCAAAAGCAGATCATCCCTGTTGAGAGCCTTGCTCAGTTCTTTCACAAAGAAACAAAGAAAACTTCCTTTTGCACATTCCCAGTTGTGGTCTGCGAAGCACAGACCTGTTGTTCTTGCCCCAGTGTCCCTTCTTCTGCACAGCTGTTAGCACACCGGCCCCCATCCATCACAGCTCCTTAGCTGCTGTGTTCATTTTCTGGAGGCTTCCAGCAGACAGCCTACTGCTCACTGGCCTTTTAATAGCAATGGGAAAACCCTGGCTCCAGTCACTGCTCTGGTCCTTGGGATTCACGAACACTTACGAACCTATCCATTTTATTTAGAAACAGCCAGAACACCGTGTGCCAGCCACCTTGCCCCCACCATACACACCTTGAATAGAAAGTAGGCAGGGCCTGAAGGTTTACAGCTGATGATTTAGAAGGCAGGGGGGAGCCCAAAGGAGCGCAGAGACGTCCTTGGAGCTCAGACCCTGCAGAAGTGGGCTTGCAGCCTCAGGGGGATGGTCCTTCCCTCCACCCCCAACACCCTGCTCATTCCCAGAAGACTTTGGTGCCAGCAGCACTTAACCACCAGGTTGCAATGTATAAAAATTTAAGGAGTCTGCTGTCTCAAAGGAATGAATCCCAGATCATTTGTTAATACTTCTGCCCCCACTTTTGTTCTTTCTTTCTTCCCTCTCATAACCCTTATTTCTCCAAGGAGGTTCGTTTTTGGAACGTATTCTGGAGAAAGCCTGAGGCAGGCATAGCCATTGCTGGGCCCGCTGCAGGGCTGGACAGTTGCAGCTACCCAGGCATGAAGCCCACCTTGCCTACTGGAGGGTCTGAAGCCCTTTAGAGGCCCTCTGTGGTCCTGGACAGGGCTTTCCGAGGCTTTGTTCCAGGTACCTGGGGAAGGGCAAGCAGGCTTCACTGGAAGGCCGAAGGGTAAGGGGACCCTGGCTCCCCCTCACCCACCTCGGCCTCATGTCAGCCTCCTAACTTGGAAGGGCAGTCAGGGAATCAGGTCATCTGGTCTTCACTGGTGAGAGTCAAAACCAACATTCCTGTTGGGGTCTGAGCACTGTAACCCCGCTGGCCCGGGAAAGCCCACCAAGAGGCGATGTGGCATGGTGTCAGAAACGTGGTCTTGGGGCAGACAGGCTGGAACTATTGGCTATGTGGTCTTGGCCAAATTACTTAACCCTGCTGTGGCTCAGTTTATTCATCTGTGCAATGGGATTATTGACTGTTGTCAAGCTTAAAGGTAATATAAAAAGTAAAGCCATTGCCATATAAACATTCAGCCAAAGAAAACAGAAGGAGTTGATGCTCTCAATATTATTATAGCAAAATAGTGGTAATAATAGTAAAATATTAATAATAATAATAAGAGGAATCATTATTAATGCTGGGGGTACCAAATCTGGTTGAGGCACGTATACATGCTGCAGTCTATGAACAACAGAGTCAGGAATGCAGAAGCCAAGGAGATGGGGACTTGGGACAGGGCAGGGGGCAGGATCTCAGGGCCACGTCCACCAGGCTCTCCACTGGCCCCATCCGATTGTCACTCCCTTCTCCTCCTTTGCTGTGCAGGACTCCAACCCCTGGCCAGTTCTCAGCCATCTGCCTCAGTTTACCCGCACATGTGTTTGACAGGGAATGGACGGTAGCATTTGGCTGTGGGAGGCTGGTTGTGCCCACCTCCTGTGCCACAGGGTTTGACTGGGTCCTGGATGGCCCTTGGCACTTCCCCCACAGTGTCTCTTTGTGTCCTGGCCTTCGGGGGCACAGTCTCTGGGGTTCACCAGGGCGGAGCTCCTTCCTGTCAGCACAGTGGCTCCTGCCACTGTGCATAGCATCCTAACGAAGACAAAAACGATGAGTCAAATCAAACAGCTGTCCCCAGAATTACTGGGCAGGAGGAGGCCCAGGCTCCATTCGTTAGCAAAACCAGTCCTGGTCATTATCTTTAATACAGAGACGGAGTCTTCTCTGCATGTTCATTTACTCCGTTCACTCTTCGTGGGCCTAGGATTTGGTTCAGAAATCAGGTCAACAGTTTCGGCGTTGCAATTTGTTGACAGAGTGGTTTTAAAAATGTTCCTACGTTCTTGTTCTGGCACTGTGGAAAAAAACACTTGGCCTGAAAGCCTAGAGATCGGAGTTTGAATTCTGACTGAGCCACTATCTAGGTGACCACGGGGAAGGTGTGTGAAGGTGTCTTCATTTGGGTTCTTCCAAAAGCTGACCCTGAGATAAAGACGTGGGTGCAGGGAGCTTATCCGGGTAACACGGTGGGGAGGAAGAAGCAGGGTGGAGAAAATAACAGCAGCGGGTATGGTAACCGTCGATCAGCGGGCATCGGTCCTGCTGGGGCACATCTGAAAAACCATGATGAACACTCTTAGAATTCTCCCAGAATCCTGGGGGCCTGTGGCATGAGCCAGTTGATTCCTAGGTCCCTCTTGAGGGTCGCTCCGGGTATATCAATGCCTCCAAATGTCACTTGTGCTTGTGGCGGAGCGAGTTCTCACGTGCAGGAGAAAGTCTCGGGTAAAGAGGAAGGACCACGTGTCTATCAGAGGTGGCCACCTCATGCAGGAACTGTTTCCCACAGCTGCAGGTGAGCTCAGGAGGGTGCAAGGGAGGAGGTGGGGCACCAATCACACTCACCACAAGGGCGAAACTATCACGTGAGACGGGAGGGCGCAGGAGTGTCTGAGCTCATTGTTCAGCATCTATGAAATACGTATTTTATGTTCTCCGTGTCCAGTTAACCACCTTTGGCTAAGCATCCCCACTTGGAAGGTGCCCAGCAAGTTTGCTGCAGCCCAGGTGGCTGGTGAAATCCAACATTCCTTTTCTCCTTCTTCCTCAGTGAGAGGATTTCTAGTTGGGTACATGGTCACACAGAAAACAGACCATGTATCCAGCCTGTCCTGAAGACGGGCGTGGTCATGAGATTCAGAACGGACTAAGGTGATGTAACTGAAATGATGGCACAGCTATTTCTGGGAACCTTCTTTCAAAACAGCCTGTGCGTGCCCTTTGCCCTTCTCCCTCTTCTGGTCACTTCCTCCACCTTGTGCATGGAATGGAATGTCAGGCTTACTTGCTTGGGCCACACAGGAGTGGAACTACAGGGAGCTGGAAGGAGGCTGGGTCCCTATAGACTTCATCAGAGAGCTCATCACACAAGCCCCCAGCTGAAGAGCTCCAACTATTACCTAATAGAGCGATACCCTTTTATCTTGTCTAAGCCATGATGCTTTGTGTCTCTTCCTACAGACTAACTTCATCTTAATGGATATAGTTGCTCGTGGTTCTAATTGTCCCCCCTGAACTCAATGTTTATTTTCTTTAAAAATAACTAAGCATGGACAGACCAATGGCAAGCAAGGAGATTGAATGAGTAAGCAAAAATCTCCTGACAAATAAAAGCACAGAACTAGATGGTTTCACTGGTCCTATGATAATACCAATCCTCAAGCTTTTCTTAAAAAAAATAAAGAGGGAGGAATATTTCCAAACATATTTTATGAGGCCAGTATTATCCTGATACCAAAGTCAGATAAGGACACTATAAGGAAAGAAAATTCTAAGCCAATAGCCTTGATGAACACAGATGCAAGAATCCTCAACCAAATAATAGCAATTAAGTTTAAGAGCACAGTAAAATGATCATACATCATTATTCAGTAAGATTTATTCCTGGGATGTAAGAACGGTTCAACACCCACAAATCAATCAGTGTGATACACTGCATTAACGGAATGAAGGGTAAAAATCATACGATCATGTCAATATGTGCAGAAAAAGCACTTGACAAAATTTAACATCTTTTCATGATTAAAACTGTCGACAAAGTAGGTGTAGAAGGAATAAACTTCAACAGAACGGCCAAATATGACAAGTCCGTAATTAACATCATATTCGACAATGAAAGAGGAATAAGGAACATTAGGACCACAAGGTAAGTACTTACTCTTTCCGCTTTTATCCGACATGGTACTGGAAGTACCGCCACAGCAATTAGGCAGGAAAAAGGAATAAAAGCATCCAAACTGGAAATGAAGACATAAAATTGTCTGTCTGCAGATGACCTTATCTTATGTATATATAACCCTAAAGACTCCACTGAACAGCTGTGAGAACTAATAAGTGAGCTTAGTAAATGTTCAGGATAAAAAAATTAACATTCAAAAATCAGTTGGGTTTCTATGCACTAACACACAAACTATCTGAAAGCGATCCCATTTATAACAATATTACAAATGACAAAATCCTTAGGAATAGACTTAACCAAGGAAGTGAAAGACCTATACATTGATAAGACATTGGTGAGAGAAAGTGAAGAAGACAATTTAAAAGATATTCCCCTTTTTGGGATTGGAAGAATTAATATCGGTTAAATGTCCCTACTACCCAAAGTGATCTACAGATTCAATGCAATCTCTGTCAAAATTCTGATGTCACTTTTCACAGAAATTTTTGAATCCTAAAATTCTTATGGAACCTCAAAAGCCCTGATTAGTATTCTCGAGCAAGAAGAACAAAGCTGGAGGCCTCATACTTTCTGACTTCCATGATGTTACAAAGCTATCATGATCAAAACTATGTGGCACTGGCATAAAAAAACATACATAGAACAAGGTACTTAGGAACTGAGTAGAGAGGCCAGAAATAAACCTATACATTACAATCAGCTAATCTTCAACAGGGGTGCCAAGAATATACAATAGGCAAACAATAATCTCTTTTTTTAACGTTTATTTATTTTTCAGAGACAGAGAGAGACAAAGTATGAGCGGTGGAGAGACAGAGAGAGGGAGACACAGAATCCAAAGCAGGCTCCAGGCTCTGAGCTATGAGCACAGAGCCCAACGCAGGGCTCAAACTCAAGAATAGTGAGATCACGACCTGAGCCGAAGTCAGGTACTTAACCTACTGAGCCTCCCAAGTGCTCCCAAGAATAATCTCTTTAATAAGTCGTGTTGGGAAAACTGGATATCCACGTGCTAGAGAACATAACTGGACCCCTATCTTACACCAATCAAAAAAAAAATAAACTCTAAATGGATTAAAGACAAAGAAAGTTTAGGGAAAAGGATCAGGAATCATGCTGGTCTCCCCTGCCCTGTTTGGAGGTTGCCGTCCTCTTCCTGTGTGTGGCCAGACTTCCATGAAGCCCTTAACTGTCTGCCTGCTGGAATACCTGAACATCTGGGGACTCTGGCTTCACCTGTTACCAATAGCCACTGGCCTCCAGACACCTTCGCTGTTAAGAAAGATCATTATCTTTGCGCCCCACATGCTGTTGGGACCATCTTGCCCTCAGAGCTCTAGGTAGGTGTACCCGAAGCTACATGTTCCCACTGCTCACCTCAGGGTTCACATGATGCTGAGAGGAGTCCCCACATGTGACACCTGCCACTCCCAGTGTCTGCGTCCTCCCGCTCCCTAACTGAGGCCCTCCCAGGCGGCACAGGAGCTTGCTCAGCCTGGGCATGGCAGCCTACAAGTGTGGGGGTTTCACACCCGAGGGACAGCTCTCACCCAAACAGGGGGCCTCTAGTTAAAGTTAGCTTTCTATTCCTCCTGGGACAACCCTGAGGTTGTTCTACATAGTTCCTCAGAGAACTATTCCTGGCAGGGGGGATCACCAGTTGACCACGGTGGAGACCCACTCATTAACACACTCCCATCTCTGGATCACCTCCCTGAGCAAACCACATGCACCCAAATCCTTATTTCAGAAGCCGCTTTGGGTGAACATGGACACTACCACAGCCTAGAGAGATCCAAAGCCTTCTTCAGAATCTCCACCAGTCTCGAGGAGCTCTCAGGCCTCTGTTCCTGGCTCACCCATTCAGACCTGCTGTCCCTACTTGTCCCCACACACCAGTGTGATCGTGGAACCAGCCCCTCGCGGGTGCCTGGCACATCCATCCGCACTGGGTTCTTCTCGAGTTCTGTAGACTTCACTACAGACTCTGGGCTGCAGGATTCACATGACTTTGCCCTCTCTCTGGCCTCCCCTCCTCCATCCTATCACCTCTCCTCCCACAACCCCTCCCTCCTGCTCACCCAGGAGCTCTCGGCTCTCCTCCCTCTGCTCTGCAAGGTCGTGTAGCCTGGACGCTGTGGCCTCCACACCCAAGGAGCTGAACCAAGCCTATGAGGTTGTTGGCGGAACAAAGAGCAGTCAGCAGGACCCGCTTTCCTCAGAAGAAGGTAAGGTGGCTTTTGTCTGTACTACGCATGTTGACACAGAGCATGTGATGAGATGTGTGTTGCCCAAGGTCCCAGAGGGAAGTAAGTGGCTGTGGCATATCTGCTGGAGCCCACCCATATCCCGTCAACACGTTTCCATACTAAAATCTGCCTATGGCAACCCCGTGAACTTTCCACCTAAGTGCCCCATTTCCCAAGGCCACAGAGTTAGCAGCCTCGACTGATGATGGAAGGGTGTTGGTGGACATCTCTCACAGGGAACAGCTCTGTGCCTCCTTTCCCACAGCGCTAACTGCTGGCTAACTCCTGCCATATCTTTTACTCTCCCTCATTTCCCCAAGATGAGGTCTCTTGGCCTTATCTCCCAAATCAACTACCTGCCTCCGACTCCTCCTGTCAGAGTCTGTGTGTGGGTGGGGGGAGAGATCACAGAAGAAGACAGTGGCAGAGCTGGAATGTGAACCCATGTCCGGCTGACCCCAAAGTGATGTTCTTTCCAACACTCCACGTGTGGTCCTCATCGGATCTCCCCAGCATTTCTGCCTGTTGCCTGGTTCCCAGCATCTCCTGATAGTCAGGATGCTATTCAGTTCCTGACTGACGGTCCCTTTCTCCCAGGGTCCTATCTAGTTTCCAGTCACTCCCACCCTGACTTTCTGGCCTTGTCTGGGGACCACACGCTGAGCTGGGAGCTCTCATCCTGAGACCGTGGGAAACCCTCCTCACCCTGATACTGTGGGGGTGTAATTATTCGTGGCTGTGGTTTGCCTGTGGCCTGGAGTTTTCCAGGCTCTTTGCAATCATTTAGATGCAACCTGCCCAACGTTTCTGTGATGTGGCCAGAGGAAATTGCCTCTTTGCTTTCTTGGCTCCCTCCTTAATGCCTTTGAAACGGGCCACCCTGGCCCAGTTCACAGCCTGTGAGGCTCATCTGTCTGCAGTTACGTGACCCCACCCCCACCCCTCACAAGAAAAACTAATCAGAGCTAGAACCGCCATTCCCGAGCAGGGGAGTCGATCATGGTTTCAGCAGGCCCTGTAAGGGTCACCGGTACAGCCAACACTATGGATCAGGGGCACTCGGATGTCATACATGGTGACGGGGGCCTGTTCCTGATTCACTGGCCAAGTGGGGTCCCTCCCAGGGGTTCAGTCTGTCGTAGGACACTTCCTACACCCTCCCAGCTCCTAACTGTATAGAAGTCTGTTCCTGGGCCAGAGAACCTGGCTGGGGGTGAGGTATAATAAAGTATCAATGGTGATGATGGGGAGAACCAAAGAACCACATACAGAGATGAGCTTGCTCTTCAAGCCCATTCAAAGCTTTCACTGAGAAGTTCGTTTTGCCCCTCCCATCTGTCAGCTGGTCCCACTGAGGACGGGGACCAGCCTGGGGACTCCCAGAGGATAGGACATTAGCACTGTCCTTCCCCCAAGTGAGAAGCAAGCAGAAATCTGGAGGCGAGCCTGGGTGTGAGGCCAGGGGCTACTTGCTATTTGAGGAAGGGGATGCTTCCTAGCTGGACACAAAAGTTCACCAGGTGGCTTAGTTGGCAGGGAGGAGAGCGCACAGAGAGGGAAATGTAGCTGGGATGTGATTGTTGGATGTACACATACAATAAAAATGCAATGCAATCTAGCCAGAACACCTCTGCATTTGGCTATGAATGTCTAACAACAGTATACTAGAAAGAGGGTTCTGGGTGCCCATAAATTCATACTTACTGAAAATTTAATGGGTTCCTTAGTTTCTCTAAAGCTTTCCGAAACCTCAAATTTTACTTTCACCTTTACGGTTATTTCTTTAACGACAGACATCCTGAATAGAAGGGCGATGCAATCGCCACCTTGGCCCTTGGCCCTTCTCCTGAGAAAACAGATTGTCCCTCATGTTCTTGTTGGTGGGGTTACACCGGCATTGATAAGGTAGACGGTTAAAAACCCACATCACTCAGCATTGCTAGTCAGAATGTAAAATGGTGCAGCTGCTATGGAAAACATTATGGTGGTTCCTCAAAACATTAAAAATAGAATCACCATATGATCCAGCAATTCTACTCCTAGTTATATACCCCCAAAGAATCGAAAGAGACTCGAACAAGTATTTGTGCACCAAAGTTCATTGCAGCATCATTCACAGTAGTGAAAAGGTGGAAAGAGCCCAAGTGTCCATTGATGAATGAACTGATAAACAAAATGTGGTATATACCTACACATAGTGGAGTACTATTCAGCCTTAAAAGGGAACGATGTTCTCAAACATGGTTGAAACCTGAGTGTATTATGCTAAGTAAAATAAGCCAGACCCAAAGAACAAGTGTTATATGATTCCATTTATAGGAAGTACCTGGAACAGACAAATTCATAGAGACAGAGAGCAGAGCGGTGGCTCCCAGGGGGTGGCAGCGGGGGTGCATGGAGAGTTAGTATTTGATGGGCACAGAGCTTCAGCTGGGGATGCTGCGAACTTCTGGAGATTGATGGTGGTGGTGTTGCTTAATGCTACTGACTTATACACTTGAAAATGGTTAAAACAGTAAATTTTATGTTATGCATGTTTTACCACAACAAAAATGTTTTTTAAAAAACCCATTCATGGGGCGCCCCGGTGGCTAGGTTGGTTAGCATCTGACTCTTGATTTCAGCTCAGGTCATGATCTCATGGTTAGTGAGATCGAGCCCCACATTGGGCTCTGCACTGACAGTGTGGAGCCTGCTGGGGATTCACTCTCCCCCTCTCTCTCTGCCCCTTCCCTGCTCATGCTCTCTCTCTCTTTCTCAAAATGAATAAACTTCAAAAAAAATTAAGCCATTCTTTGAGCATGTTTGTGATGTATACTTTCATTATGTGTACAAAAATCCTTTCATTTAATCCTTCTAGTTTCTCTACATGAATTACAACACAGCACTAATAACCCTCTGTTTTGTGCCCAGCGGGGCTTCTTCGCCAAGCAGGTACATTTCACTACATGGTTTCAGGATCTGGACTTACCATCAGCTTTTCTTGGGTGGTGTTACAGGGAGGGAGTGTGAGACCTGGGGGTTCCTGATGCCTATTCCTTTATTCTGTCAGTGATCTACTTTCCTGGAAGAAAAAAGGTTAAAATATGCTGAAAAAGACTGCAAAGATTGCCCAAACATCTTGGGTAGCAAATGGGTCATAAAGAAGATGGAAAATGCAAAATGAGCTTCGATGAGTAAGGTATACGTGAATCAGAAGCAGGGGACAGAAATACATCTGAAATCTGGGCAGGCTTAAAAATTAAGGGAAAATGGTGCTTAGCAAAGTTATTTGTGGTTTTTCAAACTCAGATAAAGAACAATAGAAAAATTGTTCCAGATGTTCAATGAACCTTGGAACAGAGCCAGGCCCACCCTACCCAGTGCTGTCTGAGGAGGGAGAGAGAAAGGGAAAGAAGTAATAAAAGAGGATGGAGGGTTGCTTCTGGTGTGTATATTTAACTGTGAAACTAAACACAAATGATGGAGGACGACAAGTTCTCTGAGCCTGCGAAGCAAGGAATACCAGGGCGACCTGAGTTCCTGAATTTAAAATTACAGGAAAGACATTTAAATTAGCTCCAGTGCTGCACATTGGGTACCTTTCCTCTGCAGGAATTCAGGGTTAGAGAGATTCCTGTAGGGTGTACTGGATTCTTCCTCTCTAATTGCACTCGGGTTGCTTTATGCGATTCTTCATATTTTGGCATTGTTTTCTGAATTGAAAATTTTGTCATGTTAATTTATTTATAGTCTAATAGAGGCTCAAAATGCATAGATTTTTACTGATGAGCCATAGTAATTAATTTGCTGCTGAGCACTGGAGTTCTCATGAGAATGCTGTGGGTGAGTTTCTGGTAGTTGTTAGTCGTTGCCATAAGATCGGGTTGAATCAGCCCCCTACTGTCCTACAGAACATATCTGAGTTTAGAATAAAATGGTTGCTATCTAAAGCTGCCCAAGAAAGTTTAAATAAGCTGAAAAAAAGGCACACTACCACTCAAGGAGTGCCTCAAACTCCACCAGCTCTCCAACACTAAGGTTGCCCGTATGTGCCAAAGCAACTGGCAGTTCATTCAGTACTCGCTCAATGCCAGCCTGGGGGGGGGGTGCTAGCAAAAGAGGACTTCAGACTTTAAAGAATTCCCAGGCTAGTGGGGGCTGACTATGAACAATCAGTCATCATATAATCTCTTAAATGTTATTACAGAAGCTGTGCACAGGGCTTTAGGAACTCAGGTGATCTAGTGAACAGTTCTCTTTGTGTGCCTGTGCATATGTGCAGGTGTGTGCGTGTGTGTGTGTGCGTGTGTGTGTGTGTGTGTGTGATCAGAGGAGACCCCAGAGAGACATTTGTCTTCTGTGTTAAAGAACGAATAGATTTTCAGAAGGCAAGAGTAGGGGCAATTCCAGAGGGATTGCATGCAGAGAGGGAACCACATGAATAGAACTGATCATGATTCAAGACAAAATATAGTTTTTGTGAAGGAAACAGGATTGATTAAAAAACAAAAAAAATAGCTTGTCCTCCTCCTCTTCTCCTCTCACTTCCCCCTTTTCTTCCCTTCTCTTCCTGTTTTTCCCTTCCATTCTCAAAACGCAATTCACTCTGCAGCCATTAGGTGGGGCAAAGCAAGTAGGCACTCTTGCCCAAGGTGGTCATGGCAGCCCAGAGGAGCAGAGCTCAGGCCAGTGCAAGGGCACTCACCTGGGGAGCCATCAGGAGATCTGGTGTGGGGTGATGGCATATGCACAGAGGGGCAGCCAGGCATGGTGAGACAGAGCTGGCAGAGAGAAAGGTGTTCTCCTAGAGGAACACCTAACCTGAGGTGAGGAGGGTGTCCAGACAGTGGCAGAGCAAGCAAGGTGAGAGAGACGAAAGGCAGACAACAAACTCAAGATTGCACTCATTGGTCAAGTTCATTTATTCATTCAACTAAAGTGCATGGAGCACATACCGAGTTCCTCATCCTGGAATCAGGGAGGCACAGATGAGCAAGGTGGGCACAATTTCCACTCTTACAGAGCTTAGGGTCTTTGGGGAGAAACTGCCCAAAACTAAGGGAGGAAGAAACTAATATTTCTTGCAAAAATGTAGGCCTCATAACGTATATTGGCTGCAAATAAGACCAATGAAAATCGTACTCAAATGCTTACTGCCAGTGTGAGTGGAGTGACCCAACACCACCATCCCAAAAGGATCACAAACAGATCACGTCCAGAAACATTTGTCTAGATTTGCCAACACTTAACCAATTCTTTGCTCCTTAATGGTTCTTCCATTCCGCTATTCCAGGTTCTCTTTTGTTTTCCTGCTGAAGCACATACTTTAGTGTTTCTTTCAGAACATATCTATGGCCTTGCTGGCATTTTTGGGTCATAGTTTAGCTAGCATAGAAGTTTGGTTGGAGAGTTCTTTTCCTTCAGCGTTTTGAAGGCACCACTTTGTTTGGAGGCAACCATAATTCTTTTAAGATGCCTGCTTCCAAAAGAACAGCCAAGCACATTGACAGCAATATTTCTTTTATCTCTAGCACCTTTTGGGATAATCTATTTGTATTTGATGTACTGTTATTTTATTACATTATAACAAGGTGTGACTTCATTTTTATTTAATCTGAGATACAAAGTTCAGTCTAAGAACTTTGATTCTTTATGTCTTTGAACATGATTCTTCTCCATTCACTCTATATTCTCCTTGAGGTTATGTTGGTCCTACTCAGTCTTTTATTCATATCTCTTCATTTTTCTTTCATATTTTCCATCTCTTTTTCCCTCTGTGCAATTACTGGGTGGTTATCTCAGCTCTACCTTTTTTTCTATTAATTTTCTTTTCCCCTATATCAACTTGTCCAATGATTTTTTTGAAAATGGCTTTATTGAGATATAATTCACATACCACAAAATTCACCATTTTAAAGTGTATAATTTGGTGGGTTTTAGCATATTTACAAGCTTGCACAGCTATCATCACAATGTAATTCCATTTTCATCATCTCAGAAAAGATACCCTTTATCCATTACTAGTGACTCCCCATTTACTCCTCCCTCTATCCTCTGGAAACCAGTAATTTACTTTCTACCTCCATAAATTTACCTACTTTTGATATTTCATATACATGGAATTATGTAACATGTGATTGTTTGGTCTGGTTCCTTTCACTTAGTGTTATGTTTTCAAGGTTCATCCATGTTGTGGCATGTTTTAATACTTCATCTTTGTATTTTGGGGGGGCTGAATGATAATCCATGGTACAGATAAACCATATTTCACTTATCAGTTTATCAGCTGATGGACATTTGGGTTGTTTCCACATTTGGCTGTTATAAACAATGATGTTATGGTTATTCGTGTACAACTTTTTGTGTAAACATATTTTCAGTTCTCTTTGGTATCTACCCAAGAGTGAAGTTGCTGGGTCATAGGTTAACTCCATATTAAACTTGGCGAGGGACTGCTGAACAGTTTTCCACAGAAGCTGCACCATTTTACATTCCCACTAGCAGTTTATAAGGGTTCCAATTTCTCCACATCATTGCCAACACTTGACATCGTGCGTCTTTTTTATTATAGCTCTCCTTGCCTTGCAGGTGAGAAGTGGTATGTCACTATGGGTTTGATATGCATCTCCCTAGTAACCAATGATATTGAGCATCTTAATGTGTTTTTCATTGACTATTTGCATATCTTCTTTGTAGAAATGTCTACTCAAATCCTTTGTGGCTTACTTGTCTTTTGACTATTGAGTTGTAAGTATTCTTTATATATTCTGGATGTATATATAACTCGCAATATATACTGTACCATTCCAGGGTTGTCTTCAATTTCTTGATAGTATTCTTTGAAGCACAAACGTTTTAAATTTTGATGTAGTCAAATTAATCTATCTTTTCTTTGATTGCTTGTGCCTTAAGTGTTCTAAGAAATCTTTGCCTAATCTAAGGTGATGAAGATTTACACCAGTTTTTTCTTCTTGGGGTTTATAGTTTTAGCTCTTAGATTCATTTTGGGTTAATTTTTGTATCTAGTATGAGGTAGGATTCCCGATTCATTCTTTTGCACATAGATATCAACTTGTTGAAAACTTCTTTCTCCAGTTGAATTGTCTTCGCACCTTTGTCAAAAATCAGTTGACTAACAAATGTAAGGGTTTATTTCTGGACTCCTAGCTCTCCATTGAGCTATGTTTGTCCTTCTGCCAATATCACACTGTCTTGATTACTGTAGCTTTGTGGTAAGTTTTGAAATCAGAAATTAGTTCAACTAGCAACATTAGCAACACTAGTGGGGTTTTCTTGACTCCTTCCTGGCAAAGCAAAGAAAAAGAACAGAACTCCCTCCTGGAAGAGTTCTCCTATAAAGACTTCCTTTCTGGAATGTAATAAAAACAACAGACACTAAGTTGACTGTCTACTTACATTGTCTTGTTTATTGTTATTTTTATTATTTTCATTTTACAGATGAGGAAATAGAATATGCTAGATGTATTCCAGCTGCCCCTCCAGACTCACACTCTGTGCTCCAGGGACTTGCCTCTATGGGGTCTTTAGCCTCTGGCTTCCAACTGACTTTGGCAGGGGAGTTCCTGAAGAAGGTGAGAGGTGGGATGCTTGAGGCCAGGGCTCTCTCTCAATGAGCATGCTTCTGTCTAGCCTATACCCTTCTCAAAGCAGGTTGTTCCCTACAACTCCCTTCTTCTGGGTTCTGGAAATCACACTGACCCCAAACCCCTCTATGAGATAGAGGTGGTGACAACTTCTGGGAATTGTAGCTCCCCACCCCCGCTCGCCACCCATGTGGGTCGATGAGTCTTAGAGCTTTAGCTGAGTGAACCCCTTCTCAGTGTCACCCGTTCAGCAGGCTCGGGAAGATGCACTCTGAGGAAGGCCTCAGGGAAGATCCACCTGATGGGGCAATTTCTAGAAGCACTTACTCTGAGGTTCTTTGCCGAAACATGTAATATTAATGGTAGTAGTAGGTGAAGCGACTCCTAGCAAAGAAGCTTGGGAAAGCATAACGGAACTTCCAGAGGTGAAGTGCAAGGCCATGGAACTCTAGCTAAAGACTCTGCCTTGAAAGGCCATTGGACTCTGCCAAGTTTGGAAAACCACTTCGTCTTTCACAGCAAACTGAGAGTGAGGGAAAGCCATAAGTCAAATGTCAAGGTAACTCCTAGCAGATGAGCCCATTAGCAACACTTCTGAGACATGCAGCTTTTGAGAACCTTGTGAGGGACTTTGAAATGATCTGGGCAGGATTCAAGTGTCTTCTTGGAGAATGCTTTGTGGAGAAAGGGAGGCAACACCTATGCAGAACTTGGAAATTACAGCATTTCCCTACTACAGAGTGTTCTAGCATGCCCACTGCACAACAGCATGTTACTCCACCTTAGAGCCTTTAAAAACTTAACCCTTTGTTTAGGAAAAGTTTCTCAGACCTAAATATTTCAGTGGACCCCAACAAATCTTTGACCTGGAGCTCACATTTTGTTCACCTGATGTGCACATTTTGTCATTTTGCCTTATCAATTTTTTTTCTCTCTTTCCGTTTATAAGGTTGAACCGTATGAAATATATACATTATTCATTCCTTTCTTATTTTTGCCAGACGTTTGAGAGTAAATTGCAGAGACCAAGACCCTAGACCCCTAAATACTATACATGTACCTTCTAAGAAAAAGGACATTCTCTCACATAACCGTATTCAGGAATAAAATTTGAGGAATTAACATTGTTACAACTGCTAATGGCCCCAATGCCATTTTTTGTAGCAACACTTGCCCCCCACAATGTAGGACACAATCCAGCATCACACCTGGCACTTAGATGGCAATTTTGGAACAATTTGGTTGGTACTTGAGTTACCTGGGATTTATCATGGATTCAGGCCTCTGCTCATTGGTTCTGATTGGCAGGGGAGCAGTCATTTCTCACCAGAGAAAAAAGTTTCCAATGTGCCTAAGATGAGAAAGACCCTCTGCTCCAGGACTCAGAGAAATTTAAGGGCTTTAGATGATTCTCCAGAGAGAAGCCAGGATGGAAACCCTGGGAAGGAAGCTCCTTGCTGGGCCCCCACTCAGTGGCACCAATTCTCCAATGTGCAACTTCTCAGCATTTCTGCCCACCCGGGAGTGAGCAGTTCTCAGATGTTCTTCCCAGGGTTGCCTGTTCTCCTCTGGGGATTCCTTGTCCTGGATTCCGTGTTCCCTTGGCTTTGAAATCAAAGAGGAATAAGGCCAAATCCTGCTCTACCCGGCTAAGCAATGGTATATTGTTAGACCCCAGCTACGAAATGCGGGCAATAATGTCTGCATTGGTAGTTCTTAAGGATTCAAAATAGTGTCCACAAAATCCTGAACACACAGGCTCTCAGTAAAAAAGGAAAATAGTTTTTTTCTCAAAAATAAAAATATTTTTGTTTTTTTCTTAAGATGAAATCGTCTTTTTTCGCAATAAATGTAAAGTGGAAACTTTAGCTCACCTGACCTTATTATATATGTATATCTCTGTGTGTGTATGTATAATATATATGCATATGTATATATATGTGAAGATAAACATTATATATAGCGCATATATACACACACCTGATAGGTGTTGATTGACTGGATCAATCTATCATCTACTTACAGGTACGACTTCCTGGCTCTCTCTGTTACAGAAACAAAGAAGAGGCAACAGCAGACTCTGGTGACTGAATAACCCAACACCAATTCCGATACTTTTTTTTCAATACCGATCTCCAGTATGGAAGTGGCAGAACATGAATATTTTTTAGCTACAGGGGGCCACAAGACATAGTTCTGGTCAACAGGATGTAAGCAGGAGCCTCTTGGAGGCTATTGGGAAGGATTGTGATTTTTACTGAAAAACAGCCCTCCCTTCCTCACTTTAATAAAAAGTTGGATTTGGTGCTCTTCAGACACAGAGGTTCATTTTCACATTTTATGAGTCCATGCTGCCCCTGGACACAGAAAGTGGGTATCTCTGCTTCTAGATGCCTGGTGATGAGGAAGGACAGAGCATGAGAAAGAGAGGGAGGAACCCAGGGAGGGAGGGGTATTGGAATGGAAGAAAGAATATGGCATTTGCTATTTTCCACAGCAAAAGGAGAGGTAATGGAAATGTGGCAGCAAAGCTCCTGATGAGGCAGGAGTGTGGACACTGTGGTATTATTTTCAGCTGGTCAAACAACCCAGGAGGCTCATGGTTGTACTTCATGCTCAGCAGTCACTGCATGCCGTTTAGGACATCTCATGGTGGTGGTCCGATCCTTGGCTTCTGTATTCTTATTTGGGTTGGTTCTTATTTGTTTTTCAGCTAGAGTGTCAATTCTACACTCTTTAACTCCCTGTCAGCCTCTAGGATGGAGCCTTGTACACCGTGAACTGTCAGCATGTTTACTGATTTCTTTTGAGAAAAGTAGATTTCGGTTGAGGTCTCCTGCTGCCTAACTGTTGTCACCTTGCCCTTGTTAAGGCAGTGACAACTGCACAGGAAGCAGATGTCAATAGTTTGCATGCCCATGACATCCCCATATACACTTCCAGCCCACTTCGCTCCATGTCTGCCCCCATATCCAGCTGCCCCTCTGTCCCCAGCATTTCTACTCCTATGGCTCAAATTCCTCGCACACAACAAGTCAAGGACCAAACTTGTGGTCTCCCTACCCTCCCCCACAAACCTTTCTTTTCCCCAAATGGCACCAATAATTCCTCTGGACACCTCCCTTGTCCTTACACCTTATATCCCATCCATTGTCAAAGCCCATTAACACCATCTAAATAGCACTTCCCTCCATCTCCATCCCAAGCCTTTGCCTACCTACTGGCTTTCTCACTTGGACAGCTCTAACAATTACTTCTCATTGAGGCTTGCTCCCCTCAATTTTTTCTGCATTCAGAAGCCCAGGGTAGTTTTCCAAACAAAGAAATAGAAATTGAATCATATCTCTCCTTTGCTTAAAACCATTCCATGACCTATTATTACCTTTATAATAAAGACCAAAATTGTGGCTATGGCCTTAAGGATATTTCTGCCCCTGGAACACTGCTTCAGCCTCAACTCACTCCTTTCTGAGCTGTGCTTTCCAAGAAACAGACATGTGTTTGCATGAAGTTCCTCCAACACTCCCTATGTACTCTTTCCTTGGGGTCTTTACTCCTGTCTAGAACACTCTCCTTCACCTTCGTTTCAGTTCAAAGTTACTTTCTGAGGGATGCTTCCCCAGTCCTCACACAGCCCAGGTGGGCCCTCCTATTACACCCCCCCCTACAGAAGCAGAGTGCTTTTCCTTTGCAGCATTTATCACAGTTATGATTATTTGTGCAATTTGATTAGTGTCCATCTTGACGAAAAACCTCATGAGCACAGAGCAGTGCTCCCAACTGAATCCCAGTAGTATCTAAAACACTGTGTAGCAAATTGTAGGTGCTCAATAAACACCTTTTGAAAAAATGAAGCAATGACCAGGTAGATGGACTAATGATCAATAGTCAGATCCTAGATTCTTTTTTTGCTGTTGAAGGCAAATGTTGCCCTATTTTACATTCCTGACAGCACCTGTAATGTATGAGGGTTCCAATTTCTCTACATCCTTGCCAGCACTTGCTACTTTATCTCCATCCTAGTGGTATTTCACTGTGACATTCATTCATATTTCCCTGATGACTAATGATAAGCATCTTCTCATGTGCTTATTGGCCATTTGTATACTTTCTTTGCAAGAATGTTCATTCAAATCCTTTCCCCATTTTTAAATTGAGTTGTCTGTCATTTTATTGTTGAGTTGTAACAGACTGGACCTTTATTAGATACATGATTTGCCATATTTTACAGAAGCCTTTATCTTTGCTTCCTGCTGAAACTCCCCTAAAATGACAGCAAGGAAATAAAATTAGATTCATTTTAGATAGAGAAAACAAGAAGCAAAAAGACATAGACAAGAGACTTCTAAAAATCTTTGGAAGCAAACAGGATTTGGAGCCATGGTCTCTGACTTTGCACATGGAGGCAGTCATAGCCTAAGTGCTGAGAAGGAATGAGCCCACCCTGCAGAATTATGAAAAATCCCAGGGCCCTAAAACACCAAACCACAGAAGTTGAAGGGCAAGCAGGGGTAAAACACTAGCTTTGTCTACATACAGAGTGGATGAACCCTGGGTCTCACCCACTGTTACCCACAAGAGATGAGAAGTTTCTTTTCTAGAAAAAAAGATTCCTTTCAGACATTTCAGATTCAGTGACATGAGCACATGAGAGGTGCCAGAGAGGTATGGGGCTCACGGTAGCAGATAGAATGAAAGTCTGTATCCTGAGCAGTTCCTTTCTTGTTGCCTTGCCTTGTCCCTAAATGTGGGCATCTAGACACCTCTACTCCAGGCAGAAGACTGAAAGATTCTTCTCTAGAGAATCTGCAGACTTTGAAGGAAAGCCTCTTGATCCTGGCATTGGGGGCGAGGCCGGCCTGAATGCAACCCAATAGCCCTTGGACACTGACCAGTCTACAAGCCTTGCCTGTAGAGAAAAACACTCAAAGTGGAGAAAAACACTCCTGGACCCTGTCCCCCACTACATGAATGTACCTACTCACTAAATTGATCCTCTTAAAAATAAAAGAAAACATATTTCAGTCAAAAAAGAGAGAGAGAGAGAGAGAGAGAGAGAGACAGAATACCATGGAAAAGGAACAACAGAAAATATGAAAGCAGTCTCAAAACTTTAAAATGTAACTAAAATTATAAAAAAATTAAATAACAGAACTAGAAGATAAAGTATAGGAAAATTCCCAGAGAATAGGACAAAAAGTCAAAAATATGAATGATAGGGCAAAGAAGACAATTACATAAATGATCCAGAATTCCAGAAAGAGAAATGAGAAAAAGAAAAATGAGAGAAAGAGAAAGAAGGGAATTATTAAACATTACAAGAAAAATTTCCAGAACTTGAAAGAGCACATTACTCATCCAGTTCGGGAAGTGGAAAAGATCCACACCAAGCACACCAGGAATAACAAAAACTTCTGACAGCTTCCAACAAGGAGAAAAAATAGATCCTACACAAAATATTGGGCTGCCAAATGACACTGATCTTCCCAACAGCATAATGGAAGCAATGAATTTAAAAGTATGATTGATTTGATTTTGAATCAAAGAATCTACATTTCCAAACTATCAATCAAATTTGAAAACAAAATTTTTAGATGGGTACAAACTCAAGAAATTTGCTTCTCAAGCAACCAGTATTGGGAAACTACTGGAGGATGTGCTTAAGCAAAGAAGGAAGAAAGCAGAGAGGAAAGAAAAGAGGAAAACTTTAGATTCATCAAGCAAAGGAAACAACACAGAAGGATCATGAAGGGAACCTTGGGGGTAGTCTACACCTAGTCCAGAATAAAGAAGGATAGAGGGCCGTGGAAGAGAGGCCTTTAGAAAATCAAGAGAACTAATAAAGCACCTATATACTTGGTCATTTAGAAAATATGGGGTGCCTGGGTGGCTCAGTTGGTTAAGCATCCGACTTTGGCTTGGGTCATGATCTCACAGTTCATGAGTTCAAGCCCTACATTGGATCAGGCTCACTGCTGTCAGCACAGAGCCTGCTTTAGACCCTCTGTCTTCTCCCCCCTCTCTCTGCCCCTTCCCCCCTCTCCAAAATAAAGTTAAAAACATTAACATTTTTTAAAAAAAAATATTATTTGTACATATTTGACAGATCCATTGTAAGATATGGGGGAAAAATAGACACGGATACATAGAAAAATGAAGTAAATGGAAAAAATAGAGGCAGTGGTCAACTCCAGGAAAAACAAAAACTTGTACAAGAGATGAGAAGATGAAAGTGCCATCCTGCTTTAGAAGTGACCAATATTTACATACTTGCAAAAATGTAAACACTGGCAACTGTTTTAATTCCTGAAATAGCATCTTAGGAAAATGGGTAGAATGGAAAAGGAAGGAGGTGATCTGTAAGAGTGCTAAATCCTTATTTAACCTAATAGGACATCAATAAATCATTTTCAACACTGGTAAATCACGAATTTGCAGCATAGCATGTTATTTAGAAATAGGAGGGTAAGTACTGGGACAAGCAGCTGAACTAAATGGTTGCCTCTGGGGAGTGGACCTGTGGCTTGGTAATGAGGAAGAAAGAAATCAATGCTTTTTATTGCCAGACTTGCAGTATTGTTTCACTTAAAAAATTGAAAATCGTTTACAAAACCATAAGGAGGCTCCTTTTGAAGTGTGTGCTATGCAACCACGAATTGCAAGTTTCCTCTCAACATACTTTGAGAAAAGTGGGAGCAGCCACTCTCAAAGCCCCACGGGATTTTATCAACCTGGAGTTCAGTAAGTTCCCACATCATTCCCTTCTCCAATGTGTACACCCTGCATTTGTGAAAACCTTTATGCTTTAGAGGGAAAGGGGGAAACGAGTGTGTGGAATTCCCAAGAATTTAACTGAAAGAATCACAGCCCAAGGCACATATTTATTTGTATCACAGACAAACTCTCAGATTTGGTTGGAAAAACTTAAAATCATTAGTGTCTGCATTAGTGTCAAATGTGTTATCCTCAGTGTTTTCCAGTGGAGCAGCACATGTTTTAGAAATAAGTGGGAGACCAAAAGGAAGGAGCCAGAAAGCCAGGAAGTGTGACTCAGACATTTGCTTTTAACTTTAATTAGTAAGCCCTGCCAATCTACTTCTCAGAAGGGAAAGCTCATCTCATGCCCTCTTTCTTCTAAAGAGATTGCAAGTTACTCTCACCCAAGAAGTGAGCCACTTCGCTGCCATTGATACTAGTTAACATCCAAGCTGCACACCAGTCAGCGAAAATATATTGATCAGTGACTGTCTTTCTTTATCCTCGCACCCTCTCATAGGACTCCCTAATGCTAGTGGATTTCTCAAAACTAATCCAAGTCCCAGAAGGTCTGTAAAAGAAATGATGATGTGTATTGGCTCAGAAACAGAATTGCAAAGTGTTTTCCAGTTGGTAGACTTGCAGAGAAGAGGCAGAGGGGGTGGCATGCACAGAAGTGCATACCAAATTTGAGTCAATAAATATTTATTGAGTGCCGACTATATGCTGTTCTGCTGGGACATAGAAATGACAAGCAGAGGAACTGGCCCTCGGTTACCCCAATATTGGACCATAGCTTCATTCCAGGCCCCTCCTTTCTGTCTCACAGGATTGGGGCGCCCCACACTGCCCTTTTGGCAAGAGGCAGAAATGAAGGGACTCCAACTTAGGATTTCTTCTGCCAGTCGAGAGAAATGGGCTAGAGTCCATCAGAAGTCAATACAGTGTGAGTGCTGTTTTGGGGGGGGTGGTGAGGGCAGTTGCCCTTTTGAAAACACCGCTTTGCTAGTTTTCTGTATACTAAATGTTAAGTGACCTCTGGTGGTGTTTTCACAATGCCTTTAGGAGGAATCCCAATGTAAGGCTCCCGAATCATATAGACTCAGAGGATTTATGTAGCTAACTCTCCTTGTTAGGGGACAAGGCCTCTAGAGTGTCCCACAGGGGTGCTCCCTCATTTCCCATTCTCACTGCTCAAACCTTAGCTTCCACATTTTCCTCTGTAAGCCCTTCCTTTCCCTCCTTCCCAGGACATGACACCCCTCCCCCAGGCACCACCCCAAATTACCCTTGGGCATACTTCATTTGGATAGCAAAGATAGGTGTTTTTTTCTGTCCAGGCTTTTTCTGGGTCTTAGAAGAGCAAGTGGGTAACTATGGATGGTTGCAGCCTGGTCATGGCTATTCAAAACCTTTATGGCCTGTGCACCCTTACACATCCAACAGTTGCCACAGCAAGGTTTTGCTCCCATCTCAAAGGCAAAGGGCATTCAAAGGGTGGGGAGGTGGAAGATTTTCCAAGTAGGCTTTCCAACTTCTTGGAAGGTGTTGAAGTATCAGTTTTCAGAATGTTAAATATAAACGCCATAAATTTGATCATCTGAGCTATTATTGTATATCACTCATGGTCCAATCAAGAATTTAAAAACCATCTAGGTATCTCAAACAAAACCTAATACAGAAAATTGACAGAGCAAAGGAAATCCTCAACAAAATGAAAAGGCAACCTACTGATGGGAGAAAATATTTACAAATCATATATATGATAAGGAGTCTATAACAAAAATATATAAAGAACTCATACGACTCATGCAATGGCAAAAAAAAAAAAATTCCAATTAAAAAAATGGGCAGAGGATCTGAATAGACATTTCTCCAAAGAAGACACACAGATGCCCAACAGGTATATGAAAGGGTGCTCAACATCACTAACCACCAAGGAAATGCAAAGCAAAACAAAAATGAAATCATCTCATTCATACCTGTTAGAATTGCTGTTATCAAAAAGACAAGAAATAATAAGTGTTGGTGAGGATGCGGAGAAAAGGGAACTCTCGTGCAACTGTTGGTGGGAATGTAAATTCGTGCAGCCATGATGGAAAACAGTATGGAGGTTCCTCAAAAAATTAAAAATAGAAATGCCGTTTGGTGCAACAATTCTATTCGTAGGTATTTATCCAAAGAAAATGAAAACACTGGGGCGCCTGGGTGGCTCAGTCAGTTAACCAGCTGACTCCAGCTCAGGTCAGGTTGTCACAGTTTGTGGGTTTGAGCCCCGCGTCAGTGTCTGGGCTGACAGCTCGGAGCCTGGAGCCTGCTTCGAATTCCGCGTCTCCCTCTCTTTCTGTCCCTCCCTCAGTTGCACTCTGTTTCTCTCTCTCTCTCTCAAAAATAAATAAACATTAAAAAAAAAAAAGAAAATGAAAACACTGATTTGACAAGGTGTCTGTACCCCCATGTTCATGGTAGCATTATTTATGATAGCCAAGATATGGAAACAACCTAACTGTCCACTGATAAAGAAGGTAGAAATGGAATACTATTCAGCCATAAAAAATAATGAAATCTTGCCATCTAAGGCAACATGGATAAGGATTATGCTAAGTGAAATAAGTCAGGCAGAGAAAGGCAAATACCATATGATCTCGCTTATATGTGGGATCTAAAACAAACAAAAATCAAAATCATAGATACAGAGAACATATTAGTGGTTGCCAGATGTGGGGAGCTTGAGGGGGGTAGGCAAAATGGGTTAAGAGTGTCAAAAGGACAAAATTTCACCTATAAAAGAAATAAGTCATGGGGATATCATGTACAGCACGGTGACTGTAGTTGATAATATTGTACTGCATATTTGAAACTTGCTAAGAGGATAGATGTTTTCTTTGTAACTAAGTGTGGGGACAGATGTTAACTAAACTTATTTTTTTTTTAAAGCAAATTGGTTATAGAGGCCTTGGAAGGGCTGGAAGAACAATGGGGAAATGAGTGATACCCTGAGATCAGAAACTACTTGTACCTCTGGGCTGGAGCCCATGAGCTCGCACCTGCTGCTGTGCTGGGAAATGCTGAACATCCTTAGACCAGGACTGGAACCGCAGAAATGGGCTGTTGGGGTTTCCCTGCTGAATCTGGAACCACCCTTTCCAACTGCTACGATGCCGCCACACAGGGACCAGAGCAGAGAGCTTCTCTCTTCGTCCTCCTATCTGATCTCCAGCTGATGTCTCTGTTGGCCGAGTCTAGCACAGTATCTGCAGCAGGGACACTGGGAATATATTTTGTCGTCCTCCAGCCCTGGACTTACAGAGTAGCATGTGGAAGGGTGGAAATGAAAGACAACAGGAAATTACCCGACATAGAAACACCCCTCCTACATTTGACTCTGTGATGTTCAGTACAGATCTTCTGATGTTCAAGAGGCTTGAGGCTAAGGCATGGGGACGGGCATTGGAAAAGCTGTGTCCCCTGCTGCCGTTGGCCACAGTATGACATCATCATTCTGCAAGGCGGCTGGGATCTTGGACCATAAGACCTGGAGGGAGTCAGATTTTCTGCTAGAAAGTGCACACAGTTTTCTAGATGCTTATTAAGGTGGCCCTGAGGTCAGTTTGGTACAGCTCCATGAGAAAGAATTTTAGAAGAACACCACAAAACATTCTTTAGAAGAACACTACAAAAGTGTGATCTTAGGTACAAATTTGGCTCTTTGTATGCCAAAAAGAAAATATGTTTAGGCAGACAAGATGCTCAGCTTTGTTATCCCAAACCAGCTTCCAGTCTTGGGGAGAATGTGTTTCAAAAGAATATCCCTTTTCCTGGAGTCAGGTGAAATATAGAAACACAGAAACACCACCTAAAATGTTTTTTTATATAAAAGTACACATTAGGTTCTTTTCTTATAATTTCAAGTTATTTATATTTACATTTGGAAAATATTTAAAAAGCATACAGGAAAAAACAAATTATCATAAACAATTTTTAGGGTATATACCCTTCCACCTTTTCTGACATACAGAGAAAACATCTATAGGTCCCTTTTTACAAACATTTTACAAATAAAAATGAATTGTCTGAATATTTTGTAAATCTTTTCCTGCTTAACAAAATTCCATTAAATCGACTTCTACAAAATAATTTTTCAATGGCCCTTTGTAGTCTATGTGCAAATCCTATCAATTTGTACCATAATTTATTTAACCTACTTTATAGGTTGAATATTTAAATTATTTCCTGTTTTTCACTAATGCTATGATAAACATAAGCAAAATTTTTTGGAAGACTTTGAATATTTCAATAGGATAGATTCCCAGAGATAGAAATGTGGAGTCAAAGGGTGTGAATGATTTTAAGGCCTTTGACACACAGTGCCAACCAAGAATCTTCCAGACACACTGATCAAATTCTGCCCCAAGCATTCACCATATGAGATGTGAGGTTCTGTCACTTAAGGAAAAAACAAACAGGGGTGCCTGGGTGGCTCAGTTAGTTCAGTGTCTGACTTCCACTCAGGTCATGATCTCACGGGGTTAGTGAGTTTGAGCCCTCATCAGGCTCTCTGCTGACAGCCTGCTTCAGATCCTGTGTCCCCCTCTTTCTCTGCTACTCCCCTGCTTGCACTCTTGTGCGCTCCGTCTCTGTCAAAAATAAATAAAAACATTTTTAAAAAAGGATAAAAGAATAAAACAAAACAAACAGCCAATAACAATAGAAGACGCACAAAGCCCATAGAAGACCCGATTTTTGCTTGTCCGAACGATCCGAAACGTTAAATGCCGTATTTCACTGATTAGAAGATGTATCCTTTTTTATGTTCATATTTTAACATCTCTGACATCAGTGGGGTTGAGCACATGTCCTCGTCTATGCTGGTCATTCTTGTGCGATTACTAACAGCATTGCCCCTGCTTCTTAAGGGTTCCAGTTTAAGTGAATGGCATGATCACCCCAGTTATCTGCTAACCATACAATGTGGCTCGTTCTGACTTTGGACCAGGGAAGTCCTTCAGAAGGAGTCCTAATCCTGCCCTACAGGACGAGGGATGGCTAACCTGGGACCGGAAGGTTGCAAAGGGGCTCCTCTGACGGAGGTCGAGGTAAGGAGAAAGGTCATGCCCAGTGGACGGCCTCGCCCAGCAAAGGCCTGGAGGTGGAGGCCTGGAAGTGGCTGAGACATCCAGGGACCGAGGCACGCGGTGGGAGTGGCTAAGTTAGAGCTGCACGGTATTTTGAGCCAAGGGTCCACCTTTATGCACCAATAACCTATGGAGATTTGCATTTGGATGTTGGGATTCTTCCGACCTGAACTAGAATCCAACGCTATTCATATATATATAGTACTATATGAATCGAAGGAGACACTGAAATGAACTGGTAGGTAGAGACGGCTCGCAAGGCTGGCAGCAACCTCCTTCCAACCGGTATGTTCTACACAGCCCCGAAGAAGGAACCAAGGAACCCTGCTGCCCATCTGCCAGAACACCTCCCAGCTTTCTGAATGGTCAGAGACCCACGTCCAGCAACCCTGCAAGAAACGTTAAATTCCAGAGTTAACCTCGTCAAAGGACATGATGGAGATGCTGTTATTGATCCCAGAGGCATCCGACCTCTTCGATTTTTCCGGGCTTTCTTTCATAGAGCAGGGCAGCACATCGGCGCATCCAACAGGGCGCAATGCTCATCTCCCTTCAACCGATCAGGAACCTGGCACGGTTCCCAGTTCCACCACTGACCAAGTAAATCGTCGGATTAAGTCACCTGAGGTTTTTCCCATCAGTACAACAGGAGAAGCAGAAACTATATCCACACCCCTGGCAAATAAATAAAGAGATTGCCCAGGAACACAGAAATCAACCATTCCTGACATCTGAATTCCAGCTGTGTCTGTGCCACGGTGGGGGAGGAACAGCGACCTGGTTCCTTCGCGCTCCTGCCCTCCGCAACACTTCATACGTGCCTGTGCCCGGATAGCGGATCTGACCAGGTGCGTGGCCTCGAGCAGGTCCCGACGCTTCTCCCAAGCTGTTTCCTCATCAGCGAAACAGGAACACTAGTCCTGAGCAGACTCTGGTCCACCGCCAGTTCCGTTCCCTCTCCATCCGTACCTTGTTCGGAGAGGTACTGTCCCAGATGAAGTGCTCCCTGCCCAGGCTGCCTTCGCCCAGTGGTGACCGTATGGCCGGCTCCTGTCAGTGAGAGGTGGCCAGAAGCCTGCTGACGAGGCTCCGAGAAGAGTTACTGCCTTCCTTGCAAATAGGGACAGACTCAGCTGGCACATGCCTTTTACTCTCTGCCCTTCCCTTTCCTCTCGCCTGGGGCCACAGAGGCTGTTCTTGAAGGAGGGGCAGCCGTCCTGCGACAATGAGGACAGGAGACGCTTGCTCGGACTGCTGGAGCAGGGTCTCGGGGTCTGACGGCCAACTCCTCAAGCAGCTGTACCAGCCTCGGGCTACTAGTTGTCTGGACTTTGTGCCACATGAGGGAGATAAAACTCTTACTGTGGCTAAACCACCCTACGTGGGTGTCTCCGAGCTGCACCGATACCTACCTCGCAAAGTGGCCGTGAGGACATGAGACGGGTACAAATTGCCCACTTCCCTATCAGGGTGACTACCCGCGGGGAGATGGTCCAGTTTACCTTCGAGACACTGGCAGATAAGTGCGTGGATTTGCACCGGAACCCAAAGAGCAACTCATCTCCGGCTCAGAATGAAAGCTGCTTCGGGAAACCCTCACCTCCTACGTGCTGGCCCTCTGAGCCTCTTGCTCCCAGAAGCTGCACTGGGCCTACGTTGAAATAACTTGAAGTTTCTGCAAAAAGAGTGAGACAATGAGAAGGAGAATTGGAAAAGAGTGTGTGTGAATGAGGTAGGGCTTGGTCTGCGGGTCACCTGGGACTAAATCAAAGCGTGGCCCAAGAGGGCACCTGATTAGAGGGGCACTCAGTAAGGGGTGCTTAAAGGCACCCTGGGGAGTGTGCGCTCCCTTGACTCAGGCTTCTAGACGCGGCATCTGCGCGTGACTGGCAAAATGCAAATTAAGCTTCCCTCTGAGGGAAAAATATGTCCCCAAATGAAAATAAAATACCCTCACTCCAATCTGTCTGTGTTCAGATTTGTCACAATCAACAAAGAACAATTGGCCCCATTCCTCCCGAGGAGGGCAGGACCTGGGCAGAAATACATGACCGAGATCCGCTGCGCTCAGTTGCCTGCTTCTGTCGTTACTCGTGGCACCAGGGGCAAGTCTAGTCAGCTGCCACAGCTGAATTTAGCAGCTAATGTTGCTGAAACTTTGAAACAGGAAAACGTATAACGAAAGGACTGGCTTATGAGCTAGATGGTTAAACCATTTAAAACGCTGTCCGGTTTTTCTGGCCCGGAAAATTGCATATAACAAGTATGTGCACTGTCTCGGATTTGTGACGGCTCAACTTATAATTTTCCAACTTCGCGATGGTGTGAAAGTGGTATGCATTCGGAAGAAACTGTACTTTGAAGTTTGAATTTGGATCTTTCCACGGGCGAGCGATATGCGCGATCCTCCCTCAGGATGCCGGACGGCGGCCGCGAGCACAGCTCGGGGTCAGCCACACGGTCGGGAGGCTCAACAATTCTGACTATTCTGTTTGTCACTCTCAGTATAGACTCAGTAAATTACATGAGATATTCAACGCTTTGTTATAAAACAGGCTTTGTGTTAGATGATTTTGTGCAACCCTAGCCGATGTACTTGTTTTCAGCACGTTTAAGGTGAACTAGGCTAAGCTATGATGTTGGTAGGTTTGGGGCATTAAATGCATTTTCGACCTAATGATATTTTCAACTCATGATCGGTGTATTGGGATGCAACCCCAGGGTAAGCACAGGAAGATCTATAATTATTTTTATTTCAAACAGAAGAAAATACATGCTTTTTCAAGAGAAAATTAGTTTCTCAGAGTCTCTCCAAATGATATGCCGAAGACATATTTTTTAAGATATTTGATATAATGCCAAAATAACAGCCGAAATGCCTGGAAAGAACAAAACGGGGACATAATGATAACAGCTGACATAGGCCAGGCCTTGCGGGGTGCTCTGCACTGTTCTAAGCAATTTACATAGGTTAACTCATTTAAGCCTCGCAACAATTTGTGAGGTACAATTATTATCCGTATTTTACAGATGAGGTACATAGCTAATAATAAACGTTTTGCCCTTTCAATTTTAACTATAATCCTTAATAAGAAGTGCGCCGTGAAACAAAGCTAAAAATGCCCGCCTGTGGCCTAATTAACAAACATTTTCACCGTCCCTATTTTATTTTTATTTATTTTCTCCCCTTTAACCTAGAGTATATTTCTTCTGCTTTAATAAAGCTCACAAGTAGCCTTAGAGAGAGCAAGTAACAACTTGGTCACAGAGAAAATGAGATAGGAAACAGTAGAAACTTTCCTTGGCTCTTGGGGGATTAATTGTCATGGATATTTAATTTAGGATTAATAATTGTTTTAACCAAGCCATTTAAAAATGTGCCAAACCAGCAAGGAAGAGGGGAAATGAATTCGTGATCTGAAATTTGGGGAATAAAGCTTTTCTCATTAGCAAACAGCTTTCTCTTTGTAATGTGAATAAATCTAATGAGGGTCAATTATACGTTTTATTAAATTTTACAAAACCAGTGTTACTGGATCCCCCTCTGCTCCATACTCCCTCTGCCTTGCCTCCTGCGTTTCTATTCTCATTGCTTAGGATTTCTGCTATTGGAATATAAGTGCCATTCATTTCGGATCTTTATTTCCCACTAACCTCTCATTTCGGAGATCTCTCGAATATGATTATCTGGAAAGTCCAGGCCAAAAGCAGATGCCAGTAGCAGCTAATATGGTCTTAAGAAACAAGGCTCTGAGTCATTTGTGGGTTGGGAGTAGGAACAAGGACAGATGGGCAAGAGGGAGAATGATGAAGGTTGGGTATTCACATCAGCAACCTCCAGGTCCCTTTACCCATTCAGCCAACGGACCCTGAGCATATGTTATATGCTAAGCACAGCACAGGCACAAGAGAACAGGACACAGTCCTTGCCCTCCAGAAACTCACAGCCTCACAGGAATTCACGGCAGGTTAATTTCCTTCAGTGAAGAAGAATCTGGCAGTGACGATATTGCCTGACTAATCCAGTCGAAGCCTCTCCCAGTTGGGTAAGTTGGAGAATGGGTTAAAAGTAGTCGGCAGTGACGGGACAACCAAATAATTCTGCCTGTTTCTTCCGGATGATCTAGAGAAGTCCCAACAATGTTTCCCTTTAGCAACGGGTACCTGATTTTGTCAAACCACAATGCCTGCTTTGCCAGAAGCTTCCATCACCTCTCACTTTGCCGTGGGGAATTCCGAGCCTCACTCTTGCCCAGTCAGCTACTCAGGGGCCTGCAAAAGTTCCTTCTCATGAAACTTATCTTCATTTCCATTTGGAAGGGAAGAAAGAGGTTGCACACGCTACTCTGCTTGGCTCTTGCCAAAAGAACAGGACTAGAGGTACTGCAAGATATTGCGCATCCCTTCCACGATTACTACCTTTGTTGTCTTGTTGAGGGCTCTCTCCTTCCCCGGATGTCACTTGGAACATCTCCGGACTCTCAGACCCCCAGACTTCATAAATATTCATTAGGAAGTGGCCACCAGCCCACAGTCGAGCGATTAAGGAAATGCCTTGAGTGCAATTCAATAACTCTGAAGGTCCTTCAGCATCTTTCTGGTCCAGCCAGTGTTTCCACCATCTCTGCTGCAATCACTTTCTTCACTATTATAATCTTTCCTTGTATTTTGTTCTCAGGTAAATGAAAGAAAATCCCTATATCCCCTATTAGAGTTTCAACCCTGCTGTCTTCCCTTCTGGCTTCCCTCCTGGAGAGTTCCTTTAAAGGAATTGTGGGAGATCTGAAACGGGGATTAAAACAAAGCAAAGCGTAGAGCATTGTGCACAGGCAGAGGACCAGGTAAGCCCACAATGAGATCGGTAGTGCTGTTCTCCGCCCTTCTTCCATGCTCCTGCCTCAGCTCCCCCACGAGGGCCTCAGCTCCTCCCGGCGACTTGGGTGGAAAAGAGCTGACCGCAGGCCCTCCTTGGTGACAGACACTCTCCCGTGCAGTGCTTGGAAGGCAGCAGTGGGATGTCGCTGATTCCAGCTCTCACCGGCATCACTGTGGGGGGCCAAAGGCACGAGACCGGAAGTCAGCTGCTGAGCTTATGAAAGGAACAGGACTTTTGCCTTTGGCTCAGTGACCAATGTGTCCTTAGCCTTTGTCTGTTATCATGACTGCTCTTGATGTCAGAACTTTCCACTTCGCCTTCTGGTGCGAAATGCATCATTTTACCTGAGCATATTGAGGTGCTCAAAAATAATGGCAATGAGTTATTCCTATCATTAAGCTTCAGGAGGGCAAGACCCAGGTTTCTCCGACAGTTTGGGGATCAGCTCTGCCTCCTGCCCCCTGAAGCCTCATGAGCCCTGCTGAGCCATGAGTCCCCTCGCTGCTTTGGCCTGCAGCATCCCTCCACAAACTGTGTGCTCTCTGCTTCCCTCTCTGGGGCTTCCCTTGCCCCAAGGGGAAGGCCCACATGTAGCATGAAAACATGTTGTGCCAGGTCTGGCTCACGGGGGAGGGCTCTGGGCATCAACCCCCGAGGAAGGGGAGTTGTGGACGCAGGTGTGGGCAGAGGAAGAAGTCAGCATGACACTGTCCCAAGGAGACCCTGAGCTGACCCTTCAGCACGCCCTGGAGCTGGGGTGGCCCTGCAGAATTGCCCAGCTTAGGGGGTGGGTTAGACTCTATCTCTCAGCATTGATAGACTGTCCCCTGGAAGGAAGTGGGTCCTTGGATGAGGCGGTTTTCCTCCCCTGAGACATCCCCAGGACGGCTGATAGTGGACAGACATTCTTAGGCAACACTACCGGCACCAGGGGGAATAAGTCTTCCTCTCTGCAGGGAAATCTGGGGGTCACCTCAGCACCCACCATGCACAGCCCAGACATGCAAGAGAGTATCAGTCCATGGAGGACAGGAACTAATGGATACATGGAGACCTGCAGGGGACAATTCTGAGAAGCGTCCTCTAAGATCCCAAGAATGTCTACTGGGGTCTTTAACCCCAGTTGCTCATAGTGACGTCCTCAACATGACGATTTTCCTTTCTCCCTGTCCCACCTCCCTCACTCCTACTTTCCGGAATCGCCTCCCAGAGAAATCACCTGCACCCAAGTCTTCATTTCAGAGTCTGCTTTTGGAGTGGGGAGGACTCAGGCTGTGACACATGTGCAGCATGATGTCAATAAAGACTTAGTAATAACAGCGCTCACCCTGTACGGCTTTGTGAAAACAAGCTGGGATCTGCCATCAGAGAGATGAGTATCAACCATGCTGTTTCTTCAGACAAACCCTCCAAACAGTTGCAAAGGAAATGGCGCGAAGAGGGTAGGAATGAGATTGGGAACGAGACTTAAAAATTGGAGACCAACTGGACTTCATGAAACTTTTAAAACTTTGTGCACCAAGATACATGATCACAAAGAAAAGGCAATGCGCAGAATGGGAGGAGATATCTGTCACTGATATATCCAATAAGGGAGTAATCTCCAGAGTATGTACAGAATTCCTAAAACTTAACAACAACAATAAAAACCAAATAAATCAATCAAAGCTAGGCAAAGGACTTGAACAGACATGTCTCCAGAGAAGATATACGGATGGCCAATAAGCACGTGAGAAGATGCTCGATGTCTCTGGTCATTAGGGGGATGCAAATCCAAACTGTAGTGAGATACCCCCTCAGACCATGCGGATGGCTACTATCAAGATATCGGAAAGTAACAGATGTTGGCAAGGATGTGGAGAAAAGGGAACCCTTGTGTGCTATGCGTGGAAATGTGAAGTGGCCTGGCTGCTGTGGAAAAGTGTGGAGGTTCCTCAAAAAATTAGAGCTAGAATTACCATATGACCCAGCAATCCCACTGGTGGGCATGTATCCCCCCAAAATGAAAGCAGGGTCTCGAAGAGGTATTTGTACACCCATGGTCATAGCAGCATTATTCACAAGAGCCAAAAGGTAGAAACAACCCAAATGTCTATTGATGGATACAAAGAAGCGACATGTGGTGTATACGGACAATGGAATATCATTCAGCCTTAAAGAGAAAGGAAATTCTGGAATATGCTACAACATGGATGAACCTTGAGGACATTATGCCGAGTGAAATAAGCCAGTTAGAAGAAGACGGATATTACAAGATTCCACTTTATGAAGGATTTAGAGCAGTTAGAATCATAAAGACAGAAGTAGAATGGGAGTTGCTGGGGGCTGGTAGGGGAGGGGAATGGGAAGTTACAGTTTAACAGGTACAGAGCTTTGATTTCATAAAGTGAAAAAAGTTATGGAGATGGATGGTGGTGGTGATTACATAGCAGTTTAATACTACGGGACTGTGCACTTTGAAATCACTAAGACGGTAAACTTCATGTTATGTGTATCTTATCATAACACAAACATTGGCGGGGGGGGGCGGAATTAAGAGTTGAGAAACCAGAGGAGGCAGAGAAGCAGTAGCCAGGAATGAAAATCCAAAATTGGCCTGGGTTCAAACTGCGTTCTACTTATTAAGATTCCTGATGGGCAGTTAATCTCTCTGAGCCTCAATGGCACCACATCTGTAAAGTGGGACCAATGACAGAGACCCCCTAATAGAGCTGCTTGGGGGTCATATGAGGGACGAGGTTCCCTCCCATGGCGCTTTCTGTGGTTTGCCACTTTTCAGCCATGAGACTTTGGGTGGGCATTTAACCACTGAGAACCTGCAAAGTGGAGATAGGAAAGAGTATCTCTGTAACCTGAGCATTCTTTTTTTTTAAATATGAAATTTATTGTCAAATTGGTTTCCATACAACACCCAGTCGAGCATTCTTTATTTGAGTTCTCAGAGAAACAGGGTTGCATGGTGAGCAGAAGTGAACGTCAGGATCAAAAAGTCACTTCTCAACCACCACTTGTGTAATCGGTTCCCGTCGAAATGCCCCTGTCCACGCCTGCCATACAGATATAATGCAGATCAATTGCGAAGAGAAATCACAGTGGCTGTGCCTATCTATCACAAGGTTGATAAATGCGAGGTGACAGATCGCTAAAGTCACATGCAAACCCAGCAAAACCAAAACATCTTGCAGAGTTAAACTAGTTAAAAGTTGAGAAAAAGAATGATGGCAAGCTCTGGAGAAAAAAGTAACACTCGATTCCACCTGTGTCCTAAGAGGCGGTCATCATTTGTCGTTTGCTCATCTAACAAAGAGTTATCACATGGCCGCCAGCTCCGGGCGATACAGCAGACCAGCACTGCATTAATAGTACAGTTGTGTAAGGCAGGAGACAAAACATATCTTTGAAATGTTTTGTTTCACTTTGGAAGCTTAAAAAGATGCTGTTCTAATTTTTTTTTCACTACTTGAAATGACATTTGGTTCCCATTTTAAGTGGATTTACTTTAAGAGGCCTCTTTAAGATGTAGGTTATTCTGTTTCTGTGCTTCCTAAGTCTCAGAGTGTTTTACAGAATCAGGTGACATTAGGTACCTGTCAACACTTCACATTTTCTAACCAACATGACAGGGAAAAGTGACTTCCCCGGGGGACCTGCTTCTGTAGTATGGCATGGCTTAGTGAGAACCCCTCCCCTGCTTGGAGCTATTATTTTTATTATTTTAGGTGTAGAAAGAACTGAAGTTACAACATATTAGCATCATTGCTCTGTAGGAATCATTGCTCCTGTCCTATTGATTTGTCTTCCTTTTTATCACTGATCTCTCCTTCTATTCCCTTCTTCCCCTAGGCATCCACTTCAATGTGTTGGATGAAAGCCCTTGGATAAGTTATGCTTCTTTGTAGAATATAGTGTTATTGTGTTTTAATTTGTGTATATGGTACTGAAACTTGCTCTGTTTTTCTTTTTTTCACTCAACACTGCGTTTTAAGAGTGTGCCCTGTGGATAACATCACGTTATCCAGTGTGTCCAAGGACCCGCCCCTGGGTTGCCTCCAACTCTTTCCTACCGGATAACACAGATGTGAGTGTCCTTATAAATGCCCCCGGCAATCCTATCTGAGCAGGTCCTTAGGATATTACGTAGGAGAGGAGCCATCGGTCCTAGGGCAGAAGCCAGATAGGTTTCCTGAATGACCATCTCAGTACACCCTAACACCAGCAGTGAACAGAATTTCCCATCTCCTCACAACACCATCGGCCCTCATTGTTAACTGCCTTTCCATTTATCCTCTGTTCTGATGGGTGTAATATGTTATGTCCGCTGTTTTAGCTGCATTAACCTGACTGCATTTATACGAGTTTGAGAATCTCGCCTGTGAATTGACTACACATATCCTTTCCCCACTCTCTGTTAGGTTTCTTGTGCTTTTCTTATTAATTTGCAGGAGCTCTTTGTAAAGTATAAAAACTCTTTACCTTTTTAGATCATGGTGACTATATTTTTCCAGGCTGATACCTGTTTATATTTGTTTACCAAACAGAAATCATTTTACCTAATATAATTAGATCCATTGTTCTTTATTTGCCTTCTGGTTGCTCATCTCTGGCTATGAAGATCTTTCTCATACACGTTCCTCTATTAGCTTTACCACCTTCCCTTTTACATTTAAAACTTTAATCCATCTGGAGTCATCCCTGTCAGGGTATGAGGACAGGCTGTAGCCTTACTTTATTACGCATACTTTATTACTGTTTTTTAACTCCTGTTTCTTATCACAACTAAACAATCCATCCTTACCCCACGGCTTTGTGACACTACCTTCACCATTGTACCAGTTTACCATATAAAGATGACCCTAGTTCTATGCCCTCTGTTTGTTCTTTTGGTCTATTGTATTTTTCGACCCTCTGATTTTATGTTTAAAAAATCTTTAGGGATGCATATTCTGTTTCTTAATATAATATTTTCTGTAACATAAACCCCATATTTTAAACACCATAGACTTAAGTTCCAAGGCCTTTTAACTTACAGATAAAGAGCATGGTCTCCGCCATCAGAGGGAACAGTGTTCAAATCCTGCCTTTACCACTCAACATCCATGTGACATTGCTTAGCAGTTTCCTATTGCTGCCGTAACAAATCACTACAAACTCAGTAGAATAAAGCAACACAAATAGTTCTGGAGGTCATATGTCTAAAGTCAGTTGACAGGGTTTTGTTCTTCCTGGAGGCTCTAGGGAAGAATCCATTTTCTTTCCTTTCTAGCTTCTTCTTCTTCTATTTTTTTTTTAACGTTTATTTTTGAGAGAGATAGAGTGTGAATGGGGAAGGGACAGAGAGAGGGGGAGACACAGAATCCAAAGCAGGCTCCAGGTTCTGAGCTGTCGACACAGAGCCCGACACAGGGCTTGAACACACAAACCGAGATCACGACCTGAGCCGAAGTCGGAAGCTCAGCCAACTGAGCCGCCCGGGTGCCCCTCCTTTCCAGCTTCTAGAGGCTGTGTGTATACTTCTGGACTCATGACCCCACATCTCTCTGACCTCTGCTTCCTTGTTGCAATTCCTTTGCTGACTCTTCTGCCTAACTCTTTTCCTCATAAGGACTCTTGCAATAATCCAGGATAATCTTCCCATCTCAAGGTCCTTAACTTAATCATGCCTCCCATGTGCCTTTTGCCTTGCAGGGTAACCATTCACAGGCTCTGGGGGTTAGGACATGGACATCTTTGCAGGGGGCATTATTCTACCCACCACACCTTGGACAGGTAAGGTAACCTGTGTGAATGTCAGTTTCCTCATCTCGAAAATGGGGATGATACAGTAAGTAGATGATGTCTGCTTGCCATGGTGCTGGGAACACAATGGATGCTTAATAACTGGCAAATATTTTTATCCTCATGCACCGTGTACGGCACTTGGAGAAATTCAGAGTAGATGAGGCATTTTGTGAGAGAAATGTTGAATTACGGAAAATAACCGTAACAGATCATTTTATTAGTATTTTTGGTACTAAACCAAGTGTCCTATTAAAGCCCAGGGCTTGTCTGGTTGTCATATTCTAATTGTCATCCCGGTGAGTGGAGTCAAAGTGTTTTACTCTGTGTTTGAAACACATAATCTCTGATGTTCCCTGAATTCTCTGAATTCATAGGAAACCAAGATTTTATCACCAGCTCTCTTTTGCTCGAGAGCTGGCATTGCATGGTTTCAATAAAGAAAATCACAGAAGACTGAAAGAGTCTGGTGTTCATAAATCAAGGTCTGTGTGTGAGAGATCTCAGGGGACTTAATTTGGCAAAGGGAAGTTCCCTGAATCAAGGCATATTACAATTTGTGCCTAATCAGATTAAGTAGATCAAGGAAGAGGGGGATCGTGTCATCCCTCGCAAGGCTGTACATTTCCAGAGCAGGAGCCATCAAAAGGAGGAGTCTGGATGTCAGGAGTAGGGTGGTTGGAATGACCAAGTGCAGGCCGATCACAAGGCCAGCATCAGGAGCACTGCAATCCCAGGAAGATTTCATCCTGGTACAAAACCAGCATTTTGGAATCCTGAGAATTTCGTTTCTGGCACTGGAATTAGGTTGCCTGTGTTTGAAACTGATTTATTAGCTGTGGCGTTGGGCAATGTTCTAATCTTTCTGTGCCTCGGTGTCTCCTGCTCCCAAAACGGTGAGGCTATAATGCACATCCCTGGCCCCTATGTAGATTAAATGAGTTAATCTATTCAAAGTGCTCAGCCTCTCTCACTCAGCACACAGTTAGCTATTAGTATTGTTGTGATTGGCTGTCTCTCAAATGAACTGGATATCTTCCGAGGCTCGCAGGGGTTGAGTGATTCATGCATCACACTGTCGTCAATTAGGGACACGTGACCAGGATTCCTTGTCTAAAGCTGCTCCAACAGGAGAGAGTTACTGCAATCTAGAGGACGTTATGAGATTGGGAACAACAAGGGCACTGCCTCTCCATTGTATTGTGATTGCAAACGAGTCCAGGTTGCAAATCTTTAAAAAAAGCGGAGCTCCACTGCTCTCTGCAGTCAAACTCACCTTGGACTCTGTGGATTGAGAGCCAACTTGGCAGATACGAGACATTAACAGTGGATTAGTTGTGGTAGGCTCACTGCTGTAACAAACACATATTTCTATGGCTTAATAAAATTGCCATATTTCTGTGGCTTAATAAAATTGCCTCTACCAAGTGAAGTCCAGAATAGGTGTTCCTGCTGTGTGGGCAGCTCCCCTCCAAGTAGCGATTAGGGACCCAAGCTCCTAACACCTTGAGCTCTGGAAATGGTGCCGTCATTTCCATTCCTGTTCCACGGGCCGCCGTCACATGGTTACTTATGAACTGCAAGGGGATCTGGGAAATATGGTCCCGCTGTTGTTCCCAGCGAGAAGAGGACACAGATTTGATGACTAGCTAGTTGGTTTTGCTGGAGAAAATGACGTTTCTTCAGAGGACCGAATAGAAGCTCAGACAAAATTTCACCTGCCAGCTTCCCTTCAGGTGAGCCCCCACCATCATCACCCCTTAGATTCAGGGAACTGCTCAGCCGGGAACGACCGAAGCTTGCCATCTACCCAAGATCACCTGTGTCCCTAATGAACCACCAAGGATTCGGAACCAATGGTATCTTTTGGTTTTTGATGGCAGGGAGAATGGGGCAGTGAAAGGAAGACCAGGAAGCAAGCAGTGGATATTAAGGTAGCAAAAACGGGAAGGCTAAGAGGAACAATTGCTTTGAAATTAAAATATAATTTTTATTATGGAAGTATTTAAGCATACAGAAAAGTAGAAAAATAGTCTTACTACAAACATTTAAGTAAAAGAGTTAGAATCGCATTTAATTATGCAATAAAAGAAAAATATCCGTAATTCCACCACCTTCCAGCCAGTAATTGCTATGGTGTATTTCTTCCTAGTTTGTTTTTTTGTTTTTGTTGTTCTCCTCCCGACTGTAAGTTTCCTCGCGGAGTTGTAAAGAAGAGAAATGGCTATGATCCGGGACTGGGTAGCGTGTCCTTACAGCGGGCAGGGGTGGATTACCCAGAGTCCCCTGTGCTGTGTTCTTCACTCTGGGGGGCATTTCCCGCTTTTCCAATTCTCCAGCAGAAATGAGGGGGGCGGGAGGTGAGGAGCACGAAGAAAGAGGATGCATAACCCCAGTCAGTCGTACGTTCACTTTGTTAGCAACTCTGGTGGAAAGATTCCACGCAGGAGCGAGTGGAAACGCTTCCTCAAAACCACTTTCTCAAGGTGTCTCTCGCGTGCCCACACTTGGTGCCATGTGGTTGTGCTGGTTGTGAGGCTGGCGCGGCTCCTGTAGCGAAGACAAACCCGTCAGCAGTTTCAACAGGTGGGGGCGTGTTGCCCCTCAGCTGTACGCCCCTCGGGGGGGGGGGCCTACCCGGTCCCCAGAGGATGCCAGCAGGTGGTGCCTCAGCGCCCCGGATGCTCGCCGGTGCGGGTGCGCTCTTAACGTCCCTTCCCTCCCTGCCTCACTTCCCGCAGGATGCACCAAGGACTGGCCTCCAACCCAAAGGGTACAGTTACCAAGGCTGGCCGCCGTGCCACGAAGCCCCCGGCTGTGTCCGTGCAAGGCCTTCTTCCCGCGGACTGCTCCAGTCGCTGACCGTCACAAGGACCCCAACGCAGGTCGTTCCCAGGGGAACTGGGGCCCCCTGATGCCGGCTTTGCTACCTCTCCTCAGCCTGGCAGGCAGTGTAAGGCTTTCCTCCTCTTCTTCACTTCGGGCCAGACTCACCTTTGCCGGCTGGTCCGCCAGCCCTTCTGGCCTCATCTGGCTCCCACCCCACTGTCCCTCCCATACGTGTTTCCCTTAATAAAATCCTCGTATGTGTAATGCCACTTGGCACCTACTTAGAAAATCCAGACTGACACACTTCCCCTACTCCCCTCCTCATGCTTCCTAGAATCACCTTCTCAAGTAAACAACTTGTGCTGGACTCTTGTTGTCAGCATCTACTTCCGGGGAAGCCGGCCTAGAACAGAAGACACTACAGAGAAACTGCCCACACCACTCCCACTCATCACCCCGGAGCAGAATCTAGTCACATGGCCACATCGGACGAGGGAGGCCGGGCCAAGCAGTGTTCCAAGATGGGCCACGCGCGGGACGATGGATATTAGGGGGCCTGAGGGCAGTGTGGCTACTCCTTACTCAGCCTTCAAGGCCTGTTTAAATTCCTCCAAGGCCAAGGTTCTGGAGCAGGATGTAAAGAGGTAGAGCCCTTGGACAAGTCTGTGCTGATAGAAATTAATCAAAATCAGCCCAAGTCTGACTTTATACTATAGCGATTACCGTCTGCCCAAGACAAAAATCATGAAGTGTGTGAAGTATATGCCCTGAACGTAGCCCACCCTTCGGGCCATGGCCCCTTCTTTCCCTTTCAAATTCCCTCCGGAGCGTCAGCTGCCCAGAGCCCCTATTGCAATGTCCCAGCCCAGGCACTGATTCACCAACCCATTTCTCCTCCTTAACACACGCCTGTTCTGTTCCCCAAGGCTCTGCATACTAATGATGTGGTAAGTTAATTTAACCTAAAGACGTTAGTGTTGTCTGAGGCTTAACTGTGACAGCAACCGGACGGACACGTGTGGCGCCTAAGTAGAGCCTGTTAACGCCTTATCCAGCGGATGGAACGGTCACTTGCCTGGCGACTGCCACTGAGTCCTAGATTCCATGTGACAAGCAAATATTACCTGTCTTAGGCTTTTCTCCCAACGCAGATAGAAGTCAAGGCTAAGGCGTAAGTGGGTCGCCCCAAAGAAGGATCTCATAACCCAGCAAGCTGAGACTCCTTAAATTTTGTGGTCTGTTTTCCTTTGGGCCATGTTCTTTGGAATTTTTTTTTTCTGTCATGTTCAAGAAAGAAGCACTAGGTCCTTTGATTCAACACTAAACTGTTCACAACAGTTATCTCTAGAGAGAGAGACTGTAGGGCAGAGGTCAATGCCAAGTTATTATATTTCTATAGAGTTTGAATTTTTCATATCAAGCATATCAAGTTTTGGTAACTTTAAAAATAATGTAGTTTATGATAAGCCCTTTGCCTCACCCTGTGGTAGGGACAAGGCATCCGTCCTATCTATTCTTGAGACGGCCTCTTGGTCTTTGGTAACTGATGACAAAGCCAATCGTTAGGGTCTTCTCTCTTGGGAACGCATTTGATTCCTTCCTGCCGTTGTCTTTTTCTAACATGATATGAACTGTCCCTCAACCTTACCACTCACCCCATTGGTCAGCTGTTCTGATTTATTTAAGTAACATTTTAAGTAAAATTAGAATGGAGGCCACATGTGTTTGTCTGCAGTGCCTCGGCTTAGTGCCTAGTATAAAGTCGATCCTTTATAAATGTTTTTGAGTAATGGCTGAGCCCTTATATTCAAGGAACTCCTCACGACCACAGAGTTTTAATAAAGTGGCCACTGCAGTTCCTCTCCGGGAACGAACTAGCAATTCCTTGATGAGCTTTACTTGGGACATCCACCAAGATGCCGGACACAGTTGGAAAGGGGACATGATGGCCTGAATGATGGTATAATACTAAAATTAGGAGTAACATTGGTGAAAACAACCACCCCTGCCCTACTTACCTAGTCACTGGGTAAGGTGTGTTAGGCTTCAAGGAGAAATTACTGGCCACCATCTCAGACTTCTGTGGGAACTTCAGAAACTAAAAATAAAACATAACCAGAGTTTTGTGTTTTGTGTTTTTGACAATGGTATGTCCTGGGCTGCATTAGCCACGTCAACACTCTCAGAGACGGCTTTCCTGACCTTTTGTTTAGGCCCCATTACCTGCCGTTTAACTTTTGAAGTGATTTTCCAAATTTCACACTTTGAGCCCCTAGCCTTTTGCCAACGTGGTTGTGTGCTGTGAGAGAGGGGACTGCTTCATGGCACAGCAAAAGCAGATATGTCAAAGTCCAACCCTGGCCCTGCCGGTCCTGGCCCTGCCAGTCCTGGCCCTGTGACCTTAACTCACTGAGCCTCAGTTTTCTCCTCTGTTAAATGGTATTAATAATGACAGCTGCCTCTAGGGTTTGTTTTAGGAATTAAATGGCATAATCTACTTTTTTTTTTTCTTTAAAGCACTGGATACATAGAAAGCACTCAATAAATGGTAACCACTGTTAAAATCATCATCATCATCAAACCTTGTCAATGAGTCCAGAAGGACCTGAGATATAGGCCCAGAAAATCTCTTTTAAGCCAAAGAATACTAAAACGAGTAGAGTTCATTCTCCTAGCCCTCATGTTCCGTTCTTTGCAGAACTGGGAGGTGGGTGGGCTGGAGCAAAGGAGTGGGGAGTGGGGTGGGAGCGCAAAGGGAGAATGAAGCCCGCTGATGGTAGGTTGGTAGTTCAGAAGCAACAATGCCAGCAGAGAGGAGACAGGAATTACCAAGAGTCCTGATGCCAGCTCTCTGCTGACATAATTAATGAGGCTGTTGTGCCAAAAATGAAGCATGTTGTTAATACACAGACTTGTTGGGTGCACAAGGGAAATGCAAATAAAAGTTTTGCCAAAAGGAGAGTGGGGTCAAATCGGCTCCAAAGGGAGACCACACTATCCGTAAGACAATAATGTACAGATAACAAAACCGAGAAGAAAAGGGGTAAAAAATAATTGATTTCAAACACAGGACCAACAGCCAAAAGATGGTGGGCTTTTAACACTATTACCTGGTGATTTTACTCTTATCTTTTTTTTTTTTAAGTTTGTTTGTTTATGTATTTACAGCACGCTCACAAGCAGGGGAGGGGCAGAGAGACAGGGACAGAGAGAGAATCCCAAGCAGGCTCAACACCCTCACCAACTCGCTAATGGTGAGATCATGACCTGAGTCAAAATCAGGAGTCCCAAGTCACCTACAGAGCCTCCCAGACGCCCCTACTTTAGGTTCTTCACAGTGTGTCCAATTGGTCAAATTCACCTGATAACGGTAACTAAATTCCAATGGAGTTTTAGCATTCAGGATTTTAATACGCATTCCATAGGATATGTAAGAGAAAACTTCAGAGATTAGTTTCCTCTCTACTTTGCAGAGCTCTTGAGCCCACATGAAAAATTTGAGATTTCTGTGCCTGCCGTTCCCATCATAAAAACAAAATGATTATCCGTTTGCCATTGACGTCTTCCCAAAGGTGGCTTCCGTTTTCTTTGAAAAAGGCCCTCTTGAATCACGTGGGAGGGATCGGGCCCCTGGGCTGCCCCTGCTGCGGGGGTGGGGGTCGGGGCGGGGGGAGGCAGGGGTTGGAGCAGGAGGTGCCGCTGAGGCCAGGGGAGCGGAGTCGGCCCCCTAGAGGCAGTTGCTCTGGCAGGTCTCGAGCAGGTGCGTCGCCCCAGCTGCGAGCCCCGGCCCCGCGCCCTGACCTTGGCCGCGCAGGGACCGCCCCTCGGGGGACCGGCTGGCTCAGCGGACCTCCCGCGGGGGGGGGGGGGGGGGGCCAGGACGGCGGGGCTGCGGGGGGGGGGGGGCACTTGCCGGGGGACGCTCTCGTCTCCCCTTCCCCCGTCGCTACCCACCCGGCTCGCTGCCCACCACGCTCTTGTGCCGCCTTCTTTCCCGGCTTTTACCGGGCCCGGCGGTGACCCCGAGAGAACGCTCGGGGGTCGAGAGGCGGTTTTAGGCGGCAGAATGCGGAAAGGTCTGTGTTATTTCTTTACAGTTCATTTACTTTTCCTTTGCCTTCCGCCGGCTGCCGAGGCTCTGGTGACAGCAAGAAATACTTAGAAGCCGGCGCAGGTCCGCGGGGCTGGCGGCGGGGGCCGGACGCGCCGCGGCTGCGCGCACGCGCGCGGGGCGGGGGCGGGGGCGCGCGCTCGGGGGGCGGGCGCGTGCGTGCGCGCGCGCATTGTTTCCGCTGGAAACGGGGCCCCCGGCGGCCGTTTGGGTGCGAGCGCGGTGGCCGTCGCCGGGGTTTGGGCGCCGTGGCCCGCGAGGCGCGCGGGGGGTTTCCGGGCGCTTCGGCCGGACCCGAGGCGCGGTTCTCCGCCGACGTTCGCTGAGCGCTTACTCTGTGCCCGGGCACCGCTCTCACCCTTCCCTCGGATTCACCCAGGTTATCCTCAGTGACCACCCGGGAGAGGAGGTGCCGGTGTCCCTGTCGGGTTCCGGAGGGGGAAGCGAGGCACTGAGAGGTTGAGCCGCAGAGCTGTTGAGCTCAGCGTGGCTTCGCAATCTCCATCTTGCCGGCCGCTCCTTATTTCTTAAAGGCCGGCGCCCTTGGTCTCCTGTTGGAGAGTCGTAGAGTCACGGACCCGTTTCACGTCCCTCCAGGTCAAACACCATTTCGGTTCATCCGAAACCCAGAGGCCGCTCACGAAGGCGCAGAAGGCGTCAGAGTAACTGGCTGTGGCTTGGCAAAGTGGGATCTCTCAACGCCTTATCTAATAAAGGTCACCGTCATTTTAAACCTACTGGTAGCATCTTTTATTCTAACTGTAACATTACATATAGTTTAACACGTTTGGTTCTTGATTCCTATTAGGAAAATGTAGGAGAGCACAAAATCTCAGCGCCCCCTATACCATAGATTGTTGAAAAAATCCTTCCAGTCATTTTTCTATGCATATATATTATAATAAATTAAAATGGCTATATTAAAAAATTTAAAACAGTATAATGTACATTCTGTCTTACACCCTTTTAAGTGTAACAATACGTCAATGAACATTTCCCTGCCAGATATTCTCCTACACCTCTTTTTAATGACTATTTCATTATACGATTTTGCCATAATTTGCTAGCCTTGTTTTTTTAACATTTAGTTTTGCTATTATAAATAGTGAACATCAGAACGCAGTAATCTTTGACACACCTTGACTATTCCCTTAGGACACATGGCTAGCAATGGAGTTGCCAGGTCAAAGAATATCACGGTTTTAAAGGGGTCACATACCTTCCAGAAAGGTAGACTCGGTCCACACACCTCTAGGTAGAATGAATGTGTCCATTCCCCGCCCCCCCCCCCCCCCCCCCCCCCCCCCCCCCCCCGCCTCATTCTGGGTCATTGTTCAAGAGACTCTATTAAACAAATGACACACTTAAAGAAAAAATACCTATGTAATGTTGGAATGTGCAGGGTTTCAAGAGAAAGACTATATTGTTGCAAATTTTTTAAACATTTGGCAAATTTGGTTTATTCGGATGCTCCCCTGACTGAATGGGACTCTGCAGAGGATATGGTTAAATAGGGACTTTTAGAGAAAGAAATTAGGAAAGTTACTTCTCCAACAATTTTTTTCTAAGGTGAGGAGACAGATGCTGTCTATAAACTGAAAAGGGAGGTATTAATGACTTCTTTTGCGGGGCCTTGGCTCCCTGGCAACCTACCCATTGTCAGGTCTGAAAACGCGGACCGTGCCACCGCCTGCCTCAGAGCTACCTGCAGAAATATTCAAGGCAGCAAACCCGGGCAATTAGAGGTTTCTGTTCGTTTTCCTCCCCTTTCATTCTACCAACTCCCCCTCCTCCCCATCAGCAAGTTGGAGTGACAAATATTTTAAGTCAGCTTGTCACGCATGAGCAGCACAGCTGTGTGAATGACTGATTTTCTTGACATTCCGAACAGCTTTGTGTGAGCGCGTGAAGACCTGCAGACCCTCAAGTCCGACACCGTCTGACGTACAAGACGCCGTGGGTTTGGTATTTGAGGCAATAGTGGGGGTCTGGGCAGGTGGCGTTTTAGGACCAGGAAATGAAGAGACCTGCAGTCCGCAGACGTTTTTTGGAATATACGTGTTTGTTGCAATGACCTCTAGGTGGATTTCTGCAGCGACAAAGAGGAGGCTTTTAGGGTGTGGTTTAAATTCCTTTCCTTGCAAAGCTTGCTCTCAAATCACTTTTGCCTAACGGGCTGGAGACCACGATGTCCTTAGAGAATCTGAAAGAGGCACTTGGACCTGACTGGCCTTTTTTCTCCCCACTCAGCATTGCAGCAAGAGTAACAGATACCTATTTAGGGAAGGCATGTTCCCTTTTTATATGCAAACCTTGTTGCTAAAAATTCTCTTTTAGATGAATTATTAAACCCAATTTATAAAATAAGGACAGTACAGATTTCCTCTTGAACTATTCTTTCTCTTTGATATGTGATCCCCACGTCTGCCGGTGGAGAAAAGCAGAGACAATATGAGAGGCCAGGTGGGGGTGGGAGGAAGGAGGTACTAAAGGTCACTTTAGCACTGCAGAAATTCCCTGAATGCTTGGACCCCTTGGGGTACCTTTGGAATTCTTTAATCATCCTATACAAATGCACAGAAACATAATTATTTTGTAAACCTAGATGTCTGTCTTGTCATGGTCTAAGAAAGTAGGAATATTTAACGTATTGAAATTCCTCTAAGAAACTACTACTGTCTTTGGGAACATCTGTGTTTGGAGCATTCAGGTAGGTGCTTTCAAGGGAGAGAGAAGGTTATTCTTTTTCATTCAAGGGGAGGGATTTTTGTGTTGCTCTTGAAGGAGACTCCGCAGGAAAGCTGCTGGAGCAGTTGCGCCGATGCGAAGCCACCACCGGAGAGGTGTGGTGGCCCCGGGGTGTTCTGAGATCCGGGAGACCTGGATGCTCAACTGGCTGTTTGGGTCATAAACCTAACAGGACATGTAAACCGCCCCCCTCCTTTATGACATCTTCAGTAACATCTATACTTTCTAGACGCATGAAAGCCTTTGCTAATTAATATTCTCCTTACATGGTTTAGAACTGTTACGGAATTCACATCCCTTTCTGCAGTGCATACATTTTTATAGTCATTGTGGAAAAGAAGTTAACCATGAGGTTGAAATTCACACTTTAACGCCAACTTTAGGTGCTGCCTCCCAGGCTAGTTTTTCCTACTGTTGTACCTGCTCCGTGTCATCAACGTCCCCAATACATGCAACGTGGTCCCAGGGCCAGCAGCGTCACGTGGGAGCTGGATAGACCTCGTGATGCAGAATCTGCTTTTTAACAAGATCCCCAGTGATTCAGGGGCACTTGACAGTTTGCAAAGCGCTGGTCTACAGCACTGGTTCTAAACTGGCTGCACACGGGCATCCCTGGAGAGCTTCACGCACTATAGTCCTGAGTCCCACATCCAGAGATTCCGATTTCATTGCTTGGGGGAGGGGGGACCCCGAGGATTTTTCAAGCCTCTCAGATGATTATAATGGTATTTGATTATAAGAATGTTTGAAAAACACTGATCTCAGAACACTTCCTTTTCCAAATCGTTTTTAAACCCAGACACCTTGTGAAGTACCCGTTCTGGACACAAAGTTCGCTGCCTTCACCAGCCGCAGCTCTCCCCCGGAGGCGAAAGCTCCTGTGTAACAGATTTTCACCACTAGCCTCCGTGGAAGACTTAAGCCCATGGCAGACATTCAGAGGAGTTTCGGGGATGGTGATAGGGAGAAACTTAGCGTGTCTGACTCCATATTGCCCCCATTTCTCTTGCTGCTGTCACCTGTGGCTTAGAAACTCCTGCTTAGCCCTGCACGTAGGCACGCTACAGCTAAGATTTGCAGAAATCACCTTTCCCCCGAAACCCACCTCACCCGAGGACAGAAGGAAGTACGGACAGAAATGACTATGCCATGGCATGATTTACAGGATGATATGACCAGATTCCTGTACACAGAGCTCAACTGACCAAGGACAGAGAGTTTACACCGCCTTCCTGGGTTGTCTACAGATGTCAGTCACTTTTGACTCCACCCCTGTCCCCCTGCCCTAACATAAAGGAAGTGCAGCCTGATGCTCGGGGAGACGGATCACTGGGACAACAGTCTGCCATCTCCTGGGCTTGCCGGCTTTCTGGCCAAAGTCGCTTTCCTTGTCTCAGCATCTTGCCTCTCGGCTTACTGGCCTGTCATACGGTGATTGGAAGGAGCTGGGTCCCGGTAACGGGGTCACCCTGCTCTCACACCTTGTGCCCCACCTTCTGCTTCTGGCTGCCCAATATGGTGGCTGAGGGCAAGGGCTCTGGGGTTGGAAGGCCTGAGTCCACGCCACCGCTCTGTGCCCGAATGGATACCTACTCCCTCGAAGGCTGCATTCCCCTCTTCGAGTGGGGTTGATAATAGTACTTACCTCACAGGATGGTGAGGACGGGATCTGAGAGAGAATGCACGGAGACCACGTCCCAGGACTCGTATTCGAACAATAAAGAGAACATAACCCAACAGGACTAAGAGGAGGAAACCCTAATTAGTGCTCAGCTTTCTCTGCGGTTAAAAGCTTGCACATGGGGTTGCCAACAAGCAACATGCCTGTTCGTGCCGCAGACACCTAGAAAAACTCGGGAATCCAAGGGCCAGGTATCTCTGAAAGTCAGGGTAAGTGGAAAGGCTGAGGAAGAGAACCCATAAGTCTGTCTGAAGGGCAGTCAAGTCCCTGCCCTTCCCCATCCCAGCAGAGCGCCTGGAGTTTTCCCTCTGGAGAAAGAGACCCAGGGCAGCTCCAGGTTTGGAGATGCCAGGCGCGGCTGGGGAGGAGGTGAGGGCTGCACGGAAATGAGAGGAAGTGAAATCGTGATCTTACCCCTGCTTCGGTCCTCTTTCCCAACTAGGTTCCCAGAGTGCTGGTTGCCGGCACCCATTCTCCAGCCAGGAACCAGAGAAAAGACAAAAATGTTGAATTTGAGAGAAGCTTCTAAACGAACAGCAGGGCTGCTGCCTGATGGTCCTTAGTGAAGCCACGGCTGGCCAGCCCTTTCCCACTTGAAGAGTTTCCAGCCAACCTTTGAGGCCACTGTCCTAGCATAAAGGGAGGCAAAGATCACAGGAAAACCCCTCAACATGGAAAGCAGACATCAAAATAGATGAGAAGAAAAAGAATGGAGTAAACAGAGGTCATGCCCCACCCTTGAGGGGAGAGAAGTCATGGCACCCATGAGGCGAGAATGTTGAGAAGACAGTAGGGGGATTGGAAAACAGTACACAACAAATAAGATGAAATTAAGAGGACGGGGCTAAAGCCAAGATCATCTCTCAGAAAGTGTGATGAAGAGCACTAGGTAACATAAGACATCCGATAGAAAACAAAAGGTATTCTATGGAGAACAACAGCAACAACAACAAATGGAAGGAAAGTGATCAGAGGAAACAATATTTTGAAATATCCCAAAACTAAAGAATATGATTTTTCACACCAAACAGGCCCAGAATAAGGGCCCAGCACACTGGATTTTTTTAGAAGGGGAGAAGGACCCACCTAAAGCACATTTGCATGAAATTTAAATATTTCAGGAGTTAAGAGCAGATTCTTAAAAAGTGCTCTGGGACAGAAGGGGCAAGAAGAACAGATTAGGGGTCACTTGCACAGGGCTAGGGGTCAGAGGAGCATCAACTTTCTCGGCAACGTTGGAATCTAGAAGACAGGGCAACAAGACTTTCAAAATGCTGAAGAAAGCATATTTCTGGTCTAGAACTCTATATGGTAGTCCCCCCTATCCACGGGGGATACATTCCAAGACCCCCAGTGGATGCCCGAAATTGTGACTAGTGCCAAACCCCATACGTGCTGTGTTTTCTTCCTACACATGCATCCCTATGATAAGGCGTAATTTATAAAGTAGGCACAGTAAGAGATTAACAACAAAACTAATAAAATAGAACAATTACAACAATCTATTGTAATAAAAGTTACGTGGATGTGGTCTCTCTCGGTCTCTCTCTCAAAATATCTTACTGTACTGTACTCACCCTTCTTCTTCTTCTTGTGATGATGTGAGATGACAGAATGCCTACCTGGTGAGGTGAAGGAAGGTGAATGGCCAGACACTGTGACGTAGCATCAGGCTAGTCCTGACCTGACAGTACGTCAGAAGGAGGTTCGTACCCGGTCAGACAACCAAGGGCAGTCTCTGAATGATCGTACAAATACACCACGAAAGGGAATTAACAAAGGGAAAGGAAGGCACAGGATCTGAAAAATGGATGCGACACAGAAGAAAGGCAGAGGGAATTCAAGGCTCCATGAGTGGGGCCCTAGGATCACCACTGGGAAGCAAGGACGGGGAGCCACCAGCCCAGACTGGAACAGGAGGAAGGACGGCTCCAGGGAGGACATCTCCAAAATACAGGTGGAACCGACATGTTGGAATACGCGGAGGAGGATCTTACATCTGTTCTGGAGAGTTTGTGGGGAGAATTGGTGGTGACCTGAAATTGTGCGAATGGAAAAAAGGCCAGTTCTTAAGTCCAGGGAAAACAAGAAGTCATATATGAAAGGAAATGTAATACTTTTCTGGAGCAGCTTGACCAATGTGTTCTCAGTAAAAATAATATATTCATGGAATATTTACTTAACAAACAATGTGATATGATTACATGGGGAGGATGTGGTGGGAAAGTGGATAAGGTATGTGTGCTAACGCCCTCATCACCCATAGCAGGAAGGCAGGAGATTATGTCTAAAATGGAAAGATCAACACCACAGTGTAAGCCTTTTGCTCAGACACATGGAGGTAAATAAAAAACTCTATTTGCCAAAGAGTTGGATGTGGGGGTAGGAGGCACGGGAAGGGAAAGGCTGTTTTTCTCACTACCCTTTGAGTACTGTTTGGCTTTTTAAAACATATGTAGGTTAATATGTTAAGAAATCTTTGGTACATGTAGGATTAAATTTTCAAACGATGCCGAGCCCCGGGCCTGGCCCATGGTGAGTGTTGGCCAGTGTGAGGAAGCTGCCCTTCCCATTTCTGTCCCCAGCCCCCTTGGCTTTTCTCGGCAAACTTGAGAGGTAAGTGCAAAAGCTGGCCGGTGAGATTTTTTTCAACTTCACGTCTCTCTTGTGCACTCAAAAGAGCCGGCTGTAGCATCGGTTTTGGTCGCTGTTTGCCTTAGCCGATTAGGCGGCTCTAATAAGTTATGGTAGATCAGGGGCACGAGCAACAACGTTTCTCACGGTTCCAGAAATGAGAAGTCCGGGATCAAGGTGCTGGCCCGTCTGGTTCTCCGTGAGGGCCCGCTTCCCAGGCTGTCAGCGGCCACCTTCTCAGTGTGTCCCCACATGATGGAGACACAACGGGCAAGCTTCTCCCCCCTCTTGTAAGGACCCTTGCCCCGTCCTGGGGACGCCCCCCTCACGACCTAATTAGCTCCCAGTAGCTCCAAATACCCTCCCATTTGGGTTTCCACGTATAAATCTGGGGGGTCTCATTCAGTCCATCGCATCGGTGTGCTGCCTTATTTTTGTTTTTTTGCTACGTTTTGCCCTCACAGAGACGGTCCTTCGGCATTGTGCTTTGTTGGAGAAACTCAGTGCACAGGAAACTTCCAGAATGGTTTTGGCTGCTTTAGTCATTGAAATAAATGGTGTTTTAAAAAAGAAATCTTACTTTTCACCTTCTACATAACCAGGGATTTCTCTTACATATGAGGAAGTTATGTGTGTGAAAAGTCAGTGTCTTTTGGAGTAGCGGCATGGATGGATTAAAGGTTCCCCACTGAAATAAATAGTCGAGGCCTTTGTGCAAAATTCCCCTCTGCCTTATGCTGCTGGGAAGGGAGGGGCTTGTACACTGAGGGCCTTATGTGGGTGGAAAGCTGGACCTGTTAGAGCGGATTGTTTCCTGGAAATCAGTGAAAGGGCTGAGCCTGTGCATGTGGGCTGTCTAGGGGTGAATGGACCACCACCCCGGATCCCAGAGCCTGGGGGGTCTGGGGAGGGGGGAGGGGGAGGGGGGAGGGTCCGGTAGTAAATGCTGAGAACGCACAGACACCCGTGGAGGACAGGGGACCCGGCTCCTCACTGTGGATGTGGGGATCCGCAGGCCTCTTGCCTCCATGCGGCAGGGCCGGGGGAGCCCGACTGACACGGGGCTTAGAAGAGTTCCCTGTGTCTCTGTTGATTTCTCACAGCCACGTGGCTGTCTTCACCTCTGCAGAGAACAGGACGGCCTGGCGTTTGGACACGAGACAGGCTTGCCTCCCGGGGGAAAAAAAAAAAAAAAAAAAAAAAAGCCCTCTCAGTGACCAAAGTGTGTTTCTTTTCTTAAAGTCACTTTCTCCCCCTCGCGTTCCCATAACCAAGCTGAAGGTACAGGGCACCCAACGGGGCGCCCGTCTACACATCTCAGTTCAGCTCCTCATCCGCAGTGACTGAAACAGCAAAAAGAATTTTTAAAAATAAGTTTTGTCGTCAGCCTCGCTTGATCCCGGGCAGCACTGTTCCTGCAGATGTGGTGAAACCCTCTCACAGGCCAGCTTGCTTTGTTCCGGAGGCAATTTGTACAGAAAGCAGCAAGCTCCCCGATGCCAGACGGCAGGGAGATAGACCGCCATCCAGGCCCTGCTGCTGGGAGCCGCGGGTGGGGCGCGGGGTGTGGGGGTGCGAGTGTGCGTGTGTGCGCGCGTGTGTGTGAGTGTGCGGGGGTGGGGGGGCCGGAAGGCGTGGTGGGCAGAGGTGGAAAAGACGAAGGAGGAAGGGTGCTTACGAGGTTGAACCCCACTCTCGGGGCCTATTCTATGTGTTTAACAACGAGTGATCTGTTCTGTCTTAAGTATTCAGCCTCTTGATATGAAAATCCCAGCAAGATTCCACCAAATTTATTTTTACAGTACTTGCAATTTGCAGATGGACTTCAGAAAGACTTTCTGTTTGCACTGGGGGTGATTGCAGATAATTTCTTTTTCGAAATGAACCCCTTGCCCTTTCTGCAGGGGAGAGAAGATGTTTCTCGTGAAAAGAGCTGTCACGACAGGGGGCACCCATTCTTTATTAGCAACGGGATAATAAGTCCTGTTTCATGAGAAAAGTATAGACGGTCTAAGAAGGAAGACGTTCCTGCACGGCGTGCCTGTGCCCCATCCGCAGCTGCTGCCATGTGGCAGCGTGGTTCCTAATTTTAAGGACGGCATTGGGAAAGAAAGCATGTGTTCTGAGCAGAGAGCTTCACTCCACAGCGACTCAGTCCTGTGCAAAGGGGCTCGACAGAGCACGGGGGTACCCAAGGTGATTTTAGGTGGGACACAGCAAGCACGTTTCTTTTTTAAAGTCATGTATTTATTTTAATGTGTGTTAGAAAGGTGACGACCAACGTATCGGGTTCACAATGACACGGAGACATAATATCCCTCTAAGACAAATCATTTCGATTTTTAAAACGTGTTTCAGAAACAGTCAGCCAGGAGTGGATCATAATAATCCGGGAGAGTATCACCCCAGGTTAGGTGAGAAAAAGAATCCTCCCTGGTGGTCTCCTTTGGCAAGACTTGATGAGGGGGCCCATCGCAGATCCCCGGGACAGGGTAAATGGAGCCCTGAAACCTGCTAACAGCGGCCCCCCAGAGGAGCCCCAGCGGCAGCTGTTAGCACTGAGGCCCAAAAAGGTTAAAGAAGGGAACCGGGCCTCACTGAGAACTGAGGTGCCAATGGGTCCCGCTGTAGACGGAGACAGGACGCCCAAGTGAGGAGAGTCCCCGGGCCTCTTCCTTGGAGCTCGCTGCTTTTGCCAGGGCCTTCCATGGGCCAAGCCGCTTGGCCAGTGGCAGAGAACCTGGGGGGCGGGAATGGCGAAGGCAGTGCACGATGGCTGCGGTTTGGCTTTTCACAGCGGTCTGGCGAGGTTGATGTGATCACCGCCACTTTCTGGATGAGAAAGCCATGCCTTAGATGGGTTAACAGTTCCTAAGCTTACGCTGCTGATGAGTAGATCTTCACCTCTACTGAGGGTAACACTGGGTCTCAATCCAGATCTGATGGTCATCGAGCCTGAGCTCTTAGCCATCACACTATACACACAGACACGCACATACCCACACACCCACACACCCACACACACACACACACACACACTCCCCTCTTATATGACAACCAGCAAACTGATATTGGAACTGTGTTCACAAAGGCTATACACAATAAAGCATATTAAAAACGTAGTCGAGGGGCACCTGGGTGGCTCAGTCGGTTAAGCGTCCGACTTCGGCTCAGGCCGTGATCTTGCGGTTTGTGAGTTCGAGCCCCGTGTGGGTCTCTGTGCTGACAGCTCAGAGCCTGGAGCCTGCTTTATATTCTGCGTCTCCCTCTCCCTCTGCCCCTCCCCTACTCGCACTCTGTCTCTCTCTCTCTCAAAAATAAATAAACGTTAAAAGAAAATTCAAAAATGAAGTCGAAGTGCTGATGTTTCATTCCTTTCCAAGACCTCTGTGGTCAGGAGCACACAGCTGGCTTCACGTGTAGACGAGGTTCAGCCATCACACCACATCTTGGTAATTTACCCCAGGCCTTGTTATTCTAGCCACAGACATAAACCCTGTTTGTCCAAGTGCCGGAGTCTGGTTGACTCTCCTTAGGGCCTCACACTCAAGGACAGGGCTCCTGGCCAAATTAAAGTGGGGCCTGGGAGAGTACAAATGCACTTAAAAAATAATAATAATTGCATGTACTTTCTTTAATGAGGTCTCATTCCCACTTGGCAGCAGGAAGACTGAATTCAGTCCCCTCCAGCAAAGGCCAGCCTAATCCAATAAAAATGTTAGTCTAATCCAAGAATTCAATCACAGTCCAGTTCAAAGTTCTCACTGGGAGAGGTGCTTCCCATCCCCCACCAGATGGGAAGATCTCGGGGGCCTCCAGCCAGCCCTCAGCCTAGCGAGCAGGGGCAAGCCGGAACCCCACGGGGGCAAGCCTGCGTGGCCTTCACGGCCGCTGTGCTCCCCTCAGCTCCTTGTGTTCAGCTGCCAGCTCCGAGCCCATTTCGTGGCTCTGGGCCGTCTAGCAGGTGGGCACCTTCTGCCGAGCATGTGCAGAAGCATAGTGGCTGCTACGAGCCCCTTCACCCAAGTAGGCTGTCCGCCTCCCAGCCTCTGCCAGTGAACCCTCTGTTCCTCTGGGCAATCTTTGGAGGTGAGGAGAGTAGGCCACCATACTTTTGAAATTGACTTTTTAAATGGTTACGGGAAGGGGGGGCGGGGAGGAAGAATCCCCATCTGGTTCCGGATAGCCTGGACTCCCTTGAATAGATGGCGTGAGGCAGGCTTAAACGCTAATGCTTTATCCGAAGGTACAGTCCCAGCCCTACTTCGAGAGGCTGGTCATCTTGCTGTGCGGGATGTCTCTGAACAGATTTTTCGGAAATCCCAGGCCTTGAAAGAGTCCGTTATGGTGGAATGGAGAGAACGTCACTGGTCAAGTTCTCTACACAGGGAGTTAAGTTCCCTGCGCTTCCGGGTTATATCGCCCGAGTCCTTCGGGAGCCACTGGGGAAGCCAGATCCCAGGAAATATCCAGCATGATAGGTCCTCTGAGTCTTGAAGTCATGGGAGCAACCAGAGACCCACGCGGAGGCCTCAGGTGGGTAGAACTTAGTTGCCTCCCGGAAGCCCTCACGGCAGAGGCTGGGCATGGTGGTGGCCCCTTGAGAGAATGAGGCAGCGCGTGAGGTGTCTGATACAGAGAGGGTGATTTTTCCTTTTTACATATTCTAGAAGAAACTGGGCTGAAATCAGGCTAAAATGACCTCCAAAACGTCCCAGTATAAAAAACACACGATGGGTCACTTGGGAAAGAGGCTTCCCTCAGCATGCCCAGGATTCTCTCTGCTCCGTTCCAGGCTCTGAACCTGTGTGCAACTGTGGCAACCCTCCACGGCACAGAGACCTGGGACTGCTTTTCCAAGTGTGAGTTGTATGGTGTGTCCCAGTGGTTAGCACTAGGGCTTTCCTGATACACAGTTGTGCAGAATAAATGAGGCAAATCCAGGGTTTCCCACATTTGGGGCCTTTGCACGCTGCCTTCACATTTTGCCCCTGACCTGCGTGCCATCTGTTTTTATTATTTAGTTGATATCTTTCTTTCATGTTTTTAATGTTTATTTGAGAGAGAGAGAGAGAGAGAGAGGAGAGAGGGCATGCACAAGCAGGGGAGGGGCAGAGAGAGAGAGAATCCCAAGCAGGCTCTGCGATGTTAGCACAGAGCCCTATGCAGGGCTCGAACTCACAGACTGTGAGATCATGACCTGAGCTGAAGTCAAGAGTCAGATGCTTAGCCGACGGAGCCACCCAGGCTCCCCATTGACAGCTTTCTTTAAATTGACTCGATTTTAAACCGAACTCTTACGCTAAGCACAGTTATTTGTGAATTCTCTAGGATGACAAGCTGGTCATATACATATTCATAACATACTAGAATGAGCGTGTGAGTCTTAAATTGAGAAGATGATCATCATCTGACACCATCTCATCTGTGGAAAGCCGCACAAGGCTGCACCTTGACGGACGCTGAGCTAATCTGCATATTCAGGCAGAATCTGGTGTTGCGTCAACGTTCTCCGAGCCGGCTCCTTCAGCCCTGGCCAAGGCTGTGCCGTGTACTTCCTGAGCGTGCGCTGCTCATTTATTTGGTCCCCTGCTCTTCTGTCTGGCCTGCTGCCCGGGGGAGCAAAGCCTGTCTTCCACTGCCTCTCAGGCTGCTCCCGGACACTGTTCTCCCATTCCCATGCAAATGCCCTTCTTGACATTCCTGTCATTGGTCCCTACCTCCCCCTCCTCTCCCGGTGGCCACCTTCCACAACCTTCTGATCACACTCCCTCTCTTTCCCTAAACACTTGGGCACCTGCCACTTGTTTTTCTTCTCCACTCCAAGCCCTTCCATAAACTTCATGGCTTCAGCTTTGATGTCCATCTTTGACCTCTTCCAATAACCACTTCGTCACCTCCCCTTCTGGCAAACCATGGATGGCTGCATACCGTGGAGCTCACCACCTCCTGGAATTACACAACCTCACAAATCGTTCAATCTCATGGGGCTCCTGGGTGGCTCAGTCGGTTATGTGGCTGACTCTTGGTTTGGGCTCAGGTCGTGGTCTCACGGTTCATGAGTTCAAGCCCCACGTTGGGCTCCGTGCTCACAGCTCAGAGCCTGCCTGGGGTTCTCTTTCTCCTTCTCTCTCTGCCCTTCCCTGCTCTCTCTCTTTCAAAATAAATAAACATTGAGAAAAGAAATCTTTTAATCTCAGGCTTCACACTTCACCCTTCCAACCCTTTGCGCCCTTATTCCCCGTGTTCTGCCCCCTGAACTTCATTCGGACTCTAATTCTTTGATCCCTTCCCCCTTTTTGCCACAGTTCCTCATCCACTTTCCCTGCCCAGTCTGTGTCCTGTGAGGTTTTCCTTAGTGACTGGGAGGGTCCTGGCCGCTTTCTGTTTCCACCACACACATCGTACAAACCCCCAACCTTGGAGCAATCAACCTACCTGCAGGCCAGTCCCATATGTGGGCTGCGGTGACGGGGGGGGGGGTGGGGGTGGGGGGGGCTGAGCTCTGTTGCCGCAAAGCTATCCAGCCTTTTCTCAGTTCTTTGCTTGGTTCTTCTTTCCCGATTTTTGGTACTGTTGGATAAGGCTGCTGAAGAGGGGGAGAAAGGATTTATAAGTGTTCTGAAAACTATAAAGTGCGTATTTAAAAAGCCAAGCATTGCATCCTTATCATGAAAGACCTGACATGCCCCATTGAGGGATTCACAATCCGGCGGTTGTGAGAGCAGCTCCTTTGACCTCACCTGGGACCGGGACGTACACTTCTATTTGAAATGCCCTTCCCCTTTCAAAACCTTCAAATTGCCCTGGAGTCACTTCTTATAGGAAACCTGGTCTCAGCCCCGGGCTCGGTTACGCGGCCCCTCCCGTCGTGCTCCTTGCTGGGTTTTCTAACGAGCTGGTTATTTGTTGGGTTCCCCCTTAGCCTGGGCCGCGGGTCTTTGAGGGCAAGGACTGTGTCTAACTCATTTCATTCCTCCGCCTCTCGGTCCAGAACAGGCCCACAAAACTGAAATGAAGGGGAGCGAGAAGGAGAACTCCAACCTCTTCTGGAGAACAAAGAAAATGTAGTGCGTAAGATGGTGATGAGCCACAAGAGACAATATTTTGTCTGCTTAGCATTCTACCTTCTGGGGGAAGCATCTGTTCCCCACTCCAACCATGTGGAATGGAAGGTAACAATCCCAGGATGTCTCTCCCTTGGCCACTGTCGGCTGGCCTCGGCAGAGCCAATCAGAGTGCTTCCTGGGATTTTTGAACTGGAATTAGAGTCAGGGATGCAGCTCCTCCTTGTTGGGAAGGCTGTGAAACACGAGGCTGGGAGCTACTGGCGGCCACGTTCCGAAGTCAGCGTGCCGTGAGAGAGAACGTACTCCAGGGGAGAAGGAGTTGAGGGACAGGAGCGAGTCCCTGGTGCCCATCACCCCGGGCACCCAGGCTGCCAGTCTGAAACAGATGGAGTCCTCTCATCAAATTACCCTTTGGATCTAAGCTGGATGGAGTTGAGTTCCTGTCATTTACAGTTAAACGCAGGCCGGCTGACCAATGCACGTGCTTGTCCTTTGCCACTGTTTTACCTTTCTCAGGGCAGCATGGCTACTGAAATCAAAAGATGGGTCTGGAGAGAATTATGCTAAGTGAAGTCAGTCGGTCGGAGAAAGACAAATACATATGATTTCACTCATGTGTGGAGTTTAAGAAACAAATGAGCATGGGGGAACAAAGAGAGAGAGAGAGGAGAACCAAGAAACAGACTCTTAACTCTAGAGAACCACCGGATCCTTACCAGAAGGGAGGCGGGTGGGGGATGGGGGAAATAGGTGATGGGGATTGAGGAGGGCACTTGTGATGAGCACAAGTGTGGTGTTGGAAGGAGGTGACGCATCACTAGATGGTACTCCTGAGACTAATATAGCACTGTATATCAACTAACTGGAATTTAAGTAAAAACTTAAAAAAAAAGAGAAAACCAACATGGTCCAAAGAAATGCGTTGACGCTTGATCTGATCATGTTATGCTCCTCGTTTTTTCCCATCTATTTTATTGAGGAATCTTTTACACGGGGTAAAACTCTCCCTCTGTCGTGCACCATCCTGCAAGTCTTGCGGAAAGTAGGCTCGTGGAAACACTAGCACGGTTACAATAAAGACCAGCTCTGTCACCCCCCTAGAGATTTGCGTTTGCAGGAATGTCATATACATGGAGCCCCGCGGTGTGTAGGAACTAGCATAACCCCTGTGAGATGCGTCCATGTTACCGAGTGTACCAGTAACTCGGCCCTTTACACACTGTATAGTGTTCTGTTGTACAACGTGCCATGGCTTGTTTATCCATCCCCCCTTGGACATTTGAATTGTTTCCAGAGGTTTCTCTCAACATCTGCCCCACCCTCTGCTTCAGGCCCTTTGCAATTGCCCCTCAGAGAAGACGTCTCTCCAGGCGCTCACCCCTCTCCTAGCAATAGATGCTACCACTTGTTACCTTGACATTTGCTGCCCTAGTCATGGCATGTGGGTGGAGTGATTCGCACTCAGTCTTGGGCAGGCATGGTGTCCCCGTGCCGCAGGAGTGAGTCCTTCTTCTTGCTCCGTACCGCCCCCAGCCGTAGGGGGCATTTCATAGTCTGGGTCCAGGATGCACCTGCGCCTTTTCCTCAGGTGGAGGCTTTTTCTGTTCTCCTCCCAGCTGCAGAGGATGCTCTGAGGGCAGAAGAGCGGGCCATCCTTCCCACATCGGCTTGATGCTGTTCCACCGGGAAGAAGGACTGCTTGCCCTCCGCGCAGCAGCTCAGGACTCTTGCTGTGCTCCTCGCCTTCCTATGAGTGCTTGCTGGGTCAGTGGGGGAAAGCCCGAAGGTGGGGCAAAGTCCCTGTGTCTGTGGCTCCCAGGAGCTCCATGTTCCCACCCTTGGTCTTTAGCAAATCGGAGGTCCTTTTCTTACTCACTAGTGTGGCATCTGGTGACATCTGTTCTAGTAAGCAAGTTCCTTGGAGGTGACCGGCTCTCTTCAGATTTGGGATTAGATATTTAGCTGGTGGCTTCATCTGTCCCGGGGGATCCAGAGAAGTTGTTAACTTGTACAACGTTCAGTCTGTTCTTCTTGTAAGGGGGGGAGTGATGTGTCCCCAGCTTTCTCTATCATATGTGAGAGCCAGAAGTCCATGCTCACTTTTAAACGGAAGATGGAAAACAGAACCCCCATTTTGGATGGAGAGGCAGTGACTTCAAGCAGGAGAGGGGGCCTCCCATGAGTCAACCCCAGCCCTACGTTATTTTTAGTTGACCCCCAGGAATTTGGAAAAAAAAAAAAAAAACAACTTGAGTCAGCTTCCAATATTTTAAAATCTGAAATTTTCTCATAAAAATCTGACTCTGGGCTTCTCTTGAAAAAAACAAAAATTGCCCGCTGCGATCATCACCAGGCTGCTTCCTTGATGTGGGGCATGGTCCTCTAGTTCCCCGCCGTCCCTGGCACACGTGTGACACTTGGCCTGTGTCATGCACCTTCTTATCCTCCCTGCCCCGCAAGGGCCAGCGAGAAGGCTGAGCCCAGAGCTACTGGTAAAGGAGTAGCAGTTGTGAAAATGTTAAACCGCTTCCGGGTCGACAGGCAAAGAGCCCTTCCTTGAGCCCCCAGACAACCCCACCACGCCAGGCATGTTGGCATTCTCCGTAGAACCCCTCATGCCAAAGGGCTGAAGTTGCAAACCCCACAGTCTGGCAGCAGAGTGAGGGCCAGCAATCACCGTGACCGGATGATGTCTGCCCTGTTCCGGTGAGCAGGGTGACCCTTAAAATCCTGAGGCTCACAAGTACCACACAAGCTCTTGGCTCTGAGGTGAGTAGGCTGGTGAGTAGGCAGGTGATCTTGTCCGGGGCGCCCGGGCAGCTCAGTCGGTTGAGCATCTGACTTTGGCCCAGGTCACGATCTCACGGTTCGTGGGTTCAAGCCCCACGTCGGGCTCTGTGCTGACAGCTTGGAGCCTGGAGCCTGCTTCCGATTCTGTCTCCCTCTCTCTCCGCCCCTAACCCACTAGCATTCTGTCTCCGTCTCAAAAATAAACATTAAAAAAAAATTAAAAAAAAAATAAAGTGATCTTGTCCAACAACAAGGCTTTGGAAGCTCTGCTTGTAGAAATCATTAGAGCAGCAGAACATGGCACTGGATGCTGGTTCTAGAAGCATAAGAAGAGACCAAGAACTGATAGGAAGTGAGAAATTCAAGGGAAGGGGCAGAGAAGCTACAGCAACAGGAAAATCAGGAAGCAGGGCTGATATGTGTTGGAGATAAACCAGAAAATGGCCATGCCTCAGGGTGGCCCTTATCAGGGATTTTTTTTGCCTCTTTCTACTTTAAAGAGACACATAATTACAATGAAGTAATTAACTGTTTTGTAATTAAATACCCAAGTAATTAAATTTGAAATGAAATATGATAACATCAAGTTGTTCAGGCAGGATTAATTTATGTCTTCATCTGATAAATCATTTTCATTATTATTGGGATTAAGATTTTGAGAAAGAAATCGTAAGAGGAATAGTTCCTGCATCCCACAGAGAAAGACTGCCTGGGCTTTTGATTCCTCATGGACAGAGTTTCTTCAAAGGAGAGCTGGAAACTGATTTTAAGTCATGCTTTGGAAGAACAGGAGAACATATACTTGAAAGGATTATTTTTATGAGATTTGTACCTGGACTATTTTGTTCTTGGATTTTGAGTTTTCAATTAGCAATAATCGCGCCTCGGATAAACCTCATTGGCTACGATACTGCCACTGCGCAAAGCTGTTCTTGGATTTTGAAAAGTAACCAGTTTCTTCCTAAGATCTTGTAAATTTTTGACAAAAAAAGAAAAAAGAAAAAAATTATATTGAGGCCCAAAAGTAGCCAAATTAATAGCTACTCATCAAATAACAAACGTGTGCTGTTTTGCGCAAAGTACTATTCTAGAAAATGCCAGAACATGCAAAGAGGTAATAAAACAGTCACTTCTCTGCAAATGGAGGTTTTTCTTCCCTTGCTTTGGAGAAAAAGAATGTATGCACGGAGAAAGTAAAGTGGCAATCGTGGATTGAATAATAATAGAAGGCACTTGTAATGGTTAATTTTATGTGTCAATTTGGCTAGACCATGGTGCCCAGATAGTTGATGAAACATTATTCTAGGTGTAGATGAGATGACCATTTAAATCAGTAGACTCTGTGTAAAGCAGACTACCCTTCAGAATGTGGGTGGGCCTCATCCAATCAGGTGAAGGCCTTTCCAGAAAAGGCTGACTTCCCCAGAAGAAAGGGGTGTTCTGTTAGCAGACCGCCTTTAGACTTGAACTGCAACCCTCCCCTGGGCCTCCAGTCCGCCAGCTTTCCTTGCGACTTTTGGACTTGTCAAGCCTCCACAATTGTGCAAGCCGATTACTTAAAACAAAATCTCTTCTCTCCTCTCTCTGTCTCTCTCCTTCTCTCTCTCCATGTATATACATCCTGTTGGTTCTGTTTCCCTGCACAATCCTGACTAATACAGTATCAAAGTCAGGGGTGTCTCAGGGAAGTTCATCGTCTTTGGCAGACTCTAATATCACAGCCGCAAAGTACTGCAGGATGGGTAAGTCCAGAGCATCCTAATAAAACTGTGTTTATTAAAGCAGGCACACAGCCTTGAGGCCATACTCTACTGATGTGATTTTTTTTTTTAAGTATTGCATGACAATATTATTTCTCTCGATTCCTGAGTTTTTTGGCACCTCGTAAATTTTGCACTAAGGCGAATGCCTCACTTGCCTCACTCCAGCCCCAGCCCGGCTCCTCTGCATCGTGGCAGGAGTGATTCCTGTGGGGACAGATTACAACTGGTAGGACCAGAATGTGGCGTCGAAGTTCTGGGAAGGTGGTCCTGCTCTCCTGTACAACCCTGAGCGGCTGTCAAACCCCCCTGGGCTAAACCTGGAAACGTGAACATAGCAATCTTCCCTCGATGGCATCCTGGGGGATGACCTCCATTAAAAGCATATTTAATCCCTGAGATGCTGGGTCACTGGACAGTTTCCTAAGGCCAGACCCATGCCCCTTGCCCCGGCCAGCCCAACAAAGGAAGCCTGCGTGGCCTTGTGGGTAGCGTCCTTTCCGACAGTGTGTGCTGAAGGGTCCTGGGAGTGCCCGTGTCTCAGGCTTGATGGGAGCAGGCAGCTGCCTTTGACCGCGTGCCCTGGTCTGCAGCAGCCGTAGAAGAAAGAGGGAGAGAAAGGAGAGGAGCGAAACCAGCCCACCGCATCCCCTGCAGACTCCTGCCTGGAGAGCCCAGGGGGGACTCGGGCCCCAGCTACGCTGCAGCACACGACAGACCAGCTGCGGATGGTGTGCGGCTAGGGTTAGGGTGCCACCCGGCTGGCCTCTGTGACCTTCAAGTGAAAAACAGGACCGGCTGTTCTTCAGAACCTTGGAAGGCACCCGTCGGTGGGCCAGGTGGCCGTGTGGTGGACAACCCTTGAAGGGTGTGGCCAGAGCCGGGGACTGGGCAAGAAGGGGGGCTGCAGAGACCCGCTTGGTTTCGACGGAGCCTCCTGGCTGTCTTCAGGGACCACCTCCCCCCCCCCCGAGACCCAGCAATGGCAGTGACCTGGCCAGTTCCCTGACGGCTGCAGGACTCAGTGCCCTGGTCTGGAAAGTGGTAAGAATAGTAATAACCCCACAAGCTTAGCACGATAAAGGGTGGAATGAACGGGGAGTTGAGCACTGTGACCGATGCAGAGTCGTTGCTCAACAGATTAGCTGTTGTGTCCCTGTAACTGGCTGTGGAGTGGACGATGACCTAAGCCGAGCCCCACCACTGGGCTTCTGCAAAAATAGCAGTGAGACAAAAGGCCCATCCCTCTTGGGGGGGAAGCTGTTTCCTGCCAGGAGGGAGGACAAAGCCAGGGAGAAGCAGGGCTGGAAGTGATTGATGGCACATGGACGGTGAGCTCCTGGTGGTTTGCGAGTCCCCCTGACTCCGGGTGTCCCGTGTGGGCTGCCCGAGCCCCAGTCACTCTGCTCTCCCTGCAGCTGTACGATCCTTCAAACGACTTCCCCTCTGGGCCACAGCCAGTTCCGGGGGGGCATTCGTCTGCCCCGGGGCCTCCACAGCAACGCACCACAGGCTGAGCGGCTGAAACGACAGAAACGTACTTCCTCACAGCTCCAGAGGCCAGAAGTTTGAGGCCAAGGGGGCAGCGGGGCTGGTTTCCTCTGAGGCCTCTCTCCTCTCTCCCTTCCGTGTCCTAAGCTCTTCTTATAAGGACACCGGGCATCTTGGATCAGGGCCCACTCCAGTGACCTTACCTAACTGGAATCACCTTTTCAATGGCCCTGTCTTCAAATATAGGCATGTTCGCAGCTACTGGGGTCTCAAACGTCAGCACTGAATTGGTGGGGCAGAGACACAATTCACCTCATGACAAGGGGTTCGAGTTGAATTTCTGTTACCTGCAACCAAGAGAATCCTGGGACGCATGAGTATTCATGGAAACTGAATTGGGAGAAGATTTATCAAAATGCTAGCAGATGCTATTTCTCATGGAGGATTAACACTGATTTTTAGATCTGCTTATCTGTATTTTCTTTTTATTCTGCAATGAGCATGCATTCTTATTGGAATAAAAACGTTTTAGAATACCTCAAAGTATCCCAAGGACTTGCAGGTGTTGGGGCAAAGCCTAGGGGCTGCATCTGAAAACAGGAGGGCGGTGGAAATGGGGAGTGTGGGGGCTGATCACAGCGGGCACCCATGGGGGCAGGGGTGAATGGGGGAGACACCAGAGAGATGTGCCTGAAAGAATTCAGAAATAAGGACATGAGACGTCAGTCTGCCAGTTAAACCATAAAGCCAGCAAAATGGAGCCACGCAGAGAAATGCCAAGTCACCTTAAAGAGGCAGGAGGGCTCCAGCCCAGACTTGATTTGATTGGAGGAATGGAAAGGCTAGAGGAAGACGAGGGGGGGGAGGGGGTGGGGAGAGCAGTGGGGACTTGGGAACAGGGGGCCACCGAAGCAGGCAAACGAGGGTGGCAGCAACCATCAGGGGGCAGGAAGGAATTGCTCTTGCTAAAACCAGGCTGCCATTGAGCCAGACTTCTTGGGAAAAAGCCCGTCTTGGCTCTTGGGCTGTGTTGCATCTTTGTTTAAAAACAAAAACGAAATGAAAACTGGGAGGAGATTTCTCTTTTTGTTTGTTTACGGTTGAGAAGCCTGCGGCCCAGGGGCCGCACCAGAAGGACAGGGTAAAGACAGCACAGCGGGGAGCCGCGTGGCCACAAGACTGGGTCTCAGGGCCTGAGACCCGCCCTGGGACAGCCAGCGAGGTGGCAGGCTGAGAGTGCCCTGGGGAGGCTCTCAAAGGAGGCGTTCAGCAGGAGGACGAGGGGAGTCCTGGGGAGACCAAGGGCCAGCAGGAGCTCCCGAGGGCGGGAAGGGCTAGGGGCATTCAAGCTTGGGATCCCCAGGATGGCGCTGAAAATCGTCTGTTGTGTGTTCTGTCATAATCCGCCTTCCGTTCTCTCAAGCCTTGAGTGAAACTGCATGCCACACAGCAGCATCCTGGTGGTGACACTTCGGGGAATGAAGGCAGAGGGCTGGCTAGCAGTGGAGTGAGAGAAACGGCTGGCTGAGGAGAGGGGACAGCAGCCTGGCTGGGAGTGACAGATAGGCTTTCAGGAGGACTCATGTAAGGAGTGGCTGGAGACAAACCCCTTTCCTCAAAAAGGAGGGGAAGATGAGCCTCAGAATAGGGGAAGCTAGCCCCGAGGAAGGCACAGGCAGTAATGATTGTCACTCATTCTTTCCAAGTGGCAGTCCCCTTGGATAGAGTAGTGATCTCTTGGCTCTGTAAGGAGGTGGTCTGGGACACTGGGTCTGAAACCACCCCACAAGGAGTGGGATGACAGTGATTTCAGCCTGGTCTTAAGTGACGAAGCTCAGAGAGACCAGGAGCTCTGCCCAAGGTTGCACAGCTGGTGCATGAAGAGTTGGGATTTGAACCTGAGTCCTTCTGACTTCCAAGTACAGAAGGCTTCTTACCTGCCTCCCCCCCCGCCCCCCGCCCCCACTGCTTCAGGCAAGTCCGGGAGAGTTTCTTTCCAGCACTGTCAAAACAAAGTGGGGTCCTGACCCACGGGCACCCCTCCTTGCCTCATCACCACCGGAGCCCCGGGACCCGGCCATTACCAAGTCCAGCCAGCCCTCCCGCTGAGCGCACCCTCACCCTGCGGTCTGTCTGTTTGTGGTCTGTCTGTGGCAGCCTCTCCTCCCTGGAGAACACGGGCTGATCCTTGGACACAGGAGCCTAGGGTGCCTGCTGGTTCTATTTTTCCCTGGAGAGGTGCCATCAGTCGGGAGTTTGCTCGCATGAGCCAGTCCCTGGCACCCAGTCGCCTTTGGATGTTGTACGAGCTGCTGTTGGGGCTCTGCCCAAACCCCTCCGGTGCCCTTACACTGTCTGCGTGCCCCAGCACCTCCGGCACCTGAAGACGGGTCTCGGGTTGCCAAGCCGACTTTGCCCGAGTGCAGGGCATCCTCTTGGGGCCACCTTGACCAAGGACAGCTTTGTCCCTGATGGAGACACTCTGTAGTGAAACACGCGCTGTCCCCAGCGGGATGGAGCCAGACTTGCCCTCGGGCTTAGGGTTGCCAGCTCACTGCGTAGTCCCACTTCCCCACTCTCCTCCCAGTGTTTCCAGGAGGAGACATTCGCTGAAAAATCACCCCCTAATAAATCACTTCCACCTGCATTCACATCTCAGGGTCTGCTTTCGGGAACACCACCTAAGACAGACACGCGAACAAAATGAAAGGCCGAGCCTCCAACGCCGTGAGCCGGTGGACGGGTGTTCTGTTCCACACGCCTCCCCCACCCTCCCCCCGCCCCCCCTCAAAGCAAACTCTGTTTTCCACGTGGGAATAAAAACCTCTTGACCTCGGCTAATGGAGCGTTCGTCGACCGTGTTGAGCAGTCACGAAGAAAGGCGGTGCCTGTGGCTACAGCACGGCAGGTGCTTCAAACCCACGGTATTTCACGCAAATCTTGCGGTAACCTGTGAGTTATCATCACCCCTGTCCACCGGTGAGGATTCTGACTCATCAGGCTTATTTACTCTCAGTCACATCTCTGGGAAGCAAAGAGATGGGATTTGAACTCGGGCAACGTGACTCTATAGATGTGCCCTAACCACTGTGCCCCAGGGAGACTCGCACGCCCACACCTGCCGTCTCGGCCCCCGACTGGGGGCATCTCACAACTGGTGCGACTTCTGATCTGGTCACCTGGGTTTTCCTATTATTTATTTTCTCCCTTCCGACAGCTCAGGGCTTGATCGCGGTAGGCACAAGAATAAACAAATGATGTAGGATGATGCGTTTTTGGAGGGATTTGGATCTTTCTTTAAAAGTATAGACAAAGCATCTACATATATTTAACTCCTCAAATTGCACAGTGGCAGTTCCTGGGACCCGGCATTCCTACAAGCCAGTGAGGTCGTTCCAGACATTGGACCCTGTGTGCACGGGGCTGTGGGTGAGCCAGAGCAAGCAGTCGGGAGAGGAAATCGCCCCCCACCCCCACCTCGTGCCTCCCTCCTCCAACAAGCTGTCAACTCTGCAGTGGAGAACAGTGCCAGCCTGCAGGCTTTCTGTTCCCAGAGCTCAGGGATGACTCAGTTACTGAGCTATTTCCTTTTTTCATGAGCCTACCATGCAGAGATTTTCAAATTATTTCCCTGAAATATTTCTCCCCTCACCTTGCTGCCTGCCTTGTCCCCAGAAGGCACAATTTTCAAGAGGTTTCTTCCTAACAATGCACCAGCCAGCGTCTATTAGGTTCTTACTCGAGGCCAGGAACCCAGCTCAGCAATTTTATGTCTGTCCTCTCAACTCACCCTCACCACCACCCTGGAAGGTCAACGTTTCCATTTCTTGGATGTGGAGACTGAGGCCCAGGCACTTTGCCCAAGGCCATTTTGCCAAGAAGCAGCCGAGCTGGGACTCAAACCCACAACAGGTTTACGTCTTTAACCACTTGGCAATCCTGCCACGTTATTGTGAGAAGGGTCTCCTTGCCTGTGGTAGATTGTCCTGAAGTTCTTCCTTCCTTCCTTCCCTCGATAGGACTTTTCTACGGGCAGACCTTCCACCCCTGACTTCAGCCTTGACCGCGTGACTTGCCTTGGCCAGCGGGGTGAGCACGGAGGTGGAAGGGAGCGATTCTGAGCTGAGGCCCTGGGCGACACGGCGTGTTTGTGGGAGTCGTCCTGGTACCTGCCCTCTGCCGGGAAGAAGCCGTCGGCTCCCAGCTTGAGCCTCAGCATAAAGGCCTGTGGAGGAGAAGACCCGATCCCGGCGGGAAGCCTAGAGCTCAGGCCGATTCATCCAGATGCGGCTGAGCCCAGCCCAGATGGGCCCAATTGCAGCCAACCAGCACCCTGTGGGCACAAACTTGGGGGCTGTTGCTGTGAGAGCCACTGAGCTGTTGGGGCTGTCTGTTACCCACCACTGTCCCAGCGGGAGCCTCTCGCCATGGCACGGACAGCATTCTAGCCTGGCCAGCCCTGCCCGGTCCTGCTCTCAGCGTCATGTTGGAGGAGTGCAGGGTCAGGATCTCAGGGAGCCCCTCTGTGGGATCATCCGGCCTGGCCCTCCAGTCTCCATCTGTCACTGCCTCTGAGGGCAGCCCACTCCCTCTCTGAACATTCTCTAGGGAGGTCTTCCGTAGGTTGAGCCCTGACGGCCTGTGCTCAGCTAACATCCGCAGTCCCTTCCCTCTCCGTGTGTGATGAGCACCAGGGCTCCCCATGACCTTCGTCACTATAAGCAAACCCATTTTTACTCGTCAGTGTCCCTCTGAAATAATGGCCAGGGCCGTGTGCCTGTTTGCTCTCCCGCTCCTGCCTTGCCCATTCTTCTCTGCCCCACAGGGGGACGAACGCTGCAAACTAGTGTCCAGGGAGCTCTTGTTCTTTGGTGTCCGGCTAGGCGTAGCTAAGCAGAAGGCTCTGGGGGAGAGATTGGAGGCGGGAGAGGAAGGGAGAAGGCAGGGCATTTCTCCCCACCTCCCTTGCTTCGGGTGCTGTCCCAGGAAATGGTCGAGATTCCTTCTTGGTTCCAGCCCCACCCTGTTACCGGCGCCTCCCACCGTTCCAGGTCCGGTCAGGTGGTTCCAGTGCTGGGACCCTCCAGCCCTAGGGCTGGTGGTGGCTTCCAGCTATGGTGACTCTGGTTTGCCTCACCCTCTCCCGGTTCCCTTGCAGCTTTTATGGCCCTTGTAACTAGCTCCTCCTCATATCCACCCTCTCACTTCGACTACTTGGCCTGAGCTCCGTTTCCTCCGTAGACACTGGTTAATACAGTCTCCTGACTTTTTAGGGTCTCATCCCACATTATGTACGACATGCCCACACCTCACACAAATAGATCTCACATGTGAAAATGCCACACGAGTTGAGTTGCCGTTGACTAGCCAACAAAATGTTAAATTTTGTAGCTGTTTAATTTTAATTTCAAATAAAGTTTTCTTTCTTGGCATTGTGTCGCCAACATTTTCTTCCAGACCTTGGAACATTTCTGCAGCCCTGGGAAAGCTCGTGGGTCCTGTGGAGAAAATGGCTCTCATGGTGGTGACCGAAGGGAACAAAGTGTCCCAAGAGCGACTGCAAGGGCCTGTACTCTGGAGTCACTGTCTCAGTGCGAAGCCAAGGAGAAAGAAGCCCAAAGACAAGGGCTTTGGCCAGTGAGCCTTGCCCCTCCCATCCAACAGTATGGAGTCTTTGCCTTTGAAGAGGCGTAGCCTTCGGAGGACCCTGTGTCTGTGAGATGGATTTCCTCCACGGGCTGAAGGCAAGAGGGTCGTAAATGTGTCAGTGGAAGTCAAACGTCCCAAGTTGCCCAACCACCATAATAAAGTTAAAAGCAAAACTGTGCTGGAAGTCTGCCGAGACTTTAATGCAGGATGCTGCAATGGCAGCGAGAAGACGAATGGGGATCTGACAGCCCCTCCTCTGCAAATGGACTCGGCTGCCTCCAGATGGGCCCTTGTGGCATTGGCCCTGCCGCTGAGCGGTGTGGCTCGCTCTCGCCGAGGGCATGGCCATGGCCGGGACGAGAAAACTCTGCTGAGGTCTACAGGCAGCCTCAGGCATTAAGCACCGAGTTTCCTCAAAAGGCCCGTGGGCGGTTAAACTCTATCTTGGTCTTGTGAACAGCTCCGAGGTGGCTGGGACCCAGTCCCCATCTTGACAGTTCCCCCGGCCCATCTCGTCAGGTCCTATGAGGAGCCGGGTCTTGGTAGGCACACAGGGAAGGGGCCAGTACAGCGCACAGAGCAGGACTTGGTGTGAATGCCCACCAGTATGGCTGGCGGCCCGCCGACCCTCCTCTGGCGCTTGGCTGGTGGCACCGGGGGGTTTGATGCTATGACAGCCCCATCACCGCCCCCTCCCGACAGCAGGGGAGTTGAAGGCGCAAGTCCCTGCTTAGAGATGGACCAACTAGGGATTGTCCTAAAGAGAAGAACTAACTTAATGGTGCATCACATGAAGAAGGAGGAGGATGGGAGAAGAAATAAGGAAGCCCTGGCTCAGAGAGGACGTGGCTCCAGCCTTAAGCCATTGAAGGACATGGAGCGAGAGGGCTTTATTGGGCAGCTCCTACTGCCTTAGGCACACTCCCTGAGGCTGCTGACTTCACTGAATTTTCCAGAACACCCAGTATTGACCTGGGAGCAGCCCGGTCAATGAAAGTGTCTTCGTACAACTCGCCTTTGTTTATGTGGTTGGGAGCAGTGGCCCGGGGCCAAGCTGGGCAAAGAGGCAGATCAGGCCGGCACCACCGGCCAGGCTGTGACAGGTGCTTGAGTTGGAAGGCAACAACACAGATAGTATTTATTGGATTTTCCGGGAGCAAAGACCCCAAGCAGCATGTGTTTGAAAGGAACTTTTGATAAGCCACGTGGAAGAAAGGTTGTGCTCCCCAGGTACGTGGTGCAGTGCTCTGGAGGCTGACACCGGTGGTCACTTAGGAAGACTGTTGAAGAAACGCTTGAGAAACGTGAAAGGGTCTCATGACTGCCTCCCAAGGCGGGTGGGTCTCCTTAAACGAAGGGCTCTCATTTAGCTGAGTGGGAGGTGTAAGCTGGGCTCCTGCGACAGCCAGCGATCTTCTTTCCCACCGTAGAGCTCAGCCCCTCCCCTAAGCCAGTGTGGAACCACTGATTTAGAATATCTGTCATGGGGGTGACAGAATATCTGTTTGCCGGAGATCCCACTCTTTGCCATCCCGGCTCACTTAGGTCAGGCCTGGTCAGATGTTAGAATTTGGTGACGACAAGACCGAAGTCTACCTCTAGCCAGCTGTGCGATTTTGAACAAATCACTTACGTTCTCTGGGCTTCCATTTTCCTTCCCTGTAAAACGACCAGCTAAGACTAGGACTGAAGCCGTTGATGAGGCCAGGCAAGCAGCCATCACCGAGGACAATGCTCTGAGATCCCAAGAGACTGGGGACTGGGGGTGGGATGAAAATAACAAACGGATACACACTCACCACACCAGCATGTGTGAGCACCTCATTCTTGCGGTGCCACCCATATTAATCAAACACCTCCCGCATTTCAGAGGTTTTGTGGACACCTCCATCGAGGATGGGAGGCTGGCATCATATCCCCATTTCACGGGTGAGAGCAATGGAGGCAGAGAGGGAACGGCATCCGCCTAAGGCTGGAGGACGTAGAGGGCACGTGGTTGAGACAGCGCCACAGCCACGATGCTCGTTCTCCCTAGAAGACCTGAGCATGTGCCTGGCCATTTGGCCACAGGGCCTCAGGCTGGTGGCTTCCTTCCTGGGAGTTGACGCCCCTTAGACACTGCCCCTGCTGGGAAAGGCCTCATGCTCACAGACCCTGCCTAACTCCTGTTTACCATTAGTCGCAGCCAAATGGAATAAGTGCAGTATTGATTAATTGCAATTTTTTTGGAATACATATTCACCCTGATGTTTTATCATTAATGCATTAAGAAGCTGAACAAGCAATAAGACCAAATGGACTTCAAAATGCAGCAGAATTTCCATCCAGCCCGGTCTGATTTACAGCCATTACCTCCTGGCAAAAGACAGCTCCCATTACAGCCCACACCTTGGCTGAAACGAGAGAGCTCTTTGTTCTTAACCTTACAGGCTCTGTGCCACGCCACGGGGTGGGCCCTTCTTGGTGATGTGGACACTGGCCACTCGTAAAGTTGGAAGGCAAGACAGAGAGGAAGGAGTAAGATTTCACTGCCTTCTTGTGGGAAGCACTGTGGACCGGTCACCTGGTTATTGGGAGGAGGGGAACACCTGACGACCTTGCCACCTGCCCTCTGTCACGCCCCAAGCATCTGGTTGACTAGTATAGCAACCCGTATCCCAACGACCGGGTTCGGGCTTTGTCTCTGTCACTAGCTGACTGGGGGAAACTCAGTTTTTCACTTGCCTCCCCCCAGAAAAAACTCACAAAAAAAAAAAAAACCCAACAAAAATAAAAGACTGGAAAGTTTCTTAGAGCCTGGAATTTCCAGCAGTTAATGACTTTTCCTCTGTCCCTCCCTCCCCTCCCTCCTCCCTCCTCCTTTCTCCCTCTCCCTCTCTCTCTTTCATTCTCCTCTTCCTCTCCCTCTCCTGCTTCCCCTCCTTCCACTCCCTCTCCTTTTCCTCCTCCACTCCTCCCCATCTGCCCCCTTACCCTCCTCTCCCTCCTCCTCCCCACTCCTTTCTTTCCAAAACAATTTTATTCTTGCAAAGTCTTGTCAAAAACTCTCTAGATGCACTGACAGGGACAAAAATACCTTTAAAAAACCACTGAACAACAAAAAATCTCTTTAGGGGTGCCTGGGTGGCTCAGTCGGTTAGGCGACCAACTTCGGCTCAGGTCATGATCTCGCGGTCCGTGAGTTCGAGCCCCGTGTCAGGCTCTGTGCTGACAGCTCAGAGCCTGGAGCCTGCTTCAGATTCTGTGTCTCCCTCTCTCTCTGCCCCTCCCCACTCACACACTCTCTCTCTCAAAAATAAATAAACATTAAAAAAAATTTTTTTAATCTCTTTGAAAGGCACTTCTGCAAAGCTCAGATGTCAATAAGGAAAGCTTAGGAAAGTCATCATTAAGAGAGCTGGTGTTTTCAAAAGTTAACCCTAAGATACTCTAGAGAGTAGGGAGGCATGGTGACAGATGGGGGAGGGGGTGTCAAACATGTTGTCCACAGAATTGGCCATCCCCAGGATAAGATTTCTCTCCCTTTCCTTCCAAAGCTCTAGGGTCAGGCTGGATATCGCCTTGATCAGGGCTCCCCCGCCCCGATTCTCGTGGGCCCCTAGATGGTGAGCACAGCCATCTCAGAATGCTTGCTGCAGCCTGAGCCAGTGAAGGCTTCCTTTGCTCTGCAGAGGCCAGTCCCACAGGGACAGCCCGGCAGAAGGAAAAGGGCTCGTAGGCTTGGCGATTCATTCATTTCTTTCAGGGTTGTTTGTGGGTTACTGCATGTTGGGTACTTCCTGGTGGCAGGCCCCGTGCAGGGTTCAAAGATGGCACTTGGAGAGGAATGAGGGGCAGGCCTGGCCCCAAGAAGCTCAGCGCGTAGCTGGGAATCTGGACGAGGATGGTGACTGGCCAGCATGCTGCGGAGTCCTGGAGGTGAGCCCAAGATGTGGTCCGGAACAGGAGGGTGGGTAGGCTGGCAGGAAGGGTCCGTGAAATTAGAGCCGAATAGGAACTCTCAGTGGGAATTAGTCAGCCAAGCAGGGATTGGGGACATCCCAGGGGGCGGTCCATGTGAGCAAAACCCCGGAGACCTGAGAGACCAGGGCTGGGTCTAGAGAGCGGGGACGGGCAGGGCACAGACAAGAACGGTGAGAAGTTGTGCCGGACAGATAAGCAAGAGCCAGGACCAGCAGCGGCTGGTTTTGCGTGGGAGGTGATAGAGTTGTCTGCAGCAAGAGAATGATCTGAGGTGCACGGATGCATGGGAGAGGAGAGATAAGAACCAATGCAGTGAGCTGCGCACTTAGGCTGAGTGATGACGGGCTGCAAACACCCCCAGCCCCAGCCCCACGTGGGACTCTGGCACTCCTCGGGCACTCCTGGCTGCCCAAGAACAAAGGAAAGGGGAAAGACAAACGGTTAACTGATAGAGATCACAGTCCTGCAGGACCCAAGCCTCCATCACCCCTCCACAGCGGTGTGGGAAACAAAGGCAGAAGGAAATGGCAGATGGAACTAAATTTCCTTGTAACCTGCAGCCCGTTGACAAATACTCCAGGCAGGCCGGACTCCCTACCGTCATAATGCTAATGCTTTGCCAGAGGGAAAAACAACCCTTAGCTTGACAACAACAAGGCCTCCACTATCCTGCGAGTCTTCTTTAGTACACGAAAATCTCACTGGAAACTTTCTCTGGGCTTTACCTTCTCCCCACTCCCCTGCAACTCTCCTCAGGGTCCCCGGCGGCTCTTCCTGCCCACAGGTCCTGTCCCCGGGCTTGAATAAAATCAGCTTTTTGCACCAGAGACGTCTTCGAGAACTCTTTCTTGGCCGTCGGCTCCGGACCCCATGAACCCCACCGTCACCCCCGAAACCTCATCATAAGGACATTCTAAATATGACACTCAGTTCAGTGCTCCAACCAGAGCCAGGAGCCCACGGTGACCCACCGCTCTGCTTGGGTCCCAGTCCCAGAACCATCATGCGTTAGTCGGACGGTCTGGCTTTCTCAGGGGCCAAGTCTCCTGGCCTATAATGTGGTACGTGTGGAATCCCTGAGGGTTTGCAGAAAATACTGGGACCATGGCAAGTGCTCCACAAAGGCCCACTATGACTGTCGGACCTGGTCTGGAAACAAGAAAAGAGGCTTGTACAAGGGCACCATCAGCAGCCCTGTGAGCTCCAGGACGGTAGCTCTTTCCTGTGAGTCATCTCCTGACTGGCCTGGACATTCTCATGGGGACCCCGTGGGGGATGCTGATGTCTGGAGCTGATGAGTAAAAGTGACAGGGAGTCGGGGTGGAGAGGATCCTTCTGGTTCTTTCCAGGTGAACTGTGCTGATTCCGGCCTGAGCATTTGGGATCTCAAGGTAATCAAGAGGCCAAATGTACTCTGAGCCCTGCTGTGTGCCCCTTCCCCACCACATTACCTTATGCGACGGAGCGTCAACTTCCCAAGAAGGCAGAGGGAGGACAGGTGGCCCAGAACCCCACCAGGGTAGGCGGGGGATCCAGGGCACCCAGAAACCCTGTGGCCAGCGTGCCCTTGCGACCAGCCTACACCAGACCTCCCTACTCCTCAAGAGGCCTGTGCTGGCCCGTGTGTCAGGGATAATCTCCCCCTGGCTTTTCTCCCCGTGGGCCACACTCACCTCTTCCCACAGCCCCAGTCTGAGAAGAGCATCTTTTGACCGTCGGGGATGCTCACAGGGGCCTCAGGAGCCCAGGCCCCTGCAGACTGGAAGGTCAGACCAGCCCTGTTCCCTTGGGAAGGCTCCACAGGGAACTGGGAGGACCCTGTGAGACAGGCAGAAGGTGAAGGCTGCCCAAGCACAGCCCAGACCCCCCTGCTCGCCAGTGCAGCATGCCCTTGCTGCTGGGAGTGGTTGCTGTGCAGCCGCCCAGAGAATTGCCTTGGGCTGAGCAGGAATCAACTGGCCGGGTGTTTTGCCCGCCCAGTGGCTCCTGCAGCTCACGGACCTTGACCTCAAGTCCAGACTACCTCGTGCTCCAGAGCTCCTGGTGGGATGTGGCTCACGCTACACCCTGGTTGAGACCACGTCCTGGTTCCCCTCCTTCCCCACTCTTCCTGCTTCCCCGGCCGCTCTTTTCCAGACAGCACCCCCTCAATTAATCGTATGCTTAAAGATCCAAGTCTCAGGCTTGATTTGGGGGAACCCAACCTAAGAGACCATAGAACCCCAAGGCTGTTCTTCTTACTCCCCCAACACCAACCTTGCAGCCTCTCTGAATGACCTGCCTTCCTGTAATTTGTTGTGCTTTTCCACCCCCAATCCGAGGGCTTTGCAAACACAGTTCCTTTGCCTGAAATGCCCATCCCAGCTTAGCCCCACGAAAAGGCCCAGCTCGAAGGTCACCCTTTCATGTCGCTTCCGTTGAGCCATGAAGCACATGGTGTCTGCAGCTGCCATAGCATTGGTCTCAGGGCATGACTAACAGCTGTCAGAGGTGGGGCCAGGGTCAATCCATACTGAACTATGGGCTCTCAGGACCCCTCACTCACTCCTGCCAAGGTGCCCAGAACCCATCAGGTACTCAACTCGTGCTCAGGAGTTGAGCTCAGGAGTTGAGGCTCAGGACTCAACTAGCCTGCCCTTGGAATCTGTCTGTCCTCCGTGGGCCTGTCTGGCCTGCTTCTGTCCAATCCTCCCCTTTGGCACCTGGAACGGTCTCCTGAGAAGCCTTCAGGTCACCTCTCCTGTGGACTACATCTGTGAGAGACACTTGGAAAGAAACAGACTCACAGGGTAGTATGGCTGGTCCCAGGCCACATAGCAGAAAGGAGCAGAGCTCTTGCCCCCGGGACAACTTTCAGTCATCCCAATTTGGACCACTGTGGGTGATGGGGAAGGGGGCACGGTTTTCCTCAGGAGTCCAGGAGAGGCCAAATGTTAGTGCGAGTCTGATGGCGCGAAATGGACACTATCACTCCTTATGCAGCTTCTGCTGGCAGCCCAGACCCTCATCACAGATGATGCCTGATTTCCCTTCAGAGGAAGGAGCCTCAAATTGTATCAGTTGGGGCTGGGCAGGAGACAGAATTCACCCCAGATAGTTCACATGGACAGACTTCAATGAAGGGGATAATTCCTGAAGGGTGATCAGGGTTAGGGGAATAATCAGGGATGTTGAGGGATTCAGAGATTCAGAGGGACATCAGGAAGCTGTTCTTGGCCCAGGAAGTTGGCCCAGGGGCCAAAATTGGGGGAGGTGAACAGAGCCCCGTGGGACATTGGAGGAGACAGAGAGGCAGGGGAGCAACACCCCAACTGCTCCCCTCACACCCCATCCCCTGCTAGGATCTCCCACTGACCACATCCAACTAAAAGTTAGAGGGCAAGAAAACCTGGAGCCTCCCAAGAAGCAGAACAGGGCCAAGAAGGGCAAAGAACAGAGCTGGAGGTAGGGTAGCAAATGGAGAATGACCGACAGAGACAATGCCTCCTTTTAATGAACTAGCAGTGGGTGGTACCCGGGACAATGCAGAAATGGGTGTGCAAGACAGGTGCATGGTCATCCTAGCTTCTCAGTTTATCACCCTTCCTCCCACTGTGTCCCAGTGGGGCCACCACCACTTCTTTGTCACAGGGTCTAGCAGGTAACGGAGACCGACCTGAACAGACAGGGTACGTGGGAACAGATCCTTAGCCAGCCATTAGCTCAAGTTACAGACTTTTGCCAGGGACCGTATTGCTTCCAGAACAAGGAGGAGGGGTCGCTGAGGCCTGAGTAAAGTTGTCTGGTGACCCTTCCCCTCCCCAGCCCAATGGACACCCCGAAACAAGGAGAAACAACTCCCAGCACCTCTTCTCGAATACCTGAGGCTCCCTGGCCCAGCATTCAAGATGGCACAGCAAGGGGACTTATAGGGACACTCCTTGACTTTGTGGGATTTGGTTACATTTCTGGGTAGGAATGGGAGACTCTGGAAGAACTGACACACCTGTGTTGGTGGAACCATGAGCCGGTTTGTAAAGGAGAGCCTGTTGATACACAAAGGGCATTATCCACTGGGCAATTCTCCGTAGACAGAAGGAGGCAAGGATGATATGGAGACCTGTCTCTTCTTACCCACCCCTTTCTCCAGGTCATTGGGAAGGGACACCTGTTCTGTATCCCTTCGCCATATTAACATATGCCCTCCCTTAAGATAGCCTAACAAAGGCCTCCGAGTCTGGGAAGAGAAATGTCATAACTGATAACATTGAGTATATACAAAGTCAGATATGTAAATTCCTTTGCTTTTAGGTCCTATCTTGCAAAATGTTTGCCAAGGAGAGAGACAGCCCACAACCTGGAAAGGGGCTAGGGCTTGGTGGGGATATGAGGAGGGGGACTCCCAGGTCTCTGGAGGGAGCACTTCGGGGCGTACAGGGAGGGGCGTCCCGCCCACAAGGTTGGGAGGCCCCAAGTTGGCCCCTGCAGCCCAGCAGTCTTGTTCACTGGACGTCTCAGCAAGGACCAGCAGGAGCGAAGACAGAAGGGTCCTCCCAGAATGGCTGTGTGGGAGGGAATCCAATTCCCCTTCAGCTCCACAGGACTGCAAAGTCTAGTTTCGTTTTCTCCTCAGAGAAGAAATAAGATGTTTCTTGCATATCTGTGGTGGCAGATTTAAAAGCACCACACATTTATTGCATGCTACATACTCTAGGCCCTGAAAACAGAACTGACTGATGGGTTCATAACCCTGGCCATGGAATCCGATTGCTTGGCATCCATTTCCCAGTATCCCACTTACTAGCCAGGTGTTCTTGGGTAACTTACGCTGGCTAATTCAGCATTTTCAAAACAGGGAACAGAAAGCTTTCCAAGGGTATGTTGGTCTGGCTAGTGTGATAGATTGGAAACACGGCCCAGCTTTGCCCTGGTCCCTGCAGTCTGTTTACCCCACCCCTTCAATCTGGATGGGCCCTGTGACTTGCTCTGGGCAATGTGGCAGAATCGGACCCCTGCCCTCAGCAGCAAACCTGGTGCAGGAGAAGAGAGACGGGGGGCTCTCTCCACCTCCCTGCTTGCCCTGGCTGCCCCTCCCCCAAGCCCCAGCTCTCATGGCCCTCAGAAGACTCTTCCCTCTCCGGCCCGGAGCCTGGAAGGTGGTGTCCCAGGCAGGGTTTCCTGGAAGCACAGGGCAGAGGGGATTTGTGTGAATGAGCTTCATTAGCGGATGTTCTCTGGAAATTCTAGGAGGGGAGGGGGAAATGGGGCCAGGAAGGGAAGGAAGCCCAGCAGGGGTGTGAGGGCAGAGAGGGCTGCGTGTGCCCATCCGAGACAAGGTACTCAAACCCCATCAGTCGCCCAGGGGGCACGTCTCTCTCTCTGCACTGGCAAAGCTGGGTGTCGAGGGTGGCCCTCTGGCAAAGACAGAGGCAGAAGCCAGCTGCGGGGCTACACCCACCGGAAACCCCACACTTGAGGACACCCCTCCTCCACCTCTGGTTCTCCAAGTCTTAGCGTTCACCAAGGTGAGCAATGAGAAAGCAGGGCTTTAACTTCTCTAGCACAATGCAGCCTAGACAAACAGCGAGAGGAAGGGCTGTCTTGGGGCACCGGAGGAAGCCCGGCAGAGGAAGTACAAAGTGCTCTGATGCCCCCCGGAAGAGGGGGGATGGAGGGCAAGGAAGACGAGGAAAACAGTCATCCCGCCACAAATGGGTGTTGAATGGAACCGACCTATTGGATCGTGGGCCCTGGTGCCTCCACGTTCTAGCCGTGTGACCTGGGGCTGGTTATTTAACCTCTCTGTGCCATTGCTTTATCATCTGTAAAAGGAGGATGGCGAAAACAGTAGCTTTGTTGTGTTGCGCTAATCTCTACGGAGCACTTAAAACCATGCTCTGCATGGGATACACAATGTGCACTAACGGTTTTCATTGTTGTTAGTATTCATCATTAAAATAAACAGACTCTTCTAATTTTGAATTTGTGTGTGATAAATAGCTTTCTTCCTCTTTTAACATGGTTTTGGGTGAGCGGGCGAAACTTCCTGCCTCAAACAAATGAAAGTTTGCCTCCTTCTGCTTGAATTGGTGAGGGAAAGAGAGGTCGCATGGATTCCGGGGCGGCCTTTGGAGGTGACCTCTGGGTTGAGCTGAAGTTTTGAAGGTGAGCCTGAGCACACGGCAGGAAGGACCTGCACTTTCTTAGTCCTTATGTTTGTCACGCTAAAACCTGGAAATCACAGGGGGAGGAGGGGTCTGGTGAGCACGGCTGCCCCCCCCCCCCTGGCCTGGGAGTCGTGCCCACTAAGCATTTTCTGCTTCTCTCCTACTCAAGCACAAAGCTGCAGAGCTGAGGTGATCTCTGCAGAGAGGCAGCGAATGGAGAGGTGAGCAGTGTTTATTGATTTAGTAATTCGCACGCACTTTTCCGGCCAGATTCTCTTCCCGGAGACTCTGACAGCAGCAGGCAACTGCTAATGCAGTGCAGGGCTGCGGGCAGGGCAGTGGGAAGGAGATTGGCCAGGAGGCTGGGGGAGGCCTCCCTGGGGGAGGGAGAGGAAAGGGAGGCTTCCCCACTGGCCTGGGGCAGACACAGCAGGGAGCACGGTTCGGCTGGCTTCAGGAAACGTAATGCGCATTTCCACAAGGTGCTCCCCAAACTCCCCTTCAGACATGTCCCTAGAAGTACCACCTGGAGATGCCCTCAGATGTCAGCCCTCTGGGAGACGCCTCCAAGGAGGAAGACTGCCCCATCCCAGGTCCTGCCTCTAGCCCGGGACTGTCACATCCGGGACAGTCACACTGAGCAACACAAGCATACTCCACCCCTCAGTGTGGAACATTCTTCAGGGCCACCCCAACTCCAGAGCCCCACGGAGTGGAGTCATCAGAAATGTGCTCCCACTCGCTGCCCTGCATCCTGCTCCTCCCTCCACAGGTGGTGATCCCAGGAGCACAACCCTAGTAACAGTCTGGCAGGCTCGCCTCGGCCTCCCGGAAGTGTTGCACGCAGGAAGCCCGCAGAGCCACCCGGAGCCGCCAGTACAGGGCAACTCTTGGGTTTCCGGATCAACACCCGTCTCCCCAGAGATGGTCTCCCCCTCTGGTCTCCCCACAGTAAAACCTTTTTTTCTTTACGTAACCGTGAAGGACAGCTCACTATGGTTTTCATTCCAAGTGCTGTTGGGAGGTTAGGGACATCAGCCCATGCGGCAAAGGTGGCCCAAGGTGGACAGTCTTCTTCATCAACATCACGTCCCCTCCGGGGCTTGTCTCTGTGTTTTGACCTTTGGGAGCCCCAGCACTCTCCTCGTCCCAGGTTTCTCCCGTTAGGGGAGAGTTGCTTAGGTGTCAGAGCTTCCGGTGAAGCTGGGCCAGAGGGTGGTGCTGAACCAAGGGAATCGGCTCCAGGATGGAACAGCGGGCACCAGGCACAGGTACGGGAGGCAGGGAAAGCAGCTGGTTTGGGATTCACGTCTCTGGTCATGTGTATGTTCTAGCTCTCCCTTCCTCTACGCCTCTCCTCGTTGTCGTACTCAAGTCACAAACTCACCCAAGGATGAGTGACTACCGCACGTCAGACAGTACACTCAGCATCAAGAGTGCAAGGAAGAATCAGAACTAGATGGCTGTGCTCCGTCTGCGAGTCTCAGTCGTAGGGGAGACATCCCTCCATCCCTCCCTCCATCCATTCACTCGGTAATTACCTCTCAAACACCTGCTAGTACCATTACTTTAGACAGACAGATAAGGTAGACAGATGATGATGATATACGGATAGTCACTCCTGAGTTTTCTATCTTTGTGTTAGCACTGACACCCCACTGAGGGCAGGGAACGTGTCTATTCCCCCACAACTGCCCCCCAAGGCCCAGTGAGTGGTGCTGACCATCACTACTGTAAACTCAGGAAACAGGAGAGATGATTATAAGGTGGGTTTTATAACAGAAACCCTACGGATGCAGCGGCACCTAAGCCTGACCTTGAAAGAATCGTGAGCTTGGGGTTGGTCCCCCGTGGATCACCCAGACCATCTGTCCTGCCCAATCCTGGCACTGGAAGCAGATACAATATGTCGAGGATGTGGGAGAGACTGGTCCAACCAGCGACAGGGTCTTTTTTCCTTAGGAAAAGAGTCTCTTCTCTCCACAGGCCAGGGAGCAGAGGACTCATTCATCTTGCTCCTCACTTGTTCAGACAGACTGCTGTGTGGAGGGCTTCATGGGTGCAAAGCCCCTTTGGCCAAGTACGACTGGCCCTCTGACCCCAGCTCCCAAGCTGGGGTTCTGCTTCCAAGACCCGGATTCCCAGAGGACCTGGTAAATGCACGTGCCTCTGGAAGTCCCTAGAAGGGTCTCAGTCAGGGCTCACGCACAGCTGACTGGCAGTCTGCAATAACTCCCCCACCCCAGCCCACATCTGCTGTGCACCACGGGCTCTCCTGGCGTCCCCATCTCCTGATGCCCACCATCCCTGCCTCCCTTCCTGGCTCCCATTTCTGGATCAGTTAGGGAACTGTGAGGAGACCCTAACTGTCCGGGTCGGGAGACATAAAGCCCCAGGTATTTTAACAGAGAGAATTGAAGAGGAAGAATTTTTTATGATTTAATAGAAACCTTTATTTTTTCCCAATAATAATTTTTATTGGGCTACAATTGGCACATGACCTTGTATTCGAGAAGTGTTACCTGAAATTGAGAAAGTGAGGGGTGCTCTAAGTTATCACAGGTGGCAGCTACGGAAAGCAGCCACCTTCCCTCAGGCCGGGGCACTAAGGGAAGAGATCGGAATGGTTGAAACCCGGAGAAGCTTGGGGAGGAGGCCTGGCAGAGGGGGGACCAGCGAAGCTTGGAGAGGGGGCCTGGCAGAGGGGGGACCAGCGAAGCTGGGGGAGGGGGCCTGGCAGAGGGGGGACCAGCGAAGCTTAGAGAGGGGGCCTGGCAGAGGGGGGACCAGCGAAGCTGGGGGAGGGGGCCTGGCAGAGGGGGGACCAGCGAAGCTGGGGGAGGGGGCCTGGCAGAGGGGGGACCAGCGAAGCTTGGAGAGGGGGCCTGGCAGAGGGGGGACCAGCGAAGCTTGGAGAGGGGGCCTGGCAGAGGGGGGACCAGCGAAGCTTGGAGAGGGGGCCTGGCAGAGGGGGGACCAGCGAAGCTTGGGGAGGGGGCCTGGCAGAGGGGGGACCAGCAAAGCTGGAAGAGGGGGACCTGGCAGAGCGGGGACCAGCACATCTAGCTGTGAGGTGGGGGAGGCCGCCAGCTGGTGCTGGTGTCTCCGGGCTCAGAGGGCGCCCGTGGGGCTGAGACCCAGACTCTGAAGCTTGTGGCGTGTCTCCGGCCAGGGAGCAGGCGACGCAGCTAATTCTGCGGAATGGCAACTGGAAAAAATGCAACGTGTTCAGTGGCTGCCGCTGCCAGGGACAAGAAGCCGGGGGAGGTGCTCTCCCAGGATTAGAAGGCAGCGGGAGAGGAGCCGCTTCCTCCTCCAGCCGCGCAGTCTCTCGAGCGCCCCCTCGTGGTCAGCCTATCAGGCACGTCGGAAAACGAGACTGGGGCCCAGCGTAGCTTGACGCGCGCCCCGGGTCGTCCGCTTGCCGACACCACCACACGGGGTCCCCAAGGCGACAGAGCCCAGGGAGATCCATGATGATGAGGAGCGTGCTCTCTCCTATTTTGTGCAAAGAGCTGCTGGGTGACGCTCATCCTTCACTGCTCCCTCCGGACACAGATGCCAGGCGACGACGATGGGTCTGAGAACAGATGTGAGTGGGAGACCACAGGGGGAACGCAGAACTCGTCCTCTCTCCCGGAGACAGAGGTCATGCAACAGGGAAAAACTTGGAACAAAACAGGAACGCCTTCTAGAGAAAAGTCGTCCTTTGAGACAAATTAACTTCTGAAGGAACTTCTACCAATTGGCAAAGCCCATTGGAATCCCAGCGGTGGACATTGCTTGAGGCGAAGATGGGCCCCAGAGAACCACAGGGACGTGCGAGGCAGGCAGGAGAGGGCTGTCCTTCCCACCGTCGAGCCAAGTAAAGCGAGGTGCACGGGAGTCAGCCAGTCGGACAGGGGTGGTGCGAGCAGAGCTCTTGAGCTCTTAGTACAATAGTTACTTGATCGGTCGATCCAGCGGGTGGGGGAGGGGAACCCAGCAGGGGTTCAGTGAGGTTACAAGCTTAGGCTGGCCCCACCCCAGCAGAAAAACCGGAGTCAGGGTAGGGCTGGCTCTCATCCTTGCAGCCCCAGGCTGGGGACCTGAGGGCAGGGACAGGGTGGGTCCCGTAAGGGGCTGCTAATTGCTCTGATTGCAACTCCAGGGCAGAGTGTTTCTGGAACTGCAGAGCTCTGACAGAGGAGGAAATACCGGCGGAACATTTTTGATGAATAATTCAGTGAGCTGAAATGGGAAATGAGAAAGTTTTCTCTCCACTAAAGTGGAATTTGAAATAAAAAAAAAAAAAAAGAAGAAGAAGAAAGAAAAAGAAAGGAGAAAACAATAATAGCAGCAAGGCTTAGCATTCTGGTTTCCCCACAGTAAAACTTTTTCTTTGCATAACCATGAAGGACAGCTCACTATGGTTTGCTCTTTGACAGTCTATAGAATTTGAGCTGAGGTAGGAAGATACTTGGGTCACCTGGGATTGAAGGTAAATTTGATCTCATCACTGCCACCTTCCCTTTCAAGCATTATTTTACAAATATTAATTGGGCAACTACTGAAAGCCAAGCACTGTTCTGGGTGTTAGAGATTCAGTACTGAAGAAAAGAGATGTTCTTTTATCGTGGAGTGTGTGCAAGGGGGAGAGGGAGGTTTTCAGACATTAGATTAAAAGACACCGCAGGTGATAAATTCATATCTACAATTTGAGATATGTGCTAGATCAGTCAGGGTCCAACCAGGGGAGACAGAACTACTCTGCATATATAGAGCAGAGAGAATTGAATGCAGGGGAATTGTTACTTACACGAGTGATGGTGATGAGGGAGCATAAGTCAGGCTGAGGGCAAAGTACAAGCTAGCACTCTCCCCCACCCCCTCACCCCCCACAAAGTTGGATACGTATGATATTCCTTGGACACTCCCAGCTACCCCAAAATGGGAAAGGACAAAAAAACAAATGGTTAAACTAATAAGAGTCTCCACAAGAAAAAGGCAATCCCATCCACAGCCTAAAGTCCAGGAACTCCCTACTGTCTTAATGTTAACGTTTTGCTAGAGGGAAAAACAACCTTAGCTTGACAATAGCTAGACCCCCAGTAATCTGAGTCTTTAGTATATTAAAATCCCTTTAGGAACTCCCCCTTGACTTAATCTCCCCTGACTCCACAAAACAGTCACCCCCCACCCCCCCACCCCACCCCCACACACACTTATAGTGCAGCTCTTTCTGCCCCCAGGTCCTATCCCTATGCTTTAATAAAATCACCTTTTTGCACCCAAGATGTCTTCAAGAATTCTTTCTTGGCTGTCACCTCCAAACACCAAGAACCCCACCATCACCCCAAAACTTCATCAGTGGGAATGCCAAGAAGTCTGGGATAGTGAAGGAACTCTGAGATTATTAGCAGCAGGAAGCCTCTCAATAAAGGGACAATAAGAGGAGGTGATGTTATCAGAGTCCAGGACCTGGAACCATCTGAGAGCTAGGAACCAAAATAGAAACTGTCCGAAGAGAATTGGGACCATGGAATGAATAGATGTCCAGTACGAATGGAAGATGTAGGGGAACCTCAGCTTTTGTGCAGGTAAAATAAAAGACAAAAGAGAAGGGAGAAAACCCTACCTTGTCCCTTCTTCTTGCTTTTGTGACATTCGTCAATACCTCCCAACAGCTGAGGCTCTACAGGATTCAGGAAGTAAGGTAGTCTAGTAAATGTACTCCACAGGAGTCAGTCAGTCCCCCAGAGGTATAGAGTGAGCTGGTTAAGAACAGGGAGATAGATTTGAGAGCATACAAGCCAGGAAGCACCAGCACACATTCTCTGGAGGAGAAAGAACAGACTTGTGAGGGGGAATTAAACAGATAGTGTTATTAAATTGGATGACCATGGGAAGCCTCTTTGAGACATTTAGGTTGACATATAAGATTACAAAGAGTTATCCAAACAATGAGAGGTGTCCAGGAGAGTAAGAACTTTCTAGGCATGTGCAAAGGCACTGAGGCTAGCCTGTGCATAGAATGAGGGGAAGAGTGGCAAGTTGAAGGTGGAGATGTGGTTGGGACAGGTGATGTTAATACGTTGTTTGGTGTTTTAGAGAAGGGAAAATTCACAGCCAATTGCCTTTAATTAAAAAGAGATTTGGGAAAGGTTTTTTTTTTTTTTTTTTTTTTTTTTTTTTTTAACTCACACAGTGTCTGTTTACTTTTAGACAAAGCAATAACTAAAAACTTTCCAAATGTTCCAAGAATATAAGAACAAATTCCCTTTGTGAAGAAGCTAATGCTGTATTTATGGTAGTTCCCTCTGAATAAAGCTATGCCCTGAGAGTCTGTGAAGAAATATTTAATACAGTAGATTGACTTTTTCTGGTTCAGTTTTTTCCAAATCCCCTAGGTGACTATCTTTGGAAACGAGTAACAATTCTTGCCTCCATTTTTGCCTCTGCCACCAACATGACTTGCTTCCATCCCCTTCTCTCACCTCCTATGGGACCTTATCAGACTTATTTAAATGCCTGGGAAAGTGTGACTTGTTTTAAATGAATTCAAAACCACACTTTTATGCACAGTTAATCTTATTTTGTGCTTCTTGTGAATACATTTTAAACTATCTTAAATTTTAATGAGATGGAATTCTTAGAAATAGATTATTCCATAAACTGCAAACTTCCATTGTACTGGTGCCTAGCACAATGTCAGGAAAGCACAAATGCATGCAATTTTTATGAGTAATAATTCAGTAAATTAATGTTTTGTTAATTTTTTAATGTTTATTTTTGAGAGAGAGAAAGACAGGGTGTGAGCAGTGGAGGGACAGAGAGAGAGATGGAGACACAGAATCCAAAGTAGGCTCTAGGCTCTGAACTGTCAGCACAGAGCTCTACTCAGGGCTCGAACCCACAAACCGTAAGATCATGACCTGAGCCAAAGTCAGATGCTTAACTGACTGAGCCACCCAGGTGCCCCTGTTAATTTTTATTCAGAAATTTTAACTCTGTAGAGCTAGAATTATGTTAATTGACATGGGTGCTAAAAAGATAGGGGCACCTGGGTGGCTCAGTTGGTTAAGCGTCCGGCTTTGGCTCAGGTCATGATCTCACGGTTCATGAGTTTGAGCCCCACATCAGGCTCTCTGCTGTCAAGACAGAGCCCACTTCAGATGCTCTGTCTCCCTCTCTCTCTGCCCCTCCCCTGCTCATGCACATGCTTGCTCTCTCTCTCTCTCTCAAAAATAAGTAAACATTTTTTTTTTAAAAAGGCATTAGGATGTTCTATTTTTAGCCATGATGGAGTAACTGGAACCAGATTGACTTCTCACTGTTAAGAAATAGAAAATTGAACAAAATATTCGAAGTAATGGCTTTCAGACATTGGGCAACACTGCTACCTGAGAAAAAGATCAAAAAGATGAGCCTGGTATCACCCTAGCTTTCTGTCTGAAGGTGCTTCCGGCAAGGAAGGGGATCCAAGCAGAGCATTGCTTTTTCTGAGTTGAAGAGGCAGAGATTGCATTCAGAAAAAAATGAAGGGGCTGAATTTTCTGAGGCATAGCACTGGAGAGGGAAAAGCTGCTTAAGTAAATAGCTCCAGAAGAGTGCACAGGGATCCCTGGAGTCTGTCGCTGATTAGTAAATCACATAAGCATAGAGTGAAGATCCATGAAGCTAAGGAAAGAAAAACTAGGGAGCTATACGCAAAGCAAGTCATAGACCTCACATAGGGCTGAGAGGAAATCATGTATCAAATGGAATGGAGACTTCTCAGACTCTCAGTCCTCTGGTGGCAACCCAGGTAAGTCACATCTTAGCAGTGGAGCTTAACCCAGTCTTAGAATCAAACCTACTCAGGACCACCCCAAGGAAATTTAAAAGCTTGAAAACAAACCTCAGAAGGATCAAGCCTATCTGCAAGTAAGTTAACTGCATGCCACACGAAGATCCAACACCCTTTAAAGGTACACAACATCCAGGGTGCCTGGGTGGCTCAGTCAGTTAAGCGTCCAACTTCGGCTCAGGTCACGATCTCACAGTTTGTGAGTTCAAGCCCTGTGTCGGGCTCTGTGCCGACAGCTCAGAGCCTGGAGCCTACTTCAGAGTCTGTGTCTCCCTCTCGTCCTGCCCTTCCCCCACTCGTGCCCTGTCTCTCTCTCTCTCTCTCTCAAAAAATGAATAAACTGAGACAAAAATTTTTAAAAGGTACACAAAATCCAGCGCCTACCAATGTAAAGTTCACAATGTATAACATCCTGTCAAAACTTACAAGATATATGAAGAAAGAAGACAGTGCAACCCGAGGCCTGGAAAAAATTCAGACAGTTGAAACAGCCATGGGGAATTAACAGAGAGAGATGGTGGAATTAACAAATCAGATCTTTAAAGCAACTATTACAAAAGTTTACAAAGGTTCAAAGGAAGGCAGAAAAGCAATAAGCATAGAAATAGAAGATATAAAGATTAATCACACAAAAGTTACAGACATGAAAAATAAAATATCTGAAATGAAAAATTCACCAGATAGGATTAGTAGTATATTAGACATTGAAGAAAAATGTTCACTGATCCTGAAGCCAGGGATGGAAACTATCCAAGATGAAGCACAAAGGGAAAAAAAAAAGACTTAAAAATATAGAACTGTGGCTTCTGGGACAATATCAATCTAACATATGTGCATGGGAGTCTCAGAAAGAGATGGGAGGGACAGAAAAAATTTTGAATAAACAACCAAAATTTTCCAAATTTGATTAATATTACAAACCCATGGATCCAGAAAGTTCAATAAGTGCCAAGCAAGATAAACACAAAGAAAACCACATCAAGACACATTATACTCAAATTTCTGAAAACCCATGATTAAAAGAAAAATCTTAAAAGCAACAAAAGAAAAAATATGCATTACATAGACAAGAACAAAGATATGAATCTCAGAAACTTTTGTTCAGAAGCTATGCAAACCAAAAAACAACAGAATGATCTCATTAAAGTGCTGTAAGGAAAAAATCCATCAACCTAGAATTTTATACTCCCCCAAATCTTTCAAAAATTAATGTAAAACCGACTTTTTCAGACAACAAAAACAAAGAAGATAATTTGCCACCAGCAAAATTATTAATGTACAAAAATATGCTAAGAGTAGCTTTTCAGGCAGAGATAAATTACATGAGATAGAACTTGGATCTACCCAAAGGAGGAGAGAGTGCTAGAAATAGGAAATACATAGATATATATAAAGGGCAGTTTTCTCATTTTTATCAACCATATAAATAAAATTCCTAAGGATGTATTATGTGTTTTATAGCATATGTGGAAGCAAGATAAGGTGACCGTAATATCACTCAGGCTAGGTAGAGAAAATGAAGGGATGCTGTGTTAAGGTTCTTATACTACACATAAAATGAGAGAGTATTTGAAGATATGCTAGAATAAGTCAAAGGTATATTCTATACACTTGAGCAACCAGAAAACAAACAAACACACAAAAAACAAATAGGCATAACCAATAAGCCAAAGTGACAATGTAATAGAACACTAAAAAATGAAATTCAACAGCAAGATGGTAGTTTAAATCCAACTACATGGATAATTACATTAAATGTCATTTGTCTAAGCATCCCAAATAAAACAGAAATTATTCGACTGCAATTTAAAAAGCAAGGCTCAACTATGTACTTTCTTAAAAAAAAACACTTAAAAAATATATACACATAGAGATTAAAAGTTCTAAGATGGAAAATGTCATACTGTGCAGACCCTAATAATAAAGAAGCTAGAGTAGCTAAATTACTATCAGAGAAGGTACGATTCAGTACTAGCAATTTTTACCATGGATAAATAGGGAGATTGCATAGTTATAAGAGAAATAGACAAATTCACAGTTATCATCGAAGACTTCATATTCCTGTCTCAGTTGTCAGAGAACCCACAGGGCCTGAGAAGACTGGAAGCAAGGTGCCAACCAACTTGGCTCAACTAACATTTGTAGGACACTCCAACCAACACAGCAGAATACTCTTTTCAGGTGCACATAGAACATTCTCCAAGATAGACCATATTCTGGACCATAATGCAACACAGATTTTGTATTCTGATCAGTATGCAATAAACCAGAAATTAACAATAGAAAGGTGTCTGGGAAATCTCCAAATATGGTGGAAATTAAACAACACATTTCTAAATTACCCATTAGTCAAAGAAAACCCAGGAAAAATGAAAAATGAAAAATTCACTAGGATTTGAGAAGGCAGAAGAAAGAACCGGTGAGCCTGAAGGGAGGTCAACAGTCACACAGGGCGAGGTTGTTTTCTTCTCCATCTAGATGTTGTCGTAACAGAATGGTGGCCAGAATGGTGCAGCCATCTTGCTAAGGGCCAGATAACGGAGCCAACCCATGAGGATGGCAGAGCCAGGAAAGAGAGAGCCCAAGTCCTAAGTGACATTGACAAACTGCTGAATCAAGTAGCCTTTGAGCTCGCCCTTGTTTTTGAACTTCCAACTCTGTTAGAGGCTACATTTCTTTAATGCCTAACCCATTTGAGATAGGTCTTCTGTCTCTTGCAGTTGAAAGAATCTGATACATGTGCCGATATGATGGAATTGAACATAATAAGAGGAATTAAGAGTTTGTGGGGAAGGGACGTATTTGGCTTCCAGAAAACCTCCTTACTATCACTATTTTCCTTATGGATGAGGGTGGGGTGGGGGAAGGTAGTTGAGATACCTCAAATCACAGAATGTCAGAATTAGAAGGGTTTTTGGAACTTTTTCTCTAGAGGATATTTTTTGTCCTGCCAATCCAAACTGGATTCCCACCACCCTCCTACCACCCACTATATTTCATCACTACATTCTGTTTTCTTGACAGAGCTTATCACCATCTAAAATTACCTTTTAATTTGTTTTCTTGTTGGTTATCTAACTTTCTCTGCTAGGACATAAACTCTCTGAGAACCAGGAACTTGTCTGTTTGTGGTGGAGATTTCTGGGTCACTTTTCTCCCTGTCATCCTTATAAACAGAACCCCTACAATGATGGCTGTGGCAACATACCTAGCTTACAAAGCTACGTTTCCCAATCTGCCTGGCTGGTAGAAGCAGACAATTGTATGTAGGAAATAATTCTGTGAGCTTCTTGAAAAGCTCTTAGCTGGAAGGGGCTCCCTTTCGTCCATTTCCCTTCTTCCTTCTTCATGTGATATGATGGGTGGGGTTACAGTAATTATTTTGGGACCTTGAGGTGCCCTTGATGATAAAATAGCATAAGAATAACATACCAGAGAAATAAAAAAAAATTCTGTGTGCTTGGTGACTACAGAGCCACCATAACAACTCTGATCTGGGGGTCTCTAGACTTGCTTTATGTGACATAAACAAATAAACCCCTGATCTTATTTAAGTTCTTTGGTCTTTCTATTTTATGGGGCCAAATCTAATCTTCATCGATAACTTTTATTCTCTACATAGATATATCTCCAGGGCCTTACAATAGCGCCAGTCTCATCATAGGTACTCAATTAATATCCACTTCCCAAGCTAACAGATAAGGGCACTGGATCCAATTAAAGGAAACAATTTGCCTTTGTCACATAGCTGGTAACAGGCAGAGGTGGGATCATGTTCATTACCTATATTGCCCAGCTTCCCAAGCATCATGGATGTGGCAGAAGGAAACCATTTGCCCATCACCTCCATGGTCTCATCTGCACTTCCTCTGCCCGTGTGCATCTGACTTCATCTTTTAGCCATACCTGCCACACCACCTTAGTTGAGTGGCACTGTCCTCCATGGTGTAGCAGCAGCAGCAGCAACCCAGACTGCCCTGCTCATCTTCCTGCCAGGACCCAGTTAACTCTACCAGGGCAGGGAGTTCCTCCCTGGCCCTTGGTTCTCACCCTCCCAGGATTAGAGTTTTCCAGCAGGATTTGCTATAGGTAGAGTCCCCCACTCGCCCCCAGTTTGGGTGGGGCCCAGCAGGGGCTCAGAAATTTCACCCTGCCCACCCATTTGGAGCACCAGGGGCATGATTAGGAGTCCCACCTTATCCCATGTCCACTCTGGAGCTGGCCTCTAACTGAGCTACCGTAAAAGGACCACTCTCTTGCTCCCTGCAGGTCAGCATGAGATGCTGGACAGATGGAGTGCAGAGATGTCTTTAGATAACATCTTCCTTGCCTGCCCCACCCCTCCACCCCCAGACATGGGAAGGAGAATTTGGGTTCTTACACATTATCCATTCTTAAGCATATTCTTCTTTTCCTACAATTCCTAGGTCTAAGTTATTAAGGGAGCCACTCAGGGCATTTGTCAAACCTGAGTCAGGTTAAAAGTTTTAGTGCCCAGATCAGCAAACCCTGTTCCGTTTAGTTGACAGCACGTTAGTTTATTTTCTCCCTGACTGGAAGAACACAAGATGGTGGAATAATAATGGTAATAATAATAGCAAGCATTTACAAGTGTTTACAGAACTCCAAGCATAGCGTTAAGTGTTTTACATAGATAGTCTCATTTAATTTTCTGCAATAACCCGATGAAGCAAGTATCACTGTCCCCACTTCTAGGGGAAAAAAATGAAGCTCAATTAAGTTAAATAACTTGCCAAGGCCCCACCCAGTCAATAAGAGGAAGAGTGGAAATGAACTCTTAGACTGAACTCTTATTTCCATGTGATGCCACATCTCCATGAGAGGATTCTGTGAACTACCACGTTGTTATTACCCCCAATAAAGAGAATGCAGCCCTCTGCTTACCTCCGTTCAGTCATTCAAAATTTGCTGAATACCTACTGTAAGGCAGGTCCCATGCTAAATATTGGGGCTTTAAAGACACATACTCTATAACCCCTACCATTTCAAGATGCTTTGTAGAGGCAGGACAGAGCACTTTTCTTTCTTGATGAAAGAAAAAAAATAGTCAAAATTCCAAACCACACTCTTAAAAGAGAGCTGCTATCTGAAAAATGGGAGCCTAAGAGAAGAGTTTATACCAGGTGGTTTTGTTTGGGAAGATTCTCCAGGGAACAAGCATATGGAAATGGGACAGGAAGAATAACCATTAGAGTGTGTGTTCTATGGTTGGTCATTGTTGTGGGAAACTGGCGCCTGATCCCGTTAGGACTTCTGAGGAGCCATGTAGAATGTGCTTGAAATTTGATGTGGCTGGGGGATGGAAGAGGGCAACATTATCTACCAGCTTCTGCTCTCACTGGTCATAGGTTGCCCCATAAGGTGTTAAGTCACATGCACTATCTCTGCAAAAAAGCAGGCTCTCAGTAGGTAGGGCGGGGGGTAAAAAGTGACAAGCAAGTCTGCATTTTATACATCAGATAACTGGAGAGGAGAACTGTTGATCGTTGTGAGAAATGTATTGAGCTTCAATCTGAAGCAAATCCATTCTGCAGGATGAAGTGCTGGTGAAAAGTATTTGGAGACGATCCACCCAAGCCCAAGTGGCTTTTGATCCAATTTATTCCCTTCATCTTTCTCCACACAGCTTGATTCCTATAAAAGAGCTGACCAAGAAAGCATCAGCCTCCATTAAAAAATGAATAACATGAAAAGGAATAATACAAAACCGATGTAAATATGCCAAGAGAATAAGGTAATGATGCAAGTATGACATACAAAAAGCAAATAAATATGGCAGGACACTTGCAACAAAACAGAGGAAAATTTATAGACCAACACCTCTCCATGCAAGAAAACAGAAGTTATACATATAGCTTTAATGAAAAAAAAAAGAAAAGCTCAAAGAAGAGAAATAAACATTCAAAGAAATTGTAACAGAAGGAGATGAAAAATGATATGGCAGATCTCAAGAAAACAAAGTATTTAAAAATAAAATTAATATTAGAAAAAAAGAATGAAATATCATAAAACAAAGATAAGATAATGTAGCAAAAGTTTTTTAAAATGTTTATTTTAATTTTTGTTTATTTTTGAGAGAGAGAGAGCACGAGCACGAGCGGGGGAGGGGCAGAAAGAGAAGGAGACACACAATCCAAAGCCGGCTCCAGGCTCCAAGCTGTCGGGGCTCAAACCCACAAGCCGTGAGATCATGACCTGAGCTAAAGTCCAACGCTCAACAGATTGAGCCACCCATGCGCCCAATAGCAAAGGTTTTTAATCTCCAGATTCAAATATTTTTTTTGTTTCAGTAAAGTTTTTTCTGCTATGACTTTGAATATTATGTTATATTTCATTCTCTTTTTTAAGGATACTAATGTTGGTTCTTCTTTGTCTTTCATATTTTTCATTTCTTTTGAATCCTGTCACAACTCTATTCCAATTCATTTTGCTGGTTTTATTTTTTCATTTTATTTTTTAGTTTTAGTTTTAGTTTTAATTTGAGTTTACCAATTTAATCATGGATCATGAGAATCTGCTTTGCTTTAGACTTTCCACACAATACTCAAGAGTAGAAGCCAGTAAATCAAAATCCACGAAGTCATCAAGGAAAGAAAATGTAACCAACTTAGGGTGAATTTATTCCAGCAAAGTTGTCACCCAAAAGTAAATGCCATACAAAAAAAAAAAAAAAAGATCAAACATACAAAAATTAGGGACTAAGTCTTTCTTCAAAATACCTATCTTTCAAGAGAAGATGGAAAAGCCAAGGTAAAAGGACTAGTGAGCATTAAACCCATTTGCATGTAGAACTAAGGCCACGCTAGGGCAGTGTTAATTACAGAAAAGAACATAGATGTTAAAAACCATGATGATATGAAATAGTATCACTAACAAAAATCAAGAAAAGAAGTGAAAGATTCAGTGGTGCAGACTACTTTAAGCAGTTCAGTATCCTCAAATTTCACACGAGGCAGATACTAAACACATTATCAATTACGAGTTAACTAACAAGTGTGTCTGTCTATTGTGTAATCATGTACGGTAAACAACTAAAAATAATCATATAATTAACACAAGTCCAGTAGTCTTAGAAGCACAAATGTGATAATTATTCATATTTCACATTGGGAAATAAGTAGGCATTACCTAGTATCTTAAAAATGATTTCAAGTTATTATATAAAAACATAGGATAATTTTTATAATAGCAGTATAAATTTTTTTCAAAATAGACGAGATCTAAACAGCCCAAATTACTAGAGGAAAGCACACACACACATACACACACAGCAAAACAAAGAGAATAGAAACAATTCAGCGAGTGATTAAAAATAGAGAACATGACATAGAATATGTCCAAACTCTTTTGTCAAAAAATACTATGTACATAAGATATATTTATTTAAAGCAAGATCCAATACTTCAACTGGGATTAAAAAGTCATACTTAAATATATGCTATATAGAAGAGATAAAACAATAGAGAAAATCAATGAACAAATAGATGATTCTTTGAAAAAACTTCTAGCAAGACTGACAAAAATAAAAGGAGAATATACAAATCACCAACACAGGGAAAAGATCAAAGGTCATCACCACAGATCCTGCACGCATGAAAAATAAAATTAGGGAATATTGAATATTATAAACTTTCCCCTACAAATTTGACAACTTAGGATAAATGAATCAATTCCTTGAAAACCACGCTCAACAAAGATAGAATAAATAATCTGAATGAAGCCACTAAAAATTGTAATTCACAAATTAAAAGTTCCCCAAAAAGAAGTCATCATGCCCAGGTGGTGTCACCGAAGAATTTTACCAAATATTTAAAGAAAAATTAACACCAATTCTAAATAGTATCTTCTAGAAAAACAAAGAAGAGGATACAGGTGTGAGAGGAAGAGAGCGGTCAAGGGTGACTCCAAGGAGTCTGAACAAAGGAAAGGAAGGATGGAGTTGCCACCAACCAAGATTGGGAAGACTGGAGAGGCATAAATAAGATAAAGCAAGGGTAATCAAGGTTGGTGTTGGGCATTGCAACCTTAAGATACTTATGAAGCCTGACAATGTCTACATCAGGCAGCAGTAGAAAGTTCAGGGGGAGTCATGCCCAAAGATACTGACCTGAGAATCTTGAGTGTCTGAGATAACCTACCGGGGGTGAACAGACAGCGTGCCTGACACAGCAGTATCTAGAGGACTGAATTTGCTAATTTTTTATTTAGGACTTGTACATTGGTGTTCATATGTGAATTTGGTATGCAATTTTATTTCCTTGTATTGTCTTTGTTTACTTTTCATACCAATATTATGCTAGCCAGTTAAAACAAATGTTGTACCCTTTGGATTAGTGTTGTTTATAATCTCCAAACCTCCCAACCTCCAAACATACCAGATGCATTTTCTAAACCTTCAAAGAATCTTAGACCATTTTTTTTGTGGCCTTTGTTTTTTTAGAGCAGCTTTAGGCTTACAGCCAAATGCAGAAGAAGGCACAGATATTTCCCATCTACCTCCTGCCCCAACACGTGCATTGCCTCCCCATTATCAACATGTCCCCCCAGAGCAGTACATTTGTTACCACTGATGAATCTACATCGACACATGAATTATCACCCAAAGTCTACGGTGTTCCTTAGGGCTCACTCTTGGTGTTGACCATTCTGAGTTTGTATAAATGTGTAGTCACATATATCCATTAGTATAGCATCATATGACTAGTTTCACTGCCCTAAAATTCCCCTGTACTCTGCCTATTCACCTCTTCCCACCCCCTGGAAACCATGGATCTTTTTACTCTCTCCATAGTGTTTCTCCAACATGGCAGCTTTTCCAGAATGCCATATAGTTGCAGTTGTATAGTATGTCTTTCCAGCCTTTTTAGATTAGTTTCTTTTACTTAGTAACATCCATTGAAGGTTTCTCCATATGTTTTCATGGCGTGATAGCTTATTTCATTTTAGCACTGAATAATATTCCATTGTCAAGATGCACCACAGTTTATTTATCTGTTCACCTACTGAAGAACACCGAGGTTATGTCTAGGTTTGAGCAATTATGAATAAATCCTCTAAAAACTATAGCGGAAGCTTTTGTGTGGACAAAAACTTTCAGTTCCTTTTGGTAAATGCCAAATAGTGCGATCGCTGAATCATACGGTATGAGTACGTTTAGTTTTGTAAAAAGCACCAAACTGGCTTCCACAGTGGCTGTACCATTTTGCCTTTCCACCAGCAGCGTATAAGAGTTTCTGCGGCCCCGCATCCTCACCAGCATTTGGTGCTGTCAGGGTTCTGGATTTTGAACCCTCTAATGGGTATGTAGTGGTATCTCATTGCTGTTTTAATATGCGTTTCCCCGATGGCATATGACGTAAAGCATATTTTTACATGTTTACTTCGCATTTATATACCTTCTTTTGTGAGGTGTCTGTTAAGGTCTATGGCCCACTTTTAAATCAGTTTTTTTTCTCTTATGGTTGAGTTTTAAAAGTTCTTTCATATTTTGGGTGCCAGTCCCTTATCAGATTTTTCTTTTGCAAATATTTTCTCCCAATCTGTCACTTGTCTTCTCATCCTCTCAATACTGTCTTTCACAGAGCAGATGTTTTCAATTTTAATTAAGCCCAGTTTATCAATTCTTCCTTTCATGAATTATGCCTTTTGTGCTATCTAAAAAGTCATCATCAAACCCAAGATCATCTGGGTTTTCTCCCATGTTATCTTCTAAAAGTTTTATAGTTTTGCATTTACATTTAGATCATTTTGAGTTAATTTTTGTGAATGGCGTAAGACCTGTGTCTAGATTCCTTTCTTTGCATGTGGATGTTCAGTTGTTCAAGCACCATTTGTTGAAAAGAATATCTTTGCTCTATTGTATTACCTTCAATCTTTTCTCAGAGATCAGCTGAATATATTTACAGGGGTCTATTTCTGAGCTCTCTATTCTATTCCCTTGATCTATTTGTCTATCCATTGTCAATTCCACACTATCTTGATCACTGTAGCTTCTAGAATTAGTCTGAAAGCTGAGTAGTGTCACTCCTCCAACTTTGTTCTTCTCCTTCAATATTGTGATGGCTACTCTGGGTCTTTTGCCATTTCATACAAAGTTTAGAATCAATTTGTCAACATCCATAAAGCCATGACTCCCCGTATCCGTCTATCCAATCTTGGGGATAGTGATGCCCTGTGCCCTCACCTCTTTTGAGGATTCTAGAGGGTTCTAGAACAGATTCGGTCTGTTCAGCTTTTTACCTTTTGTCAGGATGGAATGGCAGCTTCCCAGCTCCTTATATGTGGAATCGGAATTGGTTATATTGCCAATTTTTTTTATTGTTCATGGGTCTATGCAATATTTTAATTCCTTTTGATGCCATTTGCACTTTGCAATTGCTGATATTGGTTTACAAAATTCGTTTAGTTACACAATTATTGGAATGAGTATATTCATTCACTCTCAATAAGATTTACAAAATTCTGTAAAGTTAATGTTATTTGTTCTTATTTCTCTCTTTCTTCCTCAATTATCCTCTGATGCTGTTTAGGTTTTTCTATCGTTGATGTTCTTTTACTCCATTATGATGCATATAGGTGTTGATACATTATTATTAACATGCTTGGTACATGATGAGCTTTTCCAGTCTGAAGACTCATATCTTCCTTGATTCATTCTGAAGTATTTCAAACAGACCAAAAAGATTAGAGAATAATTCAATTGAATGTACATGTACCCATCAGTACAACTGAAGGCCAGTATTTACTTCTCCCCAGTCACATTCCTAATCACTATCCTAAATTTGATTGATCAACTCCCGGTAGGTGTTTACAGTTTTCCCACAAAAGAATATATCCCTAAGCAATATGTTTTCATTTTTTCATGTTTTCACAGTTGAAATAAATGACACATTATGTAAACTCCAGTAATGCGGTTTTTAAAAAACTAATCCACTTTTCTTTTAAATTTTTTTTAATGTTTATTTATTTTTGAGACAGAGAGAGACAGAGCATGAGCAGGGGAGGGGCAGAGAGAGAGGGAGGCACAGAATCCGAAGCAGGTCCAGGCTCCGAGCTGTCAGCACAGAGCCTGACGCGGGGCTCAAACTCGTGAACTGTGAGATCATGACCTGAGCCGAAGTCAGACGCTTAACCGACTGAGCCACCCAGGCGCCCCCAAAAAAACGAATCCACTTTTTATGTGAGTGTGAACCAGAGCCACCCAAGTGGTGTGCCACAGCTCACTGGTACGGGCCGCAGCTGACCGACCTCTTGGCCCTCTGAGCAGCCGGGTGGGACCTAGAGTCCCTCGACAGGTGCCTCCAGAGCCAGTGGAAGAGGCTATGTTCCTGGAGCCGAAGAAGCACAGTGGGCCCAGTCCAAGGTAGCAACAGGGAGGCCTGGTGGGGGGAAGCCCTAGCAGATGCAGCTCTAGGTGGAAAGCTCCACATCTCCGCCTCCCTACCTCCACCCCTGCTGGCTGCTGCCCTCTCTTCTTCATCCACGTCCTTCTAGTGGTGAGTGGTACACACTGGTGCTTCTGCCCTATTTTAAAAATGCTTCACGTGATAAAGTTGTTGAGGTTTATTTGAGGCAAATCTTGCCGTACTCCTGAACAGCAAGACCTTAGGATATTTTCAATCTTACAACCTGTCCCTTCTTAAATGTCGTTTTTATCGAGTATTTTTTTCTCCTTGTTTCTCTTTTATATCATAAACCAATACCTCTGTTGCTGTTGTTCTATGCAGTCAATATCTGTTTAGATGTACCCCATGGTTGTGCAGGGCTGATACCAAATTCTATGGTATTTTTTGTGCAAATTCGGAAAAGATGCTTCTTTCTCAAAAAACTTATCTCCAACTATGAAAAGCAGCACTAAATCAGTAATATACATATACCACCCAATGACAGAGCACATAATAAACATGGAAGCTACGCTGTCTGCCATGTAACAGGCATCCAGACATGACACCTCTATGGAATACACAACCTCTACAACTGCACATGGCAGTTCAGATTTGCCAGGTCTTTAAGCCCCATTCTGCACTGTAACACAGTTCTTGTTTCTGAGTCAATTTCTTTCCTCCTTCCTTCCTTCCTTCCTTCTCTTTCTTTATTTCTTTCTCTCTCTTTCTTTCTTTCTTTCTCTCTCTCTTTCTTTCTTTTTTTAAAAAAAAATTTTTTTAATGTTTATTTATTTTTGAGACAGAAAGAGACAGAGCATGAACAGGGGAGGGGCAGAGAGAGAGGGAGACACAGAATCTGAAACAGGCTCCAGGCTCTGAGCTGTCAGCACAGAGCCTGACGCGGGGCTCCAACTCACGGACTGTGAGATCATGACCTGAGCCAAAGTCGGACGCTCAACCGACCGAGCCACCCAGGCACCCCTCTCTCTTTCTTTCTAAAGAGAGAGTGCACAAGAAGGGGAGGAGCAGAGAAAGAGGGAGAGAGAACCCCAAGCAGGCGTCTCACTGTCAGCACAAGCCCTCTCAGGAACAATGAGATCATGGCCTGAGCCAAAATCAAGAGCCAGGATGATTAACGGACTGAGCCACCCATGCATCCCTCTGGATCAATTTCCATACAAAGGGACAGTCTTTAGAAGTTCCTTCAGGTTTCTAGGAAATAAATCCCTCAGTTTTTGTCAGTTTATAAATGTTTTTATATTGACGTTTTATAAATATGATTATGTTGTGTCTTGTGATAGGTTTAAGTAGTTCGAAACTCCATGTCAATAGTTATTTTTTCTCAACAGTTTGAAGATAGTATTATATTGTCTTTTGCTTTTATCGCTGTTAGTGAGGAATCTATGGTTGGTCTAATAGTTATTCTTTGCCAGTAACCCATCCTTTCTCTGTGTTTGCTATTAATTTTTTGTTTCGTCTTTGAAGCTCTGCCAATTCTTTTAAAGTTTGCTGTGTAGACTTCATTGTGCTCTCTGAATGTTAGGATCTATTTCTTTTATCAGCTTTGGAAAATTCTCTGCAATTTTCTCTTTGAATATTTTCTCTGTTCTGGTCTTTTATCTCTCTGAAATTAAAAATAGACATACACTGATTTTTTCGTGCTATCTTTTGGTTCTGTTAACCTTGTTCACACTTCTCATCCCATTTATCTCTCAGAATTTTATTTTTCCTTTATCTGTTCTCCAGCTTACCAGTTCTCTCTTCAGCTATCTTCAGTCTCCTGTTTAACCTTTCCACTGAGATTTTCATGACTATATCTTCAATTTCTAGAAATTCTATTTGGCTACTTTCTCAAATATAGAAAGATTCTTTTTGATAGAGTATCATTCCTTTCTCCTGTTTTCTTGTCCACCTTTTATTTAAAAAAATTTTAAATATACTTGATTTATGTTCTGTATCCAATTATTATATCATCTAAAAGTGACTGGGGAATTACATTCTGTTATGTGTTTTCTACTGACTTACTCCTGATATCTTGGTTCCTTGTGAATTTTGTAATTTTGAATTTTGAGCTCATTTTCAATGGCCTTTATCTGTGAAAGTTTTATAGGCTTGGCTGAAACACGTATTTCTCTGGAGTGAATTTGTGTTCTTGCCAGGCACCCCAGAAATGGTTCCAAGATGAGATTAATGCTACAATTTTTCTAATGAAAACTTTCAAACATACACAGAAGTTTACAGAAATCTCCCTCACACCCTTCACCCAGTGCGATATTCAGCTAAGAGGTTGTTATCATCATAGTAATCAATATGGTGTGGCACAAAAACAGACACATAGGTCAATGGAAAAGAATAGAGAACCCAGAAACAAATCCATGCTTACATGGTCAATTAATTTATGAGAATGGCGGCAAGAATATGAAGTGGGGAAAAGACAGTCTCTAAACTGGACAGCAACGTGCAAAAGGGTGAAACCGGACCACTGCCTTACAGCATACACAAAAAGAAATTCAAGATGGATTAAAGACTTGAACATAAGACCTTAAAACAGAAAACTCCTAAAAGAAACCATAGGCAGTAAGCTATCTGACATCCATCTTGGCAATATTTTTTGGGGGCCAGTCTCCTCGGGCAAGGGTAGCAAAAGCTAAAATAAACAAATAAGATAGCATCAAACTAAACAGCTTCTGACGGTGAAGAAAACCATCATCAAAACAAAAAGGCAACCTATCAAATGGGAGAAGATACTTGTAAATCGTATATCCACTAAGTGTTTAATATCCAGAATATATAAAGAAAGTATACAACCTAATATCAAAAAAACAAATATCCCAATTAAAAATGTGGGGGGGGGGGACTTGAAGAGACATTTTTCCAGAGAAGGCATACACATAGGCACAGGCACATGAAAAGATGTTCAACGTCACTTGTCATCAGGGAAATGGAAATCAAAACCACAATGAAATATCAACTCACACCTGTCAGATTGGCTAGTACCAAATTCAAACAATAACAAGTGTTGGCGAGGACGTGGAGAAAAGGAAATCCTCGTACTTGCTGGTGGGATTGTAAATCGGTGCCACCACTATGAAAAACAGTGTGGAGGTTCCTCAACAAATTAAAAACAGAACAATTGCATGATCCAATAATTCTACTTCTGGTTACTTATCTGAGGAAAATGAAAACACCAATCCAAAAAACTAGATGCACCCCTATGTCTGTTGCAGCATTATTTAGGATAGCTAAGATATGGAAGCAAGCTAAGAGTCCATAAATAGATCAATGGATAAAGAAGATGTGTGTGTATATAAATCTCTCTCTCTCTCTCTCTCTCTCTCTCTCTCTCTCACACACACACACACACACACACACACACGATGGAATATTACTCAGCCGTGAAAAGAATGAAATCTTGCCATTTGAAACAACATGGATAGACCTAAAGGGTGTGACGCTAGGTGAGATAAGTTAAAGAAGGACAAATACCATATGGTTTCACTTACATGTAGGATCTAAAAAACAAAATGAATGAACAAACCAAACAAAACAGAAGCAGACTCATAGTTACAGGAAACAAACTGTGGGTCACTGGAGGAAGGAGGAGTTGAGGGATGTGCAAAATAGGTGGAGGGATTAAGAGGTAAAACTTCCAGTTATAAAATAAGTCATGAGGATGTAATGTACAGCATAGGGAATACAGTCAATAACATTTTAATAACTTTGTATGGGACAGATGGTAACTCGACATCCTGGGGATCATTTCATAATGTATAAAAATATTGAATTGCTATGGTATACACCTGAAACTAATAGGATATTGTAGTCAATTAGACTTCAATTAAAAAAAGAAAAAGGAAAAATAAATCACCTCAAATCTCATCAACAAAACATAACCATTACTAACTGGCAAGAAATCCTTCCAGATAGTTCTCTGAGACCTCACCACATATGCCACCTGGTCATCTCTGCCAACAGATATAGCTGTACTTCATCATTTCAATGGCTGTGCATGCACACACACACACACACACACACACACACACACCAGTCCATTCTCATTACCACATAACAATAGTTATGTTCTGTAAAGTCACTGTGAACACAGAATCAGCAAACACTGAACCATTGCTCACGGGGAAAATACCCGGTTAGGTTCCTGTGAGCTTCTGGTCACATTTTCATCAACTAATCAATACATAACCTTGTTTTATGTGTGTTTCTGTTTAAAGACACCCTATGTTATTGATTCCTTAACATTGAACTTACAGTCAACAGCACAGTATAACTCCTGCCTGAATGAAACACCTAATAAGGGTATTTTCCCCATAAGGTACATCACAGCTTTCTCACACTTAGGGACAGTAGACGAGACTTAAGCACTATGCTTGGGGACCACTTAAAACAGGGAAATCATCAACAAAGAGCACAAAAATGCAAACCATGTTGCACGACATCTGCTGTGAAAAGGACCCTGTTTACAGTATGAGAGCTGAGATAAACAGGCAGAGAGTCGCCCTTTCCACTTCACCTGGGAAGGTGCACAGTGGGGGACACAAATTTTTCACTGCTTTGCACAAGTCCACAAACGACCGCAAAAGTGTCGCAAGCATTAATTTGGGGGTTACAGAACATTGAGATTATTCCCAACTTTTCGTTACCTAAAAATACAACTTTGCTGTAAATCCCTTACGCGTGTATGTTTGTGAAATGATCCCTTGGATATATTCCCATGAGTGGGCTGCTGCATCCGTGTGAAAGGCCATTTCCACCTTCTATCAATATTGCCAAAGGCCTCCCCCTCTCTCCCTGTCCCCTGCCTTCAACTCTTCTAAGTCCTTCTGCCTTCCTCTTTCCCTTCCTACTCCCCTTTCCTTCTGTTTCTCCTTGTCCCCCTTTTCTTATTCTTATCATCTGCTGTTGAAGAAGTTTCAAACTAATGAGGAAATGAGGGGGTGCCAGGGTGACTTCTTTGGTTAAGCATTGGATTTCAGCTCGGGTCGTGATCTCACCGTTCGTGGGGTAGAGCCTTGCACTGGGCTCTGTGCTGACAGCATGGAATCTGCTTGGGATTCTCTCTGTCCCTTTCTCTCTGCCCTTCCCCCTCCCCCCTCTCTAAACACAAATAAATAAACATTGAAAAAATAATGGGGAAACGAGAAGAGGAAGCTTGAGGTGGGAAAAAAAGGAGCAGGAGAGAGGAAGGAAAGGAAGTCTCCCAGTAGGATGCCAGGTCAGTTTTCTTCATCCCAACAGTAACATTTCACTTGCAAACACCATTACATTATCCACTTTAAAGATTTCATTTTAAGAAGTGTTAAAGTTTTATGTTATGAAAAGATAAATTCCAAGGGAAATCATAGTTCATACCTGCAGTAGATAAAAGCTGGCTACAAGTTATTTGATGCTCCCCATTCCAGCAGGAGAGGAAATCTATGTCCTTTCCCCTTGAACCTGATGGGGCGCTTTGACCGCTTAGACAATAAAATAGAGTGGAAAAGACACTGCCTGAATATCCAGGCTCCAGTCTTAAGGAACAGCACCATTAAGTATCTCAAATCATCTCTTGGGACCCAGATACCGTGCAATTAGGAACCCGAGTGATCCATGGAGAGACCCACGTGGAGAGAAGCGGAGGCCCCTGGCTGTCGGCCCTGGGTGGGCTTTCACTGAACAGCCAGCACCACCTTGGCGGCCGGGTGAGTGAGCCATCTTAACAGTGGACGTTTCGGCCACCGTGAAGCTTCCCCAGCTGTTGCAGCTGGAGCCGAGAGAAGCTGTTGCCTCAGAGAGCTGCCTGAACGGAAGAGTCAGGCGCAAAATAAATGACCGTTGCTCTTTTAAGACACTAAGCTTCGGCGTGTTTTATTATCCAACAATATATAGCTAGAACATTATGAGGCAAATCCGTCCTACGTAACAGTCAGTCGTATTTGTAGCATTTGTACCAAAGTTCTGCTGCTTCTGTTATCGTCTAAGAAGGTGAGTTAAACCAGCTTTTAGTTCGGTGTTTTGTTTCATTTTGTTTTATTGGTTCCATGAAACCCTTGGATAACTTCTATCAACCCATTCTTAGAATAATGTTTGTAAATACATAAGACAATATACCCTAAGTAGAAGTGTAGTCACTAAAATATTAAAAAATCTTTATAAAGGAATTATACATGAGATAATAGGATCCAGTGGGGGGTTTAATAACTACCATAAACTTGAAGCGTGATGAGCTCAAATAATTTTTCCAGATATGCAAGGCAACACTTGCCTGTGATATGGAAATAACTGTAATTTTTATAGGCGGATCTTGCTTATATGATTATGGTTCGTTACCTACATGAATAGTCGAAGAGAATGCAAGTTTTCAGTCAGAATTAGTGAAAATACGTAGGTAACTGCTTTCCCATAGATGTCCACAAATTCTTAAATTGTATTCTCATACCTCAGGTTAAGAACTGTAAACTACCCAGTTGTAGTTATACGGCAATAGAATAACTGCATTCCTCAGTAAAGACTGAGTTTGAAAATAATCTCTCTCCAAAAGCATAGATTACAAAAGCAGTCGGGACAACAGCCTTCATCTACCCACTCAGGCTGAATGTCGTAAGCAACAAGGAATCATGTGACTCTTGAAAGTTCTGAGACAGTTGCATTCTCCGGCCACGAAGGGGTCCGAAGCATCAGCCTAAGCCCACATGTGCTCACACACCCCAGAATGTTCTGCTTGAACCCAAGGACAACTGATTCACTGCCATGAGATGCAAAGTTATCTGTCATCTGTTTAGCACAGCAAATTACTTTATTTCCTGAGTATGTGCTATGCTGAGTCTACTAAGAAAGTAATATCTGGCAGTGATTAGTAACTCTGCCTTAGGCAAACAAGCAACAAAAGCCAGAGCTTGAGAGGGGCAGGGTGGGAGGCAGCCGACTCAAGGGACGTGGCTGGGTCCCGGGAAAAATTGCCGCTGGGCTAGGATGCACAACATTACTTTGAGCTCTTGACTTGGCTTTCTATGTACATCTTTTTCATTCCCACCTTTTGGTGCAAACCGGCTTTCTTTGCTACTCAGTCCCTGGGGCAGAAAACTTGGCCAATAACAGCTCTTGAGTTTTCTATGTGCTCTATCTTTAAACAACTGTAATGAGGCTGGTTTGACTCTCTGAATTCAACACCCAAAAAATCACAGGGACGTACTCTGACCAATCAACTGTGGCTAGAAGAGGAGGCTCATGTGTTAAAAAGCAGCTGCTGTCATAGTAACCATGCACATGGGGGGAAGGGTGGAAGAGGGGGTTAAGTTCCCAGAAAAGTGGGGCAAGGGAGGGGCAGGTCACGCGATTTATCCGGCATAAATATAATGAAGGTGTAGATAAGAACGGCCATCCTCCGTTCATGATGGATGCTGTGGAAACTTACCTGCTACCAAACTGAATGGCTTTGTGGGTGGCCCCAAGCAGAGCTCATGACACTGAGAACAATTTTTTAATAAATCTAAGGCATATATCTTTGAGACTGTATTTTTTGACATCAGCAAAGGCTTGTGGGGGAAAACTTGGGGGGCTTTAGTGGAACCGTCAGATCCCAGGGAAAGTTCTTCAGCCTTGCTCTGGAAAATGAAACCGGGCTGTGGGGACTCTTTCCCTGAGAGTAGGAGCTGTCATCTGAGGTCCCCATTAGAAATCATTCCGTAAATTGGAACAGAAACAACGATTTCTTTCAAAAACCTGAAATTTATACTGTGCTCTATGACAGTGCTTCCCAAACATTTATTGTCAGGAACCTTACACTCTTAGAATTTCTTAAGGCCCATAAAGGGCTTTTTACATGGGTTACCACATTAGAAATTAAAACTGAGACATTTTTAAAAGTCTGTTTCACTTACCTATAAATAAAATGTTTATTTAAACATAACAATATCTGATATATTTAAATATTTATGAGAAATATTTATTTATTTTGTTTTTATTTTAACATGACAATAATAAGACCATTCCATGTTAGTACAAAAAAATATTCTTATAAAAAAAGTATATTTTTGAGAACAAAGAAAAATGTAGTGAGAAGTGTAGCATTATTTTATCTTTCTGCAGAGCTCTTAATTGTCTGGCTTAATAGAAGGCAGCCAGATTCCCCTGCCTGCTTCTGCATTCAATCTGTTGAGAAATGCTGTTTTGTTTGAAGTAGATATGGAGTTGGAACAGGGAGGAATATTAAAGTAGCCTTTTCAGAAAATTGTGGCTGTTCTCTCATACTAAACGGAAACTCTACAAATGGTTGTCAAATCATATGCTGTTACGTTAAAATCTTCCATTTCGCCTGGATCTTTTACCCAGGCTTGATTTTGTAGCATCATGCATTGGTCACTTGAAAAATATTGGTTCCATGAACTCATTGCAGATCTTTCAAATGTTGAGACGTTTCATTATGTAACATGAGAAACCATAACCACACATGTTGACCCCTTCATCAATTTCACGAGAACAGTGTTTAAACATCAGGCCGCTGTCAAGCTCAGAAAGACAAATACAAGTTTTCCAAAATTCTAATTTCTGCACAAAAGCTTCAGTGTTCTCATGGGAAACAAATACTGTCATTTATTTTCCTTGAAGTGACGTGCTCGCTTCATTATTTCTGAGAAAATGCCTGCCGAATGCCTAAGTCTGTAACTTGTTCATTTAAGTAAAAACGGTGTTCCGCGAAAACAGCGGCTGGTCCATCTCGCAACTCAGAGAATCACGGTTGCGTTTCCTTGAGATGAGCACCGCCCTTCAGGATGCGATGTAAGGGCTTTGCGTGCAGCTCCCATTTCAGCACATAGACTAGGAAGAAGATGTGTACTCGTCAACCGCAACTCAATAAAATTAATATTTTTTACCAGTTCATTAAAGATTTTCTTAATTGCAACTGGTATTTTTTTCTCTGCAAGTTCAAGGAGGTGAAGAATGCAATGACCACTAGTCCAGTCGGTGCCACCACCTTGATTCATGCCAAGACACCAGCATTTTGCCTTCCGTTGCTTTTCCACCATCAGTGCAAATGTCAACACACTGAACAGGACAAATGCAGTCTTAGTGCTATTAAAAACTTTTTTTGATCTGTCAGACCCTTTGAAGGGGTCTCAGAGATCCCCGGGGTCCACAGACCATACTTTGAGTTCCACTGATCTACAGTTCACAAAGTATTTCCCTATAAATGTCTTTTGTGGTCTTCACAGAAGCCCTTTGAGATGGGCACTCCTGGGACACTCCCTTTGTAAGGGTGAGGAAAATGAGGCTCCTAGATAATTAAATGCCTTGTGCCTGGGCTCAGAGAGCCAAGAACTAAGAGAGAGTAGAGGGAATTCTTGTCATTACTTCCACAGATCCCAGCACAGCATCAAGATGGAAAACACCCATCTCCATCCTGACTCCACCAATTGGTCCCCTGGGGATCAATAGCCAGACTTAGCAGGAAGGAGAATATCCAAACACATGGCATTTGGAAGCCTGGCACAGGAGGGGGAGTCAAGGCAGCCTTGTGGGGTGGCCACAGGAGCCAGCCATCAGTGGAGCAGACCCTCCTCCCCACCTGTTAGGCCCCTCAACTCCAGTAGATGATTCATGAAAGGTTCAGAGGTTGGCATGATGGCCTCCTCTCTCCACCCATCTCAAAGACAAAGGGATGCACAGCAAGAATGAGGAGGAATAAGCTAGTAATTGTCTACCTTCAGAATAACATTTATTATTTCAGTCTTCAAAGTTGCTCAAGACTTGTGTATCCTGCTAGTGTAAAGACACAACTCAAGCCAGACACAGCCTGCAAGCTCGCCTCTGGCTTGTCTATAGCCCCATTCCAGGAGGAGATCCTTAAGCCTGTGACTTTGGTGATGCTTCTCTGCTGACACATTCTCAGACGGCCTGGGAAGCCAAGGGAAGAGAAGGAAAGCAGGCTACAAAGCATCCCTGGGGCTTTCTACGGAGACCATATGATGAGTGGATCAGCAGTGAAGAGAAGTGTCACGGCTATAGAGCTCCGTGGGATAGAAACAGAATCACAAACAGTATCTTTAGGAAGGAAGGGAGACATGACAGGAATTGTGGGTAAATACGTATGCAAATTTTCTGAGGGCTGGACACCTCCAATTTTCTGTCCTGTTTGATCCAATGGATCCCCAGGTGAAGGGAACTGGTCAGCTAGACAGGCAGCGAATGAAATGAGAGTAAGTAAAACCGGACATGACTAAAAAGTATTAGAGACTTCTGATTTCTAACTTTACTTCAGACCTTGTTTTCCAACCCAGACAGCCAGGAGGACACGGGGAGAAGCAGAGACAAGTAGGAGAGGCCACGCAAGGCTGGATCCAAAGGTCTGACCTCCCCAAAACTCCCATCCTTGTCCCTTGGCTTAAGTATGTGTCTGCTGTATAGAAAAGGAGAAGTGCTAAGGGCAGAATCATCCATCCATCCTTCAACACACAGGGTCCTGACCACTGCTGGCAGATTTACTCTCTAGAGGAGGAGAAAAACAAGTGAAAGGAAATTTGACAGAGTGCTGGGTGTCTGACGTGTACATTTGGGGCACTGAGGGAGAACAGAGCAGGGACCAGGGACCAATCCCGGCCCTGAGAGGTCAGGGAAGACTTCCACAGGCTGATAGTATATAAGTGGAGGATGGACAGGGAGTGGTAGGAACCAAACTTGCAGAATCATAGAAAGATTATGTCTGGGTTCAGGAGACTCCCAGTGGCTCAGTGTAGCCAAATTCCAGAGTGGAAATGCAGTGGAAACTCTGGTGTAGCCTTGACATTTTTTAAGCAGCACTAATAGTGTTCCAGGCCAGTAACTTTCCAATGTAGGGACTTGTAGATCATCCAGGACTCCCAGCAGTCTTGGGGGAGGGAAGCAGAGAAAAGTCATAACACTAGGTACAAGGCACAGTGATAAAGCAACATTGGTCCCAGGGGAGCCACACGGGGCTCCATCATTTTTTCCACCTCTCCAGTTCCTGGAAGCACGAGGTAGAGGTTGACTCATAGGAGTGAGGCAGAACACCAGGTTCTAGAAAGTGTATGAGGTCAGAGCATGACACACAGAGAGGCTGACTTAATGGTGGGTCCTCAGAGCCAGTGGGTCATGTCTCCTCGAATATCACTCGACCAGGGACCCTGTGAACTAAGACCCAAGAATGGAGGTAGTAATGAGCTGGCAGCTTTGTGCTCATGTGTATCTATATAGGAAGGATCCCAGGAAGTGGAACTCATGGTACACAGATACGCATCAAAAGGCTTCTAGAAGGCTGTTTGCTTTACATTCCTATGAATAATGAGACAATCGACTTCCACATCCTCACCAACACTAGACGTTTTACTTTTTCACCAACTGAAGAGAGCTCTTTGATGATCACTTGAGAAGCATTCACAGGGCTAACCTAGAATATCCACTAGTCAAAAGACGGCCCCTTTGATAATAAGAGGGGAGTGTGAAACTGTCTCTTGCATGTTCTATACTTGGGATTTTTTTTTTTTTTTTTTTTTTTTACATTCAAGCTGGTTAACATATAATGTAGTATTGGTTTTAGGAGTAGAATTTAGTGATTTGTCACTTACATACGCCACCCAGTGTACATTTGGGATTTCGGTATGAGGATGGAGCCTTCTGGACTAGTCAGTCTTGACTCTCTATGTGTGTAATGATTTTGTCTTCTAGCAATCCCGCTGGTGCCAATAGAAGTCTAATGTAAAATACAGTCTAGATGTAGATCTAATCCTTGCTATTTGGGAGATTGTCTTGTCTCTCTGATAGCTGTTCTGTTTTGTTTTGTTTAATGTCCTATAGTTACAATCTGATTATTTATGGAGGGTTTGGTTTGGGGTTGTGGGTTTTTGGTGTTATCCTGCTTCTAACTCAGTCTGATTTTTGATCTTGGGGATTCATGCCTTCATTTAGGTCTTAGAAATTCCCTACCATTATGGCCTTGAGACTTGTCCTCCCCATCGGTGGGAACACAGTTGTCTTTCTTCAAACATAAGCTCATGTTCCCAGCAGTTACAATAAGGAATAAGTCTGTGGGAGGTGATCAGAAACTTTAGCTGGGGCTCCTCAAGGCAGACGAGTCTCCTGGGAGACAGGCTGGGAATGAACCCCTTGGGCTGAGGTGCAGGCAGGTACGTCCAGGAACAAGGAACTATGTGGGATGGTGGACAAGAATGGGAGGCATGTGGAAGGCAGCCTGAAAAGGCATGAATGTGGAGCCTGAATAGCTTGGTCCTCATTCTGGCATAAGCACTCACTACACTGTGACCCTGAGTAAGTCTGACTCAAGATAGTGATATGATGATGATACTCCATAGTAAGTCACCCTTTTAAAAGGATTTCATCCATGGTAACTTTTGAAATTCACAACAGTGCCATTAAAGACTGGTTGCTTCATCTGTACAGTGGGAGCAATGATTCCTTCTGCTCCCAGAGATGCTGTAGGGATTAACTTGGGAGAACCCTTGTAAGCTGTAGCATCACATAAACGTAGGATGAGTATATTAGGATTGTGCTCCGCCTGTGGCTGAGGATGCTGAGGCTCAGAGGGTGTCCGTGGTTGGGTAGAAGTAGCACTTCTAGGAGTCTGAGAACAAACCCAAACTTTCTGACTATACATTCTCACTCCCCCTGCTGTGCAGTCTGTCACGACCAAGGCCCTCCACATTCCCCACAGCCCATGGTTAGCAGCAGGTCATGGTTTCTACAGTGGAACCAGCCTGGGTTCAAATCTTGACAGCAGCGGGACCTTGAGCCAGTTAACTTTTCCAAGGCTTGGTTTTCTCATGTAAAATATGGGGAGATGATAACACCTTCTCCATCTCGTTAGGGGATTAAATGAGATAATGCAGATAAACCATGCTTGTCTCATGGTAAACACTTAAGAAACGAGACCCTTATAATTATTTTTGCTTCCACAGAAAGTAGAAATGGAGGCAACTTAGGGGGAAGTCCAGCTCTCCTACAAGAGACTCTCTGGAGTATTTAAACAGAGCCTCCTCCCACCCTTTGTGAGGGCATGGCGGGGGGGCGTGCATGGCAAGGGGGACCCCATTGCTTTGGACAAGAGCTGAGCTTCCTGCACACCATGGGGAGTGGTGTTGATAATCCTTATGTCAAGGCAATGTGATGTTGACACAGTACTCAGCCATTTCAAAAAGGTATTCTTCTACATTAACTTTTTGAAATTCACAATACTGTGATATGGCAAACCTAATGATAATATTGCCTTTGTTACTTGTCCTACTTATTGATAAAAATAGGCCCACTGAAGGTAAATCATATAGCATATCAAATATGTTCCTTAATCTTTTATAGAAACCATGTTGAAGATAGTTTTCATTATGCTTTCCAAAATCTTTTAGATCAAAATAAATTCCTTTTTTAAAAATTTATTTTGAGAGAGAGAGAGAACACATGAGTGTGAGTGGGGGAGGGATAAAGGGAGAGGGAGAGAGAGAATCCCAAGCAGGCTTCATGTTCAGTGTGGAACCCAACTCAGGGCTCATGAAACTGAGAAATTTCATGACTGTGAGATCATGATCTGAGCCGAAATCAACAGTCAGATGCCTAACCAACTGAGCCACCCAGGCACCCAAAATAAATTCCTTTTAGAATTTAGTGGTAGATGAATACACAGATAATTAGAATTATATGACCTGGATGTATTTTTTCTTTTTTTCTAGGCAATCGTAAGACTATGGGATATGGTTCACTCTCAATCTCAGCAGTTATGTATTTTGGTATTTTGTACTATGCTTAGGACCCGGGAAGACTATACACAGTGGAGGGCATAGTCTGTGTCCTTCAGCAATTACAATTTTCATGGGGCAGCAAAGTGGTGGCCCAAGACCCATCCCGTGGTAGCATGTCAGGCCTCCCAGCCGGACAGCCTAGTTCATCTCAAGGTGCTAGGACTGGGCTCTGATTGCCCCCAGCCATCATGCTCACTATTTCCATAGACTTCCCAAAGTCCTGTAGCTGGGACAGCAGTGCCCAGAACTCTGGCTATTTGTACATACATATCAGAGGAAAACCAAAGATAAGAAAAAAGCCTTCAAGATGCCCCCGTGTGGTGCCAGGTCAGGAGTCCCGCCGACCTCCCAGCCAGCTTTTGGAATTAAAATCCACAGGCGAGACATCTCTGGGTCACTGAGAAGGCCCAGTTGTGTTGCCATATGCTTGGGACCCTCGCTTCAGATTTCCAGCTTTTCCAGATGGGAGCAGGGGGGAAACTGTGGGAGGGGCCTGGACCTTCTAAGTTCCTGAAACTCAGCCCCAGTTGCCAGCCTTCTCACAGCAAAGCTGCTTGCTCCAGCAAGCAAAGGCTGAAGTTGACGTATGGCTCATTTTCAGTACACAATACTGTAATTTTGTGAAATGATAGCGGTATCGATTCCAGAAGATTTTCTCTGCTGAAACCCAGAGCTGAGGTGCTAACTGCAGCCTCAGAGTGAGTAACAGCACTTCTTCACACCTCATCGATTCAACCGGCCTGATCCTCCACATTGACGGAACGGCTGAGGGTCCCCAGCAGAGGCTGAGGCCTTCATTGCCCAGTAGTTCACAGGCCATCCTTCTTCCTGAGGGGCCCTGACGCAGAACACAGGGCTGACCCTCCCTCGGAACAGGAGTTGGAGCAGGGCCCCAAGGAACCTACCTCACTCTGGCTATTGGGAGACTCAAAGCCACTGTGCAGAACGCATTTGGATCCTCATTCTAAGTACATTTACTGTTTCCTTCTGGTCCTCAAGACAGGAAAGGATGTACTGTTGGCCCCTGAACAACATGGGTTTGAACTGTGTGGGTCCGCTTTTACACGGATTTTGTTGATGGATACGGTAGAGTACTGCAAATGTATTTTCTCTTCCTGATGATTTTCTTAATAACGTTTTCTTTTCTATAGCTTACTTGGCTGTAAGAATGCAGTATGTAGTACATATAACATGCACAATATGTGTTTATGTTGTCAGTAAGCCAACAGCAGGCTCTTATAGCTAAGTTTGGGGGAAGTCAAAAGTCGTAGTGGATTTTCAACTATACACACAGGGAGTTGGCGTTTCTAACCCCAATGTTACTCAAGGGTCACCTGTACTTCCTTTAGGATTGAAGTAAAAACAAAGTATGAATCAGTGAATGAATGAATGAGAAAGAGAGGAGAGGAGAGGAGAGGAGAGGAGAGGAGAGGAGAGGAGAGGAGAGGAGAACAGACAGAGAAACAAGGAAGGAAGAGAGAGAAGAGGGAAGGAGGGAGCGAGAAAACTATAAACTCTGAAGGAGCACCGTCAAGGCAGGGTGAGCTGTGACCTTGAGTAGAACTGAATTATCTGCCAGTTTCAGCATTAGTTTCAGATCAGGATTCTTTGTGGCAGAGTTTGAGAAGGAGGCTCCACGTCAGAATCATGGGGCTCTCGTCCCACCACCCTTGGTAATGGGCCAGGAATTTTTTAGAACACAAGATACCAGGCTGAGCTTCTCAGCTAAAAGGAGATGGGCCGGTTTGGAGGGGAACTACAACAGTCTGGGAGATTATTAAAGGGTTATAAATTAGGAAGATAAAGGGGCTGGGATAAGACCAGAAGAAGATATCGTAGGGGGTGTCTTGATGGGTAAAATCTGCTTTCAGTGTCCAGAAGGAAGGAGACATCACCATTTTCCCATTAATTTATTCATTCAACAGGTCATCTAGATGACCAACAGATGATGATCGATCATCTACTATGAGCAGACACTGCTGGTTCCTCTGGAGTTTACAGGTGAGCAGGGGAAGCAAATATTAGATGAATCAATTCAAACACACAGGCAATTACAGGGTGCCCTAAGTGTTTTAAGGAAGGAAGCTGAGTTCTACGAGACAGAGAAGCAGGGGGCTTCAATGATTTGGGGGCGGGCCCAGGGCCAGCGTAATCCATCAGATCTGAGACATGAGAAGAATCTAGCAGCGTGAAGCAAGCTGGACAAGACTTCTCTACTTGTCGGTGATGTCCAGAGCTTGTTGCTTTTGAGGAGAAGCAACGCAGTGTGGCAGGAGTTGAGAGGAAAAAAGAGGAGGGCTGAGCTCGGGGGAAGACTGTGTAGGGCCTGATGAGCCAGACCCAGGAGTCTGAAGGGTATCCTGCGTCTGACGGGAAGCCATCGGTGGGCTTTAAACAGCGGAGAGGTATGACCTGAACCGCCTTGAAAACATCCCTCACACCACAGAGTGCAAAGTGGGGTGGAGCGAGGGGAGACCAGTTCGAGCGAGACTTGGTCATCTGGCCAAGTGGTGTGGCTTTGCCCAAGGTGAGAGGGAGAGAAATGGACAGATCCGGGTCCCAGTTTGAGGGAGGGTGGACGGGACTTGGTGGAGAGCTGGCTGTGGGAAGGGCAGGGCAAAGGACACGACTCCCAGATGTGGAGTGCGGGCAGCGCTTCCCGGGAGTGGGAAGACAGAGGACTGAGGAAGAGGGAACAGCTTCCTTCCTGACCCTGGAAGCCCACAAGCCCTCCTCTGGCTCTGTGATGGCTGTCCACTGGCCCTCACGCGCCTGCAGAGGTGCGTGGGCCGATGGCACTGAAGGGGCTGCCCTGCCCACGCATGGCTTCAAACCCTGCAAGAAACCCCCCCTCCGCCAGGGAAGAAGCCGACTGGGACTGAGCTCTGGAAAAATATCCCCAGTGGTGATGTCAAGACACTGGGGAGAGGAGTTCTGAGTCACTGCAGGGCTTATCGTGGGACCATGATTTTGAGCATTTATTTACGTAATTAACTTTTAAAATCTTGTGCAGCCACATCCTATTGACCAGGCTGTTACAACCCTGTTGGATCCCAGCATCAGGACTACGAAGTTGGAGGGAGCCCAAGGGGTCACCCGTTCCAAACCCTCGTCTCCGCCCGAGTCCCTTCAGTGTCCCAGCAGGGTGGCCATTCCGGTCAGGCCTTTCCACGCGCCACACAAGCAGCTCAAGACAACACGAGCCATGCATGGCACACGAGAGTGCCTGGGGTGGTGATCTCCACAACCCACAGTGTGCGTGTCATCCCGCACACGTGTGCACACCCACACGCACACGCACGATTCCCCTGAGACAGTGCTCACTCTTACTGCACCCTGACCTTTTCTATTGTTCCACTGTAAACGCTGGTTGTCTTAATCCACTGAACAGATTTTATAGCTAATATGTTGCGCACTTGCCCGGGACGTAGACTACAGACTCTCGGGTGTCGGACAGACCCCGACAAACACAATTCTATGCTTCCTCAGTTGCTCTGCTTGATTCTCAGGAGCAGTGAGGGTTTTATTTAGATATTATTATAAACAAACGTAAATAATTTTGATTTTATTTCTCTCTTTGGGGGGACATCTGCCACACAGAATGGTTGTTGATGCCTTTATCCCCAAGTCCCGGGGCCTCTCTCTCTGATATAAAATGCGATAATCCACCAAGGCTACAGTTGCTGTATGTGGGCCACTGACAACTTTATTGAAGGGAACGTTTCTTTTCGAAAAAGTCAGTCATGTCAGTAATCGATCAAGGTAAACTTTCAGTTTTCTAATTATTTTTGTTCTCAAGAGAAGTATTTAGTGACTCCTGAAGGAGGGAAAAATGATAACAATGTGCATCTGGGTCCATAAACCATGTTAATGAATACACGTTTGAAACTGGATTCGTTTCATAGACACTAGTTCCTAGATGATACCCCCTGTCTACATATAGGCAAGTACTGGGAGAATGGGGGAGAGATTCAGAGAAATGGCGAACCCACTACAGAGTTAGCTTATACTTGACATCAGTTTGGCCTGACCTTTAGCTCCCAATACAACATGCCTTAGATTCTCAGTTGATGTCATTTTTAAAATAAGACATTTTTTAATTTCAAAAGTATATAAAGGCATATTGTATAAAATGTGCCAAATGCTAGCAAAACATAAGAATAAAGAAAGAGGAAGGAAAGAAGAAAGGGAGGGGGGAACTAAGGGAAAGAGAGAAAAAGAAAGAAAATTAAACTCAACCCAAATCCAATCCCTCGGAGAAAACCACGAATAACATGGAGATGTATTATATGTCAGTTAATTCTTCAAATTGCTTCTGATCTCACGCATGTGACTTTTCCAAGATTAGTTCTTATTTCAGCTCAATAAGATTCTCCTCATCTTCTCTCTGACCTAAGGGCTGCTCTTGAATTCTGGTTTCACAGCCTTGCGACGCCTATCATCTCAGTAAGTTTGTGTCGTCTGCCTTACTTTAAACACACATATACAGATAGATATAAAACCTCCGATTCACTCTAAACTTAGCCTTGGTCAAATAATTCCTACACAGTATGGGGAGTGCAATTAACTGACCATGATGTTGTTGTTGCTATTGCTTTCCACTGGACTTCTGAAACATAGAACTTCTTCAGGGTGGCATCTAAGTCTTATTAATGTCATCCCCCACAAGATCTATTATAATGCCTGATGCATAGTAGGTGTTCAATAAATGTTTGTGGAATTAAACTGCAGAATGCTGAGTTCATTACTGGGTCACTCCGAAGGACAGACTGAGAACATTTATTGATGATTTAGTCCAGGCAGCTGGTCTTTTAGAACACATGAGTCAGGCTAGAGTGATTAACAACAACAACAAAAAACACAAAATAAAGGAGGACCCAATCTTGTCCATTTGACTGCCAAGAAATCCATTACATTCTCTGATGGGAAATCCAAAATTTTCTGCTCTCAAGGTGGTAGACGACCTTCCAAGATCCTGCACAGAAACACAGTGGAGCTATTCACCCTTGGGGGCACTGGGGGCACCCATCGAGCCTGGGGTGACAGCTGGGCACTGAAGGGAGACTCTTACACCACTCTCCCCTTTTCTAAAAACATTACCTGAGAGTTTGGTCTCGTTCTTGTAATGACAGCGGGCTTAGAACGTTTCTTATTTATGTCTTATTTTTAATGTCCTTCAACCCGGGGTGTCCTTTATGTCTTTGGCTTGGACATCCAGGCTCTAGCATTTGTTCTGAGCTTCAGAGGTCTGTTTGCTGTTGGGTCAATGGGCATGAAGTGGTTAGTACTTCTCAAGGTGAATGTTGTCTCTGGTTGCTAGGGTCAGCCATGAGGGAACTAGTCAGTATTCACTAGCACATTCCACCCCCATGACATCTTCCTATAATTTAGGGACACTTAATCCATAGAGCTCAGTCCTTTCAACATCAGTTTCTCCCAAATGACTGCTGCCATCACACGCCCAGAGATTCTCATGCGATAGCAGATACTGTCGGCGCTCCTTCCATATCTTGTTGAATGGTTTCCCCATTGCCCCCCACTGGCTTCCCCATGTGCTTTCACCCCCATTCAACAGCACCTGCTAGCTTTCCTGGAAAGCAGCTCTTCGGCTTCTGGAGCCTCTTTGCCTATATACACGCCTGTAGCAGGAAGTGCCTGGATATTTGATTCTAGAGACAGCCCTCAGCCAATGGCCCGGTGACTCTGTCACTGGGAATGACCTCAGCCCTGGGGCAGCCCATCCTCACACTTGGGGATGGTTAATCATTGTACAGATAGGACCGTGTTGCAACCCTAGGTTATAAGCTCGTGGCAACTACCAAATAGTGAGGTATAAATCCCAAGAGAGTTATGTGAGGCCTTCCGCCTAAGCAAGAGCCTGGGTTCTCCCCCTGGCCCTCTCAAAAAGAAAAGCATTGTACATTCCATTGTAATTCATCTTCAGAATACTTCAAGTATAATTGCTAAGTAATGAGCTGGCACGTGCAATGCAAAAAGTGCTGGATTTACCGCCACCTCAGCCCCGAGCCGCTTTCTTTGTAGGCGCCTTCTGTAGGCAAGGACGTGAGTGGAGCCAGTGGCGTTCAGCAGGGGACAGAATGGGGAAGAGAAAAGCGAGGGACCGCAGGATTGCCTTGAAAGGCCTGTTGTCCGTCATCCCATAGGGAGAGAGGTGTTTACACACGCACAGCAACAAAATAAGAAATTAAGCCTCCCACCATACCTGAGTCCAGCCAGCCAGGTTCATTTAGCAATTTCTCCCTGAATCTCAGCTACGAGCAACGGATGGACTTTGATAACCTCACCCGAAAGTTACGCCTTCTGAGTCCCTCTTCAGCTGCTCGGGTCTCAGGGAAACAGACAGAAGCTGGTACCCTCTCTGCTATGTCTGTGAGGGTGGGCTCTCCAAGGCCTCACTGCTGTGGCAACTCAGAGACACTGTACAATAAGAGACCCCGGAGGGCTTTCCAGCTCTGAGTCATCTTAACCACCCAAAGTCCTCGGGGCTGGGATGGATGTCCCTGGAGACACTGCCTGTTGGATTGTCTCATCACTGGAATTTACTGTGACCGCGCCTGGATTCAGAGAAAAGATGCATTTCTGATCTCTTTGGAGACCAAAGAGCAACGATGGCTGGCAGGTATTGAGCTTGTAGGGTGTCCCAGATGCAGTATAGCAAACTGTACGCCTTAATCCTCACCACGATCCTATAAGGTAAGTCTTAGTATCTCATTCTGCAGAGGGGAACACGGAGGCATAGAGAAGCGAGGAACATGCTTGAGTTCATACCAATGTTATGTGTGTTTCTGGGAAGAGGTGTTAGTCAGTTTGGAGCCCCAGGATCCTTGCTCCAGAGCTCAGAGTCTACCCTGCTAGCTTATGCTGCCTTTCTCTAGAAAAGTTTCACAAGAACTTTTACGGGTTTTTGTTGGTGTTTATGGATTTTACTATAACTTGTGTCCCCTGTTAAACTGCAAATATCCCAAGAGAGCTTTGAAGCTGTCTGCCCTTCACAGTCCACTATGAGTTAATACCCTAGCTCACCTCCTATAGTCAATGGCCTTTCTCTGGACATCGGTCTGGGGAAGGGGGGTGAATTTGAAGGCCAGGGAATGTCTATTCAGAGAGAGAGGTTAACCGTGGAACAGGACACCGCAGGGCTCTGGGATGGAAGGCTTTGGCAGCCAAAGGCCATGCAGAGGTCACCGGGAGGCTGGGGGAGGAGGGATTGTCACAGCAAAGAGGCATCCCAGGAAAGGGGAGAGCACCGAAAGCGCTGGGAAGCGTGGGGCCACTGAAAGCTGTCTCATGTTCAACCTGGGCATCCTGCCCCGAGTGCTGCTGGCTGCACTATGCCTCAGTTTTACTTTCCATGTCCTGGAGATTTCTGCTCGGGCTGGTGACCCAGGCACTCACACCTGCCCCTGCAAGGATACGGCGCTAGCCATTTCCTTATGCACAGGTGGCCACATCCTGCCCCACCCCCTCCAGCTCTCCGGCCACATTGACTGGACCAGGAGAGGGCACCTGTAGCAGAGGTTGTCAAATGCACCACGTGAATTCTCAGCAGCCACAGTAGACAGTTTCCGGTATGCTAACGCCTTCCCACCTCTGGAACTGTCTTTCTTCTCTGCCTAGGGATTCTTTCTGTCATGGGGACCTTGGTCAGAGCAATGGGAGGAGAGGTGGAGGGGAGGTTTAATGGCTCCAAGGACAGCTTTCAACCAGTTGGGGATAGGAGTTGGGAGATAAAGGCTCCCCTCCTGCTCGGTATGGCAGAGGGTCCCCAGCAAAAGGGGAACCTGCTCCTTAGCACGCTTTGATGAGATTTCCTCCTTTGCGCATCTCGCCACGTCCCACAAAACCCTGAAGTTAGAACCTGGGTGCAGGAGGATTCCAAGAAACCTGGTGAAGGAGTGGAGAAGCAAGGAAGGGAAGGGAGTGATGAGGGAGCATGGGGCAAGCTGAGAGCAGAGCACAAGCTAGCATACCCCCCACCCAGGAGGGGTACGCGTGACATTCCTCAGGCGCTCCTGGCTGCCCAAGGACAAAGAACAGCACAGAAAACAAATGATGAAACGGATAGAGCCTCCATCAGTTTACAAATATCTTAGCGAACGACAAGAAAAGGCAGTCTTACCAACAGCCTAATCTGCGGAAGCCTGTAGACTCAGTTTCCTGGAGCTCCAACACCACCCTCCCCTCCCTGTGGGGAACAAAGGCAGGTGAAATGAGTTTCCTTACAAGCTGCAGCCCACTGACAAACACTTGAGGCCGGCTGAGTAAAACGATTCTCCGGGAGCTCCCTACTGTCTTAATGCCAACGCTGTGCTAGAGGGAGAAACAACCTCAGCTTGGCAAGGCCTCGGGTATCTTCGGGGTCCTCTTTAGCGTCTTCGGGTCCCCCCTGGAGGGTCTCCCTTTTGACCTTACCTCCCCAACTTCATAGTAAAGAACCAGCCACTCTTCGCAGCCCCAGTGGAGCCCTTCCCGCTCACAGGCCTGTCCCGCCGCTTTAATAAAATCACCTTTCTGCGCCAAAGGCGTCTTCGAGAATTCTTTCTTGGTCGTCGTCGGCTCCAGACCTCCCACCACTCCAAAACTTCATCAAGAGGAAACCCCGAAATAGAATGTGTTAAGGAACAAGTTGCTTCCAGAGGCTGCTGGGAGATTTTTGAGAGTGTATATGGAGCACACCTTAGAGCCGCCCCCCAGAAGAGAGCCGGGGAGGCTGGGGGACCGATCTACCTCATTTCTCCCCTTATTGCTTGAGGGTCTCCCCCAGGATGGGGCATCAAATTCCCGGTACGTTCATGCCATGCGAGCTTTTCCTCCGGAGAACAGCCCCAGGCGGGAAGAAAGCCATCAGGGTGTGCAAGGACCTGGGGAAGAAAGGCATCAGGGTGTGCAAGGACGTCTGCAGGGAGCCCTAGGGCAGGCCTGATGGGCATGGGCAGGGCCCATGGGGTCTTGCTACATCCTTGAATTAACGAGGCCCTGAAACTCAAGCCAAGCAGAGGCCTAAAGAGCAGAGGCCTGACATCTGTGGCGTAGACCCCGTGCCCCAATTTCGTTACAGATGATTCCATTCTGTTTCTAAACATTGGCTCCCAGAAGTTGTCCTGTTTTCCTAGAGACTCCACAGGCGGAATCCTGCTCTGCTGAGCTGATAAATGTGCCTTCTTAGGTCTGCCTTCCTCTCAGTTTACAAAGGATTTGGGTCTTTGTTATGTCGAATGAAGAGGGGGGAAAAAAAATGGAATACTCATTCTGGCATTAAAGATTACTATTGCGGCATATTGCACCATATCTTTTTTTCTGGTGAATTATTAATGAAGCCTGTTTTTGTTTAATGCCGGCTAATAATTTCCAAAAACAGATCTACAACTTCAGCTGTAAATGCGCGTCCATGAATCACTCTACTGAAAACCCAATTGTATGGTTAGCAAAAACCTCTGACAATAAAACTTCATCTTTCAACCTTCCTCTCTGCAATCCCTGCAGAATGGCAGACAGGCCAGGGCAAGATCCAGGAAGGTGAGAAGGGGAAGTTGAAATAAAGCTTCCCACGTCAGCCTTCAACGACCTTGTTCAAGGAGAAACGAAGGGGTTGAAAATCTGGGAAAAGGGCGTTGAGACAAGTGACTTTCTTACTCCTGACTTTGAGTCGGGAAGAGAAGGACAGTCCCACATAACTGGGGGAATCCTGTGTTCAGTGTGGACTCTGAAATGCCTTTGAGACTTCCAAGAGGAAATGTCAAGTAGGCATCTGAAGTACAGAGAGCAATGAGTTGTCCCCTTAGCGGTGGGACTTAAAGCTGCGGTCCTGGATGCGTGCTGAAAGGCCAGGGGCTTGTGAGGGAACTGGTCCCCTTTGCAGGCGTGGCTGCCCACCCAGAAGACCCCCGGCAGTCACAGAAGCTTCTTCAGAGAAGCAGGAGAGAGCACAGAATCAAGCGATGGCATGGAATCCAAGAGAAAAGAGTGGGAAGGTGGGGATGGTCAGCAGCGGTCAGTGCTGTCAGGAAGACGGGCGCGCCGAGAGCCGAGAACCGTCCACTGGACTGGGCACCGTCGGCCGACGGTGAGGAGAGTAGTTTTGTCAGAGGGAAGGGAAGAAGCCAGCCAGAGAGGGCAGAGGAACTGGTGGGAGTGAGGGGATGCGACAGTGGCCACAGAGCTCCCTTCGGGTTGGTCTGATCCTGAAGGGAGGAGAGAGGAGGAAGCGACGGTGGAGGGTGAACATTTAAGAGCGTGTCGTTTAAACGGGAGAACTGCGACCGTGTTTGAAAACTGGTGTCGAGGACACTGGGGCACGTGTGACAGAGAGACGGGTGCCCGCACCGCGCCCCTGCGGCCCTCACGAGAGTCCCGCAGCTCCAGCCAGTTTTCCGCAAGCACCTGTGCGCCCACGTGTCTTTACGCCTTTCTGGGCTCTTCCTCTGGCAGGTGGGGGGCCTGCTTGTCTGTGCCGTGCAGTCGGGAAGCGTGGGGAGACCGGGCCCCAGAGGCAACGCTCAGTGCAGGGGGATGGGATCCCGGACAAGTGCCTCAGCTTCCCTGTCCCTGTCCCCACGTGGCATGATTCCAGCTGTGCCCTGACCGCCTCCCAGAAGGACCCGTAAGACCCTGAAGCCCACTTGCCCGAGCGGTCCTTCGCTTCTCCCTTCCCTGCCCCACCCTCCGCTTTCTCCCTGGGCTTTCTGGGATCGCTAGACAACCAAGCGATCATCCAACTTCAAGCGCCGTGGTCTGTCGTAGGAGGAGCCCAAATGGCAAATGTAGGGCAAATTCCCCAGGAAAGCAAGAAGGGCTGAGACACCACTGGTGAGCACGCGGGAAGCAGAGAGCAGAGAGGGGCGACGGGTGAGCACCTACGTTTGGCATTAAGGCGGTGAGTCTCCTCTGATGTCGCCTGTGTAACGTGAGAGGCGGGGTCGCCTGCCGGAAGAGAATGGGGAAGGCACCGGCCGCTAATGGAAGGCACCTGAGCAGGGAAAACAGAAGGGTTTCCAGGAATATGGAGGGTCCATCTGTGGCCCGTCACAAATTCCTGGTGAATCCCCCCGCCTGGCCTGCGACCTCCTCCAGCAGCACCTGGCTGCCCTGAGGCAGGTGAAAGGAAAGTGGGCAGGTGGGATCACCCAGAGGGGCCACAGAAGCGGGGTGGCAGGAAGACACATCAAAAGTCTGAGCCTCTGCTGCGCGAGGAGGGAGTGAAGGAGGTGGGGCCGATGAGCGGAAGTGTTAGACGGGAAAGGCTCTTTCTGCAGAGAGCCAGGTAGTAAACAGGCTTGGGAGCCACACAACCTCTGTCACAACTACTCAACTCTGCTCTTGTAGCTCGAAAGCAGCCAAGACGACCCATACACAGATGGGCGAGGCCGTGTGCCAATGAAACTTTATTTACAAACACAGCAAGCCACGTGGGCCCATGGCCATAGTTTGCCAAGCCCTGGATTAAAGAGGAGCGTTGGCCAGGGGAGTCCAGAAGTGGTGCCATCCAGGGAGGACCAGGTCAGGGTGTAGCGGGGAGGGACCAAGGTGGGTGAGGCAGAGCACCGCTGACGAGCCGGTCGAGACGCTGAGGGTTTGGGCTGCGGACGCTGACGTCACCTAGGACAGAGGCAAGAGGAAGAGTGTAATTGCATGAGTGACAGGAGGGACTGAACGTTCAGCCGATGATGGCAGAGAGAGGTACGAGCACCTTGAAGAAGCAGGGAGGTTACCAGGGAAGGCAGTCATTGTCTGGGATTTTCCAAAGGGGGAGAGGGACAGACACAGTGGAGGTTATGCTTCATGAAGGTGAGATGACCCAATGGACGTGAAAGCTGTGCGTTCTACAGTTTGAGATCAATTCCCCCCCCCCCCCCCCCCGGAAACCAAGGAGATCCTGAAAGTGACCACATTGTCTCCCCGTTCCCAACCGACTCACTTGCAAGGAGCCTGTTTCCACCTGGCCTCTCCTCGGCCCTACCGCCATCTCTGGCTCACCGTTGCCTAGGAGGGAGACCCCAAATTTCTTAGCGAGACGTTGGAATCCATCACCGCATGTCCCCCAGCTACTCCTCCAGCCCATTTACCATTACGCTTCAGCAAGCCAAAGATTTACTGCTTCCCATACCCACTCCACAATGCTCACTTCCTCCCATGTGCCTTCAGCAGAAAGACCCTTTGTCTCCCGGGCCCAGCTGGGGAACGTTTCTCCAATGGCCTGGGCAGAAGATGACCTTGCCCTCCTCTCTGTGTCTCCAGAACGGGACTGGGGAGGCTTTACAGCCCGCGCCGGCTAAGAATGTGGTATCCTTTGAAAGCTGACATTTTCAAACTGTCCGTGGATGCTGGGTGGGTGGCGGAGGGAGCAGAAAAGCAGCATGAGGAGGGGTCAGCCGGGACCGAACTGGTGGCCACGGCAAACCAGGACAGCTCCCGCTCCACGTGCCTCTTGGCAAAGCACATGTCCTTCCGCAATGCGCTCTTGTGACCTGCGGCAGCCCTTGGGGGCTCTCCAAGCCACTCGCTCGCCCTCTCAGACCCTTCCTCCCATCTGGGCGAGGCTTTCCTTAAAAGACCTTCTGGCAAAGAGCATATTCTCCTTCCCCGTTTTCCCTGAGTGCTGCGGCAGCTGTAATCGGAGCGGGTCTCGGCACCTGACTGAACTGCCTGGCCCACCCCCCTGCAGCACCTCTCTCTGCTCCCTTGTGCTGTGGTCCGGGGCTGCCGGCCCTCCCCTAGGAGACTCTGAGCCCACTAGGCCACCGTGTCACCTCTGGTCCCTGCGCCGTACGCGGGAGTCAGCAGCGGCCTCCCAGCACGGTTCCGGGCCATCAGAGCGGCCCCGTTTGTGCCACCCTCTCTCTGGGCGGCTCTCCAGTTTGAAGGACCCCTGGAGCTGAGCCTTCGTGGCCGAGGGGTGCCTGAGAGATACGGCGTGGGCCTCAGTGGCATGTTCAGGAAAGCAGCTGCTTTGGGATGACACCCCTGGGCTCTGGGGATCAGAGCTCTGGCCTATGTGGACCCTATCGCTAGCATGACACTCGCACCCCCCTGGAGAGCGGGAGCCCCACGCCCAGGACCCTGGGTTTGATCCTGGACAAGCCCAGCCCCGCAGGGAAGCACATGGGAAGCTCCATGGCAGTCAGCCCCAAGAGCAGCCGGCGGTCCCCCAGCCCCACCTCCCTCCCATCCTCCGGGGCTGCTGGGGCGGGTATTGCCCTGGAGACCCAAGGCCTTGGTGGGTGTGGGTGCAGCTCCAGGCGGGGTCCAGTTCGCTTCCCTGGAACTAGAACAATCTGGAGGCACCCACAGGGGCCAGCTCCCCTCATCAATTCTGCATCTTCCTGAAAATGTACTTTTAAGCCCCTTAATTGCATTTTAGAGATAACCCTGCAAGCAAAGTGGCAGGAAGAGAAACCATAGAGAGAGGCTGGTGGTCAGGCTCTTTGTTTTAAATCAATCAAACATCTGCGACTAATGCAGCTTGGGGCTGCTCCTCAGGAAGCATTAGCCCTATTAGTGGGGGCTGGCAGGAACACAAAATAAGATATTTATGGGCTGGGCACGTGTGCATTACCACGGGGACCAAGGGGCCGGGGTAGAGAACGGTACAGGTCAGCACGTCTGCTCACCTCACCTCGCCTTTGCCGAGGGCGTCCACGGCAAGCAGGGGACCGAGGGCCCAGGTTCTCCGCCTCGGTGCCACGCGCACCCCGGCACAGTCACCGGAGACGATTCTGCCTTCCGGTCCTCGCCCCGACCACAGCCGGGAGCCGGGGCGAGCGAGTCTCCCCATCCTGCCGGGCTCTGGGCCTCTGCCCGGGAAACGGTGGACCTGGGCAGGCGATGGCTCTGAAGCCCCGTGGCGGGTGGGGACTGGGGTGTTCTCAGGACCAGGGTGAGCCCGAGTGGGCTGGACACGACACACACAGGGTGCCAATGGGACAAAGTAGCGAGGGAGAAGTTGCCGGCTGAAGACAGGACAACTGATACCTGGTTTTAGGTCATTTAAGAGCGGTGTCTGCTGGGGCGCCTGGGGGGGGGGCTCAGTCTGTTGAGCGGCCGACTTGGGCTCAGGTCACGATCTCGCGTGATCTCCGGTGAGTTCGGGCCCCGCGTCGGGCTCTGGGCTGACGGCTCAGAGCCTGGAGCCTGCTTCCGATTCTGTGTCTCCCTCTCTCTCTGCCCCTCCCCGTTCATGCTCTGTCTCTCTCTGTCTCAAAAATAAATAAACGTTAAGAAAAAAAATTAGAGAAAAAAAGAGCAGTGTCTGACAAAACTCTTCACGATCCACGAATGGTTAATAAAGGTGCTGGGTTGTAAGCAACCGCCATACGCTGGTCACTTTGGGAGAAGAATCTAGAAGGAAGGAAATGTGCTCTGTGGTGGCTAGAAATAAGGGTGAAGGTAACAGAGGAGTCATAAAGACAGGACAGGGAACAAGAAATCCCAGAAGTCCTGAACCAGGCCTGGGGGGTGGGGAGCGGCCCGCGGGTGGGGGCAGAGCCTGGCAACTCGGTTTGCCCAAGCAATGAAGGACAGGGGCAGGCCTGTTTTCCCTCTCACGCTCTGAGTGCTGCCGCCTCATTCTCCGGGCCGGGAAGGAGCCAGGGTGGAAAGCGGTGGAGGCCGCCCCCGCTGGTCTCCACCACAGGACCTCGTGAGCGATTTCCTCTGCGTCGGGACCACAGGAGAGGTGGAAAACGGCTTCCTTCCCGGGACCGTCGGCCTCCTGAAGCGGGATCGGGGGTGTGCCTTACGCATGGAGTCAATTAACCACTGTCGTGTGACACACGAGCACACACAGACCACGGCTACTTAAAAGCACCACTTTCCGCTCTGGTTCTGCAGTCCAAGCTGGGGTCGATGGCAGTTCTCAGGCCGGTCATTGCCGTGGCCGCTCATTACTTGTCTGAGACTCACCTGGGCCCGGGAAGGCCGAGACGCCCCACTCACACCGGACACTTTGGTTCTCCTCCACACGGTCTCCCCGATGCGTGGGCCAGAATTTCCTAGGTGGCTGTGCGTGCCAAAAGGCGAGCCTCCACGCACGGGGCTGCTTACGTCTCGTTTGCTGCTAAGCCACAGCAAGTTACATGGCCAAGGTCAGGGTGCCCACGGGAGGGGATCACGCAAGGGCGTGGGCGACACGAGGCACAGCTCTTCGGGGCCCCCGCTTGTGACAATCCGCCTCAGTCACCAGTCACACTGCTTGCATCACAAATACGCAAGAAATGGGAGTGCCACGGCTCTTCGTGTCCGTGTTCTGGTGCCCTCTCCACTCCCAGACAGGCTGGGAGGAGGAGTCTGAGAGCACTGGGAGGTGTGTGGGTGCACGGCCTCCCCCAGAACGGAGCAGCCTGGCCCCGAGGACCCAACCTGCTAGACGGCCCAGTGGGCATCCACATCTGCTGAAAGCGTTGGCCACTGGCTTCTAGCCGTAGCCCAGAGCGGAGAACGCCCTTCTGTGGGCAGCTGGCCCCAGGGACCCCGGTGGAGGTGGCCTCAGCCTAACCTACGCCGCAAAGGTGGAAGGACGCATATGGTGACCAGGTGGCTTGGCGTGAGGTCCCATCCGTGCCCTGCTCACCACTCCCCCCACCCCCCCCCCCACCCCTGCTTGTCCACCCAGCTCTTTCATCCAACAGATGAGGAATCTTGACAAGGCAACATGGCCCGGGAGGAAGAAGAGAGCCATCGCCTTGGCCTCACCGGCTCCCTCACTCTGCTTTGCTGCCCCTTCCCATCTCCCTCACGTGCTGCGGCCTGGGTTTCTGCGGCCTCCCCAGCCTGGGAGCATCACAGACCCCGGCCGTCTCTGGACCCCAGGACCTGGCACGTGGAGGTGCTCAGGAAACACGTGCAGAATAGAGATGGTTACGGTCGGAGAGGCCTAAGAGTGGGTATGCGGGTTAGCCCAGACGATGGCACCTTCCCTTTAGGAAAGCGGAAACGGACGGAGCCGCCTAAACCCAACTGTACAAACGCCAGTCCACAGAGTCCCCCAGGCACCTGCACAGAGGCCGAGCCCCGCCTGGCCCCACCCAGTCCGCATCGCACTTCGGCGTGATCGCCGGGGGCTCTGCAGGTGGAGTGGTTTGGGAGGAGCTGGTCCAAACGGCAAGCACCCCAACGGATCTAATCCTGGGCTGGAGGTTCGGGGGGAGAAGGCCGGGAGGTCGCGCCTGACTCACTCCCTAGGCCTCCGCCTGCTCCAGACTGTGCTTGCGGTCGACGTGCTAACTTCTCCGAGACTATGCCCGCCGGGGTCCACTTCTCCCGTTCGGAAGCCTTTCTCTTCTCTGCCCGGACGCCTGCGGCTGCAGATTCCACCTCAAGCTCCGTTCCGGGCGGAAAGACCAGACACGCGCTCAGGTGGGGTGGATATGTGAAGTCTTGCCGGCCCAAAGGATCTAAGGGGCCAGGTCACCTCAAGAGCAGTGAAGAAGGAGGCGGTTGCCATTCCTATCCGCTCAGCCCTGGGAATCCATGGGCCGAGGGCTCCCGTGGAGAGTTTGCGCGTAAAAAGAAGCACGATATCGTACGGGAATATTGCACACAGCACCCACCTTTCTGCAGGATCTGCTGGGACCTATCTTCCCCAGTGATCTGTGACTCTTGTGTTCGACATCAGCTCTGATTTGCTGGGCAACCTGAGGCGAGGCCCTTGACCTCCCTAGGCCACAATTCCTCATCTGAGTAGCAAGGAAAACCAAAAAAAGATTGTTGTAAAATGTTGGCTGTGTTTGAGCTGAGAGACTACTTCTCTCAGAGGAATTTCTTCTCTGCTGGGAGGAGGAATCCCTTAAAGGCCCCCCTCATCTGGAAAACTATCCGAACAAAAGAAAACAACTAGAAATCCATCTCCGACAGGGAATTAATCACCCTAGAGCAACCCTTTGACCGTGTCACTTTGCTGCTCACATGATTTCCAGGACTTCCAAAACCTGTCGTATGGGTCCCAAATTCCCCAGCAGGGGTCCCTGCGACACCTGCCACATCCCCTCTCTCCAAACCCTTGGCCCAGGTCTGATTCTCCTGCCAGTGACCAAGCACATACTTCCGAGTGTATGTTCCTGGGCTCCTAACATCTCACCTCCTCCTCCAGGAAGTCTCCCGTGATCACCTTCAGCCAGACATAAGCTTTCGTTCCACGGCACCTCTGTGTTCCCTGCTGGCCTGGTAAGGAAGCGGCCATCCGCCACCCCCCCACCCGCCCCCACCCCACAGGCCCTCCAGGACCAGGCCTCTCTCCTCAAAACCACTGCTCCTCCTACGAAGGCAGCACAGCGCCCTCCCCACCACACTACCCAACAGTGCTTCTCACGTTTGCCAGTAAAATATCTTCAGTGGCAGGGCACAAAGTTGAAGTCCCCAGGTCCCGTAGGAAAGCAGCACTGGGCAGCCTTTACTTCCCTCCGCCAGCACAGCCAGCGGCTCTTTGCTCCTGTTTTAGCATTAAAATTCATAAACTTTTACATTCCACACAGTCGTTATATATTTGTTTTAATGTTTAATTTTATTTGAGAGAGAGAGAGAGGAAAAAAACATGAGTGGGAGAGGGGCAGAGGGAGAGAATCCCAAGCAGGCTCGGAGCTCAGTGAGGAGCCGGACCGTGGGGATCACGATCTGAGCCGAAATCAAGAGTCGGACGTTTAACCGACCGAGCCACCCAGATGCCCCTATATATGTATTTTATACAAAAGTCACGATTTTCCTATGTCCCAGGCTTCCGGCCCACTTAATACGCCGGGAGGATGTGTCTCTCCACAAAAGAGGTCTGAGGCTGAAATGCCCATTGCAAAGTGCAGGAAACAGAACCGGGCAGACAGTTCCAAGGGAAGGCCAGCTCCCGACCCACCGGGCTTAGCACCAGATGAGTGTGCTGAAGGGTCCGGGCTTTACGCTTGTACCTCATTCCCCAGCAAAGCCCTGGACAGCTCACAAAACAGCCTCCCAATGTGAACTTCATCTCATTTGGGATCATGACGAAATGGAAGGGCGGCGAGAAATAGGAGATATTGACCTCATTTTATGAAGAGGTCCTGGGCTACTGGGAGCCCCGTAACCAGAAAACTATGGAGGCAGAACGGAAACACCTGCCTAAGTTTCCCAACATAGGAGCTCCCTGCGACCAGGACAGCCAGTCAACGAGCACCACCCAGGCAGGAATTCTGCTTCATGGACACATGGCCGGGAGACAACTCAGCCGCAGCCAAACGGAGGGCGGGACCCATCTCCCAATCTCACGCACACACACACACACACACACACACGCACACCCCACCCCCTTGGGCCTACCTTCAGGAGCCCCTCTCTCACCCCCGTCCTTGCTGTCATCCACGCCAGCAGACAGAGCCTCCACCCAGAGCTGGGGGGCCTGGCTCTGGCCACGGGACACCGAATGGACTGGAAAGCAAGTCTGTATCCATTTCCTCTTTCCTCCAGACCCACTTCCCATGTCCAGGCGCACAGAGGGAGCAGCTCCTGAGGAAAACAGCCTTCCACAGGACACGAGGGCGAGTGTACGAGTGGCTCTCCATCAGAGCTCCGTCCCCGTGGTGAGTGACTCTGGGCGTGGGTGATCACGCAGCACACGGGCCAACTGGGACCCTGGCCCTTCGCGTGCAGGGCTGCAGTCAGCGTGAACCCTCTTGGGAGAGCACGCTGAGCTCTGGGTGCGCTGTGCCTGTGCACAGGGATCGGGGACGCGGGGTCGCCCCCCTGAAGCTCCACGGCCAAAGCCTCCCCCCCCCCACCCTGCCATGGAGAGGGCGCCAGACGATTCCCCTCACACGTGAGACAGCCGCCCACTGGGAAACCACTCTAAGACTCTGTCTTCATCTTCAAAACAGGGGAAATCACTGGATCCAATCATCCTTCCTTGGGCTATGGAGGCGGAGAACACATCTGAAAGTGTGTTTCTAAAGGTGATCAAGTCCTGGCCCCAAGCCAGAGGAGGGAAACTTAAATCAACATCCATAAATGCCACAACCCCTGCGAAGTACACAGGCCATTTCAGTACAGAAGGGGAAGGGCCACGACGATGTCGGTGGGGATGCTGGAGGGAGAGGAGGCCCCGCTCTGCCCGGGGAGGTAGTCCAGGGGGCAGAATGCTGTCACTCCTGTAGGTGTCCGGTGAGCCCGCCCTGACTCAGGGGCCCTCACGGGCCAGGCACACGAATGGGGTATGAAAATGCGAGAGGCAGGTCTTTGGCCCTTAGAGACGGTGCACTCACCCCACGACCAGGCGGGCACTCAGGCTCGGTGTTGCCAGGGTCGCCAACTCTCAAGAGAAGCTGGAAGGCTGGATGTATATGTAAAATTTCCCACTGTTTAGAAGTTGGCAACTAGTTCCGTTAGAATAGCCACCTCATCTGAGCAACTCTTCATGGACCACACCACGCTGTCTCCATACGCCGTGGCTGCAGGAAAGCAGCCCCTCCGGGCACTGGGATCCCTCAAGCCCTGGGGCCAGGAAGCCAGGGTGTGACGGACAGAGTCAGCTGGTAGGCCGGACGTTTCTGAAGCTGTGGTGGGGAGTTCTAGCTTAACGTGACCCTGAACGGCTCCTCCTCGTCCCCCCAGGGCCCGCCTGCCTCCAACCGGCATCAGCTGCACAGGATGACCTACGGGTTTTGCTGCCAGAGCACCGTGGCTCCCGGCTGGGGGCAGAGCCGATCCTCCAGCGGGACCTGTGAGCAGGACTGGGGCAGGACTGGACACCGCGCGCCCCTGTCTGCACAGCCCAGGGCAGCCGGGCCCGTCCAGCTCTCCGAATTTGGGGAATTCATCCTCCCTTCCCTGCCTTTCCGGCTCTGCGTCCCCGGCCATTCCCAGACAGAGACAGTCTGCTTCAGTCAGTGGCTATTGGTGGATCGATCGGGTTTTTGTCCCTTCTGCTCCAAAGGCAGCCGGGAAAGTCCCCGCACATCTCTCTGAAGGAGAAATAGGATGAAGGTAGAGGGATTTGTAAATGTCCTACACGCTGCTCTCCTGGGACTGGAAGGGGCCTTGAAACGCGCCCCCAACCTGTGCTTCCACCCAGGGGTCCAATGAAAACATGCAGAGAAGTGAGAAGACACCCAGACCCCCAGCCTCCAGGGAAAGGCCGGCCTCCTCCCTAAGTGGAGGGGTCTCTGCTCTTGCAGAGGACAAGTTGCACACAACACACCCCCTCTCCCCTCGCTTCGCAGAAATAGTTCCCTCTTTTTGAAATGTGGGATTAAAAAAGCCATTTCTCAATTAAAAAACAGACTTGCCGGCAGAGGCTCAGGCCGCTCTTGCAAAGGCTTTGTTGATTTTCTCCCAAACGTTCCCAAGTGCTGATGTAAATAATGAAAGCTAAGTTAAATGTTGCAAAAATAAGTGATCCGAGTCCACTTGCCTTCCTCCAGCCTTTCTGAATCTGCAGACGTTAGACTTTCCCCTGAAGCCTGTCCTGGAAGTTTTTTAACAGATTCTGCTTAACACACTTCAGAAGTGTCATCCCCCAAATAAAGACTTTTTGTACCGATCTCCTTCTCATATAACCACTTGAGGTAATGATGTTAGTATGATAAAAGCATTGCCGTTTTCCATTAAATTGTATGGCTCTCAAATGAAATCAAAACCAAAACTTTAAATAAAAAATCCATTTCAAAACATACGCATCACAAAATGGAAGCTACTGAGGGTTCTCCGGGAGGCGGGAGGAGGGTGGGGGATGGGTGACATAGGTGGAGGAGATTAAGAGGTACAGACTTCCACCTAGAAACTGAGTCTGGGGTGCCTGGTGGCCCAGTCAGTTGAGCGTCTGACTTCGGCTCAGGTCACGATCTCGCGGTCCGTGAGTTCGAGCCCCGCATCGGGCTCTGTGCTGATGGCTCGGAACCTGGAGCCCGCTTCGGATTCTGTGTCTCCCTCTCTCTCTGCCCCTCCCCTGCTCATGCTCTGTCTCTCTCTCTCGCTCTCAAAAATAAATAAACATTACAAAATTTAAAAAAAGAAAAGAAGTAAGTCATGGCGATGAATAGTACAGCATAGGGAATGTAGTCAATAGTATTGTCGTAACGTATGGTAACAGATGGTGATGCCACTCACGGTAATGAGCACTGAGTAATGTATCGAATTGTCAAATCCCCATGCTCTACACCTGCAACTCATACAACATTGTGTGTCAACTATACTCCAGTAGTAAAGACCTCCAAAATGGAAGAAAAAAAAAAAGACGAAGATTTGAATTGTCACCTCACAAAAGGAGAAAGAGAGAGAGAGAGAAATAAAGGGAGAGAGAAAAGCAAGCCTCCAGTGTTGGCTACGTGAACAGACCTGGGAACACCACTCAACGGCTCTCAGCTCCAGTTTTCTTCAGGCAAAAAGGGATTAAAACAGTTGTCCTTGTGACCATCCAGAGAGCTACCTTTACAGCAGGCACACTCTTCTGGCTGCAGATTGAACTCTAATAAAGTCCTTGTCCACACCTACTCCCAGGAGAACTCATTGGGTGATGGACATGGCCATGACCTGTGACCTCTGGGCCGCCAGTGCAAGAGGAGGATGACCATTGGCCCAGAGCAGGTGGCCCAGAGCACCCACACCTGTGAAGCCTGGCGAGCGGCCATGGGACAGCAGGCAGAGAAGAGGCTGGAGGAAGACGGGTTCTGTCCACACCTGGTGTGCCGCTCACACTCTCATTTAACTTCTCTGTCCCAAGTCCATCTGCCTGTGAGGCGGGCCCGGCGATCATCGCTTCACACGGTAGATGCCAGTGGGGCTGCGCTAAGGGTGCAAATACGACTACCCAGCCCTCTGCCCTGCGGTGCCTCCCGTCCAAATACCCAGCGGCCTAGGCGTTAGCTCCTTCCCCGCGCTCTCAGGGGCGGCCCCCACACCCCCTGCTCACCCTGAGCGGGGGCACCTCTGGGGTCAGACCGTCAGGCGGGATGGCGTGGATGAGGCACCTAGAGCCTGCCCTCAGTGGCCCGCCCTGCGTCCCTGCCTCAAACCTTCTCAGCCTCCGTCCTCCGGTTCTCTGTTCACAGACCACCTCCCTTCCCTGTTCAGGAAGGGGCTCAGCCTCCGGAAGCCTCGGTAACCTGGTGTGAAAAGTAAAAATAAACAACAGATTCAAGATAACAGCTTCAGGCAGCAGGATCGGGACAGAGGCACGGCCTTCACTGTCTGGAGTCTCTCCTGGCTCCCGGGAGGGCTGAGCGATGCACCCGGGGTCACAGGGTTGGCAAGCGGCAGCCAGCCGGGATTTGCGCCTAGGTAGCCTGGCCCTAGGCCTGGTCCCGCTCTCAGCGGAGTGGAAGGTGGCCTGGAGGGGGGGCTAGAACCCCACTCTCCCCTGCACCAGTGTAAGCACTAGCGGGGGGCTCTAGGACACAGCAGGCCAGCAGCCCGGCCTGCGAACCGGCCCCAGCCCCTGGCCTGCCCGCAGCTCTGCGGCAGGGACAGGAGTTGCGCCCAGGCCCCCGCCGCGCCCAGCCCGAGGGCGCGCAGGGTGGCGCTGACGCCCGTCCCGCAGGACCTGCTTTCCCAGTCCCTGTATATAGGTCACCCTTCAGATCCTGGTGTGATGGCTCACCTCTCTCCTCCGTCACAGCCTGATAAAGAACCCGGGCCATTAAGAAATGGAACAAATTACTAAATGGGCGGCACAAGAGAAACCCAGGGATTAAATTAGTTCGTTATTCATAAATCATACATGACTCTTCCTCTCACCGATCCTTGTCTGTATCCCTGTCTGCTGGGCCTGAACCGGTGAGAGCCTCCTGCTGGCAGGAGGGCAGGGCAGGCCTGGAGGCCGCATTCGCCCTGGTGGGGACCGCGGGGGTGGCGGCCACCCTCGGGCGGGGCACCAGAGCAGGACTGTCGCAGGCCTCTGAAAAGCAGGCGGTAGGGGGCGGTAGGGGGGGTGGGTCGCTGCAGGGCCGGCTGCGCCTGGGCGTGCTTCTGCCCCCGGAGGTGGCTGGGGAGGGCTGAGGGCAATGGGGGTGTCACCTCTGTGCGCCACGTCACCCCTCTCCAAGGTATGTGTCAGCCTGGCACACGACCTGTCTTTGGGGGACGTCTCGGCCCCCGACGGGCGCGTCTGAGGACCGAGGGTCCCTGGGTGCCCCCTGTCCCCGGCCGGGGTCTCTCTCCAGAGGCCTGTCCTGCCTGGGATGGAGCCGGGAAGCAGAGACACCGGCGCACCCAGAGCCACGGCCGCCAGGGCGTCGGTCGCGGGTCTGGGAGGAGATCCCGGCCCCGCCTGCAGCCCCCGCCGCCGCCTTCGGGTCCGCCCGACGAGGAAGGAGCCAAGGCCGAGGCGAGGGGGGCGGGGGGGGGGGCGGGGGGAGAGGGAGGCTCGGAAGCGGAGCCCGAGGAGGCCGGAGCGGCCGGAGCCGCGGGAGGGAGTGAACCCTCCCGGGAGGAGCGTGTTAACGGCCGAGAGCGAGAGGTGCCTCCCCCTGCTGGCCGGAGCTGGGAAAGACACCGCAACGAACGGAGCCCGGGGCCAGGTGTCCCGCGCAGCGCTTTCGGCAGACATCTGCTTGTTGCTTCCAGCTTCGCCCCAGCTGCAACACTATTTTGATATTGCCTGACTCCTATGCTGCGGGCCAGGGATTCCCCCACAAACAGCAGTATTGTTCTGGAACTGTTTGCGTGAGGGTGTTTTCCTAAGCCGAGCCTTGCCGGGACGGTGCAAATCGCCTGGCCGGCTCTTCTGTGCTCCAAAGGGCCGGCTGCATTTCAGAACTGAGAGGGGGCGGGAGCCGTGGGACTGGGAGGTGAAAGGCACATCAAACAATCAGCAGTGCGCCGAGTGCCTGCCGGCAAGAAGTGGGCACAGGTTCTTGCATAAGAGCAGTGAGTGTCCCACTTTGAGGGCCTGCCGCGTGCCGGCTGCACCTGCTGTCTGAATCCTGCAGTGACCCTGTACTCACTGTACAGATGAGGAAACTGAGGCTCAGTAAGCAACTTGTCTGAGCAACAGGCCGAGCCATGATTTCAACCCAGCTCTGAAGCAGTTCAACCCGCGCTCTATTCACATCATCGTGTGACCTCTGAAGCTGGGCCCATTAGGGACACCCGTGTGCTCGTGTCTCACTGCAGCCAAGGCAGGCGTCTGAGGCACCCTCTTGGTCTTGCCACACCGTCCTGGCTACACTGACGTTCTACTGGGCAGAAGGTCAGACTTTTCCCCATCCTCAGTACCCCAATTCATCCTGCCCCTTTGATTCTCGGATTTGGTCACCTCCCACCCCCGCCTCTTGCTTCACCGTTCGGGCGAACTTCCAGTCTTAGCCACAAGGGCACCGTTCCCACTGAAGCCAGAGGTCAGAGCCTGCCGCCTGCAGTGTCACCCAGCTCCCCCGTAGCCAGCTCACAGGACCCGGCTGCCACCGACACGCACACTGCCCTGGCCCATCACTGCAGCGCACCGGGACCCCACGAGCCATCTGACTCGACACTGATTTTCACAGCTTTGCAAATAGTTGCCTCAGTTCCCATCCTCTGAATGCATTATAAAGTTAAAGGGAGAGAAAGGAGTCTTTTTAAAATCCCCCAGCTATCTTAATTAACATGCAGAATGCTTTTCTAGCAGTGCACAGGCTGTGATAAAACGGGAAGCTTCTTAACACAACATATATTTAATCTGTGGCATTCACTTCCACATGAAATTCAATCAGATATTTTAAGGGAGTTACCAGGGCTCTCGTATCGAACTGTGAATCAATGCAGGTGTGATAAATACACTCAGGCTACCGAGATGCTTTATCAAATGATAAAGGTGTAGAGTGTGGGGGTGGGTTGAAGGACAAACCTTAATTCTAATTCTGTGCACTGTCACAGAGGGTCAGGGAATTTAGTGGACAACGCTTGGGCTATCTAATGACCCACTGCCTCTGAAAAATCAATTAAACTCGCTCATGTGTTCTGTTTTTCTGAAAACTAATTCAGGCCTGCTATGTTCAGGCGCAAGGGAGGCGGTGACTGATGAATGATGTGGCTCAGATCTCCGCCCCTGCCCCCCACTCACATTCTAATGGGACAATAGGCAGGCACACAAGTGGAATCGTGCCGCTTTCCAAGCTCCTGGGGAACATCTCAGGTGGATCTGAAACGGGCCTCCATACTCAGAGGGCAGGGAAAGACTGAGGAGAGAGGCCGGCCCCTCAAGGTTTGTAGGTGGCAGGTTCTGTCAGCAGAGGAACTCACATGTGAGGCTCGTCTCGAGCGGCACCAAGAGGAGTGTGTCTCGGACCCGCACGCCGCGTCTTAACGGCTGGTACAGAGGAGTGAACTGATTCAGTCACATCTACCATTCCGGTGGCCTCCACAGCACATCACTGTCCCTGGAGCAGCCTCTGGGAACAGGAAGGCAAGTGGAGCCCACGCTCCAAGGACAGGAGAGGGGGTGAGGAGCCTCAGACCAACCAGTTTCAGCTCACAGGCCAATTGGTGGTCACGCTTTCTTTCTCGAGGACCTCCCCTCTAACAGAGCAGAGATGAGCAGCCGGGTTGAAATACGGAGTAAATGAGAGGGAGTTCAGATAAGGCAACCGCCAGGAAGCCTGACAAAGGGCCCACCGCTGGAAGAGGGAACAGCCTCTTCAACGTCCCTGAGCCTGGAGGCCCCGGGCGTGGGAGAGGGGGGACAGAAAGGATACCAGTGGGACGGGGACCAGTGAAAAGGGCAAGCGCCGAGGACCCGCATTTGGCTGCAGAGGTAGGCCTTCCAACTTACCAGCCCCACCCCAACTAAAGTTCCACCCGCTCCAGATCCACAGGGAAAGGATGACTGGTCTGGCTGCTCTGTGAGGAGATAGCTCACCACGGGGGGAGAAATTGAGCAACATCTCACATCACACGCAAATGCGAACACCCGACAGATCCAAGGGCTCGCTCAGTGTGAGAGCCGGCAGAAATAAGGAGTCAATCCCAAGGAAAGGAGCAGAATATCTTTGTCTTGTTGGGATGAGAAAGGACGCTTTAATCCAAGGAACACAAACTTCAGATAACGATAGGATGAATTTTGCTACATCAGAATTGAGGATTTTGTTCAAAAAAAAGAAAAGAACACTTTAGACAAAGCTAACAGCTGGGTGAAGACTTGGAGAAGATTTGCATTGTCTAAAACCAAGTGACTGATATCAGAATAAGGGTCGGTAAAGCCCACAGGGCCAAATGCAGCTGGCTGCCTGTTTTTGTACATAAAGTTTTGTTGAAACACAGCCACACCCATTTGTTTATGTGGCTGCTTTTATGCCGAGACACCAGAGTTGAGCAGTTGTGAGAGACCGCACAGCCCTCAGAGTCTGAAAGCTAGTATCTAGCCCTTTATAGAAAATATCTGTTGACCTCTGATCTGGAACGTGTAGGAAACGGCATGGCAGGCAATACACAAGAAAGTTTGCAAACCTATGAATAGATAGTTCATCAGGGAAGAAAGGGACTGGCTAATTATATATGATATAGTGAGTAATCTCACCAGAATTCAGAACAGTACATATTAAAACAATATGGAGATTCTCTCACAGATAGGTAGTCAAGTGCTTGTGGTGATGGGAAAAAATGAGAACCCACAAGCCATTAGGTTAGAGTATAAACTCATATAACCATTCTGCAGAGTCTTCTGACTGTATTGGTGCTGCAATATGAAATTGCTGATACTGAACCTGAGAAATCCCCAGGAAAGCCACCTGTGCCCAACCCTATCCCAGTCAATAGGACAATAATGCCACGTATGAACATTGTTGACTGTCCACCCTTCATGAGGCTCTCCCGTCCCTCACTTCCTAGAAATGAGAGATGGTGTTGTTCGTGTATTCCCGGCGTCGTTTGTGTATTCCTCTTCTATAAACGGCTCAAGCGTTGGGATGGGAAGCAGACCCCGTCCCTCCCCGGGCCCAAGGCGAGGCCAGATTGGTTAAGAAATGGGCACAGAGCCAAATTTATGGTATTGAGATTCAAAGCAAGGTTTGTCAGCAGATTTGGGGGGAGTTTTTCCTTACTCTGCTGAATTAGCTTCCAGAATCAGCTCTGTATCTCTCTCTTCCCTCAAGTGTGAGCTGTGGACACAATGGCGAGAGTATTCAGGGTCTGACATCTGCACAGAAGATACATGGAAGAGAGTAAAGCAAAAAGAATCCCAGAAATTAGAGCTGGGATTTCTTTTTTTATGTTTATTATTTTTGAGAGAGACAGAGAGAGACAGCGTGGGAGTGGGAGAAGGGCAGAGAGAGAGGGAGACACAGAATCGGAAGCAGGTTCCAGGCTCCAAGTTATCAGCACAAAGCCTGACGCGGGGCTCGAACTCACAAACTGCAAGATCGTGACCTGAGCCGATGTCGGTCGCTTAACCGACTGAGCCACCCAGGCGCCCCAAGAGCCGGGATTTAAATTACCTTAACCCTAAAGCCTGCCCATCTTCTGGGCCTCCAGATGAGCAACAGAGAAATCGTTTAAGCTGGCTTGTGTTGGATTTTCTTACTTGAGCTTCGGGCACCCTAACCAATAGAAGCTGTTGGAAAGCTGTAAGATTTGAGAAACCAGGGAATCTATGCCTCAGTCCTAAGCTTCAAAGAAGCCACTCCCCACCACACACACTATCACACTAGCCTGGTGAGGAAGATGCAGAGGAGAGATGGCTGAAATGTGTGCAGCGAGGACTCCTAGCCTGAGAGTTCCCTGCATCGCCCGCATTCATGGGCCAGAGCAGTGTCTCAGGTCAGGTCGCCAGAGGCAGAGACTAAGATGGGAATTCTTATAGAAGTCACATATCCAGGGCATGCCCTAGGAGAAACCCATAAGAAAGTGAGGGGAGTAAGATAAGGCAGAAGAAAGAGCAAAGTCAGGATGTGGTCCCACGTGGAGTCCAACTGCATCCTGGCCCCACAGGGAGTTCTGGAGTATGAATTATACCACAGAATTGGGCCATGTTGGTATAATACAAAAACATATATTTGATCTGTGTCCCTGTTCCTGGAAGAGAGCTTCTAGCCCCCTTGCGGTCCCCAGAATGAGAGGAGTGTCTTTTTGGATACCAGTGAGATGACCGTGACTCTGGGGCCCCTAGATAGCTTCCAGATGGGGCTGGTGGCCAGGAAAACCAAGCTGTGATTAGAGGGTGGGAACCCCCACCCCCTGATCTCCAGGGATGAGAAAGAAGCTGGAGAGGAAGTTCAATCACCAAAGGTCAATTACTTAATCAATCACTTAATAAAGTCTCCATAAAAACTCCTCAGTGGTGGGGCGGAGAGCTTCCAGGCTGGTGAACACATCAAGGTCCTAGAAGGGTGATGGCCTGGAAAGGCCATGGAAACGCCACACCCCTTAACTGCCCTCCTCCTCATTCCCTGCCCCGAGTATGTCTTCCGTTTGTTCCTGAGTTGTGCCTTTCATAATAAATCAGTAATAGTAAGTAAAGCGCTCTCCTAAGTTCTAGAATGACTATTCCAGTGAATGATTGAACCTGAGAGGGGGGTTGTGGGAGCCCCTAAACTTGTAAGAGGCCGGGCGGAAGCAAGGATGCTCTGGGCAATCTGTCTGCGGTTGGCATCCAAAGCAAGGGCAATCCTGTGGAACCGAACTCTTAAGGCCTGTGGAGTTGGATGTTAACTCTGGGCGGTTAGTGTCAGAGTTGAACCGGATTGTCGGGTGCCCAGTTGGCGTAGGAGAGTTGCAGAATCGGTGTTGGGAAAGGCACACCGCAGTTGGTGACGGGGAAAGAACATCTCACCACCTTGAGGCAGAGGGTGGTCTTTTGCACGCTGGCATCAGTCCAGGCTGTGGGCTGCCGTGGGGAGGAAGACCTAACCCGGCTGAGGTGTGGGCCACTCCCGAGGAAGGCAGCTGTGAACTCTTAGCTTGCGATGCTCAAGCACCGGGGGGACCAGTCCCCAGAGAAAGGGTTCTGGGTGGGGGACCAACGGCACCCAGTATGGGCGGGGCAGTCAAATATTTCTATTCCCTCTGAGAAGGCACTGAAGGCAGTGACAAGAGGAACCTGTGGCAAAGACTTGTGGCCAAAACAAGCAACACAGAGCAGTAGACCAGAAGAGGACCGTAGGCCGCGGACAGACAAGGACGTCCCGGCAGATGCCAGTGTGACGGAAGGTCAGCGTGCATTGTCACACAAGGAGGCTGTCGTCCCAGGGGCACCGGTCTGGACAGATGACAATAAGGAGCCGCACGCCTCCCGCCCCTACCACCACCAAGGCCCGGACACCGCACACCATCACCCCTGCGCTCTACCCAGGAACCGGAGGAAAGAGAAGAAGCCCCACGTTGACTAACACGAAGCTTTTCACCGCCGGGCAGAATGGGACTCTGGGCCAGAAATGGGAAACGGTGAGAGAAAAAATTACACCCGTGTGCTCACTCGCTGATTTGCAATCACCACATGTGCTCCCGCTAAAACATAAAAGAATGTCATTAACAGGAAAACACTCTCAGCGACTTCATTAATCATGGTCATTTTCACACTTCCGTGGTCAGCTACAAGCCCGGTAGATCAGGCTGAGGCCTCCCTACTCAATTATAGTGTTTAGCAATTAACTGCTCATCCCCTGCCCCGGGCCTGCCCCGGCTTTCAGTAAAAGATAAAGTGCTTGGATTTCACAAGTGCTCTTGGTAGGAAATCCCCCCTCACTTGGGCAGACGACCGTGTTTGGTGTCGCTAGGGCAATCATTTGCTGCTGAGTGAACAGGCCTGTTTTCAGTGACGTTACTAATGGCTGGGCCTTGTCTCTGAACCCCAAGGTGATTAAGGGCATTGATGAGTTCCCAGTCCCTCACAGGGCAGTTGGATGATCCCAGAAAACTGCCTCCTTTAGCCTCAGTTGGCTTATCTGAGCAATGGGGCTAATAATAGAAACTTCCTCAAAAACTTAAATGGCACCACGCCCGAGAAGTGGTGAGGAAAGGGCCTGCCGCGTAGCACTTGATTAATACTACGTATTAATATAATATACATTAAATCTTTTAAAGACTTTTATTGATGCCCCCATACAGAAAAGTGCACATACCATACAGGTACAGCTCCGTGAGTTTCCCTGAACGACGCGCCCTTGCAAGCAGCACCCAGATCCCAAGGGGGAACACGGTCAGGGCCCCAGAAGCCCCTTCCTGTGGACTCGCCCACGATGGTAACTGCTCTCCTGCCTTCTAATAGCAGCCTGTGCATGCTCCATTTTGCATTTATGCAAACGGACCCATACTGTGTGCCCGGCTTTGGTCGCTCAACACTAAGCCTGTGCCATTCATTCATGCTGCGTATAATTGCGCTCCACTCACGTTCATCGTTTTACACTGTTCCACTGTGTGAACACACCTTCATTCGTTCATCCATTCGTTCTTTGGTGTTACGGGCCTTGAGGTGGTTTTAAGTTCAAGGTGATTATGAGTGAAGCTGCTCTGAATATTCTTACCTGGTCTTTTTTTATTTAAACTTTTTATTCTGAGACCATTGTAAATACATATACGGTTGTAAGAAACAATACAGATAGAGCCGGTGTGCCTTTTCCCCAGGTCCCCTCAATGATAACATCTTGCAAAACTATCCGTACCATATCATGGCCGAGATACTGGCATTAATAACAATCCACCACAGATTTGCTCAGATTTCCTGTTTCCCCGTACTCGTGCGTGTGTGTGTGTGTGTGTGTGTGTGTGTGTTGAGGTCTGTACGTTTTTCTCACGAGTGTAGGTATATTCACCACCAGTCAAGATGCTGACAGTCAGTTCCATGACCAACAGTCAGTAAGGATCACAAGAGCAAACTTGAAAGTGAATGACAGGCCAATTGCAATTTTGGGAGAAACCTGCAGTCAGAACCACCCAGCTAAGCCACTCTGGATTCCTGGCCCTCAGAAATTGTGACAGACGTTTTGTTGTTTTAACCTGCAAAGTACTGAGGTAATTTGTTATACAGAAATAGATAATACAAAAGCTTATATCAGACACTTGTTAAAAATGTAAGTCTCTGAATCTCCCCCAGACCCAGAACCTGCCTTATATAAACTCCCCCAGGCAATTCTGATGAGCATTCTTTTTTTTTTTTAACTTATTTATTTTGAGAGAGAGAGAGGGTAGGGGAGGGGCCGAGAGAGAGAAAGAATCCCAAGCACAGAGCTCAACTTGGGGCCCGATCCCACGAACCATGAGATCATGACCTGAGCCAAAATCAAGAATCGGACGCTTAACCACCTGAGCCACCCAGGCGCCCCAATCCTGATGAGCGTTCTTTATTTGAATCACATCTCTGCCATTATCTTCAGGCAATTTACTTTCCTGCCCTTGATTCCATGCCTTAAAAATGGGCATAATCATGTCTGCTTATGAGAGTTTCTGTTTCTTTGTTTTGTTTTGTGTTCTGTGTTTTGTTCAATCCTTGGTTTAGGGGTGAAATACGTACAGCACGGCAGTGGGCACTACAGGTGCCCTGCCCATGTCCCCTCGCTCTTTCGGCGTATGCCTGGTGGGGCAGGGAGACTGCAAACACCTCACTGCTTTGCCTGAGACCTTGCCCTTGCTGCCTTAGCGGGGAGCCTGAAGTGCTGGGGATTTAACACCCTCCCCACCCCCACGACCAATGGCTGACAGGAATTGTATAAACACCTCAGTTCCCTTGCCTTCTGGGTAGAATGACTGAGCGGCAAGTTCCACATTACTGCCAGAAGTGAAGTTCACCTCACCTGGGGGGATCCTTGCTAGAGAACTCACCCTTTACTGGCCGTCCCCCACTCCCCTGCAGGCATGGTCTTCTCTGTCCAAATTAACCACTTACACCAATACCCTTGGCTCAGGGTCTGCTCCAGGCAAGCACCTCACCCAGGGTTGGAACAGTATGTGCTCAGCTAATGTTTTCGACTATATATCAAATACTTCATGTCTAGTTAATTAAGGACGCAGGAGAGAATCGATAGGCTAATGATGAACTGTGAGAAAGTATACGCAGGATTGAAAAATCCAAGTATAACTATCCAGACTCTCAAATACACAAAGTCTTCTACAAATCAAGAACAACCACAATTTCCAGAGGAAATCAAGAGGGGCCCCTGGGCGGTTCGGTCAATTAAGCGTCCTACTCTTGATTTCGGCTTGGGTCATGATCTCGTGGTCTGTGGGTTCGAGCCCCACATCGGGCTCCACGCTGACAGTGGGGAGCCTGTTTGGAATTCTTCCCCTGTCCCTCTTTCTCTGCTCCTCTCCCTCTCAAAATAAATGAATAAACTTTTTTAAAAAGAGGAAATAAATAGAAGATGGTGATCAGGATTGGGCAATGCACAGGAGGGGAGGCCAAATGGCCAACGAGCATGTGAAGAGAAACTCCAGATCAGCAGTGATCAGAAGAATTCAAATTCAGACCACATGTCCTCTTACATCCACCAAGGGGGCAAGTATTTGACAGGTGGGGATGTGGGACCCCTACCGTGCTGGGAGGTAGATGCTGGAGCCACCACTGTGGACGGCTTTCAGGCAGCATTCAGCAAAATTCAGAATCTGCTGTCTCCACCCGCCCACACACACAATCCACCCCTGGTCCCATAAATCCCATGGGAATTCTCACAAAACACCGGGTGGTTTACTGTAGTGTTTTTATGTTGGGGAGCTGGAGGCAGGCTGGTGTCTTTCGCCAGGGAAATAAGTAAACTGTGACAATGCATACTTTAGAATAACATTCAGCACTCAGAAGCAAAACAGACATCTGCAGAGCAACACGCAGAGCGAGAAAAGTCGAACCAGGATGAGATTTATAGCAAAATTCCATTATGCAAATTAAGAACCAATGCAAGGCAGTCCTGCATATTTCACGAGGCTATATACATATGCAAGGACATACACCAAACACATTTAATGGCTAAGGATGGCTAAGGGTGGGGTGGGATGGAAAGCAGCAACAAGAAGTTAAAAAAGGACCCTCATGAGAAGAGCAAAATTTTAAACCATAACGTGATAACACAGGAGAAGATCCTTATGACCACGGAGTAAGAAAAAATTTCTCATGCAAAGCATAAACCTTAACGAAAAAGACTGCTAAATCTGGCAATATTCGAATTTAAAGCCTTTCGTGCAATACACCCCATGTAAGAAATGAAAAGATAAACCACAGACTGAGAGAAGATAATTGGAACGCAGGAGACTGAAAATGGATCGGTATAAAGATTATACAAACTCCTCCAAATAATGGCCAATATTTATTGCATGCTATTGAATGCTTACAAAGTGCCAGGCACTGTACTGCTCAAGGCACTTCACATGGGTGGATTAAATATAAAGCAATTAGGAAAATACACACTGGCAAAGGCAATTCAGAACCAAGGCACATTGCACAAGCAGTTCTTGGGTTATTTTGTGTGACATTATGCGAATATTACAACCCACAGAAATTGTGTTCCCTCCTTGCTTGGCATCTCAAAATCCTGCCCCAGCTCTCAGGAGGTAATGTGGCTGAGTAAAAGCTCTGTCGGCCATGGGGAGCCAAGATCTCAACCCAAGATCCTGACCCACTCTGACCTTCTGTCTCCCCTTTGGTAGGATGATAATATCTCCCAGTGTGGTTTGAAGGGCCTAGCCCAGGATTTAACGCACAGTAAACACCCAATAAATGGTTGTTCTTTTTCTGAAGCAAAATAACAATAACTCACATGTAGTAAGGACCTGGCCCCAAGCTTTCCATGTGCATAGTCTCAACTAATGTCCACAGCAGGTTTCTCAAGTAAATTGCTGTTATTATTCTCATTTTGCAGATGAGGAAATTGAGTCTTGGGAGGTTAGGAGACCGTCTGGGTAATGCAGTGAGATCAGTCGGGCCTACATTCTGAACTGCCATATGGCGGCTTCTATCATTAACACATAAGCTTACCAAGTCCAACTTTCAATCCAAAAAAGTATCTGGAACTATAGAAATCTTCTGTTGATGAAGCTGAATATGTTTCCAAATAACGCAGGGCAGGGAGAGGGATGTAGACGTTAAACTGTGTATTCTGACCCAGTAGGTCTGGGGGAACCCGAGGAAGTGCTTTTCTATCAAGCTCCCAGGTCGTCTGAGCCTATGGGTCCTCACATCTCACTGGGTGATTCTGGTTCTAGTGGTCACTAAGCCACTTTTTCCACACCCCAGCGGGCTCATCTTGTTATATACACTAATCCTAAAGTTTTGTGTTTGAACTTAGGGACAATAGGGGCTCTACAAGCTTTAGAAGACGGCATATGTCCTCACACACACAACAGACGCCAGAGTTCACAGCAAACTGTGAATTAAATTCCTCCGCACCTCTGTGGTTCACTGTTTTAATATAAGATTGCTGGGATGACTCAGGCACTGACTGTTCTGGGCCTCGGTCAGGTGACAGCTGATTTACAGGAAGAATGCTGTGTCTTGAGAGAGTCACATGGTTTGCTCATCGGCGACGTAGCTCCTGCTGTGAGCCAGACCCTGGACACTCACAACAGGGAAGGCCAGGATGAATGCACCTTGTGGCCAGGAGCTTGGAGTGTTTCTGGAAATGCCTTTGGTGGACCAGGTGCACGAAGCTGGGAAGATCAGGCTGCCCAGGTGTTTGCCCTAGAGCCAAAGTCAGGGGTCACCAGCAGAAGCCCTCTCCCAGGGCAGGGAGGGGAAGTTTATGGGAGGGAAGGAGCCGCCAGGGGAAAACAACAGTGGAAGCGCCAGGGCAAGGGAGGAACAGGTGCCGAAGAGCCAGCTGGCCCTCTCATCCCCTCCTCCTTCCTGCCGGGCTGGTTCACCTTGCCCTGGCCCTATAATGGGGCCACACCAGCCTGACTACATGCCAGCCGCCAGTGACAAAGTCTGTGTCTCTTGGCTCCAATTCTTGAGAGGTAAGAGCTGATTGATTCATTTCGTGCCGTGGGCGGATGGTTTCTTTAGAACTGGCCAAGGCAGTCCAGAGCAGGAAACCTGCCCACGGCGGTCCACCCCTTTGCCTGCCAGTTTCACAGCCCATTTTCCGATGCAACACTTCTAAAGGATCTTCCATTTACCATGATCTAAAGGCACAAATGCACAAACACGTACACCCTTGCCACTTGCCAATGAGGGACACCCAAAGCCACGGCCAACTGGGTACAGCTGGGGGTGATACCGCTCCCCGCTGTTCTCAGAGTCCAGCATTTCCAGTAATATCTTCACTCTCTGGGCCCCCAAACAGTCAAGCCCAGTGTTACCTCCCCACAGTTGTATAACCTAAGGACTCCGGCAGTAGATTTCCCTTTCGCTAATATGCCTTACACACAGTAATGAAATACAAACAGAGCAAGTTCAAAAACACTTCCCATTTGGAAAGGGGTGAGGCAGATCTGCCTCAAGGACAGCACCTTACACCGTCCCTCAGTCCACAGCAAATTTCATGATGTCACACAATGGCACAGGCCCTCCTCATCTAGTTGCCGCTGAAAGGCAGGATTCTCGTGAACAACCAGGAACGTGATAGGCCCAGAGAGTCCCACGAGCGTCATTTGTTGACCGGCCTCCGTGGCACGGGAGTGAGGCCTTTGGTCAGCACACCTGGCTTCCAGGTGGGCAGGGACCACATCCTTGTCATCATGATATTCCTCACAGTGCTTACTAAGACAGGCTCTCTGCCCACACGAGCTTTGGCTCGTTGTAAAACTATCTTTCAGGGTTGAGACGGTGCAGAATCTCAATGCTTGGTGTTCAGGATGGAGAGGAGAAGAAAGGAGAATGGCTGGGGTGTGAGCCGGTTGCTGTTGGCGGGCAGACAGACGCCTGGACTGATGAAATGTCAAGGAAGGAGGCTGGCGTGGGATGGAGAGCAGGTGGCGGCCTCGAGCTGCTTTTGCACTCCGAGGGGCCACGTGAGGCAGAAGCGACGAAGCTTTGTTCTGCTCTTTATACCCATGTCCTTGGTCCCGTCCACTTCAGAGCCAGCAGATGGCTGCCTCTCCCACCCAGCTCAGGTAGGTTGATAACGGCTGCCAGGCAGGAGCCCGGCCGGGGCGAGGGTACGGAGGCAAGCTGCTGACTCAAGGGAGGGATACTCACTAGGCCACGGGCCTAGAATTTAAGTTTGTGCCACTGTTCAGCATAATCCTAGTATTTTTCACCGAGTGTTTCCCGCATCCGAGCAACAGCCTATGTGCTTTTCAGGTACGTGCCATCTCGTGTCATCTTATGCCAACCCCGTGAAGAACACACAGCAGTGGCCCCATTTCCTTTCCAGGTGGGTCTCGTGGACCTAAGTGGATTCCTTGAGGTCACGTGCAGTAGACCCAGTCCGTGCCTGCCCGCTAGGCAAACAACAACTCGCACGTGCCTCCACGGCAATGGCCAGTCCCCGTGTCACTGTGGGGGACCCTTGCCCTCAGACTGCCAGGGTCCACTTTGTCCACCTGCAGGAATGCCTTTGGTGCCTGGGAATTGAGGTCTTCTGGGGGGACGCTGAAGCTGGGGCTGCTGGGTGCAGGAGTATAAATGTTCTGCTGTGTTGCCTCCGATAGAGAACCCTGAGAGATGACCTACGCTGATCCCAGAGCTCCCAGAACCAGCCAAGCGGGAGCCCTCCTCCGTGGGCTGTCGTTTGCTGCCTCACGTGTCACCCCTGCCTGCTCCCGCTTCCCTTCCCTCCTGGCTCTTCCTGGGAGCATTTCCCAACGAAACACTTGCATGTAAAGTCTCATCTGGAGGTCTCCTTCTGGAGAACCAGACCTTGGACATCACTTGGCTGTAAGTGCCAAAGCCTCAGTTCAAATTCAGGTCCAACGATCTACCGTGTAAACTGCCTCAAAAAGAGCACCACCCTGAGGGGCTCCTGGGTGGCTCTGTCAGTTAAGCATCCGACTTTTGATTTTGGCTCAGGTCATGATCTCACAGCTCATGAGTTCGAGCCCCATGTTGGGCTCTGCACTGACAGCACAGAGCCTGCTTGGGATTTTCTGTCCGCCTCTCTCTCTGCCCTGCTCACTCTCTCCCTCCCTCTCTCAAAAATAAATAAAGAAACTGAAAACAAAGAAAGAGAGAGAGAGTGTCACCCTGCCAGAAACAATGACAACAACGTAACAGTAAACTTCCAAATAGAAAGACGGAAGACCTGAACTAGAACTCTCACCAGTGCCGGTCGCGGACAGCCTCTGCCTGTGGGCCACGTGGAGCTTTAACGCTCCCCCCCACCCCCCATGCTTCCTCCTCCCTCGACAGGCCCAGCATAATTACGGAGGAGACAGGGATTCCAGTTTGGGAAGCGAGGAAGGCTTTCCCAAGCCCGCTAATTTTTTTGTTCTTTCTTTCAAACCTCTCTGCAAAGAGTAGAAGTTAATTGATTGTCCTACAGCTCGGTGTGTTCCATTGTTCTCTTTTCCACAGCCAAATGAGTGTGCAGATTTGATGCGTGTGAAGTAACATCTTCTGTAGCTCCTCCCACTCGCAGAAAGAAGGGAAAGACACTCACCATGGCACTTGTAGTTCACACATTCTTCCACTCAAGTGGCAGGGAAGCAAAACGCCTCAAGCTGGGGGTGGAGGTCGGAGCGGGGAGCAGAGTGCTTTCCCTGTCTCGCCATATTTGGGAAATCATCCTAGAGTAGGGAAAACAAGATGCCATCATCGTGAATATAATCTCACATAGAGAGAAAGGAAAGTGTCTTGTGACTGTCATGAAACCCCACCTATCCAGAGTCTCCTGGAAATGCTGAGGTCCGTGGATCTCAGGAACGCTCTCACTTAACCCTTCCCCGGCCCTCCAACTCTCTCCCAGCACGGGCTTCACTTCCTCCCCGCCGCACCCCCCACACCCAGCCAGAGAACTTCTGTGGAAGAGTTTCGAGGTGACTCCTGAATGAGATGCTCTAGGGATTACGCGAGGTGACAGGAGATCCAGGATTGGCTGAAGTAAGAGTCTAGAACATTCCTTACTTTAATTGCGGGAAATTCTACCTGTAGAGCTAAAGCCAGGGGCTAGGTTCCCCTTTGCTCACGCCGACTCAGAAGCCAAGCACCTTTCAGAGGGACAATGGCTTCCTTCAAGAGCAGTTGTCACTACGGGTTTGCCTCCCTGGTGGAAGTTTGCACCAGGAGCAACACAAGTAAACTTGAATCAGTCATACCCCTTATCTGGCCTTGCCTACACACACTGAGTATTTTGTCTGCTGTTTCCCAGACATTTCTGGTTCACCTCCCTCCATGAATATGATGGGATTGCATGCCTGGGCCCCCGTAGTTGCTTGAGGACATGACCAACTCTAGCCAATAAGCTGTAATGAAGTGGCATTTAATTGCCAAGGCGAGGTCCTCCAGAAGCCTCTTTTCCCTGTGGCGTGAGACCAGCAGTGCTCAAGATAGCAATGCTTCCATCAGCCTTTGCTCTCTGAATGACTATGAGCAGACCCTTCCACATCCATGATGACCCACAGTGGACATGTGAACAAGCAGGAAATTAATCTCTGTTGCTTTAAGATACTGAGATCGGGGTTGTGCAGCATCACCCAGCCTATCCTGACTTGATACACACCTGATATTATCTGTTGTTTGGCAATTGATGTAATTTTTCTAAGGGATGTAGGTAAATTATGACTAAATATATCGTATTAGGAAAATATCCTTAGGGAAAAAAAGTGTCTATCAATGAATGGTACAAAAGAACAAAAGAAGGGCAAAAACCGATGTCAGAGTATATTAAAAGATAAAAGCAGGGGATAGAATTTGCCATGTGGATGAGTTTCACCAAGGATCCGGCCGGCTCCAGAGGTGCCCCTATTGGGAGTATGAATCAGGAGGATTTGGGCGATAAAAACAGCAACCCAGGTTATATGCCCCTGACGCCAGAAGCCCATTGGAGGAAAGAACAGTGTAAAATTGTTACCAAAAGGGCTGCAGCTCCTCCTTGGCTGCTACCAGCAGGGGCCAATCAGTCAATGTCACCCAGAAAACCAGCACAGCGAGAAGAGAAAGACGTTGTTACACAATAGTCATTCTCCCTCTGTAAGTTACGAATAAAAATGCAAATTATGTCCTGGTTAGTGCCGCGTTCAGTTTAAAATACTCCCTTTCCCAGACTCCCTTGCAACTAGAGGGTGGTCAGGAGACCAATTCTAGCCAGTACTGGGTGGAGCTTCCAGGAGGATTCTGCTCCCCTAAAGGCACAGACCCAGTACCTTGTGCCTTTCCCGGGAGCGACGCCTTTCCCGGGAGCGACGCCTTTCCCGGAAGCGACGCCTTTCCCGGAAGCGACGCCTTTCCCGGAAGCGATGCCTGGCGGCGCTGCCTCCGTCCTGTGAGCATAAGGGTGAGCGCCACGGGCCCAGGAGAGTGGAGATGAGCCAAGCCTGGGCTCCTGACCCAGCCCTGCGAACCGCCACATCAGCCCTGCGCCATCTCCTGACACCTCAGCCCTGCACGGCCACCTGACACCTCGCGCTGGGTGACAAAGCGAACTTCGCTGGCTTAGGCCCCCCTTGGCGGGTTCCGGCTGCGCACAGCTGGACCTACCCCCACCGGCCCCACCCGGGAAAGTGCAGCTCCCGGCCAGGGCCTGACCCACAAAAGGGTCTGGCTTGGCCAGCAGAGCGTTTTAAGTGGTGATGTTTTAAATGTGGGGAACCGCATTCCAATTTCAGATTTCTGGCTTCTTTTGAGGAGCTCTAGGGTATGAGAAGATTGGGCATCCCTCCGTGGCGGTGCTGCCCTCTCTGCTCCTGGGGCTCCCTCTGACTACGGCGGGGGTCCCCCGAGGTGGCCCTGCTCATGCAGACGCTCAACCCGTCCCTGAGCTGCTCCAGCCACTGTTTTGCTTGCTTGGCCCCCGCAGCCGTGAGTCTGAAGCCCTCGTGGAGGAAGGGGCGCAGGCTTGGCAGTGGCCACTTCAAATCCCTGCTCTGAGCCAGTTATTCGGTGTCTCTGAGAGATAAACAGCTACCAGAAGGGGACTGTGGGTTTAGAGGGGACGGTGTAAAAGCACTTCGCGCGTTATCTGCTATTTCAAATAAATCCATAGAGCCCCTCAATAAATCTTAGTTCCTCTTCTCTCCTCTGTCCTTGAGTTCTCACGCCTCCTGTGACTGAATAGCTCAGGGGTATGCTTGCCCAGGCTTAAACACACCAACGTCCCGTCCAGAGGTGACACCCCCAATTTAGTGACCAAGTTCCGCCTCTGACTTCTGACTTTCAGGACGGTCCCGGGCAGAGCCTCCTTTACAAACATCAGAGTTGGATTCTGAAAAATTCCCTTCAGTGAAATGAACCTAATGTGACCAACAGGTCCTTTTTCTGGCCCCCCTTTCCAGCCTGGAACATTTGTCGAGGTCTCTTGTCCATCGTGGTCCCCTAGGGCTTAATGGTTTCTGTTGGCCCAGGGTCCAGGCAGCTCCACCCCATCCGTCAGGGATTCTGAGCCACAAAAGGGGTGCACCTCTTTCTCTGCCTTCCTCCCTAACGAGCTGGGTGAGGCTGAGGGTGGGAGTCAGGTTGAGGCGGGAGAGAAGGGGTGAGCAGAGGGAGGGTACAAAGAAACAGTGGCTGACAGAGGGGCACAGTTACCACATCAAGGGGGGATGTTCTGAGGGGCCCAGTCTCTCCCCCCCCCCCCCCGGGTTCTTTGACTCCCCCCCCCCCACCATATCTGTGACACATCTGTGCCTTCATAGCATCCAGCCCAATCCCCAGCATAACACCACCACCTGGCCTCCCCGCCTCTCCTCTGACTCGCCAAGCCACGGGTACCACCCCCAGATCAGGTGCCTTCTGGACCTGACCATCCTCTCTCCTGACTGTACTTCTATTTCTCCCCCGGCGTGGGGCGGGGTGGGAGGGGCACCTCCTGTTCTCTCTTGCAGGCCATCAGTCCCTCGCCCCCACCTATGCCTCCCAAATAACATCTTTCCCCACAGAAACCTTCTCCCCACAGCTACAAAGACACTATTTGCACCTTTAAATGGGGTCACATGGGAAGTTTTCACGCTTGCCGTATCAGAGAATTCAGTTTACGGTTGGCCTTGGGAACCTGCACACCTCCACCTGAGGGTCCCCCTGATTGCTGGGCCCTAACTGCCTGGAGGGGTGAATGTGTGTCTCAGAGGCTACGTCTGACTCCAGAACCAGCAGGACCAAAATCTCAGGATCTCGGGCCCTTCACCAGTCCCCAACTGGGACTTGGAGGAGGCGCAGTTCCTCCTAGAGGGCAGAAGGCCGGCCCACTTCTCTGAATCCCAGGGACAGAGGGGACCACTACGGGCTCTGGTGAGCTTTCACAAGCAAGAAGGGCAGGCATAGCCTTCCTCACCCAGGCAGCAGCCCGTGGAGGGCTGGGCAACTTAGAGACCTCACCGAAGGTGTTGGTAAGTTACTGACTAGCCAGGAGCCCCAACAAATCCCTTGATTTGAATAATACATATCCAAGAATCCCTGTGGAGGCCCTCTTTTGCTAGAGCCAGAATTACAGATTTTCTTTGTGAAACCCCCACCTGTATAAGGAAAATAAATACATGGAATTGGTCATATTGATAATGAGCATGCCGATTGGGTTTTTCTGTGTGTTAAATATTTATATGCATTTTCTCAGACACAACTTAAAACTTCTTGACACTTCTCATAATCTCCCCAAACAAGAAGGGCCCCCACCCATCACACACCAACACTAATGCCCAGTGTGGTCCCCTGCCGCCTTCTTATCCGCTAGGCAGCCACAGGCAGGCATGCACTCCTTCAGTCAGTCACTGCATATCTACTAGGTTCTTACTCTGTATTTTCCAGAGTGTTGGAGGTATTTCCCAGGTATTGGAGGAAACCACCGCAAACAAGACCAACAGCAAAATCAGCCCATGGATCCTCTATGCCATGGGCCAAGAGGAATAAACCAACAAAAACTTCAAAGAGGGCTAACGAAGAAATACACAGGGGCGGGAGTTACGGGGGAAGGAGGGAGGAAGAGGGGTCTCTCTGACCTTGAAGCACATCTCTTCATAGGTGACTTTTCCTTCCTTCACTCCTTGATGCAGCAAACATTTATTAAGCACCTACTATGTGCAGGGCACTTGGCCCTGGGATACAGCAGTGACGGAAAGAGGCCAGAACGCCCGTCCTCATGGAGCTTACATTCCAGGGGGCGGAAACAGAACGAAAGGACTAAAATAGAAGATATGTCAGATGGGATAAGTATGGTGGGGACTCATCTCGAGGTGGCAGTTGAACAGGCCACAGGGAGGATGGGTGGGGGAAGATCCTTCCAGGGAGAGGGAACAGTGTCTGCCAGGGGGCTCTGGATAGAGCCCAGAGGGTACCGAGACAAGACCTAAGTGATGATAAGGAATCAGCCTCGCAGAGCCAGAGCGGAGGGCACCGGGCAGAGGGAACAGCAAGGACAGGCTGGGTGTGATCAAGGAGCAGAGTGGGTCTGACCAGCAAGAGCAGAGTGGCAGCTCTTGGGGGGCGGGGGGTCCTCCTGTATGGCAGGAAGAGGCCCAAGTTCACACCTTGGCGTCTTGGCTGATGCTGTGCCCCTGTAGGGATGCCGTTCCCACCCTCTTCTTAGAAAGTAGAAAACAAGCACCCACTGGTTCGGGCTCACTCCTGATGCTCTGCCCTCTCCTCTCGGGCAGAAAGATTTACTCCGTCTTCAGAGTTTCCTCGTTAGCTGAGCCTCAGTCACATTAAATGGCAGGCAGTCTAGTAGGAAAGACAGTATTTTAATAGTCTCGGCCATCGCTCAGTGCCTGGGCCGAGCTCAGCCGCTGCTTAGTAAATAAGATGACACCCCATTCCTCCTGACACCCCATTTCCTGTCGCACCGGTCCACAGCTCTGGCAACGCGCGCCTCTCGGCTGCCACCCTGTCCCTGTCACACAAGCGTGTCCCCATTCCTTCTGTCTCGAAGGAAGAGAGCCTCCCTGAAGCCTGCTTCCCTGTGGGTGTGGCCCATTCTCTCGTTCCCTCTGCAGCAGGCACTTTGGGGGGTTGTGAGGATGGCCTGTCTCCAGCCGGGCCCCTGCCGGTCAGCTGCGAGCCCCGCCCCCCATCCCCGTACCGCTCAGCAGCGCCCCCACCCCCATCTGGCTGGTGCCACTCTCATTGCTGTCTGAGAAATGTGTACCTGCCGGGCACAAATGCCCCCACGGCCTCTTGGTTCCCCCGGCCTGGCAGCTTCCTCACCTCCCCAGTGTCGACACATTAATGAACAGCCAGCTCTCAGTCTCTGGATTGAAAATATATTAATGAACAGCCAGCTCTCAGTCTTTGGATTTATTATATATAATATATAAAACATATATTACACATAAAATATGTATGTATTTATATATAATATAATTTTACATAATATATTTTATATAATATATTTCATATATAACGTATATCTTATATGTAATATATAAAATATACATATATTTATATTATATATGTGTGTATAGATATGTGCTGAGTGCTGGCTGTTTATTAACGTGTCTAGATATATGTATCCTCATTCCCTTGGTGACCTCATCTAATCCCACAGATTTAAATGCTATCTGTATGTAGCCCAGTGTGCTTTCCTTATATATGCGGCCACCACCAGACGTGGCCACTTGGAGGCTTATGGGTCAGGAAAAGCTAGATTATGATGCAGAACAAACAACTCCCGCTCCCACATCTCAGTGGCTTAACACTACCCAGTTGTGTTCTTGCTGGCGCTCCCTGCCCGCCACAGGTCAGCCGGGGCTCGGGAACCCCTGGCCGGTGGAGGCCCCCCATCCTGTGAGCAGCCCTGCCCACGCAGAGCCTCGGGGCGTGTCGTGGCAGGGACTGGAGCGTGGAGAGCCACGCACTTGCCGAACCCCCAACCTCTGGCATGTCTAGCTGGTGTCTTCTCTGTCATCAGCTTAAGCAGTTTTTAGAAAGAAAACATACAGAGACGCACACACGCGCGCAAATAGACGTCCACTCCATAAACTTCACACACGACAATCTGCTTCCACAAGCAACAGAGTTAATGTTTTCACAACCTTCCCCACCTAGGAAGGAGTTACAACCAAGTCTTGTGGGCAGTCAGGATTAGACCTTCAGCAAGTGAGGGTTTCCCAGTCGGGTACTGACAAATGTTTGGCAACCCACTTTCTCAGAAACCCCAAAGCCCTGATTTGAACCGTTTGCCAATCACCGCGGCGTAAATACCCCCGCTGTGGCTGATCTTCACCAAGATTCTCACCGCCAGCTCACAGAGTTACTGAGTATGTCCCCATTAGCTCCCATGGGCTGATAGGAGCCAGCTCTGGCACCGTCCCGGTTTTACACCAACACCGCTTGACCTGCTCTCCTGAAAGAGAATGAACGGGGAGAGGACATATATCCAGTCACTGTGACAACATTTTGTGTGCACTTGTTAAGACTGGTACTAGTTGGTATTTGGGTTCCACCGCTTTAACCAAAGACCCAAAATAACCTGTACACCCGTGTTCATAGCAGCATTATTCACAATCACGAAGAAGCGGAAACAACCCAAGTGTCCATCAGCAGACGGATGGGTGAATACAGTGTGGTGTAGACCCGCAATGGAACACCATTCACCCTCAAGAAGGAGTGAGGTCTGGTACGTGCTGCCACATGGGTGGGGCCCGACAACTGGGCTGAATGACAAGAGCCAGACGCAAAAGGACAACCATTGTACGATGCCACCTGCGTGCAGCCTCTGGAACAGTCAGATTCGTAGAGACGGAAAGTGACACAGTGGTGCTCAGGGGCTGTGTGGTGGGGGGGAATGAGGAGCTGGTGTTGAGCGGGTACGCAGTTTCCGTTTGGGATGATGCAAAGTTCTGGAAATCGACAGCGCTGATGGTTACACCACAATGGAACGTGCTTAGTGCCACTGACGTACGCACTTAAGAATGCTTGAAACGGTAAGTGTTATGTTATATGTATTTTACCACAATAAGAAACGTTTTCAAGAGCACTCAAAATAATAGAGGCTTGAACACCCTTTCTGTCGCTCACAAAAGGCTGGTGGTGGTCCAGGGCTGGCCCGGGGACTCCGGGCTGCTGGCCGAGTCCTTTTCCACCCGGGTACCACGCCGCCACCACATGGGCTGTCCCCCGTCACGGTCTGCACGGCTGCTTCCTTTCCCTCCACCCCACCGGCCTCGCCACCAGCAAGACGCGGGCACGTGGCAGCGGGAGCCGTGTCCCTTCCCCCCGGGACTCATGGCCTGGATATCTTCCATGCGACTCGGGAACCAGAAGGGATTTAGCTGCAGCAGAGGCTGGAAAGTGGTAGTCTTTCATCCAGACAGGTATGTGTCCGGCTGAAAATTCTCCTGGTCTGTACAAGGGGGAGAACGGATATTGGGTCACGGTTAGTGGTCCCTCTTCCGAAAGCCGTAGTGACCCTGTGGAGTAACCCACGTTACCCCACCTCAGCGAAGACGCGTCCGAGGCTCAGAGTGATTAACTCCCCCGGCCCCGAAACCCTGACAGATGCCGCCACGTCGGGCCCCCCGCAGCCTGTGCTCATTCCCTCCAAGAGGCGACGTTCCTCTGACGCCACCTGCAGAGCTGATGCGCGAGAGAACGATGGCTGGGGGTGCAGGAGGGGGAGCTGCACAGCATCACCTCTTACTGGACCTGAGCCCCCGGACTCAACCCCAGGGGCACTTGGGTGGTGGCTGAGAAGTGACTTTGAGCTGCTAAACGGCGGTACGTGTGGCGTGTGTTGGAGTCGCCTCCCGTGAGAATCGGGACGGGAGACGTGAGAATTATCGGGAGTTTTGCGACCACCACAAAATTAAGGTGTGTACGTTGACACTGAAATTATATGAAGAGCAAAGATGAGACTCAAATCTGCCACTTCCCACTATCTCACCGCATTTTACCATTTCTCTGTGCTCTTGGGGTTACTTCCGTGGATTGCTGTGTACACGGTGGAAAGACCGTCAGCCGGTGAGCGGCTGGCCGCCTCCCGCCGACTCTGTGTTCAGTAACGGCACTTTGGTAACTGGGTATCAGCCTTGGGGGGCGGGGGGCGGGCGGGATGTCTGCGGTACAGAAATCAGCCAAGGTTACAGATCAGAGCCTGTAGCCACTCACGAACACGTCACTGTATGTATGTGCAGAGGTGATGACCAGTGGGGTAACTGGGAGACAGCCAGCTGGGCCGGCTCTCTCCCTTCCCGGCTACGTTCTGGCGTCTCCTCAAAAAGGCCTGCAGAAGGAAGTTGCCTGACTGCATTTTTTTTACAGCCGTTCACATTCGCTTGAAGTTCAATTAGTTCTCGCCTCGCATAGTTGGATGCTCTGTTCTTACGCAGGAGCACATTAAGGATTAGCGTGTCTTCTTGGAAAACTGACCCCTTTATCATTATGTAAGGCCCTTCTTTATCCCCAGTAACTTTCCTCGCTTGGAATTCTGCTCTGAGTTAACGCGTAACTACTCCTGCTCTCTCGATATGGGTTAGCATGGCACATTTTTCTCCACCCATTTGCTCTTAACCGATATGTATCTTTATATCTAACGTGGGCTTCTTGTAGGCAACATACAGTTGGGTCTGGTCTGACCATCCCTGTCTTTTAATTGGGGCACTTAATTGTTTTTTAATGTTTATTTTTGAGACAGAGAGAAAGAGAGACAGAGCACAAGTGAGGGAGGGGCAGAGAGTGAGGGGGACAGAATCCGAAGCAGGCTCCAGGCTCCGAGCTGTCAGCGCAGAGCCCGATGCAGGGCTCGAACTCACGAACCGTGAGATCACGACCTGAGCCGAAGTCAGACGCTTAACCGACCGAGCCACCCGGGAGCCCCTAATTGGGACATTTAGACGTTGACGTTCCAGGCGATTTTTTATATAGTTGGATTCATATCCATCAGACTCGCTACTGTTTTCTATTTGTTGCCCTTGTCCTTTATTCTTATTTCTGCCTTCCGCTCTTTTTTGGCCTTTTGTGGTTTTTTATTATTCCATTTCCCCTTCTTTGTTAGCATGCCAGCTACACTTGCTTTCTCGCCTTTTTTTAGTTGTCACCCTAGAGTTTGCAATATGCGCTTGCAACTGATCCCAGTCCACTTTCAAACAAGACTATACCACTGCACAAGTGCCGTGGGGACGTCATGATCCACTCCTCGCCCCTTCTCTCACTGCCCGGCATTCACTTCACCTGCATACAAGCAGACATGGACGTTGTCAGACACCCTGTTGGTATTGTTTGGAGCAAACGTATCTGTCAGATCAATGAAAAAGAAGAGGCATAAAAGTTTTCATTTTCTTCCCATTACACACGTGTTACACAGTCCCAAGCTCCTCGCATACTCTGTTCTTCTTCTAGTCCGTGTTCTCCTCGCTTTTCGGTTTTCAAGGAATCTATTGATATGTCCTCCAGCCGGAAGCTTCTTTCCTTAGCTGTGCCCAGTCGACTCAGAAGCCCGTCAAAGCTTTCTCTGTTTCTGTCCGGGTTTGATCTCCATTGTTTTCCGTTTTCCGTTTTCTGCGTTGCTGTTGCTGTTGCTGTTGTTGTTCCTTGTTGGGATTTCCCTCCCCGCTTCCATCGTCTACCCGCTCTTGCGTGCTGCCTACTTTATCCTCTGGAGCCCTCGCATGTGAATTCCAACTGTTTTAAATTCCTGGCCTCATGACGCCAATATCCCCGTCGCGTCTGGTGTCACCGCTTGGTCTACTCCGCAAGTCGTGCTTCTGTCTCTTGCCGCACCTTGTGCTTTTTACTTCAAGCCAGAAGTGAGGTTCTGGGTGAGAGGAAGTGTGAATGGGCCTTTGGTGGTGTGCTGGCGAGGTGGGGGGAGGGGGGAGCCCCCGTCTTCCTGGGGGCGGGCTCGGTCTCCCCGTGAGCCAGCGCCTCTGGACCGTGCACTTCACAAGAGCTTCTCAGTTTTCGCACCCCCTCCCAACTTGGATGGAACGGATGGCTGGAGTGGGCCGGTGCTGGGGATTGACCTTCCCCCAAGTCACTTAGGCTCTGGTTCAGTAGCTTCCCCTGAGAACTGGTCTTGTTAAGAAAGGCAGAGTGCTCGGCACATTGAAAAATGGTCCTTTATCCCTCCCTGTGCCAGGAGCCTGATTTTCTCCCAGATATCTGTGGTGGGAGACCAGTGGAGCCACGGAGGTAAGTCTCACAATAGGAGCCACTGGAGGCGAGTATCGCCACAATACTGTGGGGACCCCCTTCGTGGGGTCCCCCTTCGTGGGGTTGTGTCCCCTGAGCTCCAGCAACTGGCCGGTTATAGTGGAAGTGGAGGCTTATCCCACCCACGCGCTGGCCCCCACCGTGCTTCCTCGTCCCTTCTCAGGGAAGCCAAGGCCACCATGCTCACCTGCCTCCCCAGTCTCAGGGGCGGTGATTTGCCCTGAGTCCTCCTCGCTTTCATGGATCCCAAAAGATCTGTGGATCTCGGTCTCCGTAGCTTGTCACTTGTCGGGATGAGATGGCAACTTCCAAGCTCCTTACGTGTGGAGCAGAAACCCTAAATCCCTGCAGATTTAGGGGTGGGATTTCTGGTAAGGTGTTCAGGGATCGACGGAGAAAAGTGATCCGGGCTGGGATCCACATCCCTACTATAGCTTTCTGGGGCGCCACTCGTGGCCGCCCGATCGCCCCGCGCCCTTCTGTTCTCACAAGCTGCGGTGTGACTAGCGGGTCCTCTTCCTCGCCAGAGGGCCGAGGCAGGCGCCAGGAGGCAGGTCTGATGGGCGGGGATGAGTGGCTCTCTGCCCTTTGAGGGGACAATGTCCATTTCCCTCGTGAGCCATGAATCACGTGATCGATCACGTGATGCCCCCTGCCCAGCTCTGGATTCATTATGTGACCTGCGGGCAGCGGGGGGCTGGAGGATCCGGAAGAGAAGACGGACAGCGGGCAGAGGCCGAAGGCAGGCCCGAGCGTGGCTCAGCCAGGCAGGCCGGTGCTGCTTCCCCAGGAATCCACGGTCACCAGGCCCAAGAGCTCGGCTTCTTGTCTCTTATCAAGACACACGCGCACAGGCGCCCACACGTCACCTTCAGAAGAGAGAAAACAAAAGCCGAAACACGCAGTGAAAGATGAGGGGTCTCCTGCCTCGCTGTGTTTTCTGTGCTAAAAACAAAAGCAGCAGGGAGAAAGCCCTACCTAGAATGCAAAGCTGAGTCCCCTCAGCCCCAACCACAGCTTCCTTCTCGGCAAGGACTGTGCTCACCGTCCAGAGACGTGTTCTGGTTCTGCGAAGGGCAAGGATGGGCTGGCAGTGTCCACATTTGGCCCCCATGGCTAGGCTTTTGTACCCTTGGCTGACTCGAGTGCCAAGTGTAGGCTGTGACCTTGGGCTAGGCAGATGCGAGACAGTTACGCCAGGGGCTGTGGGCCACCCTGTCCTTGCTCGTGTCTGCCACACGAACAGGAACATTCTGATGCCACGTGTGGGGCTGAAGTTCTCAGCGAGGCTCTGTTTGCGTCTTTAAATTTTTTTTTAATGTTTATTTATTTTTGGTAAACAGAGAACACCAGCGGGGGAGGGGGAGAGAGAGAGGGAGACACAGAATCCCAAGCAGGCTCCAGGCCCCGAGCTGTCAGCACAGAGCCCGACGCGGGGCTCGAACCCACCAACCGTGAGATCGTGACCTGAGCCGAAGTCGGACACTCGACCGACTGAGCCCCCCAAGCGCCCCCTCCAATTCCTTTTTATAAAATGGGGTTGAAGACTCCATGAGCTCACGGCATTGGAGCCCTGGGCAGACGTGTGTACCTTTGTCCCCTCACTTCCTGCCTCTCGTCCCCACCCCCCAGGAGGAGGCAGGACCGTCCTCTCCTTCCTTCTCTGCATCACACATTGTTCACCCCCTTTCTCTCACTTCCTCAGGGTCCCGGTTCCCGTCAGCACTGTTGGCAGAGGGGACCCTTTTCAAAGCACCTGTTCAGCTTCCAAACTTCCAGAATCAAGGTCTCTGAAAGAACAATGGCCACCCCTGCCTTGGCCACTGCCCACGCCCGCACTTAAATTCTCAGTGGCGTCCCAGAGCCTCCCGGACGCATTAGCTTCCCTTTGCCGCTGTACGGATGACCACGATTTAGTAGCTGAAAACAACAGAAATTCACTATCTTCTAGTTCTGGAGTTCAGAAGTCCAAAACGGGTCTCTCCGAATCAAGATCACAAGGCTTATGCCCCTGTCCAGAGGCACAAGTGGAGGGTCTGTCTCCTGGCATTGCCCGGCCCGTGGCCCCCTCCCATCTTCAAAGTCAGCAGCGTCTGGCCGAGGGCTCTGTGCCACCGTGTCCCCGTGACTTTGACTCTCCCGTGTCCCTCTTCCGCCTTTCGAGCCCCTCGTGATTACATCGGGCCCGCCTGATAATCCGGGCGACTCTCCCCACTTTAAGGTCAGCTGATTAGCGACCTACTTCCCTCTTGCCGTGGGCACAGCGTGTTCACGGGGTTCGGGAATTAAGGCACCGACGTCACCAGAGGAGCCATTATTCCGTCCATCACGCAGGCCTAGGTCAGAACGCCCTCCCGGCATCTTTCCCACACAATGCGGCGGGACGCGAGTCAGTGAGTCATCCCCGGCTGCGCCCGTCCACTGACGTTAAGGAAGCGACCCGGAACCAAATCCCTCAGGCCCGAAGGGTCTGGCCCCTGCTTTCCCCTTTGGCCTCGTCTCGGGCCTCTCTTGCCTCCTCTCCCGCCTCCTGACCGGCAAGCTTCAAATAGTCCCTCATCCTGACCCAGCCCTGTCCTGCCACCCGGCCTCCGCAAGGGCCGCTCCCTTTGTGCGAACTGCCCTTCCCTTTCCACTCTGCGTGAGGAGTCCTCTTCAGCCTCCAGGCCTCGGCCTGAGGGTCACTCCCTCACCTCCCTGATGCCTCCGTCCGCCCCTCCACGCTTTCACTTGCCGTGATGTATGTAGCAGCTCCCCGGGTGAAAGCTGCCGTGGGGACGGGGTGGTGGGCAGAACGGTGCCCCCTTCCCCAGAGATGCCCACCTCCAAATCCCCAGAACCTGCAACACAGTACCTGCTGGCAAAGAGGGCTTTGCGGGTGTGATCAACTTCGGGCTCTTGAGGTAGGGCGATCAGCCAAGACGAGGCGTCGTGTCATCACGGGGATCCCTATAGGGGGAGCAAGAGAGCCAGAGGTCAGAAGGAGGAGATGGGAGGGCAGAAGTAGCGGCAGGCAGGAGGGAGGTGCTGCGAGGGTGGAGGAGGGGACACGAACTGAGGAGTGTAGACGGCCTCTGCAGCTGGAGAAGGCCGGAAGCAGGCTCTCCTCGGAAGCTTTCGGAGGAAACCAGCCCCACCGACATCTGGAACTACCGCATGGTGAGTTTGTGCTGCTTTAAGCCAAAGTCCGTGGTAACTTATTACAATGGGCTAGAGGCAGCCGATCCAGACAGGAAACTGCATTTACATCTACTCGAAACGGTGTTGCCCGAGCCCAGGAGAGAGCTTCTGGTATAGTAGAGGCTCCGTACATCTTTTTATTTTTTGATGTTTATTTATTTATTTTGAGAGAGAGAGTAAGAGGGTGCACGCACGAGTTGAGGAGGGGCAGAGAGAGAGGGAGAGAGAGAGAACCCCAAGCAGGCTCCCTGCGCAGTGCAGAGCCCGACGCGGCCTCAATCCCACGAACCGTGAGACGGTGACCCGAGCTGAAACCAAGAGACGCTTAACCGACTGAGCCACCCAGGCGCCCCGAGGCTCCATAAGTCCCTGATGAATGAGAAGTGAACCCAGCATTCAGGCATAGTGGCCCCCAGCTTCTCCCTGCCTTCACGTGCCCGAAGGAAGTAATGTGGGAAACCACTCCTCCAACTTCCCATGCACGAGACAACAAGAGGAAGGCCAGAGGGGTGCCTGGGGGGCTCAGTCGGTCGGGCGTCCGACTTCAGCTCGGGTCATGACTCATCGTTCGTGGATTCGAGCCCCTCGTCGGGCTCTGTGCTGACAGCTGGGAGCCTGGAGCCTGCTTGGGATTCTGCGTCTCCCTCGCTCTCTGCCCCTCCCCAGCTCATGCTCTGTCTCTCTCTGTCTCTCAAAAGTGAATAAAACAAAATTAAAAAAAAACATTTTGGGGTGCCTGGGTGACTCAGTCAGTTAGGCAACCGACTTCGGCTCAGGTGATAGTCTCTCAGTTCGTGAGTATGAACCCTGCACTGGGCTCTGTGCTGATGGCTCGGAGCCTGGAGCCTGCTTGGGATTCTGTGTCTCCCTCGCTCTCTGCCCCTCCCCCACTTGTGCTCGCTCTCTCTCTCTCTCTCTCTCTCTCTCAAAAATAAATAAAATGTAAAAAAAAAAAAATTAAAAGGAAGCCTAGGAAGACGGGCTGCTGCGTCGGGACAGATGGGGGGTTGCTACCCCCCAGCCTAAAGTGGCCACAGGGTGCAGCCCAGATGCCTCTGGTACCAAGGAAGAGGCTGTCCCGTGGGAGAAGACTTTTCCAGGTCACTTCGTCACGGGAGGGGCAGGGGGAGCTTCCCGGGGCCTCTGAGTGGGGGGGGGGGGGGTTCCTTTTGATGTACATGGTCACAGGGAGGCGGCGGGCCAGGCTGCACAGACAGGCTCGTGGGGGTGGGAGCGGGCGCCCTGCACACCCCTCTCCCCGCACCCCCTGCTGCACTGGGCGCACAAATGAATGGAGCTCAGAGCCAGAACTCTGACAGCTTCTCGGGGTAGGAAAGCAGAGAACCGACAAAGGAGGTGCGAGTGTGACAGGAGGCGGTGGGTGGAGAAGATGAGCTGGAGGGGGTGGGGGTGTCAGGAGGGAATTCAAACGTGTCCACGATGTTTATGTTCTTAAAAAGAAGGGAATCCGAACATGGCAAAGACAATGGCGTTTGTTGAATCTAAGAGTTATAATTGGTCATTTTTTCTGCCTTTCAAATGCTTTTTAAAAGAATAGAAGAACGGACAAAGTACTGCTCTCTGATCTGCATGCATAAAGGAATCCCGCAAATTCTCTATCACACACACACTGGTGTCTACAGGGGCTAACTGCCCACCCTGTCTCCTTTTCTTCCCATCATTAAATCATTTTCTGTGTATATAGAATTTATATAATTACAGTAAGTAGTTTTAGTGCTTTTTAAAAATTCAATGAGTTTTCTTATCAATTTAATTATTTCAACACATTGTTCGAGTTAATTAACTTTCACTGAGTTGATTTACTTTTATAGTCAAAAAAGGTTTTTAAAGCTCAACAAAAAAGATTTTTGGAAGTCAACATAAAAATGCATGTTTATTATTGAACCCGTCGTGTGTAAAACATGTATCTGTATTTTCCAATCACCCTACCAGCTACTGCCCAGACATAAACTCTTTTAAGATTTTATATATTTCCTTTTGATTGCTTTTAAGCAATCTTATTTCCTTTGACTGCCACGCATCTGTATTCTTTTTTCCCCTTGACGCTCTACCATAAGCATTTTCATCAAATTTTTAAGAACTTTTTCTAAGCAGAATTTTAATGGGTCCTCAACCTTCATTATAGTATATGTTCCATAAATTTTTTACACACCCGCTTCTCACCAGCATTTGGAATGTGCTGAGGCGAACATCTCTGTGTGTGAATCTTGACCTGAAGCGTGTTTGTCTCCTCCAGGCATTTTCTAGAATTGGAGTTACCAGGGAAAAGGGCACCCAGTGCGTAAAGTCCCTGTGACACCGGCTGCCAAATTCCTTCTAGAAAGGATGTGACCCCGTAATGTGGCCACCAGAGAATATGTGCATGCCAGTCAGCTTAGCAAGAATTTCAGAAGCCTAGCTCTTTGGTATAACTTGCTTTTCTTGCATCGTGAGTTAATTTGAACATTTTTTTCATTTTTTTTAAAGTTCATTTATTTATTTTGAGATTGGGAGGGAGAGGGAGAGAGAGAATCCAAGGCAGCCTTTGCACTGTCAGCGTGGAGCCCAGCGCGGGGCTCGATCTCACGAACCATGAGATAATGACCTGAGCCGAAATCAAGAGTCGGACGCCTAATCGACTGAGCCACCCAGGTGCCCCAGAACATTTTTTTCTTAACTGTCTGGAGCGTTTTTTTAATGTCTAACTGGCGCGTGCTCTCTCTGGCATCTGTGCCCAGCCCCTACCCGCAGGTACAAGTCCTCTATCTACCAAGGACAGCATCCCTTTGTCTGTTTTGTCCTTGAAAATCCTCTTGCCCCAGTTTACATTAGCTTCTGCTCCAAGTAAACCCACCTCTGGCCGTGAGTCTTTGGCTCTAGAGTGGCAGCTTGCCCTGTGGCCTCCGTTCTGTGAGGAGTCCTAGAGAAACCCTGGACTTCTGGGTTTTCCAGCTTTCTCTTAAGGGCGGGAGTAAGGACTGCTCTGTCCTCTACACGTCACAGCTGAAACCAGAAGAGGCTTATTTCTTCCGGAGCTTTTACATTCTGAATTCAATTTCTCTAATGGTTATAGGACCATTCGGCCGTGAAAGAAGTTGGGTTTGTAATTAACAAGCTCCCAAAAAGACACCTCCAGGCCCAGATGGCTTCACCGGAGAAGTCTAGCAAATGCTGATAGTTCTATGCCTTTTTTAAATGCTCTGCCTGAGTGATTTTCTGGATCTAATCCTCTGTTCCTACACGTTTTCATTCTAACCCGAATGTGCTTCCAGTTTGTATGTCCAGCCGGGTATTTGCCTTCCGTGGTGACCATCGGACGGTGGGTTTTGCCGTCGCTCTGCCTGGCACACCGTCTTCATCACCGCGTGCATTTAGCACATTTTCCAACTCTTCCAACTTCCTCTCCTTTCTCTTTGTGCGCTTTCTGACTTCGCTGATAGAATTTTGCAGGTGCTCATAGAAACGAAGGACCCCTTGTATCAACTGCCTGTGAGAGCGGTACGACACGGCCCCTTTGGATTTTCGTCGGCATGTGAACCAACAAGCACAACGACAACAGGACGCAGTGGAACAGCTCAGTCCCTTCGTCGTGTTTGCTCCATTCGAGGGCTGGTTCCCCTCCCTTCCTTCTGTGGGGGTGGAAGGCACGCGGCTGGTGCCGTGCTTAAACACGGTACTGGGGGCTCTTGGTGGCAGGAACCGCGTCCTAACCCTGAACTTCCTGGCTCCGTCTGCCAGACCGTAGCAGACTCGGGCAGAGAGGCCAGGGGCAGCATGGGCACAGTTTGGGGGCAGTCACTTCAGCTCTGTTCCAGGGCCCGCAGGAGTCTCGAGAGGCCCGTAGGCCAGGATTCCAAAAACCAGGCCGCACGTCCGACGCACTCAAGAAACTCGGCAAAGACAGACCCCTGACCTCCGTGCCGAGAGTCTGATTCAGTAGGCTGGGCCTCGGACGTTTTAACACGAACCCCAAGGCTACTCTGCCACGTGACCAGCTTCAGTGCCGGGCATTCCTCTGCCCCCGTGAAACCGCCCACCTGTGCAGGTCTCAGAAGCCCTGAGAGGGCTCCTTTCTCTGGAGATCATTTTTAGAAAACTATTTTTGGTTCCCCCTTCCTGGTGGTGATCAGTCCGTAGACTTTCCTGAGTTATTCCCCTTCAGCTCCTGAGTACATGGCCAGCTTCGGAGCGGGACACCCCCGGGGCCTTGAGTCAAAGCAAGAGATGAGAAGTTTGCTTGAGTTTAATTTCCGGGCAAGCGGTATGAACGTTACGGCCACGTGATGGGTCCCCCGCTCCACAGCCGAGATCAGGATTTTAAAAGCAGCACGGGGAGATGCCTCTGTCCCCGCCGGAACCAGGCCCGTGAGTCTCCCTTGGGAGGTAATGCTCACGGCCCTGCTGAGCAGACCGGATTCCCGGGAAGCAACGGCCTTCCCCATGTCCCAGCAGGACCTCCTCGCTCTCCCCACCTCTCCCTCCCTGGCCCACGTCCATTCTTCCAGCCTTGTCTCATTCGCCCCCGACTCCTGAGCATGGCACTGTGTCCCAGCACGTGCTGGGCAGAACCCCTCACGACGGGCTTCGCCAGCAGCCTGGAGCTTGTCAGACAAATGCGTTTTCCACCCGCCTTATCCAATCCCGGCCCGATCCGCTCAAAGCAGCTCCTTCTTCAATCTCTCTCCTGCATTTTGCCCTGTTCTCGGGCTGCTGGAGTAGCTGCTGCTGGGAACAGCCGAAGGTTTAACCGGCTTTGCACTGGCCCACAACCCCGGGAGCCCAGGAATGGAGTTCCAGGGAAGTGAGGACTAAGACCTTTCTAGTCCATTCCCACACGTGTGGTGCTGCCACGCGAGGGTTTCCTTCTGTAATGCTGACCCGGCCGCACCCCGCTTCCACGCAGGAGCAGAGCTGCACCTACGAAGCAGGGTGGCCAGATTCCATGAGAGCAGGTCACCAGGTCCACCCGCTTTCCTCACACCCTGGGAAACAGGGCCTCACGTCATCCTACACCCTCTTGTCAACTGCGGAGAGCCTGATTTTCCTGGAGGGCACAAACCTTTGGGCAGGTTAGGTGGCCATCCCACTTTCTTCTCCGAGGTCCTTCCACATTCCGTCACTCCCACCCCACCAAGGACCAGGGTGCTGCTGTCCGGGCCCCAATACTTAGCCATTCCCAGGGTAGCACCGTCTAGATTGTAATGTATGATGTGCATGTCATGTATGATGGTGCAGTCTGTGCACTGCTCAAGTCCACAGGAGTGGGCAAACTTTGGCCCACAGACTGGGTGGCTGGTTTTGGAAAGCTGTATTGGCTCCCAGCCACACCCGTTCCTCTACATATTGTCTATGGCTCCTTTGGCACAAGCCCAGTAAAGGGGATCCGGCTGGAGAACCACAGCACCTAATCATGTTCACCCCTGAGAGCTCACTGTGGACTGACAGGTCCCTGAAAGGCTCAGAGAGATTTTTCATCTGAACCTCTCCTCCCGCAAACAACAAAACCGTAGTACAGACGGGGAGCTCATCTGTGCTAGAGCTGGGACAAGAGTCCGGGCTTCCTGACTTTCCGACACGGCTTTGCAGGGTGAGCACCGGCCTGATTCTTGTGCCGGGAAAAACCCGGCGGCGGTGTTAGAGAATCATTTCTCAACGAATGTCATCTAACAGGCACCAATGGAGGGGGTTCACCTAACGCAGTCACTGCGCTTTGCACACAGTCTTTTAAAAGTTTATGGCACTATTCTTGTGGAAAAGTATCTATGTATCCAAAAATATGTTTTTTCTCTCTGAGAAAAGGACATTTAAAAGGAAGTGCTGTATTTGTTCCAGTTTCTTCGAGAGAAACGTGATTCCAATGTAAATGGCCGAGAAGGGCAAGACTAGGACAATGGTCCAGATGTGAAAGGCAAACACAAGGGTGTACTGTGGAAAATTTTGTTCTTGAATGTTTAAGCTCTTTTGTTTTTTTTTTTATTGCATGGCTTGAAATTTTGACCTTTTAATACACAAAACTGACAAATCGGTTTTATGATGCAAATCTAAAACAACCTATTAGCGGTGCCAGACTCTGTTTTCTCAAAGCCGCCTTCATTTGCAACACATCGATATGTTCATTCGACAAATAGTGGCTACATGATTGCCTTTGAACCCACGCGAGATGTTTATGGGCAAGACGTTTGCTCTGCCGACTTCAGGGAGACCAGGCAGGGCTTTCTGGAGACCGAGGGCACCACCGGGTCTCCGGCAGCTGGCAGACCCTACTGAGAAGGCACACGGCGGCAAGCAGGCTGAAAGCCGTCCCAGCAACCCCTGCTAGCTGGTGTCCGCGCCTCTGTGTGAGCCCCTCCCTCCCTGGAGTGTGGGGGAGTCACGTGACTTCTTCTAACCAACAGAACCTGGCAAAGCTGAGAAGGTGTTACTTCTGTGATTACAGCGCCTAAGATCGTAACTTCTGTCTTGGCGGCCCATTCCATTGCCTTCTTAGCTTACAAGCTTTGGTGAGCGGAGTGACCACACCGGGGAGGTTCACATGGCAAAGGACTGAGGGTGGTCTCAGCTGACAACCAGGCAGGAACGGAAGCCCTCCATCTATCAGGCCGAGTGGAACTGAATCCCCCCTGGTAACCACGTGCGCCTGGAAAAGTCCTTCCCCACTCAAGCCTTCAGATGAGAGCCCCACCCTGGGCGCCGTCATAACTGCAGCCTTGGGAAAGGTCCTGAGGCGCAGGACGAGTGACCCCGTGCCCAGGTTCCTCATCCACAAGCTGTGAGATAATAAATCTGTTTTGCTTTAAGCCGCTAATTTTGTGGTAATTTGTCACACAGCAGTAGGTGCTCAAGGCCTTTGCAGAGGAAAACGCCTCCAGAAGAGAGGGAGCTGGAGGAGGCAGGGCGGGCTGACCCATGCGAAAGGGAAGACAGAAGAAGGAAACGAGACATGAAGGTCACAGACCACGGTGAGGCTCCAGGAAGGCTTCTGGCAGTGGCCGGGGAGTGCCCGCTGGGCGAGCCCCACGTCAGGCAGAGACGCCTGGCTGCTGAGCCCCCCACCACGCTCGGTCCCTGGCTGGGGCTGGCTGGGATAAGTGTGGCCTCGAGGGGAACACAGAGGCGGGTCTGGAGGGGCCGCTTCTGGGGCCGTCAGTCCATCTTTCCCCAGAACAGAAGCTCCGAGCGGCACCTGCTGAGGTCACCTCACCCTTTTCTGAGAAGGGAGGCCGCATCCTGCAGCCTGTCCCCCAGCTGAAGATCCACTCTTCGACGTGTCCCTGGCCACCAGCCACAGAGTCTCAACGGCAGCGCCCAGAGTGTGCATCCCAGTGCTCCTAGAAGCTGTAATTATTTACGTAGATCTAAACGAATGCCTTTAAAAAAATTTTTTTTTAATGTTTATTTTTGAGACAGAGAGAGACAGAGCATGAACGGGGGAGGGTCAGAGAGAGGGAGACACAGAATCCGAAACAGGCTCCAGGCTCTGAGCTGTCAGCACAGAGCCCGACGCGGGGCTCAAACTCCTGGACCGCGAGATCGTGACCTGAGCCGAAGTCGGACGCTTAACCGACTGAGCCACCAGGCACCCCTAAACGAATGCCTTTTAAACCGCTCCTCTCCCCAGCCTTAAGTGCCCGGGACACGTTCAAGACCAGAGGCTCATCCGTCCTGTTCGCTTAGTTAGCTCCCTGGCTGGCACACATACATGTAGAACACGTACGTTCGAGTGAAGAAAGCTTCACAACTCGTTTGATGTCGTTGTTCTCGTGTCGATGGCAGACAACTGAATTTCCACCCCAGCGTTTTGGAGTATTTGTTTCGTCCCGGCTTTGATTTTGTATTAGTTGAGAGTCTGTCTCTGTCACCGAGGGCAAAATAACTTCCCACTGCTGCTGTAACCCGTCACCACCAAGTCGGTGGTTTAAAAGAGCCCAGATTTATCGTCTTACGGTTCTGGGGGCCCAACGTCCAAATGGCTCTGGCTGGGCTAAAATCAAGGTGTGTTACCTCAGGCTGCTCTGGGAGACAACGCACTTCTTTGCCATCCCGGCTTCTGGAAGCTGCCTGCGTTCCTTGACTCGGGCCCCCTTTGCCCCTTCAGAGCCAGCAATGGCTGGCAGCCTTTCCCTCATCGCATCACAGTGACTCTGGCTCTTCTGCCATTGTTGCCACGCTAAAATTCCTAATATAGTTTCTAACGAGAGGCTCCACCGTTTCATTTTGCGCCCCACAAATTGTACATCCAGCCTCGGCTGGGATTTTGCAAGTTCAAGAGCATCGTTATTTTGCTCTCACTCTTTTTTTTTAGTTTTTTCAAATGGTTTTATTTATTTTTGAGACAGAGAGGGATAAAGCATGAGCAGGGGAGGGGCAGAGAGAGAGAGAGGGAGACACAGAATCCGAAGCGGGCTCCAGGCTCCGAGCTGTCAGCACAGAGCCCGACTCGGGGCTCGAGCTCCCGGACCGTGAGATCATGGCCTGAGCCGAAGTCGGACGCTCAACCGACTGAGCCACCCAGGCGCCCCTGGAGATACCTGTTAAATGTACCTTGTCCCACCCCCCACCCTCCTCATACACACTTCCGCAGCTGCACATTGGCCTTAGGATGGAACCCACGCGATTATGAGGTCCACAGAACTGGTAGCCAGGGTGGAACAGGCACCAGCTTACTCCTTGCTGCCCAGTCTCTCAGGAGCCAGGAAACCCTTGCTCTTACAAGCCTCCCAGCAGATTGAAAAGGGCAGTTTCCATCTGTGGTGAGAATGCCAGCTGCTTGAGTGTTGAGGGAGGGTCTCTGCGTCTTCCTGCACCCGGGGTCTTACGTTCAAGGCTCAGTGGTGGCTGTTTTCGGCGCTCAGGCCTTATTCCCCTTCCGGGCTCTCAGCGGTGTCTCCGGTAGTTGGAGGAGAGGTATGTGTGCGACCTCTGACCTAACGACCGGCCCCTGTCCCCCCAGGCCAAAGATTAATGATGAGGTACGTGTCAGAGCCCCAATTCACAGGTCACAGGACTGTGATTACCGGAATTCCAGATCCTCCCTCCTCCGAATCAGCCTATAGTAAACAAACCCCTTCTGAGATCAGATCATTATTTTCAAACTCCTTTGTGATCGGCATCGGACGGCGGAGATGCGGAGGGAACGTGTCAGGAGCGTGATCACCCTTTAGGGTTTGGGGGGTTAGTTTTAGGGGACTGGGAATAGTCTCCATCAGCAATGAGGAAGTTTGAAAGCGTTCACCCCTCGAGCCTGTCGCCGGCTTCCAGGCTACTAAGCCTTCACTAATCTTCCACTACAGTTGACGCCGCGGGGTTCCGAGTAAGGCAGAATATTGCGCCTCTCCACCAACCGAAGTCGAATCTGGCGTTCCTCAAGAATTCAACCGTTTTGCTTCTGTCGGCTTCGTAAAAATTTGCGGCACTAAGGCTACTGGATGACAGCGAACCAGCCTGGCTCCAACCATAAACAGGAGAAGTAAATTCCAGAGAGGGCAGAGGCCTCCGGAACAGTGTACCAGTGAAATGTTGCAAGTTTCTGGAGCCCTCGGTGGCAGGGAGAGCAAGGCCTGTGAGGCCACTGAAAGCTCAGGATAGACGGGCTTAAAAAAAAAAAAGAAAAAAGGCAGCCTTAGAGAGAGGAGACAGAAATGGTGGTTTCCAGACGGGATATTGACGGCAAACTATATTTGGTTTTCATCTCAGCTAAGTGTGGGGCCTCATTCTCTAAAAGCAGTGCAAATACCCACACTGCTTTTCCTGCCTGGGCTAATTCTTATTTACATTTTTCCGGTAAACCGAAACATCCACGGATCGCTAGATGTGGCCACAACAGTCTGAGGGTGAGTAAAGTAGGTACAGAAATAACACGCAAGTGTGTGTTACAGCAAAGCCCGCCTCCACCTAGCCAAGTCTCAAGCTTGTACGGAAAGAACACTAGGGGACGGTGATTCCCAAAGTCTGGGAGCGAACAGCTAAGTCCCAGTTCTTAGCCTAAGAGAAGCCACAAGGTGGGGAGAGGCCCAGAACTCCGGTGGAAAACCGGGAGTCTGGGTTTTAAGAAGCAGAAGACAGAGTTCAGGGCAAGCACGGCCACTGCAAAATGAGGAGGGAGCCCTGCAAAGCCACAGACCAGAGCCCCAGGTCTGACTGTGACCTCTGCCCGTTTCTGGCTGTGTGCAGAGGGCAGACCACAGCCGATGAGACCTCAGCGGCCGCTGAGAAACAGCGTCTGCAAGTCGAGTCCAACCCAACCGACTGATGAACCACAGAATCGACGCTCCCCGCTCCGACGTATTGAGGAATTGGGGGCGGGGGGGGTGGCGCCCGTTGAAAATGTAGATTCCCAGTCCCTACCCACAGATCTGCAGAATCAGACTCTCTTGGGTACAGTGCCTCGACTGTGCGCTTGTAACAAGCAGCCTCGATGACTCAGACACACGAGAGTTTGTGCTTGGCGGCTCTGAGAGCTGGCACGGTCCACATCTCATGCTTAGCTTTTGCCAAAACAGGCTGCGCTTGAGGGCGTGGCGTCTGTCGTGGCCAAGGAAGTCTGTCATCTGCCAAGAAGATGTGTCAGCTGCCTGAATCCTCGGTGCCGGCCACACGAAGCTGAGAGGTCGTTCGGAAGCACGGAGGAGATGCTTCTCCCCGAAGAGCATCACGGAAACCTCCTTGATATGGAAGAGCGCCACGGAGAGACGGGACAGCCGTCCGTCAGCACGAGGCCTTCCCCCGCTGCTCTCTTGGACTCCCCAGACCCCCTTACCCTGGTGCTTCTCCCACTTCACGGAAAGCAGCTCTTTCAAGTCTTGAGCAGATAGGTGTTAAAGACCTGCTGGGGTTCTCGCAGGCCAGCAGGCATCTAGCAAGCTGCTTGGCTCAGGAAGGTGAGATGCCGGTCATTCGCGTCTGGCACCCTGGTCGCCCCATTCAATTGTTCCCGTGGCTGTTATGTTCCGATTATAAAAACCTTCACAGATAACAAAACAAGGACGCAACTTGCAATCAACACGACGGACACAGCAGCGATGTCTGTCACGCACTTAATCTCCCCACGCTGGTCATTGTGACTGACGTGTCTGATTTTACCAAGGAGTAAAGGCGGCCCTGTCTCCACAAGTGTCCAGTGTCCTGCAATGTGGCGAAACTGACTTGGAACTCCCAGCCCTCACGTCTGTCAGTCAAGCGACCCCTCTCTCAGGACGATTGCAATGGTTACTAAAGAAAAAGTAGGCATGGGATATTCTAAATTTTCAATTAATGGGCTCTTCGTGGAAACCTGTTAAGCCTTGAATATGTAGAATTTTTTGAAGGATTAAAACATACGGTGGACTAGAATTCCTCACCCATTCATTTGGAAAACTACTTGCTAAGAATGTTCTCCAATCTTAAATCTGGGAGCTGATCTAATTAAGTGATCCCAAAGCCAGGCTACAGCCGGAAAACAGAAAAATACATTTTAATCAGTTCTAACTTAACATTAAAATAGCAGGAGATATGGTGGTGCATATGAGATGGGGAGAGAGAGAGAAAAAGGTAGAGACATCAAGATATATACATATATGTCTATTATAATATATATTATATATTATATATAGTAGACTTAGATATATCTTATCTTAGTAGACTTATATATATTATATATAGTAGACTTAGAAGTATAGAGAACTATATATATCCTAATTCAGATGCCCCTTGCCACAGGTGTATGCAAAATTAAACAAATGAAGAGGGCAGTTTCCTGTCGGGACCATGTTTCTGTTTTAGAACAGAGACAGACAAATTGTGACTTTAGAGCTCAGTTTTAATTAAATCACTGAGGCTTAGAGCCTTACCAACTCTGAACGCCTGCCCCTCTTCCCCGAGTCTGGGTCTGCACATCCACACAGATAACACCACAACTGGTAAGTTACTTTCTTACCTAGTTAGCATTAGCCAAGGTGTTGGGTTTTTCTTTCCTATTTATGTATTTTTACTAAAACAATGAATACACCAGGTTCCAAAATTTACAAGAACATATAAAACAGGCTTGCCCTTGTTCAAAGCTAACTGCTATTAACAAACTCATGTACATGTTTATCCTCCCAAAAATGTCTCTTTATATCAGCATGAAAGTATATCCTTACGTAACTTCTGAGATACACGCTCTTCTATATGTATTTATATATGTGTGTATATATGTATGTGTGTGATATATATGTATATTATACACACACAATTCTGAATTTTTTCATTATTTTCATTAAAGATATTTTGAAAATTTTCCATATTTTCACTTAGAGATCTACATTATAGATCTACCTCGTATTTTTTCAGCTTCATTGAGATGTTACTGGCATATAATGTAAGTTTAAAGTACACAATGGGATGATTTGATACGCTTATATATTGAGACCTACCTCATTTTTAAGGCTGCATACTCTTCCAGAGTATGAATGTATTAGAATTTAGGCAGATATTGGGTTCCAGACTTCTAATGTTACAATGTTGCAATAAACATCTTGTAGATGTTTTTTGCACATTGGTGCTGATGTATTTGTGAGACTGAGAACTGGAAACAAAATTGCTGTGTCAGGTGACATTTATAATTTTACCATATAAATTACCTGCCAAGGGGTAATAGCTATTTACAGTCCTACTGAAAGTATGTGGGAATTCCTATTTGCCCTCAGCCTTGCTAGTGCATCACCCCCACCATTCTCTCCTGCAACACCATTTCTCCCCCACCCCTCTCTGCTGGGTCATTCATCAGGTTCCCCCTCTACTATTAACACTTGGCTGCTCTTTACTTCTAAAAAAAAAAAAAAAAAAAGTTGTCTATACTGGCAGTCTCCATCTCTCCCCGTTCTCGTCCATCCTTAAATTCCTGTTATGGAAATTCTTAAGCATGCATCAGAGTAGAACAGAATAATAACCCCCGATATAAGCCCCTCTATATCTGTCACTCAGCTTCAACATAACATTCTGCTCATTTTATTTCCTGCCCTCTTTTTCCTAAGTATTTTCAGTCATAAATTCGACCACAAAGACTTCAGTGTGTGTGTCTAATAGATAAGGGCTTTAAAAAAAACAAATGTAGTCACTATATCATTTTACCCACCATAATTAATAATTATTTAATATCATCTGATATCCAAGCCATCTTAAATTTTTCTGTCTCAAAGAAAGTCTAAGATGGTTTTGTTCAAATCAGGATGCAAACAAGTTATGTTCCCTAGTCTTTAAGTCCAACCATCCATTCTTTTTTTTTTTTTTAATTTTTTTTTTTAATGTTTATTTATTTTTGATACAGAGAGAGACAGAGCATGAATGGGGGAGGGGCAGAGAGAGAGGGAGACACAGGATCGGAAGCAGGCTCCAGGCTCTGAGCCATCAGCCCAGAGCCCGACGCAGGGCTCGAACTCACGAACCGTGAGATCGTGACCTGAGCTGAAGTCGGACGCTCAACCGACTGAGCCACCCAGGCGCCCCCATCCATTCTTTATTTTACACTTGCAATTTGTTGAAGAAGCTGGGTAATCTGTCCTGTGGAATTTCCCACATTCTGGATTTCGTGTGCTGTTGACCATGTTCTTCAATATCCCACACCTTTACAAACTGATCTTCTGACGTGGAGGCTTGATTACATTCAAGTTTTGTTTTGGCCAATAATTCATTCAACACCGCTGGTGTTGGGTCCTTGCTATTGCAACACATTGGAGGCATTAACCTCTGGCTGTTCCTTTTTTAGTAACACTAAGATCGATCACTGGGTTCACATTTTTCAACCCGGGCCATTCAACAAAACGTTTCCCATCAACCTTTCACCTTTCAGCAGTCTAGGTCCATTATTTCACTAGAAGTGACAAAATGGTGCTTTGTTAATCCTATCGTTTCTCTGACATCTAGCTATGACTCTCACGTGAAGAACTTTCCCTTATCAGGTCAAGTGGATCCACAAAATGCTCAGGATAAATGCTTTGTTTTTCTAGTTAGCAATTTTCAAAATAATGGGTTGGAGCCCTGGTCATCTCCAAATAGTTTTTTTTTGTTTTTTTTTAAATATTTATCTACTTTTCAAGGGAGAGTGAGTGGGGGAGGGGCAAAGAGGGGGAGAGAGAGAATATCCCAAGCAGACTCTGCACTGTCAGCACACAGCCTGACGCGGGGCTTGAACTCATGAACTGTGAGATCATGACCCGAGCTGAAACCAAGAGTTAGACTTAACTCACTAAGCGGCCCAGACGCCCCTAGTTTTGGTGTTTTAACCATCATTGTGACCTCGTGCATCTTTATGCATTTCTCATTTCAGTCCACTCTTTTTTTTTTCTAGTGTTTATTTTTGAGACAGAGAGAGACAGAGCATGAGTGGGGGAGGGGCAGAGAGAGAGGGAGACACAGAATCCGAAGCAGCTCCAGGCTCTGAGCTGTCAGCGCAGAGCCCGACGTGGGGCTCGAACTCACGACCTGCGAGATCATGACCTGAGCCAAAGTCGGATGCTTAACCGACTGAGCCACCCAGGTGCCCCATATATAGAGACGTTTCAAAAGTGTTTTCTAAATAATATTCTGAAACCAACTCTAGGAAAACTTTGTTTTGAAAATTCGTTTTAGAAGGAAGCGGACATCCCACTAAGGGAGGCACTAAGCCAGGAACAGCCGTGCGTGGCCGTCGGAGTCCCGCACAGCAGCCTTCCCTCCCAACGCCCACCAGTGTTACTTCCCGCACACCCACTGGATCCATGGTCCTACGGTAACTCGTGTAAACAGACCGGGCCACACCAAAAACCCAAGAAAAATACAGCAGCTTTGTGCAACTATCACAGTAAAATTTATTCTGTAAAATCCAGTTAAAGTACACTGTGCATAATTTAGCAAAGATCAAATACCGTAATAGAATTTTTTTAGGAAAACATTTAGCACCCACTGTATTCTCAGGAATTTTGAGGACCGTGACCGTCTCTGCTAGCTCAATTTTCACAAGGTTACACGTTGTACAACCTAAGGGAAGATTCAACTTTTAAGAAGGCTGACAATATTTTTCAAATAAAGCAAAATCAGTTAGCAGGAAAATAAGTTCCACCTGACATCTGGGTACATCTTTTCCCCGAATCACCTGGCATGTCGTGGCCAGAAACTCCACTTACTAAGTGAACTAGTAGCTTCCCTCCAAGGGTTGGGACCAAGTTTCCTTCACAGAAATCCTCCTGTACCAGTGAAAACTGTCATTTGCCCAATTAAGAGAGACTGCAGAGCGTGTCAAAAATGCAAAAACGGTCCCCAAATTACTTGTACCACTTAAAGGTTTTGGAGCTAGCCCTCAAAGACACTGACTGCAAAGTACGGACTACTTTTGTTCGTCAGGCAGAGAACTCGGGCAGCGTGCCTGGGCTCTCGTGTTACCTTTGGCCGTAACCTAGTTTAGGTGCCAAGTGAGATGAACTGTTCGCTGGGAACTATCTGTTGTGCTACAGTACAATTTGCCTTTTCCTTAGTAGGGAAGGTATGGTTGAAAACAGAACATTCGGTCTTTCTGGCAGTTAATCAACACGATACAACCTTATGTTTCTTAACTGTAGATTTCCTAATCAACCATTTAAAAAAGGTAACAGTCAAAACCATTAAGCCTTTCTTTGCTCTAGTTCACCGTTTTTATTTACATAACCACCTTTCTCCCAGACAAGCAATGTTACTGGAACGTAAGGCAAAGATGCCTTGTTGCTCACAATCCTGTTCAACTTCCTCTTTTGGAGCGTCTTCTCAGCAGCCAGTTACCACACGGTAATTTTCACAGTTTCAAAGTTTTCCTCGTTTTAAAACAGCAACAAAGTGTTATACTTGATGGCAGTTATGGTCAAAGAGTTCCATCAACCTTATACAGTTTTCATAATATAACTTCAAGTATGTGTATCATTTCATCAACACAAACCTCGCAAATGAAAACCAAAGAACCCCAACCACCTAGTGCCATCTCCCTTCTGGTGCCTTGAGACGTAAGAGCACCACCTATTTGTCTATTTCAGTGGTTAAAACGTAATCCCGTTTCAGCACCCATCGACGAGAGTTCGAGCTTAACGACAATACATGACGGCTTACTGAAAGGTAACAGTCTTAACATCCCCTCAGAAGGAAGTCTGTTCCTTCTGCTGCAGCTGGCTCCTAGAAAAGAGTGTTGACGGGGCAAGAAAGGACAGACGTCTAGTTAGGGCTGTGCAGTCCTTAAATCGCGTAAGTATTAATGTCGTGTTTCCCTGGAAGTACACAATTATACCAGATATAAAAGATGTCAAGGAATTATGTTGTTGAGATACATCAGGATGAGCCACATTTAAAATGTTGACCATGGCTTTGCAGCCTTAAATAGAGAACAGAGGAAAAGCACAGAAATTAATGCTGGTGATCAACTCCCACCTTTTTAAACCAAAATGCCGTTTCATCAGCACTCCACTTCGAAAACAAAGCGGAGGATTCTAAACAAGTGATAAATTTTACACAAAATCGTGATGACCTAGATCAGTCATTAGACATGGTAAATACAAGCAAAGAAAATAAAGTGCACCTTTCCAGTATATAAAGTTATAGACCCAGTAGTCACTTGTTTAATTGGCAAAATAGACTGAAATATAAAAAGTACTGGACACAACAAAGTTAGACAGAAAGTAGTACTATTTCAGTTGAAAAGTGACAATCTTTCAGTACAGCAGAGGGACAGATAACCTTTTATTAAAGCTATTAGATTTGGAGACTCTTGAATAGTTTGATTTTGTGTAGGAGAAAGGAAAGCCATTCTTCTAGAAGGCACTAACTGAGTTAAATGTGCAGGCAACTTCACAAAGAAAGTGTGTGCGAAGGACAGTCGACAAGACCGCTTGGTCTTTTCCTGCAGTCCTTACTCTGCAGGGGGGACTGTGCACTATCGCGGAGGCACCGTATCAGTCCGCACGCAGGCTGCCCCACGTCCCCGCCAGTATGCTCAGTCGACGGTCTCACAGATCTCCTTGACCTTCTGGTTGAAGTCTTCCGGTTGATCTGCATACACATAATGCCCCGCCCCGAGAATGGCCTGGGAAAGGAAGGCGTCAGGAGGTCGGTGAGCAAAAGCATTTAAAAAAACACGAGGACATAAACAAGGCACCTAGCAATGAAAGTGACAACAGCTACACAGAAATAAAACGTAAGGGGATGAGCAACACTGATCCGCAGTACCTTTTGTGTATCTCCATCAACTAAAGAATCTGAGAACCAAGGGAAAGATCTGTTGGACCTTACTACAAGTTTACACGCAGAGAGCCATTCTAAATTGACCCGCGCCAGCAGATCAAGTGAACCGAGGGAGAACATGCTGCCTCGTGAGGGGGGAGCTGCTCAGGGGCCACTGGAGTGTCCTTCTCCCGCGTGGGAGATGCCACAGCTCTAGGGACAGGCAAGGCTGGCCTGGACAGGTGTGCGAGTCAAGCCCTGTCCATCGTCACACGTGGCATCAGGTCCTGACGGAGGCTCTGAACGCTCGGGGACGACGCGGAATCTCCCCGCAGGCCGACACGACGGAGCAGGCCGCACCTGCAACGGGAAGCCCAGACTGACCCCACACTTACTATCGTCTTCACGTACGAATGTGGTCGCAAGGACTGGATGCTGGTGCCGGAATTGCCATCTATGCAGGATCGGGCGCCATAGATCACCGAAACCGGAATGTCAGGGTGCATTTTGCCAATTCGCCGGAGCATCGGCCTTTTTGCCCATCCGTAGGGAATGGTCATATTTTTGAACGCTGTCTCACCACTTAAGGAAAAGGAAAACAACATACATGTGACTTCGGGGGAGGAGCATGCATCGCACTCCCACCGTCTCTATCAAAACGCTCATATTTAACTTCTCCCGAAGAAAAACCTCAGTTTAAACAGAAAATGACGCACTAGAAAGCGTAAGAAACAAACCCCACAGAAGGTACACGCTTTTGTTAGATAAACAAGATTTTCTCAACTCCAGCTGATTGAAAGTCACCCTCTTCTAAATCAAACATGCAACCCTAGTTCCCGATCATTCAATTATTCAATTCCCTATGGGGAGAGTTAACATGTTTTCTTCACTGTAACTCATTCTGAAATGTAGAACATAGCTTTCCAACACGTGCACGGCACCAACTTTTTACCTGCAATAGTAAAGATACCAAGATGAGAAGAAATGCAGATTGAGTATTCCTTGTGCGTTTACATTTTTTCTTTCCTGCATATCATGACATTTGCTGTTTAAAAAGCCCTTTCTGGCAAGGGAGAGGCCGCCTCCTGGAGCGGCCCATTCTCAGAGACGGCGAAGGGCTCACCCGGGACCACGCCGGTCACCTGCCAGCTAGCAGTCCAGCAGTGCCACGCCTCTTCCGTCCTGCCCACCACCCAGGAGGCAGCGTCCCTCTGCCTCAGTCGTCCAGGGCCGGGCACCAGGCAACGAGTGACCAGCCCCGGATCTCAGAGCCTACCGAAGCCGGTCCACTAGCCGGTCCTAAACCGTCTGCCGCGCCCAGCCTTGCCTCTCCTGAAGGACCCAATAAAAGTTCTGGCCTCACTTTCCCTTCACGCTTGTTTTCTGCCACGTGACCAAAGTCTCGTGCTTCCCTGTCCCGCCTCGTGGCACTCAGTGACCCCTTTCTAGGTCCTGTGAGTATAACAAACTTTGCTTTCTTGAGCCTGTGTCTTCTCTTGTGGCCACACCTGACCGCCCGTCACACAAAAGAACACAGCACACTCTGCAAACTCCCAGGACGGATCCGCTCAGCTGTCACTTCGGTTTCCTTGCAGTACTAGGCAGAGCTCTGAACTGCCTGTTGTGAAGAATCCAAGTTCCACCGTAAGAAAGACAGCGAACTGGCACCGTGCCGGCACACGCAGTCACGAAACGTAGGGGGACAGGAAAGCAGGGAGACCACGCGGGAAAACAGGTGAGGTACCTGGGACTGGCCGCTAAAAACTGCTGGACGACTCCGTACAGGGTGCCGTCCTAATCTGCCAGACCCCACGGCCCAGTGAGTCACAAAGTCGTCAATCTCTTCGGGACCCCAAACCTCCCAGCCTCCCTCACTCCTGGCAGAGGAGCTCTAACCCACTTTACTAACAAGACTCAGACTTCAGCACAACAGTGGCCACGGCCTCGCCCCTTAACTAAGCAGGCGTGCGCGTTCTCAGCCAAAAGCGAGGGAGGCTGCCTCTGCACCTGGCCTCTCGGCGTGTCACCCAAGTCGGAACCTTGGAAGGCTGGGGTACCACCTGCAGGTTCCGAAGTGTGGCCCGTGACCCACCCACACTGGAGTCATCTGAAGGATTTAACATGCAGCCCCGCCCACCGAATCAGTCTTAGAAACAGAGAGTTCAGGGGTCACACTTTTGACAGTCCCCCCCCCCCCGCCCTGCCCCCAGCAAGTCTGCTATGCCATGAGGCAGGAGAACCGGGGCTCTCCTCGGCCTGCCGTGTGCTTGACCCTCTCCCTACAACTCCGCGGCCCTGTCTTCCAGGCTCCTCCTAGCTCCCCACTATCTTCAGGCTGTTCTGTCCACTGGTGCCTTGCACCTAACATCTCTAAGTCATATTTAAAAACAAGAAAGAAACACCTTTGTTTGGCCCTCTTGCTCCCTGTGGTGTCTCCCCTCTTCTACTCACTGACAAAACGCCTGCACAACTCCCTCCCTGTCTCCCAGCCCTCAGGTATTCCTCACCCACTGGAGCAGAGCTTCTCCCGCCGGCCCAGGGTCATTAAAAAAGTGCTCAGCAAAAGAGGAGCGTTGTCATCACGTGACCTGGAACCACGCTGCAGGGCATCTCCCGGGCGTTTGTGAAGTTTGTGAGACCAAATGCCCTTTGGCAGAGCAAAAGTCTCCAAAAAGATCCGTGGTGTCCCCAACTATTTCCTTTTGTTTAATCTGGCAGCCCTTTCCTCGCAGAACATGCAGACTCGGTTCAGAAACGCGGTTTTATCTGCAATGCTGCTTTATCTCCCACCTCCGACCCCCTCCCGCAGGTGCCCAGGACCACGGCCCCCTCAGCTTACCCAGGACACTGTGCGGGGAGACAGCACACACTGCTGCCTCATCTCCCAGCGGAACCCGGGACAGTTTTGCGTAGCAGACACCCCACGAGCAGGGGGTACGTTAACAAGCATCCGTCATTTAAGTACTGATAAAAGTCTCGACTACTCGCATGCTTTCAAAGAAGGAATGTGTCAAACGCCGACACGGTAAACTGGAACCCTAACCCGTACCTTGGAGTCTGCACGTTGCAGTGGTAGATGTACTCTGTCACCGTGTCATCGTCAAACATTGAAGAATACTTCCGCTTGAAGTCAGGCCTTAAACGCTGCACGAGACTTAAGCCTATGTAACGGGAAGTGAACGTTTTGAGTTACAGTCAACTGGCCGACTAACAGAGAGAGGCTTTGTGTTTGCTCCCAGAACGGGCGTTACACGCAGACACAGCCACATGTGTTAAAGTGTATATTTTAGGTGGAAAAGAGCACAGGGCCTAGTAGCTGCTCTCCTCAGGTTCCCTAAGCATTAAAATAAGGAGTAAAGAGTATTCTACTATGACTTACAGGTGTGTTTCAGGAGCTCAAAACGTACAAGTTAACTTTCTAAGACTTGTCTTCATAGGAAAATAAATTCCATTAAACATGGCTTAAGTTAATTTATTAATCTTTAGTTCTCCCGCAATTGTAACTCATTAGCCTCTAAATAAACAAACTGGGATATACAAGTCTTTCTGTGGAAAAATGAGCCGAGTCTCTGCGGGATTTTGGACACTTCCAATCCTCCCGGCTAAGGCCATCCACTCCTGAGGTGAGAAGTAGGGCCAAGGCCCCCAGAGGAAAAAGGATGAAGGGCAGAAGCTTCCATCTGGTCCCTATTGCCCCTACTGGGGCCCCAGGGGCTAGCCAGTTTCCCTTTCTGCTGTCACCGCCCATCATTCTAGCAAGGTCTTCTTCATCGGCCCTCCTTCCCACCTCTGAAGGAATTTTACAGCTCGGTGGAGAATTCTGATGATGTGGTTGATATTCTACATGACCCCCCCACCCCGACCATGTGCAGCAACAGTGGCAGACAGAGGGCATGGCGGGAGGGGCCACTCCTAAGGAGCCCCCCTCCCTCCCCAACTACTGTCTCTTAGTTTCTTTTCATACTTTACTCTTCCCACACTCGCTACATGTGGAACTGTGATCAAGCATAATCCACTTGTATTTCAGGACTGTACAGACTAAATACAGTTTTGAATAGTCCATCAAAGGAGGACCAGACACCTAAGAGGAGTGGCTCTGTACTACTGAGGGGGGGGGGGGGGGGACGGTGAAAGGGTTGTGGGTGGGGCACAAAGGCTATCTGTCAGAGCACTGAGGAAGAGTGCTGTGGTCACCAACCCAAACCCTGTGCAGTCCCGTGGTTCTCCCTATCCCAAAGGGGCATAGGGCAAAGAGGGGCCTAATACTTAGGAAGAGGGGAGCAGAATCTACAGCCGCCTCTGCAGCAGTTATTTCCACACCCTCCCCCATCCCTCTCCTCTCGTCTTGCTGACAGAAGCTGACTCTTGTCTATGAGTTAGGCAGCAACATGCCCAGGTAAGTGGGCCCCTCACTCCAGCCCCTGGCAGCAAATCATGATCGATCAGCCACAGATACGTATTGTTCCTTGCCAGTGCAAGAACCAGGGGTGGGCAGAGCCGTATGGGGAGGCCTGCTGGGGCCTTCCAAGGAAACTTTCTTCCCTGACCAAGAGCATCATGGGGAGAAGGCCATTTTCCACTCTTTCCTTTCTTCTTGCTCAGAGCGCTGCTTCGTGAGATGAGGCTTCCCGCCATAGCAGCCAAACAACGTGAGGAAAAAAGGTCAGGAATCACAGCTGCAGGCCCCAAGGCCAACGTCAACGAGCCAGCTAGTACAACAAATTCGGACCACCTGCCTCCAGCCTGCTTGCTACGGGAACAACGAAAGGCCCTGTGGTTCAGACCACTTCGGTGTTCAGCTACTTGCGGCTACCAGCACTCCTCACGGATACAAGCGATGAGAGGGGAGCAGAGGTCCAGACCATCACCATCGGGTCAAAGAGGAAAGGCAATTAATTCCCTTGGCTTTGGGGTGGAGACAGAGGAGCTGAGGGTGGAATCAGCTCTAAATCAGAGACTAACCCCTGTATTTCAAAATATGACCAGAAACATAGATCACGAGTCCCCAGAACCTCGGGTGGAAAAGGGTGATTTTATCTTCTTAACACTCTGACATTATGGGGCAATTAGGGAATCTGGCCATACCCAGTTGCCCCATGGTCAATCAAGTCAGGCTTTGTGATCTGCCAGCTGCGTATTGCCAACTAGCCAAAGCCTCTCTAATATCCCCAACAGGTCAACAAGCTTCACTTCTTCTCCTCGTGCCCTGGGCTAGCTCACCTGCGGCATTTCCTGCCTTCTCAGTTCTGCTAATTACCTGTAATGTTTACAGTATGTTATATATATAAATCTATCTACCTACCTATCTATCTATAAATCTCCTCTTTCAGAAGATCCAGTTTCATTATCTTTATGAAAGGACTGGTACTTTTTAGAGAAGGAGGAAAAAAAGTAATTTAGTAAATTAGTAATTCAGAGGAGGAGAAAAAGATTCAGTCTGTTTTTAAGGTTCTGACCAACAGTGGCGATCAGTAAATACTCCTCTACTACCAATATATAAACACATAGCTTTCCTAAGATACGGATGTAAGTACTCACCAAAGGGGCCTGCAATCCTGAGGCCAGCCAAAGGGTTAAAGGGAGTCAGTGCTGCTCCCAAGGCTCTGATCCACACTGGGATTGGCCTGTCTTGATCGGCAAGGTCCGGCCGCTCAGGAAAACCCCAAGGCTCCACTAAAATGAGATGATTAACCCTGTAGGGAGGAAGAACAGAAACAATTTCATTTGGCAATCTCACCCCAGGACTCTAAAGAATTAACATAGTTTATAAAGCAAAGGTAGAATCAACCACCTCAAAAACTTTCATACTAAAGACAAGACTAATGGCTGACCAGTCACATCATGATCTTATTGCGTGTAAACTTTCAGATGTGATAGGAGCTGAGAGGTTTACGGGAGGAAGAGGGCTTCCTTTTTCCTGGAGGTAAACGTGGATAATAAAGGCTACAACAAGAGTAGCGTCACAACAGTGGCTGACACTGTAGAAATGACTGAAGATCAATATTACCCTCGTCAAATAGCTTCAGATACCAACAACAGCGATCTCCTGTGAAGCAGCCATTCTAAAAATTTAAGAGGCATTAATTAGCACTTAAGGTGGGTTCAAAAGGACTTTTAAATAAACTTTCCATAAACACAGACAATGGGCTGAAATTTCCCCTAGTCTGGTAAGCATGAGCACATCTGCCCTACCCATGAGATCACAATACACTGAGAACAGATTCTGTTCCTAACCCTTTCCTAATTTTCTTCTTTAATGACCAAAGACATAGAAAATTCTCAGCCCAATCTCACATAAAATCCTTTCCTATCACTAACAGCTCTAATTGTTCCATCTTATGAAACCTCCTCCTGACGAGGGAGGACCAGAATTACCAGCAGTACTCCCACGTGCCCGCATCCGGTGTCATAGGCCATAAAGATCCTGAACAGGGCACAAAGGTCCTCATGACTCACGTGATATTCAGCGATAACCAAAACAGCCAAAAAATGCCAGCAAAAACATCCCAAGGACAAATGGACAATGATTCCTACGTCCCTTCCCTAAGTCATGACTGAAACAGAAAGGTAAAGAAGCCAGAACATGGGCACAGATGGCTACTATTCCCAATGTAAAACGTTTTATTGTTTTTGCCACCACAGAGAAAGATGAGTTGATAAGGAGTCCTTTGCTTTGACTGCATTTTCTCAAATACAAAGCTTTAGAGGACGGACCCAGAGCACAGAGCTCCAAGGGCCCTTGAGAACACGCAGCCCAATGTTTCATCTCACAGATGAGAAGGAAACTGAGGTGCACTGTGTGACCTGCGCCGGGACATACGGCTACTTAATGCGGAAGCAGGGATAAACCCCCATTTCCCGATTGCAGTAAACTAAACCGTGCCAACAGGCCATAGAGCAGAAGGTTCTCTCTCTCCCCCAAGAACAGGCCAAGCAACATAAGATGACATATAAGTAAAGGTAAAGCTTAACTTGTATCAACTCTAGGCCAGTCCTAACCCTGAAATACCAGATTTCGAGCACTGAAAAGATTTGTAGAGTGTAGCTACCAATCTTGTGTGGAGATGTGTAATAAGTGAGATTTCCATATACTTCATGAGACTATTTTCTACTGGCGTATGGGAAGGGGATGAAAAGGAGTTTGTTTGCTTTTTTTTTAACAGCAGAGGCTAACTGATAATGGACTTCCTCCTAAATTCCTTATTACAGCCCACAGTGAGACCTGAGGGGCAGGGAGAGGCAGGCATGCCAGAGGTTTCAGTGGAATTAATGACACAGTCACCCAGTCGAAAGCAGCAGAGATTCCCATTAGGAAACAGCTCGTAGTATTCACTATGACTCGGCTCCTGAAGAGAAAAATGAACTCTTTGTTAACACATATTTTACCTTAAAAACTTTAAGGTAAATTAAACTTTGTTATGAATTTCTTTGGGGGTCCTGCCCCGTCTATTCTAGGCTCGTACTGATCTGCTGAGCCAAGAAGGGGGAGGACAAAGGAAACTGTGAGGGAGGTCAGGTCCGGTCTATCTCTAGCTAAGTGACTGCCTTGTTTCTGCCTTAGTTTTGGCTTGCCTGGTTTCATACAGATCTTCAAAACAGCATCCGTAGATAAAAATGCCAGTTTAACAAATTATGCAAAGTACACACACTAGAGAAGGCTAACTTTCTTTTTTTTTTGAAGGGAGTGAATTGACCCAACAATTGTTCAGTCTTGTGTCTTCAGCCTAGCATGGTGCTTAGCACACAGCAGACGCTCAGTAAACATCTGGAGTATTAGGTTGTTCCATGTTTCCACTCAGAAAGGAAAGCATGTAAGTATACAGAAATTTTACTAACTATACCCATAAAGTAAGCACAGCACTTAGTGCAAGTCTGGATTGTTTTGGTCACTATTATTTCTTATATTAGCCTTGCAGGCCACTACCCATTAGTGGGAGTCAGCCAGCTGGTCTTTTTAATTGCACGGTTTGGAACAGAAAAATATTTAACAAGTGTGAGTACCATTCCATGGAACTTTTATCTCAGACACACATACGATTCTTAGTGAGAGAGTATTGTCAAAAAAGCTTGAAAACAACTTTTTAAAAGCACTGCCAAAACGTCTAACCTGGAGTTACAGATCATCTGCCTCCACTCGATGTAAAATGCCTCAGAAAAGAACTTGCTTATTTCTGGTTAGAAGACTTCTAAATGAGACAGACCATCAGAGCACTTAGGTTGCGGCTGTTAATAAATGTCCAGGAAATGTTATCCAGTTATAGCAGCAAAACTGGGAAGGCTAGTAGAGAAGACTTTTTGTAGGGGGCGTGAGAAGACAGTGGCCAGAACCATGTGCGCAGTGAGGCACTGAACTTTGAGTCTTCAAGAAAGCCTGACCACAGGTTATTACAACCTCGCACCAGTCCGAGTTCCCAGGCTACCTTCTCACCAGCTCTGCTGGTGACAAGATTACCTCCCTTGCCTGACAGAAGTTATTGGGTTTAAATGTGTATCTAAACTTACAGTAATGTCGACCCAACCCTCTGATAGTCCACAGAGGACAGCCTGACGGGATTGCTGGTTCACATCCAGGATTAAGGAATGAGTCTGGCAAGATGGCATACGTGAGTCACGCTATCAGACTCCTTCGCCAAGAAAGAGAGACTGATTCAAACGACAGGAAAAGAACTGGCAGAGCAGGAAGGAGAGAAGAGCCTATCCGTTTCGAAACGCTTGAAGAGGCATTCTTCAAATCGGCCACCGGAGCAGGTCTCGAATTTGAAGATGGTGAGCACATTACAGCCCAAGGGCAGAGCAGGGGATGACCTCTGCTCCGACAGGCGGGGAGGAGGGAGTCTGAATGCCAACAAGGGTATTTTATATAAACCTGACTCTCATGGGCTTTAAGGTCAGCCACCAGCCAGAAATGATACAAGAAGACAATCAGGCCTAGAACCAAAGAGCACAAGGGAACCAAAGGACCTACTTACAGAAGAAGGAAAGGAGCAGGGAAAGCCAGAGGAAGAACCCTCGGCCCCAAGGCCAGCCCCAAGGCACTTCCCGCCGGCTCCCGCCTCTGAGGGACAAGGCAGCAGCTCCGAGAACAACGCACGAAAGACCCCCGACTTCAGGCCAAGCAGAGGAGCCTCTCTTCTCAAGTGGGGCTGGCAGGAAAATGCTCAGCCCGTCTCTGTACCGTCAGGAGACAGAGCCAGGCAAGGCTGCAGGTCAGAAGACCTGAAGGTCATTCCGTGCAGAAGAAAGGACCCGTCGTAACCTTTTCTACTGTATCTATTCTCTTGGCCAAACACTTCCTAAATCAGTAAGTTTCCACACGGGCCTTTTCCGTAGTTTATGACAAGGTGTTTATGGCGTAGTGCGCTTGGCTCACTCGACGCTCTCCCACGCCCACCTTACGGGGGATCACACAGCCTGAAGAGGAAGGTAGTGGGATGGCAGCCCGTGACGCCTCACACCGCGAGTGGACCTACTGTTTGCGACACAGCACATCAACCTACAAATGGAACGACGATGGCATCTCTCATACACATCGTGGTAAGCGAACCGAGATGAACGAAGCTCATTTGGGGGATGGGACATAGTGATTGTGCCCCCATTTAAAGAAACCTATACACCAGTTTGTAACCGCGCTGCTCACCAGCCACATGGCCTTTCCAGAAGGGCCCAAGCTGTCCACCTAGCAATTTCTTTCCCCACTGCCTAGAATGCTCTCCCCTTGAGACTCAACCTCAGCTTACACTGCACTTCTTCAGGTGTCATACTGGGCCAGGTTCTCCTCGAGAGCTCCCACGGACCTGCCCACCCCCTTCACACCCCTCAGCAGGTTAAGTTGTACCTCTTCTCCAGCACATCTTAAGCCTTCTAAAAACATACAGTCTCTCAACATTCGTTAGGGGCGCCTGGGTGGCTCAGTCGGCTAAGCATCCGACTTCAGCTCAGGTCGTGATCTCACGGTATTTGAGTTCAAGCCCCGCGTCAGGCTCTGTGCTGACGGCTCAGAGCCTGGAGCCTGCTTTAGTCTCCCTCTCTCTCTGCCCCTCGCCAGCTCATGCTCTGTCTCTCTCTTTCAAAAATAAACATAAAAAAACTTATATAAAAAACATTCTTTAAACACAACCAACCTGCTGGAATGTAATGTTAAAGTATTTCATTCATTACCAGTATTTCAATGGAGGAATCATCCAGGTGCTTTTCTACATAAAGCATCACAACCGCTGAACGCTCAGTTTTCAACCATTTTATTAAGAATTGGGAAAATACGTGACTGCCGCCACAAGTTAGGCCACAAAACAACTTTTATGGACAGAGACACTCTGCTGCTCATCGACATGAAGCATCTTATGTTGACTGAATGAAGCAAAAATTAGGGAAAGAAATGGATCGGGTTTTATCTGTTCTCTAGCAAAAGAACGCTTCCTAAACAAGTACATTAAACTAGTAAACTATGCACTTTCATTCTGTACCTCAAACTGCCCTATAAAAATAAAAAAGGAAGAATGGGGCTACCCATAAAAGATGAGAACAGAAATAGGTATGGACTGTTGTCTTTGGGTTTGTTCCTGCACGTGTAGAAAAAAATTGTTTTACTTCAGAAAGAAAAAGAAAGATTGTATTTGTTATACTGGAGGAAACAAAGAAAAAGGTAACTCTCTCAGAGTCCATTAGGAGAAAAAACAGAGACACAAGAAAAGATGCACAGTGAGTGAAGGAAATTATGTGCATCTCATCTGATCTCAACTAGATCATTTTTTCCTTCTTCTCAACCCCCTCCCTGCAAAATCTTCCTGAAAAGCAAAGATTTATATATTTTAATGTTTATTCATTTTTGAGAGACGGCGAGCGAAGAGAGAGAGAGAACATGAGAACACGGGGGAGGGGCCGAGAGAGAGGGGGACAGAATAGCCAGACGGGGCTGTGCGCGGACGGTAGTGAGCCAATATGGGGCTCAAATCATTGGCTCACATCGTGAGATCATGACTTGAGCCAAAGTTGGATGCTCAACCGACTGAGGCACCAGGGTGGCCCTCAAAGATTTAATCTCATGACAGCACAATAAAAAATGGTACCTGTGGGAAGGGCTATGTGTAGTGTAGAGGCAGGAATTATACAGGAAATGTCTGTACCTCCCTCTCAATGTGGTGGTAAACCTAAAACTGCTCTAAAAAAAAATGAAAATCTTTTCAAAGAGCTGGATCAAGTGAAAGCTGGGTAAGAGACATTGAGAGTAGGTAGTTCCATACTCAGTTAATACTGTTAAAAGATAAAGCAGGCATATTGAAAACGTCCAGAGTTTATTTGAGCAAAAATGTGAATGTGGCAGTGAGTGGTTAGATATGCTCCAGCAAAAGGAGCAGGGCAAAGACTTATGTAGAGAATGCGTGGAAGCTAAGAAATTATCTGACTGGCTGTAGGTTAAAACCAAGTTGGCTATTTGTGATTGGTTGTTTTTAGGCTTCAATTCCATAACCTTGAGGCAATTACAGGTTTGGATTGTAATCTGCTTACGTAGGCCACGAGAGCATCACAGCCACCTCAGTCTGACGGCCTCCTTGTTTCATGAACTTAACACTGGGCACCACCATGTGCCCAACCACAGTGGTCCGACTGAATGTCATGCATGATTTGGGATATCTGAAAATCCAGAGGACCTCACTATTTCGAAATTAACTTCTGTTTAATAATGTAAGTAATACAGGTAAGAATATAGGCTTGAATAGCCAACATGGTCTATAGACTTCTTCTCAAATACTGGGTAGCAATCGCTCGATTTAAACATGCTAATTATTTCAAGCATTCTCTTGGTGGTTCTCGGTCCCGACACATTTCTTTAGTTTTATTTCTAGCATTAGGCACAAGCATTCAAAACGCATTTTCTAAACTGCGGCCCACTGCAGGAACCACTGGCTTGCTTTCAGAGACTTGTGCTGCCCACCATGCCATTCAAAGTATGTTGCTGTTCTTTCTCTTTCATAGAAAGTTTGAAGGTGCTCATTCTTCACTGGGTGTTGCATGTAAGTGAAGAATCACTGAAGTCTATCCCTGAAACCAGTATTTCACTGTATGTTAACTAATTAAAATTTAAATAAATAAATAAACAAATAAAAACAAAGTGCTCATTCTCTTTTGAATCACTGATTTCTTCGGAGTACTTCGTAACTGCAAATGAAACTCTCACCAACTGACCTAAATGGTAAATAGCCATGAAGGGCCAGGATTCACGGCCAGGGTCTAGCCCACATAGTCCTGTATCACGGCGCCAAAGAATAAATACCACAAGAGAAACATAATAAACCCCTGATGAGAAACAAAGGAAGCCCAGCCCCGCTGCAAAGAGTCCCCTGTTATCTTACGCCTGAAAAGTATCCACTTCCTTCTCTTACTTTCCACTACGAGTAGGACACAGTAGAAGATAGTAAATTCCAAAAGCCAACTAGAAACAGAAAATGTGCTGGCTTTTTTTGGAAGAAGGGGTCTGTCATCTGACAAGACTACAACCGGCCAGCACACCCAGGACTACAAACTCTCCAAAGGGCAGAAAGTGTTAAAGCTGAAGTTGAGACAAAGAACGTGTACAGAAAAAGCCACTGTCTGAGGGAAGAAAACCTCAGGGACGCAGGGCTGCTGCCCGACGCTTCCAAGTGTCGACGGCACACCTGAGGTCACGTGACGGGGCGGCCTCACAGGTGCGTGCATGCCATCTGAAAACAAACGACCATCATCCGAGGTTTCCTTCACAGACCTCACTGTCAAAGTTGGCTGCAATTCTGGATTTAAAAATTAGTCCAATGAGAAAATGCACTGGCAACATAAGAATGTTGATTTTTTTTGTCTCTTTCCGAATGATAAGGAAAAAAAAAGCTTTTCTTCTATTTTCTCAGCACTCAAATGTGACCTTCACTCAGAGCTGAAACAAATAGGAAATAGCACAAGAAAATAAGGTAAACAAAGAAAGCAGAAGTACAAAGATTCTGAAGCAAAATTCAAGTCATTAATTCAAAATGACTCTGAAAAATGAATCTGTAACAATAAAGGTAGGGCACAGATAATAAAAACCCTGTCAGATACACTATGCAGATATATTTTCTGTAGTTTACAGGTGAGAAAACTGAAGCTTCCAGGCTGAAGGATTTGCTCTAAACCAAAAAATAACATTGGCCCCCAGGACTTCTAATTTCTCACCTTTGGGTTCCTGTTACACTTTATTATAACCTGAAAAAGGTTAGTAAAAGCCTGTTGGGCCCAGAGATCTAATGATAACAATAACAATAAACAATACCACTAAAAGAATTCTTTTTTTTTTTTAACGTTTATTTATTTATTTTTGAGAGAGAGAGAGAGAGAGACAGACAGACAGACAGACAGACAGACATCATGAGATCATGAGCAGGGGAGGGGCAGAGAGAGAGGGAAACAAAGAATCCCAAGCAGGCTCTGCACTACAGTGCACAGCCTGATGTGGGACTTTGAACTCACAAACCATGCAATCATGACCTGAGCCAAAATCAAGAGTTGGACACTTAACCAACTGAGCCACCCAGGCACCCCACCCCTGAAACAATTCTTACTTGTGGTTTAAATTGTAGACACTCTCAAGTTTGGCAAACAGAAAGTCCTTTCCTCAAGCCTTCTACCAATGTTCAGCAAGTGTAACAAGAAAACACTGACATCAATATTTCAGTCACTAAACTGGCCACTGGTTGTGCCTATTTGGTCTCAAGGATCCTGTAAGAGAATCTGTCTTGAAAGGCTCAAACACCAACAGCCACCAAAGACAGGCAGGCTAGCAGAGACCAGCAGCTGGCTGTCTCTCTTCTGTCACCATCACTTACCTTGAGGGGTACTTCAGAGAGTAAGCAGCAGCCAAGAACCCACCCAGGTTGTGTCCAAGCAAGATCATTTTGTCCAATCCCAGGGCACATCTCCACTCTTCAATGGATTCCACAAACTGATTCTCCACTTCTTCCGCATCACTGTCAAACCTGGGCCTGCTACTTCGTCCAAAGCCCAACAGGTCAAAGGCATAGATGGGTCTATCGTTGCAAAGATCTCCATAATTCAGTGCCCAGAGTCCAAGACCTCCTCCAAAACCATGGAGGAGGACAAGCGGAGTCTTGTTTGAAATATTGTGAGAGAACTTCAGCGTCCATATCTTATTCCCATTCGATATACAAACGGGTTCTTTCTTGTATGTGCAGGGGACACCTAATGAAAACATAAAAAAGAAATTCTGCTTAGTTTCCCTACTTCTCCTGAAAAGAGGAGTATTCTCAGGGCAATCAGAAATTAATAATCTTCTAGACTGGTATCAATTCATAGGATTTTAGCCTTTATTAGGTCATTCCAAAAAAAAAAAAAAAAAAGCACACATCTTCTTGAAGCAAGTAATTCTCATCTAAGTGGGAAGATCTATCCCAGGGAAGTCTCAAGTACCTGCCGCCGAGGTCTTTTGGCAAGTTGTGTTAGTTCTTTGGACTTCTTTTCACATCTACCAAATGAGGGTCTGAGGCTTCTAGAATTGGAGAGGAACTTAGTGCTCACGGACCCACTGTTTGGAGGTCTCTAACTGTGCAGACTATAGCAAAAGAATACCTTGAATTTGTCTAACACTGGAAGATTAATCACTGAAGATTGAAGTCAGACTCAAAAGGAACATTTTTCCCTAAAAAGTGACCAGGAATTTAGGGAAGGACTAACAGTATCTGTATTAAACACATAACCGGAATCTTAAGTCATTTCAAAGTTTAGTAGAAAAGAGGTGACAGGGTATGGCAGGAAGGCTTGGCACGAAGTTTTGGTTCAAGTCCAACAATAATGCAGAGAATCACAGTTTTGTAGATAAAAACTTTTACTTGCCTTCAGTGCTGTGGGACTCAACACTTTAAATCTCCCCCAAATTGACTAAAGACAAAACCAATTTGAAATTCCTTTATGTTAAATTATCACCTGAATTGTTGACACTTTAGATATACCACTTACTTGCCCGTATTCACCCGTAGTGGACAAACACCAGAGAACTGGGAGTTTCTGCCCTTTAACCAAACAAATAATCTCAGGTTTTGTACCACACAGTAGCAGTAAAGAGGAAACTCAGCATTCATTCAGAATAGTAATGGAGCCCAGGCCTCCAAATGGGGGGAAATGCCGTCGGTTTAGAAAAGGACACGATCCAGCATCGGTACCAAAGCAAAGCCCGGCAGCATTTTGAACACAGATGTCTGCGTATTCCCGTCAACACCAGCTGTAACCTCTACTGGGCAGCTCACCCCACTTGTTTTCACATCTGACACTGAACCAGGGCCCGATTCTCATTCCTTTTTGCACCCCCAGACTCTCTCGGTAGGGAATCAGTAGGGAGCCAGTAAGCACCACTGCCAGGAAGTATATACCCAGAGACACCAGGACTGCCCTGCCCCAACAGTGCAGGTTTGGGCAAATTTCAGCGCTCGTAAGAAATTTTAAAAACAGGTTTCCACACCACTGAAACGCAGAATTAAGGAATCCTACGAAACTAGCACCAGAAGGAACTCTAAGGATCATCCTGCCCCTTCATTTTACAGGTAGCAAATGGGAAACGGACGGTGGCTCATCCAAGGTCCTGACACCACCAGACTGCAGGTCTGGGCCTGGACCAGGTTACCTTGTTCCAGTCCAGTAAGTGCTTCACCACACAAGGCCATGTGTTCTGGAACACCTAGAGCATGTGATCAGGCACAGTCAGGATCTCTGGGGAGTCCCTGAGACCCTTCCAGGAGATCTAGGAGGTCAAAACTGTTTTCATGACAAAACTAATTTTTTACTCTCATTCTTTGATGGGTATGCAGTGGAGTTTCCAGCGATCACATGGATGTGATTACCAACAGTCTTAATGCAGAAGCAGATCCGACAATCCAGTTAACCTTATATTAAGCCAAACGTTAAAGAGATTTGCACACAATGCTACTTTTCTCGCTACATTTCTGCTTGGGAAGTAGTTATTTTTAGAAAACATGAATCTGTAATAGGTTTCTTACTATTACTTTAAAATGGATAAATTAACATATTTCAAATAATTCCATTTTAATTTCTAGTTGGTAAACATTGATAGCTATAACTGATAAACAAAGCTCCTTAAGGTCCTTACTAATTTAAGTCCTTTAATTAATTTAAGAGTATAGCGGGGGGGGCGCCTGGGTGACTCAGTTGGTTCAGCGTCCAACTTCGGTTCAGGTCATGATCTCACCATTCGTGGGTTCAAGCCCCACGTCGGGCTCTGTGCTGACAGCTCAGAGCCTGGAGCCTGCTTCGGATTCTGTGTCTCCCTCTCCCTCTGCCCCTCCCCTGCTTGCACGCTGTCTCTCTTAAAAATAAACATTAACAAATTATTTTTTCTTAAAGAGTATAATAGGGACCCAAGACCAAAAAGTTTGAGAACCCCTGCTTCCCAGCGTTTCTGCACTTGTTAAGAACATGGTAAAGGGAAAAACAGACCACACACAGAACCTTTTCTCCAGTTTCTGGGCAGTGTGACCTATGAGATCTAGTTCAGCAAATAGCTCAGTTAACTTACAGGAAGAAAACCTTACATTTTAAAATTTTCTCTTCAGCTTCTTTAAGGTGTGATGTAGATGTAGGGCACCAGGTGGGAAGCCAACCAGTTAGCCATCCTGACCTAGAGCATCAAAAACAAAATACAAAGAGAGATGTTAATGCCCTTCTCAACTCCCAGCTGTCACATCTAAAGAAAAGCAGAACAGGAAACTCATCGTCCATACGACGGTGAAGCTGTCTACCTGTGGCACAACCCACCTAATACATACAAAGCATTGTGGTAAAGTACTGGGCGGCAGACATTCAACTTCAGCCTGTGAACCTACAGGTAGACATGGCTGGTTAACTGTCGATGAAAAAGCTTCAGGCTCCAATAAACAGCAGATGAAAAGAATGACCCAGGTATCTGGCAGGGGGGACAGAAGCAAGCCTGAGGCGACCAGTAAGGCAAGGCGTGGGGACGCGAGAAAAGACAGGCTTTGCTAGTAGCTAACGAAGGAGAGGACGAACCTTTAACTCCCGGCCTGGCAGCAGCAGACCACAAGCTCATCCTAACAATCTGGGAAAACACAAAGCGTCAGCAGTTCTGTGACAGTCAGTGAGAGCTAGCTCCTGACCAGGAACATCCAAAGTGAAGAGCTTCCCGATTAAAGAGAAAATGAGTCCGAGAAGGAAGAAAGACAAACCACTGCAGCTTCCAGATGAGAGGTATGGGCCTAAACCAAGGCTATGGCACCAAGAAGATGAGGCCAAGGAATATTTAAAAATAAAACAGGCTGAAGGATACAAACTAGAAGATACAACTAGAAGAGGCCTAAGTTCCGGAGATCTAAAGCAGAGCGCACGGATATGGTCTGTAACATGCACGCTTCAAAACTAAGAGACCAAATCTTAAGTGTCGCCACCTCAAAAGAAATGGCACTTATGTAATGTTGTAAGAGGTGTTAGCTAAAGTGTAACCAGACTGCAGTATATAAATGGCATATAAATAGTGTCAAATCAACACAGTTGATTTGTTGATAAACTTATACAATGTTGTATCAAAGGGGGAGGGTGGAATCTAATGGAGGAAACAGGTGACCCGGCAACTATAATACATATACATACATAATACATAATACATATATACATAAATATAATCATGTGGAATGAATTCATTCCACAAGTACTTACTGAGCACTTAACTATCTGTGAGGAACTATTTTAATCACTTGGGACATACCAATTATCAAACAGAGGTAAGAGTGATTAGTTCTCCTTGAGGGCATCAGAGAGTTACTTTTGAGCTACATCTTCTAGGTAAACAGGATTTAGAGTGGTAATTTAGGCATCCCCCATGAAGGGCACGAGCACAAGCACAGAAGGAAGTGCATGATGTGTGTTCTCAAGTAACAAGGGCATTGTTTCCAACGGCTGCTATAACAAATTACAAACTTCATAGCCTAAAACAACAGAAATTTATTCAGGGCCACACTCCCAATAGAGGCTCTATCAGAAAATCCTTGCCTCTTCTGGGTTCTGGTGACTGCCGGTATTCTTTATCCTAAGGCAGGGTCACTCCAGTTGTCCCCATCCATTACCACACTGCCTTCTGTGTGACGTCCTTCTCCCCGTCTGTAATCAATCTCCCTCTGCCTTTCACTTATAGAATCACTAGTGATTGCATTCAGGGCCCACCCAGACATCCCAGGATCATCGCAGTGTTCAAAGTAATTGTAATTAGTTAAATTAAAAGTCTGCAGAATCTTTCCCATATAAAGTAACATTCACAGGTGCCAAGGATTAGAAAATGGACACGTCTTTTGAGACCATTACCTTTGGGGACCACGACCACAGATGTAAAGCATGGAGTATATTCCAAGATAAAATATTTATTTATTTATTTACTTACTTACTTATTTTATTTATTTATTTATTTTTTATTAAAAAAAATTTTTTTAACGTTTATTTATTTTTCAGACAGAGAGAGACAAAGCATGAACGGGGGAGGGGCAGAGAGAGAGGGAGACACAGAATTTGAAGCAGGCTCCAGGCTCCGAGCCATCAGCACAGAGCCCAACGCGGGGCTTGAACTCACAAACCGCGAGATCATGACCTGAGCCAAAGTCGGCCGCCCAACCGACTGAGCCACCCAGGCGCCCCGTTACTTACTTATTTTTAATGTTTGTTTATTTTGAGAGAGAGCGAGACAGCATAAGTGGGGGAGGGGCAGAGAGAGAGAGAGAAAGAGAGAGAGAGACAGACACACAGAATCGGAAGCAGGCTCCAGGCTCTAAGCTATTAGCACAGTCTGACGCGGGGCCTGAACTTGCCAACTGCGAAATAATGACCTGAGTCAAAGTCGGACATTTAACCGACTGAGCCATCCAGGCGCCCCCAAGATAAAATACTGAAACGTTCAATAAATGGTAGTTGACATTATACTGATGACAACGGAACAATTCACTAAAATCATGTGATGTTAATTAGTAATTCCTAAAATGAGAATTTTAAATAAGGTTCAGAAGAACTTTGAAGATGGAAATTGACAAAGAACGGTCATATTGCATCACTCCTTACCTCCAAGGTAAGGCTACTTCTAGCTACCTACAATAGGAAGCTCAGCCCTGCTCCAGCCTTTTACTTGATATTCTAGTGTCATTTTTGCCATTTCTTATTCTGTTTCTGGCCACACAATATCCCCTGTTCTCTTGCTTCCTGGGCCTGAATAGCCTTAGAACATGTATCTCCCCTTCTTGTCATGATCCATTATACCTCTTACCACCCTCTGATTCGATTTCATTTCCCCTTTGCCCACATACCCAAACAGGACTAGACCAAGATGGCAGGATTAACACCCAATACACAAACTCTATTCTCTTCCTTCTCAAGTTGTGTTATAACGTTCATATTTACTCATCAATATACTCGCCCAGCTGTAAGATCCTTGAAGGTAAGGACTCTGTGTTCACCAATGTATATTACCATACATTGCTGTCATAAATGAAGTTATCGCTTCACCTGAAATGTATTAGGTACAGTGAATTGCAAGTGGATCACTTGAATACAAGAGAATTTTCTGAGATGGCAGTGACATTCTCTAAACAGGTGGTTGAATTACACAGATGTATGCATATGTCACAATCCAGCAAATAAACACTTAAGATGTAAGCATTTCATCATAATAAAATTTTATACTAAAAAAAGGAAAACAGGCTGGATTTGATAACTGGTTGGATATAAAGAAGGTGTAACAGAGGATTTCTAGGTTTCTGACTCAGGTACCACTAATAACCACACAGAACGCACAACTAGGAATAGGTGTGAGTAGAGAAATCCAGCTTTTTCTAAGCTTTGTAGGTCCATCCTACATTTCCCTGTCCTATAGAATCTCTCTGGGCATTATGTATAATAGCTGCTCAATAAATGTCTGCATAATGATTAAGTCACTCAGAATCAGGGTATTTTCGGTCCAAGTTATCCCCATTTTGCAGATGTTCAAAGTAAGGTTCAGAAATGTTAAGCACGACATCCAAGGGTATTAAGGTAGTAAGGAAGTGACACAAGTAGAAATTTAAATTCAATTCTGTCTGGCTTCAAAAGCTCTTTTTTCTCAGGTGACTATCTTCCTTAAAATGCGTGAGGAATTGTCATGACCTACAGGATAAAGTCACAGGACAAAGGCACATTCCTTAGACCTGCAAGGCAAAGAAGACACACAGTAGCCTACATTCTAACCAGGCTCCACTCCAAATGTTCTCTGTGCTGGTTTCAAACCTTAAGATGATATGACCCCTAGGCATCTCCCACAAATGGCACATAGAACTTATTAACAAGGTATAAACATAATAGAAAACATCATTATTAGTCTATAAATATATAAGGCTATTTACAAATCATCGAGGAAAGACAATTCAAAGTTTTAGCAATGAGTTTTTCAATCATTCAACAATTTGTCAACTGTTGGCAAAAAAAGCAGTTAACGGGCAATTAAAAGAATCTCCTGATATTTAGAGCTTAAAATTTAAAAAGTAAACCATTATTAAGCTGAAGCTCTTTTGTCCTTGACCAGGAATGGTCATCAAAGTCTGTTAGGCCGCAAAAATATGAGCTAGTACCAAAAGGAAGCCACTTATAACTCAATCTCATCATTGTTCTTATATATCCCTCAAACTATAGCACGGTTCTTTGCCAGAATCAGAGGTTGGTACTAAACAAACAAACAAACAAACAAATAAAGTGAAATGAACTATAATCTACTAGTGCTCCAAAAGACATCACAGACACGTTGGGGCAAAGAAAACACAAATGCAGTCTTTGTTTCTGTCTTTTTTTTTTGGTAAGTTTATTTATTTTGAGAGAGAGAGAGAGAGAGAGAGAGAGAGAGAGAGAGAGCGCGCGAGCGCACAGACGTGCACGCAGGAGTGGGGGGAAGGGCAGAGAGGAAGACAGAGAATGCCAAGCAGGCTCCACCCCCAGCACAGACCCTGACGCAGGGCTTGATCCCATGAACCGAGCTGAAATCAAGAGTTGGATGTTCAACCTACTGCGCTACCCAGGTGCCCCATGTTAGTCTTTTTGAAAAATTTACATTGTCTGAATACCTGCTACGTACAGGTCCTCGAGTTTAAAATGTTATACAGCAGCCTGCAATATAGGAATTATGCCTACACCAGCTTTCAAAGGACAGATCCGGTCCACTCATCTTTGCCTCCTGATGATGGGCTTAACTCAGAGAAAAGGCAAAACAGCATTTTTATGTTTGCAAGCCTAGTGCATCACACTAAAACTCAGGGCTTTTCAACCACAGGAGCCACCAATCCTCTTCAGGCTTTCAAGGCAACCTTTTCATCAAAGCAGCTAATTGTTTTTAAGTGAATTTTTCTGAAGTACATTTAAACTGAAAAACCTATATTTAACAAAGCATAGTAAAATATTTTATTTTTACTCATTGGAACTGTAAAGATACCTCTCCTCTCCTAAGCCTTGATAGTATTTCTGTCCAATCAGTTTGCCTAAACCAGATGATAATATGTTTTATAGAAACTGTCTTCTTTCTTAGAGATACTCCACATGATTGACTCCAAGCCACATAATAGGCTCAAAGGAACGTTTCTAAAGAGTGCAAAGCTGGGGCCTTCTTTTCCGTCCTTTTCTTGATCGCTCCTCATTCCCAGTACCCCGTCTGGAGCTGGCCGCCTCTACTGCTTCAGCCCTCCAAGACGCTCATCCGGCTTCGCCTTCTGCCTTCCGGGTATAAACCTCATCTTCCAAGAGACCCTCTGCCCCTTCCACAAGATCTCCTGTGTCCTCCAGCGTTGTTCTGCATCCTGGGCTTGGTGCGCGAAACCGGCACTAAGGACACAAGGCCGGAGCCTGTCAGATCCCCAGCAATTCTTCTGAGGTCACAAAATCCAAAGTAAATATGAAACTCACGTGGCCCAGATATAAACCGTAAACAAGAAAACAAACAAAAAGGTAACCAAGATACAGGCTGCCTTCTCATAGCTTCAGAAAACAAACAGAAAAGCAAAACTTCCCTGTTTTATTTAAGCAGATCATTGATAAACACCATTCATCCACTGGCTGAGGCCCTAACTTCAGAAGCAACCCAAAGGTCAGTCACGATACAAAGAAACAGTCATTCACGATGGGGACTAACACCTATCTAGGACAACAGGAAGACTTACCAATGTGCACCAAAACATTTTCTACACGCCTATTAGCAAGACTGGAGATCCCAGCCCTAAACATCAAATCAAAAGCCAAATAAAACAAATCTTGCTTTATAATCTCTGTAACAAACACAGAGAATCTTTTTAGTGAGCAGACTTCGGAGTTAAAAAAGGAAGGAAGGAAGGAAGGAAGGAAGGAAGGAAGGAAGGAAGGAAGGAAGAAAAAGTAAAAAAGAATTTGAAAGACTGCAGGAGAGGTGGCAACTCTAAGACAAAGATATGCTTAACATATCAATAGAGTTCTTAAGTTAATAAACTTAAGAATCTGATTTTAAGTATCCTGAGTTTGAGAGATAAAACACTACATTTTTTACCTTAACTTTCTACCTAATTTTTCAAATATCTTTAACAAAGTATTTATACCCTATTGCCATCAACATTTAAGTTTCCTGGTAATCCCTGTTTTGTTCTCTAAAACATCTATCTATAGTATTACCAAACCTGAATTGCACAATCTATAAATATTGTGAAACAGGTTTCAACGCTTTCTGAAGAAAACATACAGAAGGCTGGCCAATTTCCACACACTGTTGGCCACTTAAATAACAGTTCTAATTAGGTTATAAGTAAAGAGGATTTCATTATATTACGATTTTGGTTAATATGACTTTCCATCTCTATACTGGTGCTGTCCAGAGAGAAAAGCTGTTTATTACCGCTCTCTATCCTACTCTAAAGCACAGTGTTCTACCTCATTTAGAAACTATGAGGTTTTGCTTCTTTTGCAAATATCCAAATTTGAGGTGTGAATATATATATTCCTCTAAAATAATTCCTCACCCAGTGAATAATTAAAAACTTTCAAGTTGGACATTACGACCCTTCTGTAAATAAAGGCCTTCTTTCCTGGGTAATGGTTTCCTAAATCCTATTCTTGGAAAAGAGGAAACAAAAAGAATTATGTCTCATATAACCGTAACTTAGGCAACTAACACGCCCTTTCATTTTAAATAAATAATACTTGGGGCCCCTGGGTGGCTCAGTCGGTTAAGCGGCCGACTTCGGCTCAGGTCATGATCTCGCGGTCCGTGAGTTCGAGCCCCACTTCGGGCTCTGTGCTGACAGCTCAGAGCCTGGAGCCTGTTTCAGATTCTGTGTCTCCCTCTCGCTGACCCTCCCCTGTTCATGCTCTGTCTCTCTCTGTCTCAAAAATAAATAAACATTAAAAAAAAAAAATTAAATAATACTTACATAATTCAAATTGTCACTAACCATTAGATCAATGACCATCCAAGCCCCTCTGACATATTTTAACATATTAATTCACATTCTTTAACTTTTTACCCCCTATATTTTTAACATCTAACTTTTAAAGACCGACCTAGAGCTGGACAATCAGTATTTTAGACAAAGTCACGTGCTGGTGATACTTTCCCCCAATTGTTTCCTACCTTTTTTCACACAGTAAACACCATTCTGGAGTCAGACACAGCACCAAACATACTTAAATAGAACTACAGGTGTACTTTTAGATTTACGCTGCTTAACAAATCTAAGGGACATTTCATGTTAGTTCTAAAATAAGTTTATCTAGGGGCACCTGGGTGGCTCAGTTGGCTGAGTGACTGACTTCAGCTCAAGTCTTGATCTTGGAGTTCACAAACTGGAGCCCCACGCTGGGCTCTGGGCTGAGGGCTCAGGGCCTGGAGCCTGCTTCAGAGGCTACATCTCCCTCTCTCTGCCCCTCCCTCACTCATGTTCTGTCTGTCTGTCTCTCTCTCTCAAAAATAAATAAAAAACATTTAAAAATTTTTTTAAAAAGCTTTAAAATAAGTTTATCTACTAGATAAATAAACTAAAAATCCTAGACCAAACTGAATAATAATTTAGACAATTTTTTTTAGTGTTTATTTATTTTTGAGAGATAGAGTGCCAGTGGGGGAAGGGCAGAGAGAGAGGGAGACACAGAATCGGAAGCAGGCTCCAGGCTCTGAGCTGTCAGCCCAGAGCCTGACTCAGGGCTTAAACTCGTGGACTGCAAGATCATGGCCTGAGCCCAAGTCAGCTGCTCAGCCGACTGAGCCACCCAGGCGCCCCAATAATAGCTTTAATAAAATCATCTTTCCACACAAATCTTTATGATTCACAATCAGGGGTGGGGAATTACAGGTGACTCCATTCAGAGTCATCTGTAATTCTCAAACGTACTATCCAGTGTTGTTTTTATTAAGTGGACCATCCTGGGACTTTACAATCTTTTGTTAAATTCTTTGTCCCAGCACTAAAATCTCCATTTGCTGGTCTGTGACTGGCATTTTGGAGAACAGGCAAAACAATGAAGTATGAGTTGGTTCATCCAAGGTCAAGAAATAGAACCATATTCCCAACCTCCTCAATGTAACTTAAGTTCAGGATCTTATTGTTATCCTAGTCAAATTCAAACTTTGAATTCTTATGAATGTATCTTTTGATGTTCTTTGAATATCTTAGGATGTAAAAACATCAAGTTACAAAGCTGCAAAATATAAAATCAATTACTAGGGTTTTTTTTCTTAATGTTTGTGTCGGCATAAGTTCATAATATTGAAGTGTTTAATTCAATAAACATTAATTGAAGCTTACTATTTACAAAACCCCATCAGGCTCCACCAGACATCTGAGTGTGACAAAGGTTTGTCCTCAATGAGCTGACAAAACAAATATACAAATAACTGTACTAGAAAACAGGGTAGAAGCACCATCAAGGAAAACACCACAGACCTTTAGGGAAGGGAGACTACAATCTGTTTTGGGTCACAGACAACAGTGTGAACCAAGCCAAGGGAGGAAAGAGAGGTAAGGAACACGTTTAGGAAACAACGAAAGACGAGAGCCCAGCACAACAGGAGGAAATAAGACTCCAAAGACAGATAAGAAAGAGCCACACTATGTGCAAAGGGCTTGAAGTCAGGCTGAGTAGTTACAATAAAGCCACTCTGTGTGGCTACACTGCAAACTAGGCGGTGTCTGTTGGAGAGATAAAAGTAACTAATGAAATAAGCGATGTTGAAAGCACAGGAACAAAACGAGTCGCTAAAGCCTGCTATGATCCGGGAAAGGGAGTAAGAAGGGTTTGAGCCAGGTGGTTCCCCAGCGACACTGGAAACGGAAAGCGGATGTACCTGGGATCAGCTGGGCTTGATAGATCTGGAATTCAGGGCAAAGAAGATGGACGGAAGGGGGCAAAGACCAGGCCACAGTTCTGAATCCGGATGACCAGGAGCACGGAAGTGCCCTAAGGAAAATGAGGACGTCAAGGAGAAGAACCGGACTTTCGGTATTGTTTAGTTCGGGGGAAGAAAGGTGAAAATGAGATCCTAGTCTGGACACATTACATCTAAGGAATGAGTTGCAAGCGTCTGGCACACAATTAGAAACATCACTAGAACACGGAAGACGGCACCAGCATGAGGATGACATTTCGGTTCCCTCCACAAAAGAGACACTTCAAGGATGAGTGGAACTACAAGACAAAAGATGAAAGATGAAGAGACGGTCTTGGAGAAGTACGACATTGAAAGAACGGGAAAGGGGCGTCTGGCTGACTCAGTTCGCTGAACATCCGACTTCGGCTCAGGTCACGATCTCATGGTTTGTGAGTTCGAGCCCCACATCGGGGCTGTGCTGGGGCTGTGCTGACAGCTCAGATTCCGTCTCCCTTTCTCTCCGCCCCTCCCCCGCTCATGCGCTGCCTCTGTGTCTCTCAAAAATAAATAAAGAGTAAAAAAAAATTTTTTTTAAATAAAGAACGGGGAAAAGAAAAGAACCTAACAAAAGTGACTACTGGTCTGAGGTAAGGCGCAAAGCAAAATGTCTTAAGAGCTACAAGGTCTGGTAAGAATTTCAAACACTGAAAACTCAAGACCCCAGAAAGATTAAGTACCCAGAAAAATAAAAACCCACTGGGATGTGTCATGCAGAAATGTTATGATTTTTAAGAAGCTGGGTGGCAAGGATGTGGCAAAGGGAGATGGCAACGGAGAGAAGTCACTGATCTTAGCAGCGTTTTAAAAGATAGAGAAATCCATATCCTATCTGCACGGCAAAGAACTACAGTCAAATTCTAATGTAAATCCAACAGGAGGCTGGTAAACCCACTGGAGGAGAGAGGGAGAAACAACAATCCTGTATTTATAGCATGTGATGGTTTCCGTGGTGTGAATACTGCCACCGTGGCTGATTTCAAGCTGCCAAAAGCTGCCGGCACAGGGCAGCTCCAACACACCCCTGCAAACCACCTGTTCTGTCCACCCTGCAGCCGAGCCACTCCGGGGCGGTTTTCCCCTCAACTCCACTGACACGTAATCATTCTGTGCGAGACCCGTGCAGCAATTCGCAGAAGTCCACCCCGCTCCTGTTACGTTTAGCTTTCTCAACTACATTGCAAGGAAAGGGGCTAGATGTTGAAAGCCAAAGGGTGTCCAGGCATGGCTATCTATGTAAGTCACAGAAAAAAACCAAGAAGCGTAAGCACCAAGAAAGCCTTCCTAAACCATTTTATGATTGTTTCCTTTGTTACTGTCCATTCTCCATCTAAACCTGAAATGTCTTAGAAAACACGATCCAAGATTTGTGTTTTCCCGGCAACCAACACTGGCTCTTGGGACAGTTCTAGGCGTGGATGCAAGGAATAAATAACAAAGTGTCAGTAGAGTAAAAGAAACAAGAACCAAGCTCCTGCGTGAGTCCCAGTCCCACTGAGAGGCAGCAGAGACGTGGTTTAAACTAAGTCAAGACACCTGGGCTCCAACCCAGCTCTGCCGCTTGCTAATGGGGTGCCGGTCCCCCTCTCAGGTGCAGTTCCAAATGAAAAACGAACAGTAATACTGCGCACACAGGGTTGACCTTAGCTTGAACACGAGCACGTTCAGGCAACGCCTAGCAGGAGCGGGTGGTTGATCGCCTGCTTGGTAAAGTTCAGAAGGCCACACTAGTCTGGACACTGGACCCTGCTCAAGTACAGGGCCAGGAGTACCCAGGAGGCCCGCCTCTGTGTGGGACTGCGGCTGGTCAGCTCCCTACGATTCTTGAGAGTCTGTGCCCACTGATCTGCGGACATCGCCCCAGCCACCAATTCCTTTCACAGTCGTGTCCTAGAGTCTCAGGCCCCACCACAACACGGAGACCAGAAAGTCCACCTAAACACAGTTTCAGAAGGAGCAAGAAATGTTGCAACAAACTAGAGGGGATCAAGCTACCAATCAGGCTCCTACTCGTGTCCACGTGAGGGCATTCCGCATCTTACGTCACCAGGAAGTTCATCAACAAACCAAAACAATCGGCCCACTGATACTGTAAACAACCTTCGTGGGAAGGACCAGTTTCTAATATTCAAAACTGCCTCCCACCCCGCATCTTTCCAAATACACCTGTCTTCACGGTACTCCACGTGAGTACGTGTTACGTGTCGCATGCAACTTTGTGTAGACATCTGAAGCAGAACTGCTATCAAAATAGTAAATATATATACGGATGGGGCCCCGGGGGGCTCAGTTGGTTAAGCCTCGGACTCCTGGCTCAGGTCGGGATCTCAGGGTTCGTGGGCTCCAGCCCTGTGTCCAGCTCTGTGCTGACAGTCAGGGCCTGCCTGGGGTTCTCTCTCTCCACCTCTCCACCCCCCGCCTTTGCCCCTCCCCCGCGCTCTCTCTCATTCTCTCCAAATAAATAAGTAAACTTAAAAAAAAAAAATACAATATATATATATATATATATATATATATATATATATATATATATATATATAAAAGCACAAAAGTTTATTTTCCAAAAGAAAGTACTACCCTTGAAATAGACGGCAATAATATTCGTAATTTAATTTTTCCACGAATTAGTTGCCGTCAAGGGCATGAAGTTCGTTACAGGTGGAAAACAGTATGCTCATCGATCGGGTTTCACGCTGGACATCTGCCCTCCCTCCACTTCCACGAAGTTTTCTACAGACGCACGTCCTCTGACGCGCACACGCACGCCTCCGGCAACGCCACAACACTCAGAAGCAAAGACCCCTGCTGGAAAGGTTGTTAATTTTGGGGGCGCCCGGGTGGCTCGGTCGGTTGGGCGTCCGACGTCGGCTCAGGTCACGATCTTGTGGCTTTGCGAGTTCGAGCCCCGCGCCGGGCTCCGTGCTGACAGCTCGGAGCCTGGAGCCTGTTTCGGATTCTGTGTCTCCCTCTCTCTGCCCCTCCCCCGTTCATGCTCTGTCTCTCTCTGTCTCAAAAATAAATAAACTTAAAAAAAAAAAAAAGAAAAGAAAGGTTGTTAACTTTGACCTCGCTACCTGTTAACTTTCTCCTAAGGATCTACGAATTACACGCTTCCGGAAACCCAGCCACGTAGCCACGCCCCCGAGCCGCTCTCCCTCGCTGGGCTCCTCCCCTCGACCCCCCGACCCCCGCAACCTCCCGCGGCTCCTCGGGAGACGGCCGCAGGGAAGCACCGCCCCTTCCTCCCGGCTCCCGGGGCTCAGTCCCGACCGCACCTCCAGGCGGAACGGCTTTCCCAAGCGAGCGGAGAGCCGCAGTCGTTTCCCGCGGCGCGAGGCAGGTGCGGGGACGGCCGGTCACCGCCCGCCGGCCGCCCTCGGGCAGGCGGGGTCAGAGGAGACACCCAGGCCGGCGGGCCCGGTTGTGTGGGTGCCGGGCCACCCCGCCGCCGGCCCCGCAGGGACGCTTACGCCGCATCGCGGCCGCCTCTCCGTGCGGGGGGTCCAGCGGCCTCCGGCGCAGCCGGGTCGGCGCCGACGGGCGCCCTCCAGGGGCAGAGCTAGGCCGGGGCGTCTCCTCGGGGCGCAGCGCGGTCTCACGCCGGGCCGGACGACGGAGAGACCAGGCGGGGTGCGAGTCCTCTGCGATGCCGCCCGGCCCGGTCCCGGCCCTCGTGGGGGGCGCGTGCCCGAACCCCACGAAGTCCCCGCCGCGCTCACCTCTCGCAGGTGTCCGCCGAGCCCACCTCCTCCTCCTCCGCCGCCATAGCCGTCGTCGCCTCGCGAGCGCAGGACCGCGCCTCCCAGCCGGCTGACTGGCCGACTGAGGCACCCGGCGCTGCCGCCGCCCTTAAGGCCGCCGCCGCCCGCGCATGCGTCGCCCTCCCACTCGCGCGACGCGGCCGCGCGCGAGCGCGCGCCCGGCCATCCCCGCCTACACCCACCGGCTGCGCATGCGTCCCCCGGGCCGGTGTGACCCGGGATGGGCGCTGGGCGGGGCTGTCAACAGAAGCGCTGGTGAGGCTCGCCTGGCGGTGTCTGGCAGTAACTGCTTTCAGTAATGACTTTGTGAATGCATCAAACGCTGGTATTAACTGTCCGTGCTGGGCACTGGGCAGGCATTCTGTCAGTGCCTTGGGACTGAGGCGCGTCACCTTCCCTGGAAGAGCCAAGATAGTATCCGATAGATGCTGCAAAGGCGCATGGAACTGCAGAAATGGAGGGGACTCTGGCCTTCCGCCAGCCCTTCCCTCCAGGTGGGTAGGTAAGGGGAAAGGGTGACTCGGGACCCTCCGTCGGGAATCACTGCCGTGCAGGGACCGGTCTAGGCGCTGCCAGAACCAGCAACTCCGCTTAGCCCCGCGCTCTGGACACACTGGAGGGGTGTAGAGTCAGTAGAGCTCTTGCGGGGGAGTCACTAACGTAGATGTAAACATGCTTGAGCTGTTTTCAAGCCTTGTAGCCATCAGACACTGTCTGGGATTGTGATTACACCTCTCCGTATTGCAGGGGCCGACGGCAGGCTGCCCCAAATGTGCTACTTTGGCGTATTGATTATTTCAAACACGTTACTTAAGAGACCACCTGTGTAGGAAGGACACTCAGACCCTCCTCTGTCCCCTGAAAACAGGAAATCAATCGCCACGGGAAAGGTACCCTCTTTGTATCAGGAGATAAGGAGCCATCCTTATCACCAGAAATGTAGAGCCAAGAAGGCTTTATAAACAACCCTTGCTACTTTTTACTAATTTACTACCCCAGCCCACATTCTGTTTAGAATTCCTTACTAATTGAAGCTTCCAAAGTTAGGTTTTCTATATCCTGTCAATTCTTCCCAGATCTATTGTCTCCGTCTGGAAAGTATAAAGCCTTCCTGCTTTGGTCATTTCTTTAGGCCTCAATTTCATGATTTGGCCTCTGTAATAAAATGTTGGATTTTTTTTCTCCTGCCAGTCTGTCTCATGTAAATTTAATTCTTAGTCCAGTTGGAAGACCTGTAGGTAGAGAAGAATTTTTCATCCATCCTTATCTACTGTGTGCCTGCTGTGTGTCCACTCTGTTTTAGGACCTGAGAAACAATGTATTAAAATGTCTGAGAGCAGATCTCCCAACGTTCCAGGACAACCTGGTGCCCTATTTCCAAATCCACTTCCTTTTGGTGACCCACTATCCACTTAACCTTGAGCAAGCATGTTTATGTTAGATCACCAGCCCCTGCTTTGTCCAATCAGATAGTCAGGTGTGACATTTTTAAGGCGAGTACGTGGCCTGTTCTGAATGCTGTTCCCCAGCTGTGGCATCTGAAAAACTAAATGCAGCCGTTATATCACCACGACTAAATGTACCATACAGGTTGATGACTGGTGCCCCACTGGTTCCAAGGTGGGCTTTAATTTCTAGCCCACCCCACCGCCTAGCAGGGATTTTTTTTTTTTCTTTAGGGAAAATGCTATCACAGGAACCTGGATCTTTCTCCAAAGTCTGCCAAGCAGGCACTAGCAAACCAGAATGAGGCTGAGGCATGGAGGGTTTTCCGAGGGCCCCAATGGCCTTGCTGACTTATAAATGTTTATAAAGTGCTGTAATTAAACAAAGTGAGAAAGTGAGTATGGTAGGGAGATAATAAGAAGGACATAGGATAGTAAGGGAAATGGTGCCTGGCTCAAGGGAAGGGCCTGGACATCAGCTGTTTGACCTTAGGGGAAAAAAAAATCACATGGTTAGGGCTTCTTAGACTCTAACCTGCATGCAAACTTCCTGGGGGATATTTTTTAATTGCAGATTCCAATTCTGTAGGTCTGGTATGTGGCCTGATTATTAATTGAGATTCTCTCTCTTTTTTTTTTTTTAATGTTTATTTATTTTTGAGAGAGAGAACGCAAGTGGGGGAGGAACAGAGAGAGAGGGAGACACAGAATCTGAAGCAGGCTGGAGGCTCTGAGCTGTAAGCACAGAGCCTGATGCAGGGCTTGAACTCACAAGCTGTGAGATCATCACCTGAGCTGAAGTCAGAAGCTTAACCGACTGAGCCACCCAGGCACCCCGCGATTCTGTATTTCTAATCAGCTCCCAGTGATGCCTCTGGTCTTGCTATATGGGTCAGCACACGACCCTTTAAATAACAAAGCTCTAGAGCAGCCACTAGAACTTTCTGCAGTGATGGAAACAATCTAAATCCTACTGTCCAGTAAAGTAGCCATGAGGCACGTGTAGCTATCGAGCATTTAAAATTTGGTTTGTGTGACCGAGTTTTTTACTTTAACTTAAACTTAAAAACCCACATGTAGCCAATGGCTACCATGTTGGACAGCAAGGTCTAGATTGTATACTCCTTATCTATGAAAATGAGAGTTTGAAACTGGATGATTTTCTATATTCCTTCTGGTGTCCTCTGGTCCCAAGTTGTTTTCAAGGTGTGTATGGAGGGAGGGGATGGATGAGGGAGCAAGATGTTACAGATGTTAAAATTTGGTATGAAGGACGAGGGATCAAGAGCTCTACCATGGTGGGGTGGCGGAAGCGGGCCATGATCACCTAAGGGAGGGATTCTAGAACTCAGCGGTAGAATTGCCCTCCAGAGACAAGAGACTCTGAGTAGCCAATGAATGTCGGTTGAACTCTTCAAAAGCAGATAAAAGGCCTTCTTTAGCAAGATACAAATGCCAGGCCATAAAGGAAAAGAGCAAGTAATATAACCACATCAAAATTTAAAGTTTCTGTGTGGAAAAAAAAAAAAAGATACACGATGAAACACAATGCAAAAATTTGAAACAGACCTGGGTTTAATGTCTTCAATATATAAAGAAAAATTAAATGATAAAAAAATATAAAATAGATTTTTAAAATCCTTCTAAAAAAACTCTCAAGTCATGAACAGACACAAGATGCCTATACTCATCTGGGATCAAGAGAATGGAAATTCAAACCATGATGACATAACTAAAAAAGGTTCATGGTACTAAATATTGGCAAGAACGTGGGTTGATGGGGAATACTTCCACCCAGCCCATGGGAGTGCCAACTGATACAACCATTTGGAAAACAGTTTGGAAGTGACCCGTTTAAAAAATGTAAAATTAATATACCTTCTGACCAAGCAATATAATTTCTAGAAGCCCAGCCCCTCTCATGTGCATATAGAGATACATAAAAGGATGTTTCAGTATTTTAATAGTAAGAAGAAGGAGAAGAAGAAGAAAAGAAAGAAAAGAGAAGAAAAAGAAAACGAAATAAAGATGCCCATGATTAAATAAATTCTGATACCCCCATAATATGAAATGCCTTGACAGCAATTAATAAAAATGAGGTAAATCTGTATTCACTAATTTGGAAAGCTCTCCAGAACATACCGATATGTAAAAAAAAAGCAAAATCCATGAAATATGAGCCAAAAGTTGGTTCTTTGAGATTAATAAAATTGATAAACTCCTAGCTAACTAATCAAGAAAAAAAAAATAGAATTGAAGGCTACAGATTTGGGAAAGAGGATGTGACTACAGATTCTACCAACATTAGGATGATAATGAGGCAGTATTACAAACAGCTTTATGCGAATGAATTTGACAACTTAGATAAAATAGACAAGATTTTATCTTAAGTTAGAGAACATAACTTACCAAAAACTGACAGGATAAAATAAGAAACTTGAATAAAATAAAATAAAATTAAATTAAAATAATGGTGTCAAAACCCTTTAAGAAAAAAAGAAACTTGAACAACTCAATATTTATTTTTAAAAACGTGAATAGGGGTGCCTGGGTGGCTCAGTCAGTTGAGCGTCCGACTTCGGCTCAGATCATGATCTCGCAGTTCATGAGTTCGAACCCCACGTTGCACTTTGTGCTGGCAGCTGAGAGGCTGGAGCCTGCTTCAGATTCTGTGTCTCCCTCTCTCTCTGCCCCTTCCCCGCTCATACTCTGCCTCTCTCTGTCTGTCAAAAATGAATAAACGTTAAAAAAAATTTTTTAACGTGAATATATAATTCTTAAAAACTGCCTACATAGAAACATTTTTTTTTTTTTGAAGAATTATACAATCTCCCCCAAGGGTGGAGTAAGATGGTCATAAATTCTTTACTCCTTCTCACACTGAAAGTTGGAGGCTATTTTCTCTCCCCTTCGGTCTGAGCTGAGATTTGTTGGGACCAATAAAATGTTTCAGAAATGATGCTCGTAATTTCCGAGTCTGGGACTTAAGAGATCTGTGGCTTCAGTGTTTACCAATTCGTGTTAATTCCTCTCGAAAGTCCGACTACCCCGTGACCACCACGCTGTGAGGAAACTCTGCTGACCATGCGGCACCAGACTTAAGATTTCTGGCCCAGCCTCTGCTACTGAATGCCCCCAAGTGAATGACACCAATCGACAACACGTGGATTAAAATATCTGCCCAGATGAGCTTAAGTTCCTGACAGAGAACGGTAAAAACAAAATAATGGTCGTTTCAAGCCACTATATTTTGAGGTCGTTTGTTATATAGCAATAGGCAATTGAATCACCTTTGCATCCCATAGGGATAACGCTTTACCTCACCAATGTGTGACGCTGCTATTTCATAGAGGAAATTAAGTAGTTGATTTATTGAGTTCAAGACTTTTTTCACCGTTTTTTTCACTTTTTGTTTTGAGGTAATTGCAGGGTTACATGCAGTGGAAAGAATATGGCGCGATCCCATGCATCCTTTACAAACAGTTTTCCCTTGCGGTAACATGATGCAAAACTGCAGTTCAACGTCACAACCAGGATATTAACAGTGACGTAAAAAAGACATAGGACATTTCCATCATCACAAGGGTCCCTTGTGTTGCCGTTTTGTAGCCACACCCACTTCCCTCCTGCACACACACCACACCCCTCCATCCTTAACCTCTGGTTAACGACTAACTTGCCTCTATGGTTTTGTCACTTCAAGGAACTTCTGCAAATGGAGTCATACAATAGGTAGCCTTTTGAGATCGACTTGTTTCTCTCAGCATAACTCCCTGGAGATTTATTGAAGTGGTCAGATGTGTTAGTAGCTTGCTCCTTTTTATAGCTGAATACTATTCCATGGTTGGATATACCACCGCTTGTTTAACCATTCACCTATTGAAGGACATCTGGGTTATTTCCAGTTTGAACCTTACAAATAAATCTACCATAAAAATTCATGCACAGGTTTTTGTGTGAACTGAAGTTTTCATTTTTCTGGGATAAATGACAATGCAATTGCCAAGTCACAGTTGCATGTTTAGTTTTTTAAGAAGCTGCCAGACTCTTCCAGAGTGTCTGTACCATTTTTTGTTCCCACCAGCAAAACGTAACTGATCTAGTTTCTGCACACCTTCACCAGCATTTGGTGGTATCTCTGTTTTTATTTTAGCCATTCTGATAGGTGTATAGTGATGTCCCATTGTGGTTTTAATGTGCATTTCCCTGATGACTAGTGATGCTGAGCAACTTTTCCCATGCTTATCTGCCATCCATGTATCCTTTTCAATGAAATGTCTGTTCATGTGTCTTGCCCATTTTCTAACTGTTGAGTTTTAAGAACTTATTATGTTCTCTAGATGCTGGTCCTTTGTCAGATATATGGTCTGCAAATATTTTCTCTCGTATGCAGTTTGTCTTCTCATCCTCCTCACATGGGCTTTTTCAGAACAGAGATTATAATTTAATGAAATCCAATGTATTGATTGTTTTGAGGGCTTATGCTTTGATGTTGTCTAAGAACTCTTTGCCTAACCTGAGCTCCCCAAGATTTTCTCCTTTGTCCTTTTCTAAAAGTTTCATGGTTTTCATGTTACATTAAGTCCATGATTCATTTTGAGTTAATATTTGTATAAGGAAAGAGGTTTGGGTCAGGGGTGCTGTTTGTTTATTCCTGATGGCTATCTAATGGCTCCGGGACAGATGGTACCACAAATAGTTTTTGACATACTGCTCAGTAGTCTCTTGTGCTCTTACGAAGGACATATGATGGGTGAACAATGGTAGACATTTTTCAGGGTAAGGAGACTTGCAGGGGTGGATATGAAGGTGTGGTGCTTAAACCCCCCTTCAAGGAAGGGCTTCTTATCCCAGCTGCTGTGAGAGTTTCAATGGAACAGCTTTCAGTCCTTTCAGGGAACACTTTACCTACAAAGAGCCACCTCACCAAGGTCATGCCACTCTAAGCAAAAGTCCCATCTAATGATGGCTGGAGGTAGGACTACAAAGGACCAACCATTTCTACCCAAAATGGGATGATTCAGCTGAGCCTGTTAAACTCCAGAAGTCCTTGTGGCTGTGGTCAAGCCCACATCATAGCTCAACTTCTTCCCAGTCTCACTGACCTCCTCCTTTCCATGGATGTTGATCACCAGGGCACTCCTGGAACATTAAACCCTGTCTCAGAGACTGCTTCCTGCAGAAGCCAAATTGTGACACTTGTTTTCATTTGTATTTAATGATAAGCATGGCATTTGGCTTAGGTGTTGACAAGTGAAAAGGTTAGAACTTGGTGGGTTTTACACTATGATTATAGAAGCCAAGTCACGATGGGAAAGCTTTCCTTAGGAAATCTACTCTCAGCATGCAGCACTACAAATGAGGAAAGGAATCTGAAAGGTAGGGAGAGGACAGATGTGCGTGGTAAGATTAGCACATGCATGCATGATTAAGAAAGAGAAAGATCACGAGTGAGATAGAGTGAGACCTGCAAGATGCTGTCTCCTCTGTCACCATGGTTCATAGTGGTTCCAGCACTAGGAAGGAGATGTGTAGGTCAGTATCCAGAAGTGCAGCAGGGCCAAATCTCCCCATCAACATTTGATCAAAAATCAGAGAGTTATGAGCCGGAACATAATCCCCAAACTAGTACCACCTCGGATTCTGATGTCCTTCTCATATTTTTATGACTCCTTAGAAAGCCCAGACTCAGAGAAAAGAAGTCATTGGGCATGATTGTCCAGTTTCAGATTCCAGTGCCAGTGAAGGTGGAGACAGGGAAAAGAGGGGAAAGGAAAATGCCACAGGGGCTAGCATTCAATTTCCAGTCATGGCTTCCCCTGGCCCCAGGAAATTTGAAGTCATGTGATTTGGGGAGCGAAGTTTAACGGTGTTTCTTTCCTCCACCTTCCGTGTCACTTGATTATAATAGAAGAAACCTAGGTTTTTATTTTCAGTAGAATCAGTGTTTCTTACAACATTTTTTCCTACCGTATTTCAGATCTTTTAACCTTTATTTTCCTTCTGGTTGTTTTTTTCTTATCGGCGCATGCTGAAATATTAAGCATCCTCATAAATCAGGAGAATGCCCTCCAAAATGTTGACATTGAAAATGTCAGTTGCCTTTCTGTGTTTGAACTTCTGAGAGCAAAACCCTTCTACGTAGTCTTTATTTATGCCCCTGAGCATGTGTAGCAGGGGCAGGCTTATACAGTAGCAAGAAGTGCTCATACCCATAATTCCCTCTGACGTTAATGTTGCCTCTTTATTCACCCCCTCACCATTTTGCAAATGCATCCTTCAGTTTAATACAGCTTATTGAATATCCATTCCATTTAGTCGGCACTTGTGGCAGAAAACAAACAGCAACTGGTATCTTGGCTCTATTACATTTTCTGACAAGTGGAAAATATCTGTTTGTGATGCAATAAATACTTGGTTCTAAGTAATTCAGCAAATTGGCTTATTTAGCTTCAGCTCTGCGGGGATGCACAGAGGGAACAATTTTTACCCATCATTGATTCTACACTGAAATACGTTGATTGTCTATGCCCACAGCTGGAAGAATTTTGTGGTGGTATGAGTGAATGAGCAGTTAGTGGAAATGCTGTTCTAAGTCATTGCAGAACCAGCAGTAACCTTATTGCTTACGTACATGGCTGGAGCCAGCCGGCTCTTATCAGTTCGTGAGAGTCTATTGTTAAATATTCAGGAATTTTGAGCTGGATGCGAAACCTTGGAACTTTGAAATTGGGGACTATTTATGCCACAGAAATTGGCAATCATTTGAGATCAGGGCTTTTTGTTTTTTTGTTTGTTTAAAATCCGGTTTATCAACACACCATTGCCTACTATACCGTAACGTAGGCGAGTTACAAAGGAGGTGGCAGGTGAAGAAATTGAGGTTTCCCAAGAAATTGAATAAACCCAAGTAAACTAAAACTACACAAGAAACAGATGACAAAATTATAACAACTTTGTGTAATGGTCAAGGTATACATAAGCATATTTAAACACTTAAAAGGTAGAGATCTGATTATTAAATCAAGCAGGTATAGTAATGATTCATGGAAGTGAGTCTCAAATAAGGCTTGTTTTCTTTTAAGTTGAGGTATACAGCACAAGTCATAATAATTACCACAAAGTGAACACCCCCACGTAAGCACAATCCAGATGATCGAGGAGATTTTGCAGGAGAAAAAGGGACACTCTAGGAAAAAGTAATGGAATAGGCAATCCAGGTAGGCATGCAACAGAAAAAAAACACCTGTAGCTCCATGACAGATATTTGAGCTTTAAGAATTTCAGTTAGATAATATAACCGGCTCTGGATTTTTATTTTGTTTTAATATCAAGATACTACAGATCAATTTATGAAGACTTTTTTTAGCTGTGCCGATGAATATACACTTAATAGCCAAATTTAGGGCATTTCTTCGCATAACTCTTCTCCTTTGAGATTTGAAGGTATTGCTTAGCTATCCTCCCCTCTAAGTATAGCCTCGGACTTAATGTACCTTTGACCCTTAAACAATATAGGCTTGAACTGAGTAGGCCCACTTATATGCAGATTTTTTTCAATAAATACAGTAGAGTGCTATAAACATGTTTCCTTATGATTTTCTTAACATTTTCTTTTCTCTAGCTTACTTTTTCTAGGAACAAAGTATATAATCCATGTGATGTACAAAATACGTGTTATGTAAATAACTGTTTATGTTATCAGTAAGGCTTCTGACCAACAATAGGTTATTTGTAGTTGAATTTGGGGGGGAGCCAAAAGTTGTACATGAATTTTAACTGTGCAGGGGGTCAGTACCCCTAACCCCCACTTGTTCAAGGGTCAACTAATTTCTTCACTTGCCGCAAGGGAAATGGATTATTATGAAATATCTTTCAAGTTCAGTAGCATATCCAGTATGTATATTGCTATCTGCTACTTTTGCATTAACTCACCAGTCTCCCAAAACTAGACATTTAAACCATCGTTTACGTGCATATGTGCAATTCTTGTTGGGGGGGGGGGGAAGTTGTATATTAAAAGTGATCATTTTAATGATAATCAACACATGTAGTTTTACCAGATTGAGTATCATTTTTTATCATAAACAGTTTTTCTGTGCAATGAAACCTTTCAAACAAAAATTACAGCGTAGCATGTGATTATGCTGAAATGATCTACCAAAACGATTATACCCTCTTAGTGAACCCATCCTATAAGCCTTGTTTTCCTTCCTGGCATCCAGCAGAGTGTCCAGTTCTCCACGTAGAAATCTGGTCACAGACCATTGCAGGAACATCAGGGTACTTGTCAGCAGCTGCAGTTGGCTATGTTTCTGTTAATGTGCTTGCCAGTTTTCACTGGGGGTGATCCTATCTCACCTGAAGTATAATAGTTCCTGGAGAATAGAGATATGTTCTCCACTTCCTTTATAATTCCCAGAAGTACTTAGAACTATGCTGTAATCTATATACTGTGAGGACCAAATAAACCCTGCTTGTTGACGGAGTTACAGCTCAGGTGTAAGTACCACCTGCAAGGAATTAAAAATGCTACCTGATTAAGCCAATTGATCTTTCCATCATTCTTAACAGTTAGTATTATTTCCATGAAACAAATGGGAAATCAGGGAATAGAGAGGTTCTGTTACCTACCACAACTCTACAGAGAACTTGTAGCAAGAGCCGAGAGTACTTTTCTCTCTTTGTATCATATGCCCTATGTTGGTGGTGACTGTCCCATGAGGTGGTGATGGGTTGGTAAATGGCTATCCCACCATATGCCCCCTCCTCCCATAGCTAAGGCGATCTCGGGGTTGTGTTTCTAGCAATGGTGTAGATTTGCTTCCAGTTGAAAAGAGTAATGTAGCTGTTATGAAATTGACAAGACTAGCTTTGTTGGCCTTCTTAGTGTAGGGTAATAACCACCGAGCTACCAGCCAAAAGTGTAATTTAAAGCCATAAGGCAACTGTCACCAGCAGGGGCTCTGTTCCCATTGCCAGTCAACCCATCCAAGTAATGCTCTAATCAGTAAATTAGAACAGCTGAGACCTCAGTTATCAACCAAATTTGTAAATCAGCTATTCACTTGGGCCATTTAATTATAAGAATGCTGAATCCACTCTTTTTATCCAGTTCCACTTCTGAGGACTGGATCAAATGGATTATTTTTCACCCTAATTGGAAACTTGGAAATCAAGTTGGTCCAGTCATAGAAGCATTATGAAAAATACCACCAAAGTTTAGGCTAGAAAGTTTAGGCTCTTAACTACAAATCTCCCAATCTAAATCTCCAGATTTAGGTCCCAGAATTTCATTTAAAAATAAGCTAAAAATATGCTTTGATTATGATAGATAGATAGATAGATAGATAGATAGATAAACAGACTAATATCCATGACAGATGGATATATAAATAGATATAAAGATATGCAGCTATAACCTCTTTCTTTTTTTTTTCTCCTATCTCGTCAGCTTAACGGTAATTTATTTCGTCAAAAAAAAAATGAAAACAAAGCAATTATCACTCTAGGTAAAATATACAGGATTTCAGTTGAATTCCAAAGCAAAAGAGAATTTAGGTATCTTGCATAAATGTTTAGCCATTTTTACAACTTACAGAATATTGATTGCCAGGTTTAGTTACCAGTTTGATCTCCTAAACCCCAAATAAGATATTTCAGCCTCCATGCAACTTCAGTTCTTAAACTTTTCCTTTAATAGTTTGAATTATCACTGCAATTTAGCCTTTACTCAAGTGTAAGACTTTTTTTTCTCTTGAAAGAAAGAAAACAAAGAGATGTTAAATATTTCCTTTTGAATTATTCGCCAGTGCTCAAAATACAGGTTTAATTCAAAACCAGTGTTTGCACTATGAATAACATATCAGGATTTGAGTTAAAAAACATTGAGTCTATGAAAGAAATAGAGTGTTGTTTTAAATTACGGCTTCTTTAAAATATAAATGACTTAAAATTACATTGATATAAATTTTTAAATGTATCGAAAAACAAAAAAAAAAAACAGTTAAATATGGAACACTAAAAGCACATACTAGAATCTCTTTATACTTGTATAATTAAATATCCCTGAGTTGGGAAATAGAAAAGTAAAAATTTCTCGTAGCAATCAGTTCCCTATGTCGCTCACAAAGAGACCATTACCCAACTTTACCTATAAAGATTTGAACAAAATAATAAACGTTAAGCTAGTAAATTGAATTCTCAGAGTTGGAGCCATGGTCCAACAGTAGATCCTATGGATTTTACTAGTGACTCATACTCTGTCCTTGAGCAGAAGCAATATGTGTTTAGAAGGTGTTGATAGAAGGAAAGGTAAATGAAAAGGGAGGCAGAAGAGAAGTAAATAAAGAGAAGTGTCTTGCCTTTTCTGTAATAAACTGCCCTAAGAATCACCATGCTAGAAGGCCAAGATTTTTCTTTAAAACCAAAAAAAAAAAAAAAAAAAAAAAAACAACCCACAAAAACCAAAAAGGACATTGCCTTTTCATTTTAAAACACTTTTTCCAGCAAAATATACATATAGAAAAGTACACAAAACAAACAACTAGCCCAAAGCTTTATTATACAGTGAACATTCATGTTATTATCACAAGGGTCAAGAAATGGAACGTTTCCACGTTCCCAAAACCTCCCTTGTATGCCACTCAATCATTGCTCCAAATCTCTAAAGTTAACTCCTCTCTTAAGTTTTAACACCATAGTTTCGTTTTGCCTGGTCTTAACTTTACACAAACAGCTTCATAAAGAATGTGAGCTTTGGTATCTGGCTTCTTTCATACAACATTCATCCATGTGATTGCAATTTCCTATAGATGTTCATGTCCATGGTCAAAAGACACCACAATGTATTGATCTGTGCTATTGCCCTTTCTTTGATGACTGACTTTGTGACCTTAGAGCTGTTTGAATAGTTTATTAGCTTGTGTATTAGCTTCGTGTGCCTTGATGACCTATCCTTTCCCATGGGCTTTAAAAATACACCTTTATTTAAGATATATTAGCCTTGATTGTTCAAATTCTCAAAAGGGAAGTTTTAAAACTAATATTTCCAAAATAAGTTGTACTATTGTTAATTTTTTCCTATTATTTCCAAGGACTATTTAAATAGCAACAGTTGTATGCTTTTGCCTGGATGAAAAGGGGAGTGGTAGGCAAAGGAGAAGGAAGAAAACTCAAAATACAAATACAAAATACTTATTTATAACCCTAGGAAGAAACATCAGACTACTCAGATTGAATACACATCTTACAGGAAAGAACTAAGGGCTATGTAATGTGTTGAAAGCTTTCAATGTTTCCACACAATAAATAAAAACATAGCTGCTTTCAAAGATGGGATTTGTGAGGCACTGACACTCTCTGTATCAGTTCGGTTCTTTGGCTTCAATCACAGTAACTCCCTTGAGCCATCTTAAGCAGGAAGAAAAATGGACCTAAAGGAACCCAAGGGCAATAGGGTTCAAGGGAGACTGGGTAATGAGGTCAGCCTCTAATGAGGTCAGAGCCTGGAAAGACATCCTCAGCAGCCACCTTGTAGCAAGCAGAATCTACCAGTCCTACCAGTCGGATGGAATGAAACTAGTTTTCAGTGTCTTTATTCCTCAGCTCAGATTCGGATTTAAGGAGGGAGCAAGGAAATTGCTTTGACTTGGGTCGACTACTTTCCCTTTAGCTGGGCAGAGGGGGTGGTGGAAGGAGGAGAACTTCAGCGATAGTCCCACGAGACCTTATGCAGTGGCTGAAAGGTAATCATAATGAAGGTAACGAAGGGGCGGATAAGAAAGAGAAATGGACACAGAGAAGCTCAAACCACTAAAACCTACTGCATGCTCCTACAAAACAACTCCCATTTTGGATCCAACATGGGCCAATGGCAATCGGATCCTCTGCTTTATGGACACAGTTTGGGAAATGCACAGTTTATGGCATTATTGCCCCCACCGTCTTCAGGCTTGTGGATCGTTGGGATTATTTCTATTTCTAGACTTTATTTCTGGGCATCTCTGTCCTGAGTTTTAAAAATTAAAATACGGGCGCCTGGGTGGCCCCCTCAGTTAAGCGTCTGACTTTGGCTCAGGTTGTGATCTTGCGGTTTGTGAGATGGAGCCGCACATCGGGCTCGATGCCGAGTCCGCAGAGCCGGTTGAGGATCCTCTGTCCCTCTGTCTCTGCCCCTCCCCTGGGCGCGCACGCGCGCGCGCTCTCTCTCAAAAATAAAATACACATTTTTAAAAAAGAAAAATAATTAAAATAAAATAAAAACCGGAAGTTGCAAAAAGTCAGTGGAACTCCTTGGAGAAGAGCAGGAGGAGAAGGAATCGTAAGGATTGTCACGCTTCTGTGAGTTGCACCTAATCATTCTCAGAATGGAAAGTTTCATTTATTTTTGGATGAGTATATTCCCATCTAAGGTTTTGTTTACAAAAATGCTGATAAAAAGATGGAAAGGAAGGCCCTGCCCTTTAGGCTTTAACTGTTACCCGTAGAGACTGAAAGCCCTTTCCTTTTATCGGAATCGTTGCATGAGATTTAAAAAAAAAAAGTGTCTCTGATCGCTGTATACTGACTGGTAAAAAGAAAATGATTGTTGGAAGATTTTTCTAATTCAAACAGGCATTACAGAGTCTGTGATCACTGTGCCTCATGGAGTTAACCTGAAAAAAATACAAAAGTCAGTGTGGCCAAAGTAACATCCATCATCCCTGGTGCCTCGGGCTGTAATTCACTGAATTGTTTTGCTTAGAGCAAACTGCCATTTGTGAATTTGTAGACATCAGGAAGAAAAATCCAAGCGCTACGCCCAGGGAGTGAAGTCAGAGGCCAGGCCGGTTCTTTTCCCATCAGTCCCGTGCACCGGTTGCTTAAGGCAGGCACCCGTTCTGAGTAGTCCCTGCCCGTTCTGGCAGCGGGATTTCGGTGAGCATGGTCATCCGTCCTCTGCAGTCCATCTTTTGGCTCTTCCACACTCAGAGCAGGGGAACAGAAGAATGTAAGGAAAATGGTAGAGAGTGTTCACCTGGCCGGCAGCATTTGTGTTACCAGTTCTCACTTGACTGACGTTGGCCGGGTGTCCTGGCTTCCACGACACTGTCGGCTCTCTCCTGAGAGGCACTGGTAGTTGGTTGGAGACCTCAGCCCAAGCGATCTCCATTCCAACATTTCCTGATGTAGATAATGTTAGCTTTCAGTTAGAGATTCATCCCGGTAAACCCACACACCCTGTGAATTCTATCCCCAACGAAAAATCTATAGCGCTTGCCTGAGATGTTGTTCAGGGTCGGAGAAAGGAGACCCACACTGAGTATTCTAAAGACAGGAATAAAGTGAAAGTCAGTTGTTATTTGTACCCCCCCCCCCCCCCCCCGCTTTGGAGTGTGAATAAGAGGCAGAGTAAACCTACACGTGTGACCTATGGTGGCAAATTCCAAAAAACCCTCTCAATCCAGCTCAAACGATAATCAAATTTATAGAGTCACAGCTTTAAGCCCAGAAGAGGGGCTTCAGGGCTGACTGAATCTGGTGGCTCTGGCTCCATTTCCCTGTAATCCTCTCTTGCCTGCCCTTTCCTGGTGTCAGCTGCGTCTTCAGAGACGTTGGAGATGACTGCAAAGGTCTGGGCTCCTATCCAAACGTGCGAAAGGCCGGGGAAAGAGTTGATGCTTCTAGAAGCTGCACCAAAGACCCTGGTAAACTGTTCTTTGCATCTCACTGACCTGTATTGTCATGATTACCTAGGTATCATGCATTCGGCCAAGTTCTGTCCGAGGGGTTGGTAGATCAGCTTTTCCTGAGTAGTGGGGCTTCACGGGATTCTAGGAATGAAGAGAGAGCAGATGCTGGGTACCAATGTTCACTCTAGTGTCCTCCCCAAACAATTGTAATGACTAGGTCTCATCTCTTATTGTTAGGCACTTGGATTGTTTCTAGTGTTTCACAAAAATTCACAGGGACACATAACCCTGTACATAGTCTTTTGAATACCTCTTGCATTATTTCTTGGAATGTAATTCTAGAAAGGGAATTGCTGAAAATATTAACGTCTCTGAGCATTTGATTTATATTGCCACATTGCCTTCAACCCCATTATTCCAAGTTATACTCCCACCAGAAGGGTATGAGAATCCTAGTTTGCCATATATTCACCAGCCATGGGTATTATACTTTTTAAAACTCTTCACCAGCGCATTGGGTGAGAGAGGCATTTTGTTGTGCTTTAATCAGCATTTCTTGAACTAGCAGTAAATATTAATATTTTTATATGTGTTTATTGGCCAGTTCTATTTCTTATCTTGTAAATTGCTCATTTTCTTTATCTGCATTTCTGTTAAAGTATTGATAATTTTCTTACTGATTTTAACCATTTTTATACATTTAAAAATTTTTTTAATTTTATTTTTTAAATCTTTTTTTAAGTTTATTTATTTATTTTTTGAGAGAGAGAGAGAGAGAGAGAGAGAATAATGGAGGGGCCGAGAGAGAGAGGGAAAGAGAGAATCCCAAGCAAGCTCTGCATTGTCAGCGCAGAGCCCAATGTGGGGCTCAAACCCATGAACTGTGAGATCGTGATCTGGCCATGATCATGATCAGGAGTCAGATGCTTCACTGACTGAGCCACCCAGGTGCCCTATATATTAAGGATATTATTAATACTGTGTCTGGTGAAACAAAGTTTATTAATAGCATTTTTATAGAGAAATTATAAAAGTAATTTATAATCAAGTATATAAATCCTTTCTTGTTATACTTTTTACCTTGGTAACATGCTTAGAAAGGCCTTATTTGACTCTACATTATATAAATACTCAACTATTTTTTCCAACTATTTAATCCTTCTTAAGTAGTTTTGTTGAGATATAAGTCACAAGCCAGAAAATTCTCCCATTTAAAGTGTAGTATTCATTGGTTTTTAGTATATTCATGGAGTTGTACAACCATCACCATTGCCTACTTATAGAAAGTTTTCGTCACCCCGAAACGATTACATTTCCAGTTGCCTGAGCACCGTTCATTGAAAAGACTGTTCTTTCCCCATTGAATTGTCTTGGCATTCTTGTTGAAAATCAATTGAGTATAAATGTAATGGATTATTTCTGGGCTCCCAATTCTATTCTGTTAATCTAGATGTCTGTCTGTATGTCAGTACTGTATGTCTGTATGTCTGTATGTCAGTGCCTCCTGATGATTGCATGTTTGCAGAAAGTTTGGAAATCAGGAAGTGTGAGCCTTCCAACTTTGCTCTTCCTTCTCAAGACTGTTGGCTATTATGGACCCCTTGCATTTCCATACACCTTTTAGCATCAGCTTATCAGTTTCTGCAAAAAAACAAACAAACAAACAAACAAAAAAAAAACCCAGCAGCTGGAATTCTGACTGAGATTACACTGAATCTATAGATCAATTTGGGGATACTGCTATCTTAACAATATTAAATCTTCTGACCCAAAGACATGGGATGTCTTTCTATAAATAAAGATCTTCTTTTTAAAAAAAAAAAAAAAAAAAAGCTTATTTTCTAAGAAATGCCGCCTTCCTCATCCCTCCTGCCTCCCTTTCAACTCCAGAGGAGTAGTACCAGAAGAGAGATATGAAGCAGTCTTACAGCAACCAGCTCTAGACTGTGCTGTAAGAGGGAAGAAGTGATTTGAGTCAGATCTGACATTAAGTTTTGAACTGGATTGGAGTAGTATGAATCATCAAAAGGGACTGGAACAAGATATCATCTGCCCCTGATGTTATTAAGCTCAGGCAAGGAAGATTAGACATAGAATGGATGAAGTATGATGAGAAAAAGTGAAAAAAACGTGTTTTTCATGTTTCTAACTCAATGGGTTAAGACTTCAATAAACCTGTTTGCACAAAGCTGAACAAAAGAAACACTCTGCTCTCAAGGAATTCATCATCTCGCCTACATCATCTTTGCCAAGGCTGCCCCTTTTACAGAATAAAATCTTTTGAAAGGTGTCATGAATAGTGTTTTTACCCTAAACCTCATCCAAATTTCACATTCATTATTTCACCTAATTTACTGCCCTCCAAAAATACATTTACTGCCAAACAACTTTTGTACAAGGAACAGAATATTAATTGAAAGGAACACATGCTTTCTGGCACATGAGAAGAACAAGAAATAAATGATGTGATGAGCACTTTCTTATTCACTTTATCAAAAGGTGCTGCCTCAAGGAGGGCGCTATTGTGCTCCTTGGGAAAGGAAATTAACACAGGTGTTTGTTATAAATATACTTCCATGAGTGCCTTTCAGGCTGTTGACTTCTTTCAGAGACGGTAAATTGCTCGTTTATTACACTAATGTTAATATACACAACTTAATGTACACAATTTGTCTAATGGGAAATAAAAGAAGCTGAATTAACACAAACGGAACACAGCTGGCTTAAGATAATTATTTAGGGCTGTGGGGAAATGCTCACAACAGCTTAAAACTTAGAAAACAATGATCCAAGACTTTAATTCTTGCATGTGTACTCTTCCCTAAGCTCTGCTCTAATACCTACCCAGAAATTCTTTGATGACAGGCTTTTCACTGAAGTTTTTTTAAACTTCTGCAAAATAATTTCTGATTGCATTCTTTTCTGTGATTCTCTATGATTTACATTAAAAAAGTTAAAGTTACTGCCACTTGTTTTTTTAAGCTTAATTTCCTGTTACTTCTTTTCCAGAAGGACACCAGACTTCATATCCTTGATGGTTTTACTTAGTAATTCCATGTCTTTCCTTAATTTTCAATGCAGTTTTCTTTCAACTACCTGTTATTTGTCTTATCTTGTACCCATAATTAGCCTTTTACCGACCGAAGACCTTCCTAACACCTCCCTGCCTCCTATGCAGGTTTTATCATAGTGGATGAATTCTACATTTTCTTTCTCACCTCTGAACCCCACTGGTCTCGTGAAATTCTCTATCTTCAAGTGAGGATAATCTATACGGATTAGAGGGTCCTTGTAAGGGTATGTGTGTGTACAACAGAAAACAGGGTTCATGATTAACTCAAAGTGGGATGGACAAGGGACTAGTCTCATAGGCAGACATCAGCATTGGATCCTTTAATATAGGGAATGAATTTTTAAAGTAGATTTATTGACGTATAATCCACATGCCATAAAGTTCACCCTTTAAAATTGTCCACTTCAATACCATTTAGTATATTCATAGTGTCATGAGTTTATCACTACTATCTAATTTCAGAACATTTTCATCATCCCCCAAAGACAACATTAGCATCTCTCCCTCCCGCCAGCTTTAGGCAACTACTCATCTATTTTCCGTCTCTATAGAAGTACCTACTCTGGATAGTCCACAAAAATTTGATCTCAAAATATTTGACCTTGTGTGTCTGGCTTCGTTAACTTAGAATATCAATGTTTTATCATGTATCAATACTTGATTCCTTTTTATGGCCAAATAATATTCCACTGTATGGAAATACCACGTTTTACTTATCCATTTATCAGTTGATGGACATTTGGGTTGTTTTCTAATTTTTGTCTATTATGAATTGTGTTGCTACAAACCTTTACATACACATTTTTGTGTGGACATATTCTTTCAGTCCTCTTGGGTATATACCTAGAAGTAGAATTTTTGGGTCAGATAGTAACTCTGCATTGGACACTTTGAAGAATAACAAAAACATTTTCCAAGGTAGATACAACATCTTACATTCCTACCAGCCATGCAGGAGGGTTCCAATTGCTCTACATCCTTGAAAACACTTGTTACTGTCCTTTTTGATTGTAGCTACCCTACTGGATGTGAGATTAGCATTTCCCTAAGTAGTAATGATGTTGAGCATCATTTCATGTGCTTGTTAGCTATTTGTATATCTTCTATGAAGAAATATCTGCTCAAATCTTTTGTCTATTTTTTAATTGAGTTAATAGTCTTTTTACATTGGGTTGCAAGAATTCTTTATAAAATTCTAGATATAAGTCTCTTATCAGAAATGACTCACAAATATTTTCTCTTCTCTTCTGAGATCGTATCATTGATGGTATCATTTTCAGCAAAAATGTTTTGAATTTTTATGAATATAAATTTATCTATTTTTCCCTTGGTTGCTTGTGATTTTGATGTCATATTTAAGAAACTATTGTCTAATCCAAGGTCATGAAATTTTATCCTAAAAGCTTTGTATTTTTAGCTCTTACATTTATGTCTTTGACCCATGTTTAGTTAATTTTTGTATATGGTATGAGGTAGGGATCCAACTTCATTCTTTTGCAGGTAGGTATCCAATTGTCTGTACACCATTTATTGACCTGTTCTTTTCTTATTAGCTCCCTTGCCAAAAGTCAATTAACCATAAGAATAAAGGCATGTAAGGGTAACTCTCAAGCCTATTTTGTTGACTTGTCTATCCTTATGCCAGTGCCACATTGACTTAAATACTGTAGCTTTGTAATAAGTTTGGAAATCTGGAAATATGAGTCCTCCAACCTTGTTCTTTTTCAAGATAGTTTTGACTCATTAGGGTTCATTGCATTTCTACATGAATTTTAGAATCACTTGTCAAATACAAGTGAAAAGAGCAGCTGGAATTTTAAGAGGAATTATTTGAATCTGAGATCAATTTAGGGAGTAAAGTGTAAAAGTGAGATGTTTCTATTTATTTAGATCTTTAATTTTCTTCAAGGATATTTGTAATTTGTAGTGTTCAAGTACTGAGTTTCTTTTATTAAGTAAATTTTAAGTATTTTGTTTTTTAATTAAGTTGTTTATGAAATTGTTTTCTTGTTTTCCTTTTCAGATTGTTCATTGGTGAAGTATAGAAATACAATTGATTTTTGTATATTAGTCTTGTATCCTGCAACGTTGCATCCTACTAACTAGTATTAATTTTTTTTAATGTTTCTTTATTTTTGAGAGAGAGAGAGAAAGGGAGAGAGAGAGAGAGAGAGAGAGAGAAAGACCTAGTGGGGGAGGGGCAGAGAGAAAGAGGGAGACAGAGAATCCGAAGCAAGCTCTGTGCTCTCAGTGCAAAGCCCTACATGGGCTCAAACTCATGAACCCTGAGACCATGACCTGAGCTGAAGTCAGACACTCAATAAAATGAGCCACCCAAGCACCCCTAGTATAATCCTAATAGGTTTACTGTAGATTTTGCAAGATTTTCAATATACAAGTTCATGTTATCTGTGACTATAGATACTTTTACTTCCTCAGTTTCAATATGGATGTCTCTTATTTCTTTTGGTTGCCTAATTGCCTTGGTTAGAACTTTATACAATTTTGGGGCATCTGGGTGGCTCAGTCAGTTGAGCATCTGACTTCAGCTCAGGTCATGATCTCATGATTCGTGAGCTCCAGCCCTGCATCAAACTCTCTCTCTCAAAAATAAGTAAAATTTAAAAAACAAAAAGAACTTCCTATACAATTTTGACTAAAAATTGTAAGAGTAGACTTCCTTGTCTTTTCCTAATCTAAGGATGAAATAATTCAGTGTGTCACCATTGAGTGTAATATTAGATATTAGCTGTGAATGTTTCTTAGATGTTCTTTTTTTTTTAATGTTTATTTATTTTTGAGAGAGAGAGAGAGAGAGAGAGAGAGAGAGTGCATGTGCACTCAAATGGGGGATGGGCAGAGAGAGAGGCGGACAGAGGATCCAAAGCAGGCTCCTGGCTGACAGCAGCAAACCTGATGTGGAACTCAAACCCATGAACCATGAAATCATGACCTGAGCTGAAGTCAGACACTCAACCAACTGAGCTACTCAGGTCTTAGATGTTCTTTATCAGGTCTTAGATGTTCTTTATCAGGTCAAGGAAATCCTTTTGTATTCCTAGTTTGTGAAGTGTTTTTATTTGAAAAGGGTGTTGGCTTTTGCCCAGTGTTTTTCCTGCATCTATTGAGATTATTATGTGAGTTTTAACTTTAATCTATTAATATTGTATATTACATTGATTGACTTTATATTTGTTAAACCAACTTTTCATCCTGGGATAAATCCCATTTGCTCATGGTGCATATTCCTTTTTGTGTGTCACTGCATTTGGCATACTACTATTCTGTTGGAGATTTTTACATTTGCATTCTAGTTTTCTTGTAATTATTTTTGTCTGATTCTGGTATCATGGTAAGCATATATTTGAGTTATTCTTGCTTATATTTTTTGGAGGGTAAAGGATTGGTATTAAAACTTCTTTAAAGGCTTGGTAAAATTCACTTGTGAAGCCATCTGAGCTTGGGCTTTTTTTAAGGAAATTTAAAAAAATTAATAATTTAATCTCTTGTTATTGGTATAGTAAAATTTTTTTAATATCTTCTTGAATTTTTGTCTTTTTAGTAATTCGTTCGTTTCATCTAAGTTATCTAACTTGTCATCATGTAAATGTTTATAGTATTCTCATATTCTCTTTTTTATTTTTGAATGGTAAGCAATGATAACTCCTCTTTTATTCTTGATATGAGTAATTTGAGTCTTTCTTTTTTCTTGTACAGTCTTGGTAATGGTTTGTCAGTTTTGCTGATCTTTTCAAAGAGCCAACTTTTGGTTTCTTTTATAGTTTCTATTATTTTTCTATTATCTATTTGTTTCCTCTCCAACATTTATTATTTCCTTCATTCTGTTTGCTTTTGGTTTAGTTTGCCTTTATTATTATTATTTTTTTACTTTATTAAAGTGGAAAATTTATTCCATAAATTTTACTGTCTCATTTTTTCATTTTCATTAAAGTCAGATTATTTTCTAATTGCTCTTGTGATTTTTTTCTTTTGCCTGTTGTTTATTTAGGAGTGCGTTGCTTACTTTCCACATATTTGAGAATTTACCAATTTTTCTTTTATTATTGATTTCCAGGGTTTTTTTTTTTAATTTTTTTAACGTTTATTTATTTTTGAGACAGAGAGAGACAGAGCATGAACAGGGGAGGGTCAGAGAGAGAGGGAGACACAGAATCTGAAGCAGGCTCCAGGCTCTGAGCTGTCAGCACAGAGCCCAACGCGGGTCTCGAACTCACGGACCGTGAGATCATGACCTGAGCTGAAGTCGGACACTTAACCGACTGAGCCACCCAGGCGCCCCCCAGGGTTTTTTTTTAAATTTTTGTTAACGTTTATTCATTTTTGGGAGACAGAGAGAGACAGAGCATGAGTGGGGAAGGGGCAGAGAGAGAGACACACACACAGAATCTGAAGCAGGCTCCAGGCTCTGAGCTGTCAGCACAGAGCCCAACGTGGGGCTCGAAATCACGAACTGCGAAATCATGACCTGAGCCAAAGTCGGACGCTCAACTGACTGAGCCACCCAGGTGCCCCTATTGATTTCCAGTTTTATTACTTGTTATCAGAAAACATTACTCATATGTTTTAAATTCTTTTAAATGTATTGAGGCTTATTTTATGGCCTGACATATGATAATCCTTGAGGAATGTTTCATGTGCACTTGAGAAGAAAGCTTTCGTTGGGTGGAGTGTTCTATAGATTTCTGTCAGGTCTCATTGATTTGTAGCGCTGCTCAAGTCTTCTATTTCCTTGTTAATCTTCTGCCTCGTTACTCTATTTATCATTGAAAGTGAGATATTGAAGTCTCCAATTATAATTGTTAAATTTTCTATTTTTCCCTTCAATTCTGCATTCTGTGGTTCTGTTGTTAACTACATATATGTTTATAAGTATTGTATCTTCCTGAGGGATTGAACCCTTTATCATTATAAAGTTTCATTCTTTTTCACTAGTAACAACTTTTGGCTTAAAATCCAGTTTGCCTGATATTAGTATAGCCACAACAGCTCTCTTTTGGGTATTGTTGGCACAGTATGTATTTTTGCATCCTTTTACTTTCCCCCTTTTGTATCTTTCAATCTAGTTGAGTCTTGTTTTTGTATCCATTCTCCCGGTTTATGCCTTTTGATTAGGATGTGTATTCCATTTGCACTTAGTGCAATTATTGATAAGGTAGGATTTGCATCTACCACTTTATTCATTGTTTGTCCCCTGCATAAGTGACATGGTTTTTGTTCTCCATTATGGCCGCCTTTTGTGTTAAATAGGTATTTTATAGTATATCATTTTAATTCCCTTGTTTCTTTTACTGTATTTTGGGGCTGTTTTTCTTAGAGATTGCCTGGGAATTAAAACTAAAGTTAAAACTATCTTGTATGGATTAATACTAACTTGATTTCAATAGTATACAAAACTTTGCTCCAAAATAGCTCCATTCACTCTTCCTTCATTGCACTATTATTGTCAAACACATTACTTCCTTACATATTATAATTCTATCAACAGCTTTATAATTAGTGCTTCGGCAATTGTCTTTTAAATCAGATAGGAAAATAAAGGAGTTACAAACAAAAGTACATGTATATTATCTTTTATGTTTACATATGTGTTTACCTTTACTGGTATGCTTTATTTCTTCATATGGATTGAAGTTTCTGCTTAGTGTCCTTTCATTTCAGCCTGAGGGTTCTCTTTAACATTTCTTATAAGGTAGGTTTGCTAATGGTTAATTCTCTCTGTTTTTGTTTATCTAGGAAAGTCTTAATTTCTCCTTCATTCTTTTAAAAAAAAATTTTTTTTTAACATTTATTCATTTTGGAGAGACAGGGCACAAGCAGAGAGAGAGGGAGACACAGAATCTGAAGCAGGCTCCAGGCTCTGAGCTGTCAGCACAAAGCCCGACACAGGGCTTGAACTCACAAACCGTGACATCATGACCTGAGCCGAAGTTGGACGCTTAACCAACTAAGCCATGCAGGCACCCCTAATTTCTCCTTCATCCTTAAAGGGTAGTTTTGCTGGATATAGAATTGGTAGATGGGGCGCCTGGGTGGCTCAGTCAGTTAAGCATCTGACTCTTGATTTTGGCTCAGGACATGACCATGGTTTGTGAGTTCCAGCCCCATGTCGGGGTCTGCGCCGACGATGCTGATCCTGCTTGGGATTCTCCCTTGCCTTCTCTCTCTGCCCCTCTCCCACTTGCATACTCTCTCTCTCTCTCTCTCTCTCTCTCAGAATAAATAAATAAACTTAGAAAAAAAGAATTGGTAGATAATCTTTCTTTTAGCATTTTGAATATATTATCCTACTGCCTTTTGGCTTCCATGGTTTCTGATGAGAAGTCAACTGCTAATATTACTGAAGACCTCTTGTATATGAGTTTCTTCTCTCTTGCTGTTTTTGAGATTCTCTCTTTGGCTTTTGACAGTTTAGTTGATGTGTCTGTATGTGAACCTTTTTGAGTTTGTTGTAATTGAAGTTTGTTGCATTATTTTGTGCAGATTAGTGTTTTCATCGAATTTGTGATGTTTTTGCCATATTTTAAAAAATATTCTTTCTGCCCCTTTCTGTTCTCTCCTTCTGAGACTTCAGTTATGTATATTTAGATAATATTGGTATTTTCCCTCAGATCTCTGACACTCTGTTCATCTTTACTCATTTTGAGTCTATCTGGTGATTTTTTCATTTCAGTTGTACTTTACAACTCCAGAAGTTCTATTTGATTCTTTTTTATAATTTCTATTTCTTTACTGATATTTTATATTTGGTGAAACATCTTTAGTTTCCTTTACTTCTTTGAATATATTTATAATAGTTGGTTTAAAGTCTATCTAGTAAGTTGAACATCTCACCTTCCTCAGGCACAGTTTCTATTGACCGTTTTTCCTGTGTGTGTGTGTGTGTGTGTGTGTGTGTGTGTGTGTTTGGATGACATAATTTTTTGTTGAAAACTGGACACTTTATGTAATAATAACACGGGAGCTCTGGAAATCAGATTCTTCTCTCCCTTCCCAGGGTTTGCGATAGTTCCTGCTGTTCACTGTTGTCACTGCTGCTGTTTGTTCGGTTTCATGACTTTCCTGATCGAATTCTGCAAAATCTGGATTGTGATATGTGGCTTCCAAAGCACCTGCTCCCAAAGTAGCTTAGTAATAAGCAATAATTACAGATTTCCTTGTATTCCTGGATCCAGTAAGTCTCCCAGCTTTTCGTGAGGGCCTTCGTGCATGTGTCAGGGCAGACATTTTCTATGCTGGTCTTAGTCTTCACTTCCTGTTTGTATAGAACCTCAAGCTCGGGGAGAGGTGAGAGTTGCACACTGCCCTGTGCGTGCCTGTGACCTGTATATTCCCAAGAACGTGTTGGATCTTTGCAAAACCCCTCGTGGACATCTCATTCCCCAGTTTTTCCTTGTAAGTTTTTCGGTCAGTCTCTTGTTAGCTGCAAGTGACCTCAGGCAGCTTTAATGTTTGTGTATTACCTACCACTCTTTGTGTGTTAAGATATTTTAATACCTTTCTAAACCTCTGATTTCTGAACTAGTATTATCCTCATTTTCAGACCCAGAAAAGTTAAGTCTATACACATGTCGTCACACTGCTGGTCAGTGATTGCATCAGCATCCAAAACTCTTCAGACTGTCTCCTTCCAAAGCCCAAGGGGATATGGCTGAAAAGTAGTTTGGAATTAGACACTGGGGGGTTTGAATGCTTTGAATACTGTGTAGTTCAGTCTCCTGGACTGGACCCAGTAGTTGAGAGAATGATGTTCTGATGGTAGAATTCTTACACCCATTGTAAGGACACCTGTGGTGATACCTCAACACCAGTTGGAAGGTGGAAGAGAATTTTGTCCTTTGGGAAGCAAAAATGCTTTCCCTCTTTCCCACCTTTTATAACAAATAGTCTTTGCCTTCCAGACTTGTACCCCCACAGGTGACCAACACCTATTTACCCTTTCAGATGTAAAGAAAGTGGATACCTGTGACCGGCACAACCATGGCTCTCTGAACAACATTCCTTTGGGGCTGCAGTTTCCTCCCTGTAAAATATGGGGCTGGATTAGATGACTTCTAAGGTCCCTTCTACCATAACAGTATTATATTAATCCTTTAACTCAAAGTCTAACTGAGAATCAAAGTGACACCTGCTGTAAAGTGAGAGTATGGAAAGAGCGGGAGAGCACCAGGCAGCAGCGCACTCTCTGTTTGCTCTCTCCCCCTCTCTGTCACTTCTGCTCAAAATAAAAGATTAGGAAGTGCCCCTCATACAAACATGAGAAATAGAACTCCTGGAACCTTTTGTTTTTACATCATGTCATAGTGAGACAGTTAGCGTTTATTCCCAAGGTCAGTATTCACTGAAACACAGCTAAGTCAAACTTGGAACATGGCTCGGCAGTAGACTAATAGACTTCCTATGGAAGTTTTCCACTGGTCAACTAAGCAACTTATAATAATCGGAGACACTTAAAAGTTTTTGCTGGAGCCTTTTTACATATGAAGAAATTAAGTACAGAAATAGCAGAGTAAAGAAATGTACCCAGGAAGTAGCACTTGGGGCCTGGCTGTTAAGTAATGGGGGTAGGGTTTTGGTTTTTAGGCAAACATACCAAAGCCTGCACATGCTCCTGTCTGACTTGAAAGCAACCACCCCAGAGAGAATACCGTCTCAAAACATTTAGGAATGCTTTCAGTGGAACTGTCTTCAGAGGCAGGGAGCACTTTCTTTAACATCCTAGGAGCAGTTCAACCTTAGGTGTTTGAGGATGGGCTTAATTGGTGAAACGAATCACAAATTAGACCAGAGCTTTGCATAGTGACTAAGGAAGATAATCAAGATAGATCATATTCCTCTGGATTTCTAACTGAGGTGTGATCGCATTGTTTTCGGCCTTACTCTGTAAACTCTCTAAATGGGGATGTTAGAGTAGAGCCACGCTGCCTACCTTTTTGCTGGTAGGTTGGTATTTATTTCTGATGCCGTTGGCATCAGCCAGGCTCTGGCCGGGCACACGTGGCTTATTCAAAGGGCAAAAGGGCATAAGTGAAGAGGGCTTAGGAGGGTTTTTTTACAGTGGCATTGGTAGGACAGAGCCTGTTGTGAGCATTGTTCCTCTCTGTTCCAAACAGCGAGGGAGCAGATCTGTTCCACAGTAAAGTGTCTTTTTGTGGACCTCATTCCTGCCCAGGTGTTTGTTCCAGTGACAAATAATCAATCAAGCTATTTCTGTCTGAGGAGAAGATAGGCTTTTTGATAAATGATGTTGGGACAAATAGCCCCTTGGAAAAGTTTAAAAGCGCATCTAATCCTCACATTGAAATAAACTCCAAATGGATCGGAGATCCTAGTGCAACTGTGAAACCAAAGAAGTATCCCACGGTGAATTACTTTATAACCTGGAAGTGAAAAAGGCCTTTCAAAATCCAGGAACAAAATGGGGAAGAGATTGATAACATTTACTACCAAAACAAACAAAACAAAGCACCCTAGTAAGCCAAGTCAAAAGGCAAATGACAAACCAGGAGAGAGCATTTGCAAGTTATCTCACAGATGAGGGCAAGTGTACAGAGAACCCTTAAAAATGGAGAAACCCCCCATTGGACAGAAGTATAGACAAGAGTCATGGACAGAGAGAAATGTGAGAAAAGAGAGAAAAAGAAATGTGAGTCGTCCCTTACACGTATGAAATGATGCTCATGTTCCCTTATAAAAGGGAAAGGCACATTAAAACTTTCCTGAATCTAAAAGTTTGATGACATTTTCTACTGAGAGGAAAGCACGAAACAGAACAGACCTTATGCAAGGGGATTTGACAAAGTTTAGCAAAATCACATACGTATTAACCTTTGACCCAGCAGCCCCACTTTTAGGAAGCTATCCTGAAAGTACACGTCCATAAATTTGCACAAGGTGGTGCAATACAACATTGTCTGCAGTAGCAAAATACTAGAAATAACCTAAACGTTCACCCATGGGGCAGTGGGCAAATAAACGGCAATCCATACACAAATTAGAGCTGAGGCAGTCATAAAAATACGAAGGCAAATGTCTATGAACTGAGATAATTTGCAGAATATATTTTTAGCTTTAGCCCATAGCAGTACACAGAGCATGTACTGTATACTTTGTGTTTGAGAATAAAAGGCGGAATAAGAATATACTTACATATGTGCTTCTATTTTCAAAAAGAAGCAATAAAACTGTTTGCTCTAGGAGGTGGAGAGACGAAGGAAGGGGGAAGGTTGGAAGTGAAACTTCAGCGAGTTTGGTTACCCGTTCACACAGTTTGTACTTTGGGATCATGTAAATGTTTTGCGAATTTAAAAAATTAAAATGGGGGTACCTGGGTGGCTCAGTCAGTTAAGTATCATTGGACTCTTGATTTGGGCTCAGGTCACGATCTCACAGTTGGTGGGATCGAGACCTGCATCCAGTTCTGCACTGACAGCACGGAGCCTGCTTGGGACTCTCTCCCTCTCTCTCTGGCCTTGCTCTCTCTCTCTCTCTCTCTCTCTCTCTCTCTCTCTCTCCCTCCCCTCTCTCAAAAATAAATAAATAGACTTAAACATTTTTGGAATAAAAAAGACTAGAATAAATTCCTAAACCAGAAAACAAATTGGAACAAATGAACCTAACTTTATTTTCAATGTGGCAACATAGCTACACAAAGAACAGAATCACTTCAGTGCTCTGATTATACACCCTTTGTGGGATATGATCCAAAGATAGGTGACTAGAAACAGATCTTAAACTTCAGTCGGAAATTTGTTGTTAAAAAGGCTAAAATTAATAACATAAGAAACAACAGGTGTTGGTGAGGATTTGGAGGAAGCTTCCTGCACTGTTGGTGGGAATGAAAACTGGTGCAGCCACTCTGGAGAACAATATGGAGGTTCCTCAAGAAACCAAAAATAGAACTACCCTACAACCCGGCAATTGCACCACTAGGTATTTACCCAAAGGATACAAAAATACAGACTTGAAAGGGTACGTGTACCCCAATGTTTATAGCAGCATTATCAACAATAGCCAAACTGTGGAAGGAGCCCAAAGGTCCACTGACTGATGCATGGATAAAGAAGATATATATACAATGGAATATTACTCAGCCATCAAAAAGATGCAGTGACATGAGCTAGAATGTATTATGTCAAGCAAAGTGAGTCAATCAGAGAAAGACAAATACCATGTGATTTTACTCATATGTGGAATTTAAGAAGCAAAACGGATGAACATACTGGAATTGGGGAAGAGAAGGGAAGGAAACAAACCGCAAGAGACTCTTAATGGTACAGAACAAACTGAGGCTTGATAGAAGGAGGTGGGTGGGAGACGGGCTAGGTGGGTGCTGGGTATGGAGGAGGGCACTTGTGATGAGCACCAGGTGTTGAATGTAAGTGATGAATCACTGAATTCTACTTCTGAAACCAATATTGCAGTGTATATTAACTAACGAAAATTTAAATTAAAAAAATTTGTTGTTATAGTATGACAATTCCGAACTAGGAGAAAACATATAACTCTGAATTAGGGGGAAATAAATATTATGCCCACCAAGACTTTCAGTGTAAGAAAAAAGATGCAAAGCAAATATTAAATCAAAGAAGTTAAAATAAAACACTGTAAGTTTAAATTTGAATTGAGAATGTCCATATGAACTCACCTTCAAAAGTGTATGTCTTTCCTAGATCTGTCCACTGAAAAGGCCAAGATGTAATAACACCCTAGTGTCAGTGAACACATCTTGCCCCCAGATCTTGGTTTCTTTTTTTTTTTTAATGGTTTATTTATTTTTGAGAGAGAGAGAGAGAGAGAGAGCATGTGAGCAGGAGAGGGGCAGAGAGAGAGAGGGAGACAGAGGATCCCAAGCTGACAGTGCAGAGCCTGATGCGGGGCTGGAACCCACGAACCGGGAGATCATGACCTGAGCGAAAGACGCTTAACCAACTGAGCCACCCAGGTGGCCCTGGAGATCTTGGTTTCTAAATATCATTTCTCACCAACACGAAGAATGTCCTTATTCTTGGGAGATGCATGTCGAAATCTTTAGGAATCGAATGGCATGAATACAGTTTATTCTCGATGCTTCAGCTGTGTGTATGTGTGTGGTAAGGATCTAATGATTGCACCAAGTAATCCCTTTTCCCGCACTTGGCATAGCTCTGCAGAATTAGCTCCAGCTGCCCACACTCTCTTCTGGTCGTGGCCTCCATTCTGAAGATGAACCAGAGCCTGAAAAGATGCAGATTACTAAAGTGCATGTCTCTGAGGCTCAGAGACTCTACAGAGGAGAAATACCACGCGTGCTCTAATTTTCTGCTTAAAAGTACTTAAGTCCTTTCGATTTGAGATATTTAAAATAGATCACACCTGAGTTCAATCTTTCTTTTTAAATGTTTATTTATCTTGAGAGTAAGAGAGAGCCGAAGAGGGGCAGAGAGAGGGACAGAGAGAGGATCCCAAGCAGGCTCCACACTGACAGTACGTAGTGGGCAGACACAGGGCTCGGACCCAACGAACCGCGAGGTCATGACCTGAGCCGAAATCGGGAGTCAGACACTTAGCCCACTGAGCCACCCAAGCACCCTGGGGCTTCAGTCTTAGTGGCCAAAAGCGCTGATTGAAGTACCATTTCCCAGTGCTTTTTTGGTGTCTTTGGCTGTGATAACTGAGCGTTCGCATTCGTAGCCGCTGGCTTCGATGTGGCTCTGATCTTTCCTCAGGAATTGAGAAATGTGGGTTCTTCCTGGGCCTCGATGACTTGCTATGTAATTTGGGGCAAGTCAGATCACCTTTGGGATCTTTGTTTTCAACGGCCAAAGATGAGGGTCGGACTTGATTTTTTTTTTCCGCAGTAAATTTTTGTGATTTTGAATTCTCTCCAAGTAGGGCAGTGTATCTGCAGATATCAGGAGCAGTAAGAGAAAAGAGTAAGGCTTCACTGAGATATGAGGGGCCACCTGGAGTAGTTTAATTTTTCCAGCTAATTTTTTTTATATCAATCCTGTATCAGATTCTTTAAACATGTTAAAAATGGATAAGGGCAACAGATGGTTCCTTAGTTACAAGAACAGTATTTTGGTATATGATTTTATTGATAATTATCCTTAATTCCAAAAATTTTTTAAGTTTATTTATTTATTTCAGAGAGAGAGAGAGGGAGACAGAGAGAGAGAGAGAGAGAGAGAGAGGAGAGAACACACACGCATGTGCATAAGCGGGAGAGGAAGGAGGGACAGACTCCCAAGCAGGCTTCACTCCATCAGCGCAGAGCCCGACGCGGGGCTTGAACTCACGAACTGTGAGATCATGACCTGAGCCAAGATCAAGAGTAGGATGCTTAACTGTGCCAGCCAGGTGCCCCTCCAACAATTTTTTTTTTTTTTTTTAATCTAGAAGGAAAACAATGGCTTGTGAGTGGTTCCAATCCAACACCTCCCTGTGGCTGCAGCTCGCATGGCTATGCTAGAGCTGGCCGACGAGTTGTAATATGCCTCAGGTTTGGGGTGATCTACTCCCAAATAACTTATCACGGCAGAACCATTGAAACACAGTAAATCCTCTTGTTCCCTTGTGTGACTGGGGAATTAGACAATCAACCGCGACCATCTAAAAGTCTTGGAATACAAAATGCACGAAGCATGAAATCCTCTTGAAAACCATTTCATTCTCTTAATTATTCATTAGGTTCCTCAGCGTCTGACAGACCTTCAAGGTCATTATTATGAACATTAATTATCAATGTAATGTGACCGGGGAGAAGCCGGTTTTAAAAGAGTCCTGTCTGGCAGAATTCTGCAAGTGAAAGAAGTCACCATTTGGGTGTGCGTGCATCTACTCTGTTGCTGTATGGTGAGAGAATGGGAGTTTTGGAAGCAGACCTTCCAGACTCTTCTTGCCGCCTGGGATAGTCACCCACTCTGTGTAAACTCTCGCGCGGAGGCCTGGAGGGAGAGGGTACGTGCTGATCCGGTGGTCGGGGAAAGAGAGAAGAACCGGTGCCAGGCAGGGATGGCAAGTTCTCCATGACCAGGGGGTGATGCTTCCCCCCAAGCCAGCTGGTTTGTTCATGCAGTCAGCGTTGATCAGGTGTCTTCTCTTTACCATGCTTTGCGCCGGCTTGGAAACAGCACCAACGTGGACTAGGCTGAATGGAGCTGCTTCAAGTCCAGTCTTTCCGCACAATTAGCGGAGGGTACACTTCTCACCGTTTCCCCCATCCCCTCAAAGTTCACCACCGCTACTAAGAGGTACTGTGAAATTTAAGCCCATTGAATATAAATGCGTCTAATGACTGATGCATTTAAGTATTTGTTCTTCCAGCAAATCGTTGTGAAGTGGTTCATTTTGGAGTGACTGTCCAGAAACGTCATTTTCAGGCCTCCTCAGTGTCCTCCTCTCTTTGGCACAGCAAACACTTCTGTGGCCCCAACTTAGGGCAAGTTTAGGCTGAGGACATGCCTCCAAAAACAACTGGTTATGTTGATATGACAAAATAATGCCGGAGAAGTTCTCAGAATGAACTGGGCCGCCATCCAAACAGGCTCATAGTTGACAGTGTTCTGACGTGTTAGATTGTACCTTCTGGAAAAAAACAGGATTGTCTATACAGCATTTTCATCACAAACTGATTGCTCAACTTATTTTAGCTGTGTGGCATTAGGATGTATGTATTAAACGTTAGCACTGGGAATATACCACAAATACCCAGAAAGGTACAGATGTGAGAAAGCTCTGGAATGTGAGGGTAAGGTGGCTGAATCATCTGATCCTTGGACTTGCTGCACTGTGCTGATTTAAAATGTCAAGTTCAGGGGCACCTGGGTGGCTCAGTTGGTTAAGTGGCTGACTCTCAGTTTCAGCTCAGGTCATAATCTCACAGTTTCGAGAGCTCGAGGCCCATCCCGGACTCTAAGCTGATGGCGCGGAGCCTGCTTGGGATTCTCTCTCTCTCCCTCTAACTCTGCCCCCTCCCCCATTCACACCGTCTCTGTCTCTCTCAAAACAAATAAATAAAGTTAAACATAAATAAATAAATAAAATGTCAAGTTCTTTGTCCCTGCCATTCCAAAGACGGAACCTAATTCCCCTCCCTTGACAATGGGCTGGACTTAGAGACTTGCTTCTAATAAATAGAAGGATGCAGAAATGGTGGTGTGACTATGGTGATTAGGTTATTAAAGGGCATCACAACTTCCTGATTACTCTCTCTGATCCTGTCCTCTTCGGGGAGCCAGCTGCCACGTCACCAGCACAGATACAGAGTCCAATGATGAGGTCCGTGTGTGAGGAACTGAGGTATGTCCTACCAGCAGCCACGAGAGAGAGCCACCTAGGGGGGCAGATCCTTCAGCCCTAGGCACACCTTCAGATGACTGCAGCCCCAGCTGACATCTTGACTGCAGCCTCAGGAGGGATCTTGAGCCAGAACCACCCAGCTAAGCCACTCCTACATTGCTGGCTCTCAGAAACTGGTGGATAATAAATATTTTACTGTTTTAAGTTGCTACGTCTGGGAGTAATTTGTTAAAGAGGCAACAGGTCCTATAGGCAGATGCCTAAAATAGTTGTTGAGAGTAACCTTTCTTACCCCTTCACTCGACGGTGCCATCGTGCGGCCACCCTCACGCACGCGCGCATGCACACACCCATGCATGCACCTGTGAAGAAAACTACCCCACCCTGCAGAGGCCCTACAACTCCTGCCCCGTGCACCCTGGGAGGCAGGTCTTTGACCACTGTTTCACACTATGTGCCAAGCAACTGCTCTCTGGGTACCTGTGAGCTAAATATTTTTATCCTTTAACTACACAATTCAAGGGACATCTGGGTGGCTCTGTTGGTTAAGCATCCAACTTCAGCTCAGGTCACGATCTCATGTTCCGTGAGTTTGAGCCCCGCGTCGGGCTCTGTGCTGACAGCTCGGAGCCTGGAGCCTGCTTTGGTTTCTGTGTCTCCCTCTCTCTCTGCCCCTCCCCTGTTCTCACTCTCTCTCTCAAAAAGAAATGTTAAAAAATTAAATACACAATTCAGGTTTAATAAGCATTTAATTTTTCAGAAATTCTAAGGTACAAAAAGAGATTTGTCACTGTATCCTATCCAGATCCCATTGAACAGACTGGATATCCAATAATACATGAAATTGTTTTGATTTTGACAGTTAAAAACCCTGTAAAAATGACAAATGCTTTAATGGGTAATATAAATATCCAATTGGTGGTATTTTTAACATTCTATGAACATATCTCAAAAAAGCTTCTCTTAATTTTTTGTAAATTTTGGTCAAAGAAAATTAATACAAATTGCATAATTTCAACAAAGGTCATCTACTACTACTTGCTTGTGATAAAATGTATTTATCTCTCAATTATTCATCTCCTTGATTGTAGTGCTAGTTGGAATGTTATCCATAAATGAGCTTATGGTGTAGTGAGTCGATGATTATTGAAACATTTGATTTTAGAGAAGGCACATTTTTCCCGGGAATAACTTAGAGCTTGTGTTCACAAAGGTCACATTAATAATTTTTAAACCGTAATTTAATTAGAAAAATAAGATACCTCATTTTAATCAGCTTGTATTTGAAAAAACCACAAAGATAAATGTAAGCCCTCTCCAGGCTTCCAGAAAAACCTGATTGATTCTACTCTGGGGATTTCATGATTATTCATTAATTGCTGCCTGTGATGTATTTTTTTATTTTTATTTATTTTATTTTATTTTTTAAATTTACATCCAAGTTAGTTAGCATATAGTGCAACAATGATTTCAGGAGTAGATTCCTTAATGCCCCTTACCCATTGAGCCCATCCCCCCTCCCACAACGCCTCCAGTAACCCTTTGTTTGTTCTCCATATTTAAGAGTCTCTTATGTTTTGTCCCCCTCCCTGTTTTCATATTATTTTTGTTTCCCTTCCCTTGTGTTCATCTGTTCTGTGTCTTAAAGTCCTCATACGAGTGAAGTCATATGATATTTGTCTTTCTCTAATTTTGCTTAGCATAATACCTTCTAGTTCCATCCATGTAGTTGCCAATGGCAAGATTTCATTCTTTTTTATTGCCGAGTAATACTCCATTGTGTGTGTGTGTGTGTGTGTGTGTATATCACATCTTTCTCCATTCATCCATCAATGGACATTTGGCCGTGATATTTTTATACTGTATTCAGAACATGTACTAAGGCCCACTAGCTCTAGGAGGCAAATGGCAACTTTCTGACTTATCATCCAACAAGAGTTCCTTTTTTTTGTTTGCTTCCAATTTGTTTTCTTTAAGATGAGAGATAAGAAGCAAGACGTAAGAGAGGCCCTTGGATCAGTTGGAACTATCAGGTTGGGTGTACAAAGTAGACTCCAAGAGTCATTCTCCACTTGTGAGCCACTGAGTGCCTGGAATCCCAAGACGACACCACCCAGGGCAGGTGCAATGCACACAACCCTGCGGCCCCGCCCCCTAATTAATCAGGTGAGAGCTAAGGGCCTTGACATTTCATCTCTTGAGTCCTTCATTTTTCTTCTAAATTTTGCCCCTAATTTCTCCACGTTCTATGGTGTTTAACTGGAGACTTTCCAATGGTGACAGAGGTTTGGGTTGTTTTTTGTCTTTGAGGCTCGCAATGCTTTAAAAAAGAAAAGTGGTTTTTTTTATTACATTTATTTATTTAAAAAAATTTTTTTTAACGTTTATTTATTTTTGAGACAGAGAGAGACAGAGCATGAACAGGGGAGGGGCAGAGAGAGAGGGAGACAGAATGGGAAGCAGGCTCCAGACTCTGAGCTGTCGGCACAGAGCCCGACACGGGGCTCGAACTCACAGACAGTGAGATCATGACCTGAGCTGAAGTCAGACGCTTAACCGACCGAGCCACCCAGGTGCCCCTACATTTATTTATTTTTGAGAGACAGAGTGGGACAGAGCACAAGCGGGGGAGGGGCAGAGAGAGAAGGAGACAGAATCCGAAGCAGGCTCCAGGCTCTGAGCAAGCGGTCAGCACAGAGCCTGACGTGGGGCTCGCACCCATGAACCGTGAGATCATGACCTGAGCTGAAGTCGGTCACTTAACTGAGTGAGCCACCCGGGCGTCCCTGAAAAAGAAATGTTAAAGCAGGTGATTAAAATAGACTTAATTGTTAAGTAAACACTTGAAGTACCCATATTTAATAAAATATGTGTTTAACACAAAAATACAAGGCAATATAATTATACTAATTACAAGGTAAAGAAAGGATTTATGAAAAAACACGAAATTCATTATATATAACCATTACTGTTGGGTTCTGTTAATGGGACACAAGTTGAAAGTTACTCGATAGACATCTTTCAATCCTGGGTGTGTATCTCTATACCTACTTCTGTACTGTCGCAGACTATTAGCTCAAATCTGGGGGCATCTGTGAATGGGGAATACGAGCCAATGGACACTCCTGGTCCTGTACTGGCCCATGTAGTAGATGCAGGCAAGCCCAGCCCTGTCCCCCCAGGAGCGTCCATCTCCCCCGATTTCCGGTGGCCGACATCTGCATCCCCTGCCTGAGGGCATCTCTGGGGGTCGGCACGCTGGCGTGCAACAGAGAGGGAGGCCACGGTACCAGAGAACTAACCTCTCTGGCCAGCAGTCCTCAGGCAGGAGATTGTGAGGTGTGTTTTCCACTAGCCCGGGAGTTGCCCAGTAGGGTCCACCCCACCCACCCACAGGAGTGAGCCGTGTGATGACACGCCCTCCCTCCCAGTCTCTCTTCTCTTCTCCCCTACCTGTGCTCCTTGGCTCTCCTCCCAATCTTCGTCTCAAGGCCGGCTTCCGGGGACACCCACGCTAGGACAACCCTATTTCTTGCTTATGGTTTTTTGTCTATACGTTAAGGATTTACTATAGAAAAATACTTACCTCTCACACACTGGACTACTCAAAGAGAAGCTGTCGGAGCTCAGCAAACTGTGGGGACAAAATAAAGCAAAATTACGATGTCAGATCAAGTCAAAGGCCATTAAAACGTTGTCATTTTATATTTCATCGTATACATTAAAGGGCTATATTTTGAAAAGTCCCAGTTCGTTTTCATCCATGTCTTAGGTTTACTGGACAACCCTTAAACAGCAGAGTAATATCTGTAGGGTATGTTGGAAGAAGTCAGATGGAGGGATTATTTCTGTCCAGGATACACGAAGAGACTTGAAGTGACAGTCAGGGCCCTCCAGGGTGTTGAGCAGCAACATCTGACGTGAGTTCTGAGCAACAGTTAGACCCCGGGGGCTTGGAAGCTCGAGCTAGGCTCCCAAAGCTTTGTTTGCTGTGAAGGAGGGAAGTAGATGCCAGCATCGAGGTGTCATAAAGGACATGGGGGCCGTGACATGTGGGTTCGGTTTCATTCTCGTTTTGTGCTGGGGCTGAAAGGGCCGTGTTGCTGCGCGCCCGCCCAAGGAGACCGTAATTGTCAGCAGCATCGTCTGTGAGGCCCCCACCGTGGACGGTTCCTCCTCCTTTGCTGTCCTTCGTCGTGACTCTTCCCCACCCTCTCCCCAGCTCCTCGGACTGCTCCCTGTTTCCCTAGCGCATGCTTTGCTTTCCTGCCTCTGCACATCTGTTCATGCTTCCTTCTTCCCGAATACCTGCCCACTTCTATACTCCCCACTCCCCCTCAGTGCACACATATCCACAGGACCACGGCTCCTTTCCTCAAGGCCAGCTTGAACGTCACGCCCGCTGCCAGCCCTCCCGCGGATCCTTCTAGCTCCAAGCATTCCGTTCCTCCTCCGACCTCCTATGGTTCATTTATCTCTCCGAATCCCATCATTCTTTATCTTATAATTAGGTGTGTGGATGCCTTGCTCCGCCACGCGTGTGTCAGCTCAGGGAGCGGTCATCGGTGGCGAGTGCATGAAGAAAGGAACGGAGGAATCTGAAAGTCACTGCATGAAATCGCAGTGGTTTTGGTTTTAGAATTTTTCATCTGCCTTTTTTTTTTAAATATAATTTGTCAAATTGGTTTCCATACAACACCCAGTGCTCATCCCCACAAGTGCCCTCCTCAGTGCCCATTAACCTTTTTCAACTGCCTTAATTTTGATTGTTTCTGGCGGGTAGGGATACGTGGAGGAGTAGACAAGAATTCCACGTAGGGGAAAGGCACGAGTACACATGCGTACACACGCACACACACACACACACACACACACACACACACACAGATGCACCCTAACTCTTATGTATGTGCGTGGGGGGGAGGGATAGGAAGGAAGGAAAGAAGGAAGAAGGAAGGAAGGAAAGAAGGAAGAAAGGAATGAAGGAAGGAAAGAAGCAAGGAAGAAGGAAGGGAGGAAGGAGGCAAGGAAGGTTGGTTTCCTCTGGGGAGAGAAACTGAGTGATTGGGGTTAGGGAGAGAGACCTACCTTTCTCTGTCTACTGTCCTACAGTTTTTACTTTTGTACTAAGTATCTGTGTTATCTAACTTTTTTTAAAATTTTTTTTAAAGTTTATTTATTTTTGAGAGCGAGAGAGAGACCAAGCGTGAGTGGGGGAGGGTCAAAGAGAGAGGGAGACACAGAATCTGAAGCAGGTTCCAGGCTCTCTGAGCTGTCAGCACAGAGCTGGACGCAGGGCTTGAACTCATGAGCTGTGAGATCATGACCCGAGCTGAAGTCGGATGCTTAACTGACTGAGCCACCCAGGCGCCCCTTTGTTGTTGTTGTTTTTAATTAAAAGACATACGGGGGGCACCTGGGTGGCTCAGTCAGTCAAGCATCCGACTTCAGCTCGGGTCATGATCTCACAGTTCCGTGAGTTCAAGCCCCGCGTTGGTCTCTGTGCTGACAGCTCGCAGCCTGGAGCTTGCTTCAGATTCTGTGTCTCCTCTCTCTGCCCCTTTCCCAATCATGCTGTGTCTATCTTTCTCAAAAATAAAATAAACATTAAAAAAACCTTTTTTTTAAATAAAAGACATATGAAAAGGAAATCCAGTAATCCTTTGTCCTCTTAAAAAGACTTATTAACTCTGAAGTTCTGCTACCTGTGTAGGCTGTAGAATATACAACCGACCCTTAAACAACACAAGTTTGAACTGTGAGGCTCCACTTATACGTGGATTTTTTACAGTACGGTACCGTAAATGTATTTTCTCTTTCTCATGATTCTCTTAATATTTTATTTTCTCTAGCTTACTTTATCGTAAGAATACAGTATATAATCCATATAACATACAAAATATGTGCTAATTGACTGTTTATGCTATCAGTAAGGCTTCTGTTCAGTAGTAGGCTAAGTTTGGGGGGGTGTCGAAAGTTATACACAGGTTTTTGACTTCTTGGGGAGCTGGTGCCCCTGTCTTCCATGTTGCTTAAGGGTGAACTGCACTTGGGTTGAGAAACTCATGAGTTGTGTTGGTAGCGAGACCGATCCTAGTTGTTGGGAAATACTTCCACATGGGTCATTTGTATATCTGCACATCTTCTGAGTAAAGGCACTGAAAGTCTTTGTTCCAAATTGTCATTTGAAAGATGTTTGTATAAGAAACAGCCTTGAAGCTAGAGCTAGCGTCTTTGTGTGGAGCGGAGGGCAGGTTTGTCTTGTGTCCAGGATTATAAAGATAATGTTTCCCTCAGAGGTAAAGGTCAAGTAGGCTTGTTAAATCTGGGTTAACAGACCAGGGTTCCTTAAACTCAGAGTTCCTGAGCTATGATGCAAGCCCAGTGAGTGTGCAGAATTCACCTGAGCTGTCCCACATACCCCACCCCCACCCCCGCCTCTCTGGGGAGCTGACACAAAGAGCTCACACTGCCTGCTGTGCAATGAATGATAAAGTCTTCCATATCTGACCCGGGAGTTTCTTGTCTTCTGTTGGCATCCGTGAAACCATGGCAGGTTAACTTATTGGCTCACAAGTATGGTAAAATGTCATACCCTTCATAGTTCTCGACACTAATGATACAGATTTTGATAGGTGAAGATACCCATCTCAATCCAAATCTGATATGTAGGATGAGCAGTTCTCTTCAGGTGAGCAACTTCATAGAGGAATTCTATTACTTCAATGGCTTTATTCCGGCAATGTATTCAATACAGAGAAGACACAGAAAAGAGCCATTAGCCATTTAGCCTGTTCCCTGCTAAGACAGGAAATTGAAATAACTCTGGGAGCCAAATTATGTCCTTGGTTATCTGGCAGATGTCAAACGGTCATTACTCTGTATTACAGGTTTCCAGTAAAAACACGGTGGAAATAAAACAACATTTTCCCCAGGATATTAAGAATATCTCTATGATATTTTGTCTACTCTAGCAAATAGGGGTTTGTATGCAATAGTTAAATGGAGGATGGAAATAGTTTACATATTTCTAGGGGGGTGAGATAGGTGTTTTTGTATATGGACATAAATTTCTGTGTTTCATTCCCAGATATCAAAGTGGAAAAGATTAAAAAACAACAACAACGTGGAAAAAATTTAAAAATGGTTATTTTGTTTAAGTCACTCGTCTGTGGTATTTTTGTTACAGCAGCCCAAACTGGCGAAAACGCTGACGTTTGACAAAACCAGGAGACCCCTGAAATTCAAAACCACACAAAACAGACGGGAGTGCACCCAGGGCGGTGGCAGGAATTAGGGACACTGGCCGAAGCGGAGCAAGCACGCTCAGGGTGGGCCGCGGGTCTCAGAGAGGGCCGGGGGCGCTCCGCGGGAGAGGGTTCAGGGTAGGGGGTGCCCAGAGCCCAGTCCCCGCCAGAGGAGCCGCAGGCAGGGGTGAAGGGTGAAGGTAGGAGCAAGGGGGCAGGGCTGCACGAGGACGCACACAGACCCACCACGCGGGGGTAGGAGGCAGTCGGCCGGTGAACGGGGGAGGACCGCACCATGAGCGGTTCTCCAGGGGCCTATTTTGGGGCTGAAGGAAAGTAAAGGCCAAGCCAGTTCACCCGCCCGATCCTGAGCCGTAAGAAAAGCTTCCATCCAGGGACCTGGACCCTACCAACAACGCCTCCTGCAAGCGGCTCACAGGAGAGCAAGAGAGGCAGGAGCCCACACACGAGCTGGTGGCACCTGGAAGAGAAGTGAAAGGGAAAAAAAGGCATCAAAGAATTGAAGGAAAACTGGCAATAGTCCAAGGGAGAACAGACACTAAAGCGAAGTCAGCAGGAGCCGCGGGGAGCGGGAAGGAAAACAGCAGAAGAGTTTGAAGGGATTAAAGAGACTGGGTTACAATTCTGAATAGGGAGACGAGAGTGGGCCTCGCTGAGAAAATGACATTGTGAATAGTCTTGGAGGAGTGAAGGGGTGGGCGGTGCGCCAGGGAAGAGTGTTCCAGGCAGAGGGAACGGCAGGAGCAAAGCCCCGCCCAAGGCAGGGACAATAGTGTTATTTGGCACATCTATATTTACAAGTGTGTTATCTCACTGGGAATTCTACACATAAGCCTTCCAAATTCCCCTTGTCTTTTTTGATGCTTTTTGCTCTGAATCCAACCATATTAAAATCGTGATGTTGGCTTCATTTGTGTTTATATTTGCCCGGTGTGCCTTTGCCCATCCTTCCATTTTAAAACTCTAAAAATTATTTTAGGGTGTCTCTAACGTAGAGTATAGAGCCGAGTTTTAATTCATCCAATGTGGACATTTTTTTGTTTATTCGCAAGTGATTCAGGCACATTTGCCATAATTGGCCAAATGTGTCCGTCTTAGTGCTGTCATATTATTTCACGTTCCCACTTCTCATCTTACCTTACCTGCTCTCAGAATGTGGCACAGCTCCTTCTTCATTCCTGTTCTTCACCTGCTTCTGAGACACCCCCTTTCCTACTCTCCTAGCTTACCCCCCATCTCACTCACCGGTCCTTCCAAATATCCTTTGCTGTTTTTTCCCTCTTGTCCCGAACTCTCACCGTTAGAGCTGAGGACCGGGCCTCAGTCCTTGGTCCTCTTCCTTAATGGCTCCTCACCTCTAGTGGACCCATTCAGGCCTGCATTTTCAGACATCATCTCTGTGCTGATAATCTGCAAATGCATCCCTCCAGCCATGCCCTCTCTCCTGACTGCTGGCCTGTATTCCAACTCAGCTTTCCACAAAGCATCTTAAACTTAATGTGTCCAACACGGGGGTCCGGAGTCTCCTCCAAACCCATTCCTCCCACAGTCTTCCCTACCTCGGTTAACGACAGAGCTGTCACCTGACTTTTTGTTCTCTCATACTTCACATCCAACGTGTCTGCCGTTCCTGAGAACTCTTCCTTTAGAATATTTCTAGAAACCATCTGCTTCTCATCGCTGTACTGCTCCCACTGTGGGGCAATCCTCTCTTGCCTCAATTACTACAATAGTCTGCTTCCAACCTTGTGTTCCTGCTGTGTGTCCTCAACACGGGAATCTATCTGAGTGATCCTGTTCAGATGCGAGTCACATAATGTCACTCATCTGCTCAGAATTCCTCAGCGGTTCTCTATTTCCTTCAGAATAAAAGCTAAATAAGGAAACCTATTCATAAAATTCATTATTGCTAAGAAAAAAGGCACATGAACATCTTCACAGATGATGAAAAGGCATTTTTTGGTAAACTTTCAGCATTCTTCCTTGATACGTAAAAACACTTTCAATAAGATAAGAATTCATGGATTCTTTTTGTCTCAAACCCAAAGTGAACCTCCTACTTGCTGAGTAAACACCAGAAGCATTTCCTTAAAGTCAGAAACAAGAAAAGAAAGAAGGAAAATTGTAGTCATTTCCAGATTATGTGACTGTCAACTTGGGAATCTTTAAGAACTAAACTACTATAAACTCTAAAAGATTTTATTTGGGTCATAAAACTATTATACAAAAACTAACGTTCGTATGATAGGCAACAGCCAAACAAAGCTATACGGGAAGAAAAGTTCTCATTTACACAAGTAATGAGAAAGGTAAACTGTCTAGGAAGAAACTCCATAAGAAATGGGCAAGATTTACGTGAAGATGTTCTAGGTCTAGTGGTTGGAAGCCTAGAGATAACACCAGGCTCTTTAGTTAGATGCGCTCACTTGAAGTCAGGTAGTGGAAATTAGGAAACCATCTTCCAAGGGCTCCTGGCCCTCCCACTGGAGAGGAAGGTTGTGGGTTTCTTTGCGCAAGTCCCAGTGTCTCCTTGAGCTTCCTGGGTGCCAAGAAGCAGTAGCGGTTGTGGCAGCTTTTGGATCCAACTCTGAGATCACAGAGTCCCATTTTAAGGTGTTTATTCTCCGCGTTCAGGCAGTGGCTGTGGGTGGATCTAACCCCTGCGCGCACATGCAGTAAAACCTTGGTTTGCAAGCGTAATTTCTTCCGGAAACATGCTTAGAATCCAAAGCATTCCTGGATCAAAGCAAATCTCAAGAACCATTGGCTCAGTTGTGATCATGTGACGGTCGGCATCCCGTCCTACTCGTATTACACGACATTGCTCATTTATCAAGTTCAAATTTATTAGAAATGCTTGCTTGTCTTGTGCAACACTCACAAGATAAGTTATCTGCAACCCAAGGTTTTGCTGTATTTGGTATTAGAGGTGGTCGCAGGCATCGGGCGCTCAAGATGGAACTCTGGGACTGGGTCTGACCCGGCTAGGTTTGAAGACGATGTCACTGGAGGAAAGTCGGATACTACAAATCCAGGGCACACAGTGGGAAAAGTTATATCACCTGTGGTCACCTGGAATGAGCAGTTTACTGAAGGTGAGGCTTTAAGCGGCTGCTGCATTGGACAGTTATGATGGGAATAAGGGATTCAAAAACTGTCAAGGTGGGCTGGCCTTTTCTCACTGTACTGGAGAGTTGTTTTTGTTGGTTTTTTTAACGTTTATTTATTTTTGAGACAGAGAGAGACAGAGTGTAAATGGGGGAGGGGCAGAGAGAGAGGGAGACACAGAATCTGAAACAGGCTCCAGGCTCTGAGCTGTCAGCACAGGGCCCAAAGTGGGGCTTGAACTCACCAACTGTGAGATCATGCCCTGAGCTGAAGTCGGACACTCAACTGACTGAACCACCCAGGTGCCCCCCCAAAAAATTTCCTTTTAAAGGAAAAATGTGAAATCATGAAACATTTAGAGGAAACCATGGAAGCATTTTCAAAATAATCTAAGAATGGTAAAGGTCTTTCTAAGTATGATACAACCTGGAAATACTAAGTAGTAAAAAAAAAAAGCCTTGGTAAAATTCACCAATTAGAAATGGAAAAGATCTGCATTGCCAAACAAAACAAGACAAAACAAAAACACAAGCAAATAAAACAGCATAAAGAAAGTCAAAAGATATGGCAAGCTGAGAAAAAGTCTTGACATTCATATTTAAGAAGAGGACTCTTTTTACCATTATGTAAACCTTCTCTTTCCAGTAGAAAATTGGACAAAGTATGGGCACCTGGGTGACTCAGTCGGTTAAGCATCTGGTTCTTGCTTTCGGCTCAGGTCACGATGTCAAGGTTTGTGAGTTTGAGCCCCACATCAGGCTCTGTGCTGGCAGCGTGCTGTGTGCTTGGGATTCTGTCTCTCCATCTCTCTCTCAAAACAAACATTTTTTTTTTAAAAGAAAATTTGGCAAAATATATGAACGATAATTCACGGGAAGTAAATACAAATGTCTTTTTCACACTCCTCATAAGAGAAAGGCAAATTGAAACCTGTTGTCATCTGTCAGATTGGTACGTTCCATCCCAGATCTGGCCAGAATGGAGTAAGTCCACTGCAGCCTGTGTCCCCCACTGACTACTACTAAAACCTCTGGATAAAATATGCAAAAGAGGCTTTGCAAGTTGGAGAAAGTGGTGAAAACTGTTTTTCCTTCTCCCTCCTCCGACCTGAGGCCGGTCAGAGTCACAGTGCTGCACTGTGGTAGTACAGTGACATGGGGAAATGAGACCCTGAAAGAACACCTGTCCCCTGGACAGAGGAAGTGGGAAAAGGGACCCCTGTTGTGCAAAGAGCACGAGGGGAATCCCTGTTATTTTTTTCTCTCTCTTCCCTCAATGCTGCCTTTAGAGCAGCCCCAATTGCACAGAAGTGCATGAGAGATAGAAAGCATAGGAAATTCCAAGAGAACCTTAGCTTTCTGGCCAGCAGAACTGGAAAGAGGAGGTCCTGGGAGCCAGAAGATATGAAGGAAATCCCCAAAAGGAGAGGGAAGGGAATCCCTAATTCTGTGTAGTGGTTTGTTATGCAGCAATAGGTAACTAATACAGGGACCCATGTCATTAACTCACCCCGGTCAGCCATTTGTGTTGTCCAACAACTGATTTGTCATACTTAACACAGAATGTTAATTTGTTAATTGTGGAGATGAAATGAGATTGTCCATGCGAAAGGCGTTTTTTTATATTTCCATTCCAATTTTGTCCCCCCTCCCCCACCAATCCTTCTGGTCATATAAATGCCAGAAGATGAAGTCATACGGAGGGAGGGCCATTCAAGTTCAGGGGTTGCAAAGATAGGAAGACTGCAATTTTAAAAAGCCTAATAAGTAATTCATGTCTAAACCTAGTGACTCGCAAACAATTTGTCCCATCTGCAGAAGAGAGAGAACTTCTGGACATATCCATGCAGGGCTTACTAAAAAAGACAGCCATGTGAGAAATGACCAGTAAGGTTGTGAACTCCCGTGACAGAGCATTGGGGTTCTAGAAAGAATAACAAACAGCCCCTATCAAGTGACAAGCTTCTGTTCCCATTCCCCAGTCTCCCTCCTCCCTGTCCTGAACCTGGAAGACCCAGAAAAGGGGCAGAGGTGTGGAGGAGCAGATCTCACTTCTCTGGCTCGGCAGGACTTGGAGGCATTCCTCTGGGCTGACCTGGGTGTATGGAGGGAACCCTTATAAAGGGTTCATTCGTGGCTTTCTTTCGTTCCACTGAGGGTTACTGCTTGCCTGTTGTGGATCGAAGGCCGTTCCAGACACCGGGAATGTATCAGCGGACAAAACTGACAAGAATCTCTGCCCTTGTGAAGCTTACATTTGGGAGAGACTGACAGTAAACATAATAATATAAAACGTTAGGTGATGCGTGCTGTGAAAAAAAGATATAGGAGAGCAGGTAGGGTAGATGGTGGGACGTGGAGGAGAGCAAGTATTACACACGATGATCAGAAAGGGCCTCAGTGAGAAGGTGGGATTCTATTCCCTGGAGGGAGGAGAGGAAGTAAACAGTCTTCGTAATTAAGGAATGCAGAGGGAACAGCCAGGACGAAAACCCTGGGGTGGGAGCTGGGTGAGTGAGATCTAGGAAGAGCAGGGGGCCAACGTGGCTAGGGCAGAGAAAAGGGGAAAAGTAAGAAGTCTGAGAGATGAAAGGTGGCGGGGGACTTGTTCTGATTTTTGAAAGTGACAAGAAAATTGGGGTCGGGACTGCAAGAGACCGGCCAGAGGAAAATGCGAAGAGGCATACAGGTTTCCCTGGCTCTCAGAAAGCAGAGCATTTCTGTAAATTGAAAGGCGAAGAATAATCCTCGCACAACCTTGCTTTCCGAAAGTTCCCGTTACCGAAAGACCTACATTAGTACCTGTTTTCGCTAAAGGAAAGAAATCTGAAGAGGATTACCGCTTTTACTAAAAAAGCTATTGCTGTAGTAATGGAGGTCTTTGGTAAGAGCAGGGATACCGGTATTTTTTTCTCCGCGTCTCCACTAGGCTCCACCCCCGCTAGGTGCGAAGGCCCAGCGAGGCCCCACCCCTCATCGGAAAAGCAGCCCATGAGACACGCCTCTCCCACCGTGGTCCCGCCTCCTCTCGGAGCGACAGCCCATAGGACACGCCCCCGCTCGCTGTGGCCCCGCCCCCTCCCGGTGGGACCGCCCGACGAGGCCCCGCCCCCCGGCCGCGGACAGCCCATAAGGCGCGCCTCTCCCACCGTGGTCCCGCCCCTCCTCGGGAGTGACAGCCCACAAGGCACGCCTCTCCCGTGCCCCGCCGCGTTCCCACTCCCGGCCAAAAGCCAGCCAGGCCCTTCCTACCTTTTCTCCGGAGCCGTTCCCGCCCCAGCCTCGGAGGGACTCCCCACTAGGCCCCGCCCCGCTCAGGGCGACGCAGTGCCGGGCCCCGCCTGTCCCGACGCGGTCCGGCCCGGCCCGCGCACCCTGGAGTCTGGGCCCCGCCAGGCCCGCCACACCCAGCGCCCGGCGCGCCCTCCCTGCAGGCCTCGGCCCGCCCCCCGCCTCGCGCGTCCCCGGCTCTGCCTCCCCGTGGCGCCGGCCGTCGGGCCCGCCTCCGAAGACGTGGAGCGCCGCTGCGGCCGGTGAGTGGGGGAGGGGCCCGCAGCCCCTCTCGCCGTCGGCGGCGCGGAGCCGGGGTCCGTGTGGGACTGAGCCCCGGCTGCCTGGCGGCGGCGGCGCGCCTCCAGGGGCGCCTCCCACAGCCCTTCCTTCCCGGGGCACCTCCCCGGGGCACCTCCCCGGGGCAGTGTCGGGAATGGGGAAGTGGGACCGGGATGGGCGCAGATGGGGGTTGGGGAGGGAGGACTGAAAGTATGGGGGGGGGGTGGCAGGCGCAGGTGGGGGCTGGGGAGAGCCTATAGGAGTCTGGGATGGAGGGCTGAGCATTGGAAGAAACGTGGTGAAGCCGAAAGCTGGGACTTTGGTCAGGATGGGGCCTTGGGGTCTTCGGAGCTCAGGGGAGTGAGGTCGTGGGTGGGGTTGGGAAAGGCGGCCAAGCCTATGGAAGGACGTTTTTTGGAAGGACCAGCCCAGCGGCGCCCAAGATTCACGTTTCTCGGGCCGCCTGGGGAGCAGGGACGCTTGGGATACGTCCGAACTAGCGTGGCTGGAGCGAACTTGCAGGGTCATGCTCCCTTTCACATCGGGGTGATTGGGTTTCCGGGCTCTCCACTGGCACACGTAGTACTTTTTAAGCAATAAGTGCAAGTCAGGGGCAGTGCCTGGGACACCTGAGAAATGTGGATGGAATCGAGTTGTCCTCCTATAGGCTGCTTCTGTTTTCCTGGTGCCTGCCCAGCGCCGGACTCGGTGCGCGCCGTCTGCTGCAGAAGGCTGTTCCAGCAGCCAAGACAGTGTACAGACGTTCCGGGCTTCAAAAGTACAGCGGAGGTTTATTGGGACTGCAAAACAGTTGTGGCCCATGCCCTTAAATCCTGCGGAGTTTAATTTCCAAAACGCGAGTCCTGTGGCGTTTTTCAAAAGTCCCATCTTTACTCTCTGCCTGCTTTCAATTTGAAGTCTCCCACTAACTTACAGAACCAGATATTTTCTAAGGGCCCGTTCTGTGAGGACACCTAGTTTTAAATTCACCGTGGGAAGTAGATCATGTGTGTTCTGACCAGCTTTTGCTGAAAGAATTGCAGAATTACCGGTGAAGGATGAAATTTAAAAGATTTAAAGTAATGCAAGGGAATAGAAAGGGCCTAGTAAATCGGTGTGTGTGCTTAAAAAAAAAGCCAGTGAAACTTTTTTTCATTGTAGAACCTTAGAAGATAGAGAAAAGAGTGTAAGGATGAAAATGAAAATCCCATGTAATTTAACCAACCCTCTTAACATTTTGGTGCAATACTCCTTCATTGTTTTTGTATTTTATTGTGTATTAAATGTACATGTTACATAATTGGGGTCACATTGTTATATTACTTTGTTGTCTGCTTTTACCCCCGCTTGGCATTTCCCCCGATCGTTAAGAATTCTCCGTAAACGTCTTTTTATATGGTGGGTGATCATCGTATGGATTCATGCTTTTATCACATATCAGAGCTTTAGTTTTGAGTCAAGTGCTATGCTTGCAGGTGAGATGCAGTGTTGCTCCAGGGTTTCAGACGTGATTCCAGAGCAGACAGGAAGTGTGAGTGAGAGGCGGTCAGTCCTGGCGAGGCCCAGTTGGGTGCTTCTGTGCAGAGGTGGCCTTCTTGGTGCAGCATCTCTTTAGGCCTAGGCCTGGGCTGCTGTGGCCAGGCTGCTTCCAGTACGTCTGTCCCGCCTCTCCTGCATCTTCCGGTGCGATCCTGATGCCATCAGGTTCCCAGATGTGTTTCTCACATGGGCCTCACCAGCTTCCTTACCTCATCAGTGTCGCCGAGAAACTCTAGTGCGGGTGGGTGTATACGGTGTGCTGACTTACCACTCCCAGATTTGCTTGCACACCTTATGTAACTCGGAGAGGCAGCTGCCCTGGGTCTCGAGGAGGGAGTGTCTCCCAGTTGCCCTCGTCATTAACAGCCTGTTGCAGATTTCAGAAGACGGCTCTGTTTTCTTACCCTCAGGGCCTCCAGAAGGGTCCTGTCCTTCCATCTAGCCCCGGCCATTAAAATTGCACCTTTTCTCCTCGGGAAATCCCTCTCATTTTCCAGCTCAATCAGTGGGGCCCTTCGTCTTTCTCTCAATGATCTGTTCCTGTGCTGCTTCGTGACTGAGTAATTTTGGTTTGTGTTTCTCCTCGGGTCTGAAATAAGGTGATTTCTGAAGATACCTGTGCATTTCCTTCTAACTAGCCTTTGGATTTATAATTCCATTGCCTTCCCCCACCCCCAAGCTCAGGAAGAGAATACAGAGTCTCCTATTCTTTTCTTGATCCTTGATGAAAGATGCATGTACTCCCGGCCCCATGGCTGAACTCACAGTGTGTTTATCTTCATATGCGCATTTCAGCCACTATGGTCAGGATTCACCTCTTCCTGTAGGCAGGTGATTGCAGTAGCTAATGTAACAGCGCCTGAATCCAGTTCATTTTTAGGCCTCTCTTTGGCGCTGTGTGCAGTACAACACACGGTAAGAACAGAATTTGGGACGGCTGTCCTGTGCCCCAGAGTGTCTCTGGAACCTGTATGCTGTGCCTTTTAGTCATTCCTGGCTGCTGTCCTGGTTGACAGCTTGGGTGTAAGGGGGAAATTGGTTGTGGTTGCAGAAATCGTTGTACCGTCCAGTGCCCAAGAAGACTACATATGTTGGATCGCTGTTTTTTAGATTGGCCCCTGCTGGGACCACGAGCCTCTTTTCTGTACCCACACTTAACGCCCTCACGTGCCCCCCTCTGGTATTTTGGTCGCGTGTATTTATTAGTCATGTGCATGGTGATGATGGTAGACCAAGCTCCCATGAAGACCCTCTGGTCAAAGCAGGTTGCAGAACTCAGCTTAGGCCAAGGCTGCCCTGAGGCTTCTTGTTTTTACTGCCTTAGACTTGCTCTGCATGCCATTGAGCCCGCGGGTGGGGAGAAGCGGTTTAGCACGGGCCCGGATTCCGCTGGCCAGTGAATTACAACACTGAGTGCTCCATACCTGCACCCTGCTGCGTGCAGAGCACAGGGGCAGGGATCCCCCAAGGAGAGAGCATCCCAGAGGTGTTCCTATATAGAGACAGAAATTCCCTGAGCGACGGGTGCCCCTCGGTGGGTTACAGGGACAGGAAGAAGACCGCACAGAAGGTGTGGCGCGTCGGGAGAGGGGCGTCTTAGGTCACCAGGGTGGTAAGTACGTTGTGGCGCGGTGGCCGGCCCGAGCGCAGAACAGCTGAAAGCGAGCGTGAACAGAGCAGAGTGGGCCTTCGAGGACTGTCACCAACAGTGTTGAGCCTCGAGGGCATTTTATGTGCTGGAGCCTCAGAGGGATCAAGGCTTCCCGAGCTCCACCAACAAGCCTTCACGGACACTCTTTTCCCACCTGGCATGGTTCAGAGCGGAGTCCAACCAACACGGGCCCTGGACTTAGTCTGTGAGACTTTCAGGGAGCTAGGCTTGCAGCTGCCCAGCGTGGCCGGGCCGGCGTTTCTTCCAATGACAAGACTGTAAAACTGACTTTGTTGACTAAGTTCACAAAAAGGAAAAAAAGAGGAAAAGGTCTTTTTCATACTGCCTGGTTTCATTCAAAGAGCACTGGACTTCAGTCTGTATCTGCCACGCTGGTTGTGTGATTTCGGACCTTGTGAATATGATACAGTGAGGTCATGGGACTAAGTGACCCCTAAGGCTCCTTCTGCTCTAAAAATTCTATCGTTGCCCAGCTCCACTGGCGCTTTTGGCCGCCTCCTTCTGGATAGGAGGGGATGTGCCTATGTGCGGAGCCGTTTCATTTTATATACTGTTGGACGGAAGGCTTTTCGTTGTTATCGAGCCTTTATTCAAAACAATCTTTACAGTTAGGCAACTTCTTTTTTACAAAGTTGGTGTGTTTTTAATCTGGGACTAAAGCAAATTATCTTGTATTATACAGTTTTAAAAAGTATCGTTTGGCCTTTCCTAAAGGGTACATTTCACCCTTACTTTTAAAATGTCGGACCTCTATACTGTGTTACAAGTGTAAAAGCCATTTTTTTCTAATTATAAGAAAAAAAACCTTGCCTATTAAAGTTCAAATCAAAAAGAGAAACGTAAAGAAGAAAATAACAATCATCTGAAATCCTACTACCTAGACATGACAGTTGGGAGAGATATATCTGCCTAATCATCGATGGGATATTTATTCAAATACACACAGTATGGAGTGAATCGTGAGTGTAGCCACACGTGGTTAAGGGTGTGAACTCTGGCCTCAGGGTGCCTGAGGTTAGGCTCTTCTGCTCGCTACCACGTGACATTGGACAAACTCCTTAACCTCTTTGACTTCAGTTTTCTCATCTGCTAAATGAAAGTGTTAAGAGTTTCTTTTTCATGGGGTTGGTGTGAGAATTCAAGGAGTAGCCCATGTAAAGACCCCAAAGTTAGCTAGTGTTGAGATGGCGGCGTAGGAGGGCGCTGGGCTCACCGCGTCCTGCTGATCGCTTAGATTCCACCCACATCTGCCTAAATAACCCAGAAAACCGCCAGAAGACTAGCAGAACGGACTCTCCAAAGCCAAGCGTAGACAAGAGGCCCACGGAAGAGGGTAGGAAGGCCGGAGAGGTGTGCGTGCTCCAGGGACTGGCGGGAGGGAGCCTGGTTGGTGGAGGGGCAGCCTGCCTGGCGAGGCGGAGCCCCCGAGTCTGGCTTGCAAAAGCGGAGGGGCCGGACTGTGTGAGTTCTGACAGCCAGTGGGACTTAACATCTGGAATGTTAAAAGTGAACAGCTCTGCTCGGAGAGTGAGAGGGCTAGAGGACAACGGGAGGGAGAGTTGTTGAGCCCCGGAAGACAGAGCTCCGCTCGTGGGGAACAAAGGCTCTGGCCAGCGCCATCTCCCTCTCCCATCCCCCAGCCGAAACCCCAAAGGGAACCAGTTCACCGAACTTGCTTGCACCGTGCAAGCACCCAGCGCTGTGCTTCTGTGGATCCATCCCTCCGACGGGTCTGCCTCCCTCCCGGTCGCTGCAGGGCCCCTCCTGCAGAGGACCACCGACGGCAAAGCGATCTGAGCCTGCCCCTCCTGCCCCTGTGCACCTTGCGGATCCACCCCGGCTAATACGCCAGATCCCATCGAAGCAGCACCACAAGCCTGGCAGTGTGCAAGTAGCCCACTCCACAGTGAGTCCTGCCCCTGGGAGAGGAGAAGATAAGGTACACACCAGTCTGACTGTGGCCCCAGCGGTGGGCTGGGGACACACATCAGGTCTGGCTGCAGCCCGCCCACCAAAACAAGTTACTTGGGACAGTACAGGGGAAGTGCCCTGCAGTTCCGCGCCACTCCAGGGACTGTCCAAAATGACGAAACGGAAGAATTCTCCTCAAAAGAAACTCTAGGAAGTAGCGACAGTAACGAATTGATCAAAAACGATTTAAGCAATATAACGGAACAAGAATTTAGAAAAATAGTCATAAAATTGATCGCTGGGCTTGAAAAAAGCATAGAGGACAGCAGAGAATCTATTACTACAGAGATCAAGGGACTAAGAAATAGTCATGAGGAGCTAAATAATGCTATAAATTAGGTGCAAAATAAAATGGAGGCGACCACAGCTCGGATTGCAGAGGCAGAGAATAAGTGAATTAGAAGATAAAATTATGGAAAAAGAGGAAGCTGAGAAAACGAGAGATAAAAAAATCCAGGAGTATGAGGGGAGAATTAGAGAACTAAGTGATGCAATGAAACGGAACAATATCTGTATAATAGGAATTCCAGAGGAGGAAGAGAGAGAGAGAAAGGGGCTGAGGGTGCACTTGAACAAATCATACCTGAGAACTTCCCTGATCTGGAGAAGGAAAAGGCATTGAAATCCAAGAGGCACAGAGAACTCCCTTCAGATGTAACTTGAAACGATCTTCTGCACGACATATCGTAGTGAAACTGGCAAAATACAAGGATAAAGAGAAATTTTGAAAGCAGCTAGGGATAAACACGCTCTAACATATAAAGGGAGACCAATAAGACTAGTGACGGATCTATCTACTGAAACTTGGCAGGCCAGAAAGGAATGGCAGGAAATCTTCAATGTGACGAACAGAAAAAAATATGCAGCCGAGAATCCTTTATCCAGGAAGTCTGTCATTCAGAATAGAAGGAGAGAGAAAGGTCTTCCCAAACAAACAAAAACTGAAGGAATTCATCACCGCTAAACCATCCCTGCAAGAGATCCTAAGGGGGATTCTGTGAGTGAAATGTTGCAAGGACCACAGAGTACCAGAGACATCACTACAAGCATGAAACCTACAGACATCACAATGACTCTAAATCCATATCTTTCAATAATAACAATGAATGTAAATGGACTAAATGCTTCAACCAAAAGACATAGGGTATCAGAATGGATAAAAAAACAAGACCCATCTATTTGCTGTCTACAAGAGACTCATTTTAGACCTGAGACACCTTCAAATTGAAAGTGAGGGGATGGAGAAGTATCTATCATGCTACTGGAAGTCAAAAGAAAGGTGGAGTAGCCATACTTATATCAGACAAACTAGACTTTAAAGGCTGTAACAAGAGATGAAGAAGTGCATTATATAATAATTACAGGGTCTATCCATCAGGAAGAGCTAACAATTATAAATGTCTATGAGCCAAATATGGAAGCCCCCAAATATATATAAAACAATTCATCACAAACATAAGCAACCTTATTGATAAGAATGTGGTAATTGCAGGGGACTTTAATACTCCACTTACAGCATTGGATAGATCATCTAGACACAGGATCAATAAAGAAACAAGGGCCCTGAATGATACATTGGATCAGATGGACTTGACAGATATTAGAACTCTGCATCCCTAAGCAACAGAATATACTTTCTTCTCGAGTGCACGTGGAACATTCTCCAAGATAGATCACATACTGGGTCACAAAAGAGCCCTTCATGAGTATAAAAGAATTGAGATCGTACCATGCACACTTTCAGACCACAATGCTATGAAGCTTGAAATCAATCACAAGAAAAAGTCTGTAAAGAACACCCTGCTAAAGGATGAATGGGTCAACCAGGCAATTAGAGAAGAAATTAAAAAATATATGGAAACAAATGAAAATCAAAATACAACAATTCAAATGCTTTGGGATGCAGTGAAGGCAGTCCTGAGAGGAAAATACATTGCAATCCAGGCCTATCTCAAGAAACAAGAAAAATCCCAAATACAAAATCTAACAGCACACCTAAACGAAATAGAAGCAGAACAGCAAAGACACCCTAAACCCAGCAGAAGAAGAGAAATAATGAAGATCAGAGCAGAAATAAACAATATAGAATCTAAAAAAAACAGTAGAGCAGATCAATGAAACCAAGAGTTGGTTTTTTGAAAAAATAAACAAAATTGATAAACCTCTGGCCAGGCTTCTCAAAAAGAAAAGGGAGATGACCCAAATAGATAAAATCATGAATGAAAATGGAATTATTACAACCAGTCCCTCAGAAACACAAGCAATTATCAGGGAATACTATGAAAAATCATATGCCAACAAACTGGACAACCTGGAAGAAATGGACAAATTCCTAAGCACCACATACTTCCAAAACCCAAAGTTACCTAGTGTTGTTGTCATTTTGATATTAGGATGGATTGTACATATCCATAAATGGGGTCTTGTTTTGCTTTTTTTTTTAAATCTTACAATGCGTAATGAAATGTTCTCCATGTTAACATAGTTGCATCCGTACCCTAGTGTTGATGGTTCTGTTGTATGGCTGTGACGCGTAAATACTTTATGTGTTTCGCCAGTGTCCTCTTGTTGGACTTTCAGGTTGTATACGTTGTGTCTTTTTTATTTCTTTGCCATAACTAAACACAAAGTAAATGAGAAAGAGAGAGAGGAAAAAAAGGAAGTTGTAATGACTTCCACTGTATATATATTCTATTTTATTGTCTCCTTGGCATGAATTCCTAGAAATGGCGTTGTTGTGTTGAATGGTAAGCGTATTTCATATTATTTTCCATACTGCCACTCTGCTTTCTGGAAAGATGGCATCAAAGTACAACATCTGTCAGCTGTGTGTGAAAATGCCCGATTTTCTACACCTGTGCCAGAACTAGGTTCCGTCCACCTTTCAGCTTCAGCAAACCTGAAAAGGGAAAGGCATCTTATAGTTGCTTTACATTTCTTTTATTGGTATGTTTGAACATCTTCTCAAAGTGTGTGTTGGCTGCTTCTATTTCTTCTTTTGTGACTTGTGATTTCAGGTTTCGTATTTTTTTGTTGATTTGTAGGAACTCTTTGGATGTCAGAGATGGTGACACTTTTGTCTGTAGGATCTTGGAAATCTTGTGAAGGTTGTGTCGAGTCATGAAGGGCATATAGTAGCTCAAATGACAATAATCAGTGAGCAAATATTTTTTATGTATTTCTTGCTGGTGCTCATACACGTGTTTAGAACTGAAACCTGCATTTAGTGTCTCAGAAAGAGTGTTGTGTGGTCTGGAAGTTGTGAACACAGTGGGCCTTTTATACCGACGTTAGGCGATGCGCAAATGCCAGGAAACTGACACCTTTGACGTGTGTCCACACACACCCTGCTGAACTGTGGATTGTGCCCTGAGCCTAACCATTCCTTTTCAGCTTGGCTCTTTACTTCCTCTTTCCCATGTTCCAGGTCAGAGACCTCACAGTTATCTGTGGACCTTTTCCGAGTTGAAGGCTACCGGTTCTCAGCCTCCCTTCCCAGAAGGTTAATCCCGCCTCCTCAGGCTGCCCTGCCCCAGACGGTTTCTGCTATTGTTTCAGGCCTCCTGTTGGAATGATCTGATGCTTCCGCTGTAAGACTGTGAGCTCCCTAGAAGCAAGATGGGGACCTTACTTACTTTTGTACCTTCAGACTCTTATCACAGCATGACTGAAAATAAGCATGTCATAAATGTTCGTTTATTTGATCTTTCCGTTTAAAAGGTGACGATGCATAAGCCTCTGTAGTGTACTGGTACATTAACCATTTTCCTCAACTTTTTGTTTTGAAAAATTCCAGAAGTTCAGGAGAGTTGAAAGAATATTCATATTCTGCCCCCTAAGTCTACCTATGGAGATTCATCTCACTCCGACACGTAGCTGATTCTCTGCTCAGAAACCAACAGTGGCTCCATTCTGGGCATTGGAGCAGATGTGAACTGTAGCATTCCTTATCCTTAAATGGTCACAGCTCACAAAATGTTGCCCTCTCTGCTCTGGTCCTGCTCTGTCTGCTCTGTCTATTCTTAATGTCATTGATTTTACACATTATTTCCCTCTGTAGAACATGCCTCTTTTTCTTGATGGAAACTTTGGCACATTAAGTGTTCTGAGTTCCTATAGCTCTAATGGCTAATTTTTATCATTCTTTCATTCTGTAGAGTTCCCGACCACATTACTAGCTGTTAGGAGGTGAGTGCTGAGGCCCGTTTTGATCTTGTTACCTTCATAGAGCCTGGCACGCCCGCTTTGGATTTGGCTGTTATTTTATAATAGCATTCCTGAAGCATTTGTGCCATGATGTGAATCCAGCATTGATTTATAATACCTATGTTGCCCCAAAACTTACGCTGTGTTGGAGTAAGAGAAAAACTTATCAGTCTAAGCCAGATAACCTAGGTCTGTTTGATCTGCTTGTTGCAAGATCATAATTCACCCTAAAGAACAGAAGGCTGTTCTGTGGTGTTGGTCACTCCTTTTGTGATTATTCCCAAGAACTGATTTGCACTTGTACTTTGGAGTCATTAAAACCCACGTCAAGTACAAAGTTAGAATAAGTAAGTCTAAAGTCTGGAAATTGTCTCTGCTGTGAATCACTGGGTTAGAGAGATTCACACGAGAAACATTTTAGAGGGAGGCCATTAGGCCTTAGTGACTGATGCCATTTGTGGACATCCAAGTTGACCAGAGTACTTTTCAAGCGTGGAAATGGAGATAAAGATGATATTCCTGAGAAAGAGAAACTAGGAAGGGAAGCTGATACCGGGGACTTCAACTCCATACCTAAGCATGAACTCGGACCAGGTCAATTCCCTGCTCTTACTGAACTGATCACTCCCATCGCTTATTTGACAAAGCCCCGTTCCTTTGTAGTCACGGTCCCTGGTTAGATACCTGCTCATTCCCATCCTGCACCCCCCACCCCTACACACACAAGTGGTGCTGTAGCCACACCTCATCACTTGTGTGTCTCTGATTCTGTTGGCTATTTTTCCTCTCTATTTTGTACAGGAATACTGTTTCTTCTACGTAGAATGCCATCCAAGTCTCGCCAGCAAATTCCTGTTCATTCCTCTAAACCCTGTTCGGGTGTCAGATCTTTTGTAAATACTTTCTACCTCTTCCTGTGTGACAGTGTATTTCACACGTTTTGTCCTTCCCTTATCTGATGTCCTCCCTGCCGTGTTCTGAGCTGCTTACAGGAAAGGATGATGTTCCCCCTGACTTTGTATGGGCCTGGCTCGCACTTGTGCTTTGAGCCATTGGTTGAGCCTGTCTCATGTCCATTTGGATCATGAGAAATTTTCCTTTGTCCTGGGACCCAGAATTAGGTGTAATTAAGAGAAAATACAAATACGTTTTTTATGTTTCCATATATTTCACTTTTCCATTATAACCCATGTGCTTTTTATTTTATTTTAATTTCAGCACATTTGTAAAAGATGAAAGTGACCTTATCAGCTTTGGATACTTGTGAGAGTTCCTTCACACCTTTGGTGGTCCTAGAACTTGCGCAGGATGTCAAAGAAGAAACCAAAGAATGGCTGAAAAACAGAATTATCTCTAAAAAGGAAGATGGAGGCAAGTAAAACAAATATTACTCAGACTTAGTCATGATCAGTGACTAAAAATGTATTTTCAAATGTTTTACAGTTTTTTCCTTGATATATTTCTAAAATTAATATCCACTTCTTTGCTCTTTATGATTTATCTGGACTTGAAAGGGAATCTAAGTCAGCATTAGACTGTAAGCAGCACGAGTGTGATTTTGTTCACAGCTATAAATGCTGTGCCTAGTACACTGCCTGGTGCACAGTAGGTCAATATTTGTCAGATGAGTGGACGAGTATCTATCTGTGTGTCAGGTATGGTGCTGAGAGGGAGATTAACACGGTCCCTGCCTGAAAGAACGTTACTGTTACTGTCACTGTCGGTGTAAGGAGACTGAACGTGGCTTTCTGGAAACTGAAGTAACGGAACAACAACAACAAAACGAGCTGTTACAAAGCAGTCAGTGCACGATAGTTCGGAGTGAATTGTTTGTAGACTAGCTGGAAGAGGAAAGGGAAGAAAGGGGAGGCCCTTGGTGATGCTTTTCAGGACGGAGAGGGATGACTTTATAGGAGAAGCCAAAGTTTAGCCCTCTCCCAAAGGGCAAAAGGGGGTCTACATCTGGGGGAAAGAGTGGAGGACATTTTACATGAGGAAACGCTTCATAAAACTGTACAGAACAATACCTAAAACTTCACCAAGTCTCCAAACACTGAATACAACTTAGACTTTTTTTTTTTTTTAAGATTTTGACTGTAAACTGAAGTGCTTTCTTAAAAATAAAACCTTGAATCAAAGTGGGATTTTTGATTTTTTGGAAACAACCAAGCCAAAAGAAAACTTGAAAACGAGAGTACCTGCTTACTAAAATCAGAGGTGTTTCACTGGATTGGAGTTTGTTCGTTCATTCGTTCTTTCTTTAAATGTTTATTTATTTTTTTAATTTTTTTTTTTTAAACGTTTATTTATTTTTGAGACAGAGAGAGACAGAGCATGAACAGGGGAGGAGCAGAGAGAGAGGGAGACACAGAATCTGAAACAGGTTCCAGGCTCTGAGCGGTCAGCACAGAGCCCAACGCGGGGCTCGAACCCACGGACTGTGAGATCATGACCTGAGCCGAAGTCGGACGCTTAACCGACCGAGCCACCCAGGTGCCCCTAAATGTTTATTTATTTTTGAGAGAGAGAGAGAGAGAGAGAGACAGAGTGTGAGAGGGGAAGGGGTAGATAGAGAGGGAGACAAATCTGAAGTGGGTCCAGGCTTTGAGCTGTCAGCACAGAGCCTGAAGTGGACTCGAACCCATGAACCGTGAGATCATGACCTGAGCGGAAGTTGGACGCTTAACTGACTGAGCCCCCCAGGCGCCCCTGGGTCCCTTCTTTGAAATTCCTGTGATGGAAGAGCTTTTGTTGTGCCTAAGAGTGAGGGACTTCTGTGTATTCCCAGTCTTCTCTGTTCCTTGTGTGGAACAGACACACAAAGACACACAAGAATGGGGAAGCAGCGGGCATCTTTCTACTGTTGGGAAAGCAAAAAGGAACATTCCAAAAAAGCATCCTCATCTTTCAGGTAAGGGTAGTAGGTTTAACACTCATGTTTACTTTTACTCTCTTCTAAACTCCTATTGAAATGACAATAAAAGGATCTTTTAAAAAAGATAATAAGTCCAGGTTGACAGAGAAGAAAGGAAAGAATATAACAGCAGCACCATTTTGGAAGCTAGAAAACAGGTGGATGAGTGGTGAATAACTTCTCAGATTTGAAAAAGCCAAAGCTGAAGCTGGCAGGGGTACAAGTTGAGGTACAGTTTGGTTTATACTGCAGACCGAAGACTTCTAAAGACTTAGGTATTAGTGACTGTAGAGACCTGTGGAGGCAGAAATAAGTGCTACCAAGAAAAAGGAAAAAGAATCGACCAAGATCCATTTAAGAAATAGTTAGCTCCCCTGATCCCTTCTGTATTCTACCATCGGAGCAGAAGAGTGTGAATTATTCTCTGCAGAGGGTCAGATGCTTGGATTTTGTAATGGGGGATTTATGCACAGTTGAAAACAGAGATTCTGTACTGAAAATAGGATAATAACTGAGTATTATTACCCCTGTCCTCCACCCCACGAATCTCATACCTAATTTAGTATCCAAAATATTAGCTAGAATCAATCATCTAGGAAGCAGATTGAATACTCTTTCCTGGGGACTCTGACCAGAGTCAGAGTCAAAGACAAAACAACCAAAGGCAAAATAACCCAAGGTGCAGAAATCAGAGAGTTGCCCATGGAAAATGACCTGGCCAGATGACTGTGCATGGAAGGCCATCTTTAATGAACTCCATCTAAACCTTCAGAGGTTCACTGTACCCTGTCGGGACACCTTTCTTAAACATGCGCATACAATAAAAGATCACCAAACATCCGAGGAAAATCCCTAACATGAAAGAGAAAGCTAAGCTAAAACAAGCAGACAAAAACAGCAAACTCTGCAGAAGAAGAAAACCAAGAGGAAATTAAAAACTCAACTCTCAGTTATGAGAAGGTAGAACATTCTATAAATCAAGAGTTGGATGCTGTAAAATATTCATTTAGGAAAAAAGCTCTTAGAGAGTGGAAATATGAAAGCGAAGTTTAAAAACTCAAAGGGTTAGAAAGTAATTTTGATAAAGCCTACCAGAAGGTAGAGCAAAAAGTTACAGAATTGGAAAATTTGACAGAGAAAAAATAAGGAAGTTAGAGGACTCGTCCAAGAGGTACACATCTGAATAAAAGGAGTTCTAGAAAGGGAATGGAAGAAAAGGAGAAGAAATCATCTGAGGAAAACTCAAGGTGGATGCCATGCTTTTTCAGCTGGAAAGGGCCCACCTCGTGCCCAGCACTGGAAATGAAGAGGCCTGTCATTGGGAAGTTCTGGAACCCTGGGAATGGAGAAGATACTACAGACTTCAGGAGAAAAAGAGAAAAGGTCACGTACATAATAATACCACGTATATAAGGATCACACTTCGTAGCAGAAACATGGGAAGCTAGAAGGCATTTTCTGGAGGAACTTGACTTATGTGTAGTTCTTATCTATTTGGGAGATGTATTTGAATTGTTAATACATTTTGCTTATATCAAACTAGAAACAATACTTACCTAGAATGTTTTCGTCCTGGAAACTTTCCTGAGATTGTGCTTATCTTTTGTTTTTGAAGGTGCCCAGCTGCTGTTTAGACCATTGTTAAATAAATATGAGAAAGAAACACTAGAAAATCAGAACTTATATCTTGTCGGTGCCTCCAAGATTACATTGTTACTGGGTGCGGAAGCAATGGGTCTGGTAAAAGAGTGTAATGATAACACTATGAGAGCCTTCACGTATGGAACCCGATATAACTTCAAAGATTTCGATGGTGAGTCCCAAGATTGTTTCTGTCAGAATCATTTTATCTCACAAATAAGGTTTTGATCAGTAGATCAGGCGTCAACACACATTTTCAGTAAAAGGCCAAATAGTAAATATTTTAGGCCGTGTGGGCCATACGTCCTCTCGCAGTTACTCAACACTATCCTTGTAAAGCAAAAGCAGCCCTAGACTGTAAGAAATGAATGGGTGCAGCTGTGTTCCACTAAAATTTGCTTATAAAATATGGCCCATGGACCTTACTTTGTGATCCCTGGAATAGATGAACATAAATTAGGGTGACAAATGTAACTTATTACTATTATTCTGTTCTAATTCTTAGAATGGTGTATGTTCACTAGCTTGATACAGAAAAATGTTATAATGAGAAATGCAGTAGTTCAGTATTCTAGAATTGCCATTTCCTGGTAGAGTACCTGGTTCTGTTCCGGCCTCATAGCCCGTTCCAGAAGAGAGTGGTTTCTGGAAAGAACTGAGAAAGCCAAGGTGGCTATGAGGTCAGAGTGGGAGTTGGCTTCAGAATAAACTGGTCCCTTCCAGGGCTTTGGAGTTAGAAGATGTGATTAGGCTTCTTCAAAGTCACTCTGGATTTTTATATCTTTATGCTTTATTAGCATAAATGATAATGGTAAAAAAAATCACCTCATTTAAGAGGATTCGCTTGTCAAAAAACAGCACTGTTTTCTTATCAGACTGTCTTCCCCCAATTTTATGGGAGGAATATTCAACTCCAGAAGGGAACAACCTGGGCTGAAGAGTTTGAAGGAGGAGAATTTGTCATGTAGGCAAACTTCAGTTCCATCCCTAGTTAGGATAGTGTTAGAATTCTGCTCATTGGCCTTAAATGAGATCAAGCAGGTGTCTGCCATTTGGATATTTGTACCCTGTTATATAAGAACCAGGACCGTAGTCCCTCGCTCCCCTTAGCTGTGGGCGATACATTCCGAGACTCCCAGTGGATACCTGAGATAGCAGACAGTACTGGGCCCTGTATGGGCTGTGTTTTTTCCTATATGTGCATACCTATGGTAAAGCTTAATTTATGAACCAGACACAGTAAGAGATCAACAACAACAATACTAAAATAGAACAATGGTAATAATCTGCTGTAAGAAAAATGGCGCAAATGTGGTCTCTCTCGAAGTATCTTATATTACTGTGTGCACTGGTCTTGTGATGATGTGAGATGATTCAGCTCCTGCCTGCTGAGACGACGTGAGGTGAATGAACTAGGCATTGCAACGTGGTATCAGGCTACCACTGACCTTCTGACAATAGGGCAGAAGGCGGGTCATCACCTCTGGACCATGACTGATGCAGGTAACGAACTGCAAAAAGCAAAACCCTGGATAAGGGGGAGCCATCGTACAGTGATCGAAGGATTGTATTATGTGAAGGCAAACGGTAATTTACTCTTATAAAAAGGCGCTTTATGTTCTATTTAATTTAGGAGTTTTATACTTTGCTTATTCCTTGTTGTTATTTATTTATTGTTTATGTCCTCATTTCTATAACCCCAGGTTATTTGAATCTTACTAATTTTATTTTGGCCGTCATGAGAAAATAACTGGAAATTTTTTGTCCTCATTTAGATGACAATGATGACTTCCTCACAATGGCAGAATGTCAATTCATTATCAAACATGAACTCGAAAATCTTAGAGCCAGAGATGAAAAGATGATCCCTGGTTACCCCCAGGCAAAGCTGTATCCAGGAAAGTCGCTATGTAAGTCATGCTGTCAGCCACTTCACGGACACGTGTTCTGATGCACTTGTTTTTGCTTAGCGGATGAATAACCAGTTAAAGAAGCTTTGTGTCTTTCTCTTACTGACAAACATACAGAACTGTGTAATAACATACTCTGATGAACATGCCTTTTGCCATTAGAGCTTCGTCATATTGCACCTTTAGATCAATACGTTTGTTCCGGGTGGTTCCCTGCTTCTGATTTACCAAGACCTCACAGCATTTGGTTTGCTTAAAATTGGGTGTGAACACATACACGTATTACTCAACACGGATTAGCAAAGTTTACATTATGCCCAGATGAGGAGTGAAAATGGGAGCCATTGTCTTTTCCTGGAGCCCTCTTTCCATCTCCTCCCCTTTCAGTGGGTGAGCACATGGGAACAAGGCTTAGGAAGAGTCACAGAGTGACATGATACCTGAATGCACATCAGCAGCTTGCAGTTTTGTGATTTTCTGTCATCCCATCTGAAAGAGAATACTAGTTTGCAGATAAAGTGCTCACTACAGTGTGTAATTCCAGGTCTGCCTCCTCCCCCCACCCCCCAGGGTGGCAAGGCCTCAGAGCATTTTTGCTGCCCAAATATACTTTAAACATATAAGCTACTGTGTTCTGTAGTCGGTTTAATACTACCTTCCAGGCTTCACCCAGCAGGACAGATGCCTGGGAAGCAGTCCACGTTCAAATTTTCCCTGTTGTCGTCAAATATATATTAGAGTTGGTTTGTTCAAACCAAGGTCCAGTCATAGATCACCCATTTTGTATGGTGGTTGTGTCTCTTAACTCTCTTTCTCTTATTGTGATAAAGTGCACATAACATAAAATTTAAAGATCGAAGATAAAAAATTTAAAGATTTTCACTGGTATTAAATATATTTAGAATATTGTACATTGTCCTCACCATGCCTCTCTGTAGCTCCTTCCATCTTGTAAAACTGAAACTCTGTATCCATTACACAATCACTCTGCCTTCTCCCCTGGCCCCCTGCCCAAGCAACCACCATTCTTTCTGTCTTTATGGTTGTGACTACGCAAATAAGTGGAATCATACAGTATTTCTCTCTCTGTGACTGGTTTGTTTCACTTAGCATTGTCTGCTAGGTTCGTCTATGTTGTAGCATATGTTGGAATTTCCTTCTTTTTAAAGACTGAATAGTATTCCTGTGTGTGTGTGTGTGTGTGTGTGTGTGTGTGTGTGTACGTACACGTGTATGCCACGTTTTGCTTGTTTACCCATCCGTCAGTGGACCCTTGGGTTGTCTCCACCTTTTTTCTATTTAGAATAGTCCTTTTATGAACTGGGTGTGCAAATATCCCTTCAGGGTCCTGCTTTCAATTATTTTGGGTATATACCCAGAAGCGGAATTTCTGGGTCACATGGTATTGCTATGTTTAATTTTTTGAAGTACCTCTATACTGTTTTCGATAGCAGTTGTGCCATTTTACGTTCCCATCAACAGTACCTAAGGGTTCCAGTCTCTCCACATCCTTCCTCTCCAGCCTCTAGAGTCTCCTGATTTGTTCATTTTAGCCACTCTGACCGGCGTGAGGTGGTATCTCAGTGTAGTTTTCATTTGTATTTCCCTGATGAGGAGTGACATCGAGCATCTTTTCATGTGCCTGTTGGCCATCTGGGTGTCTTCTTTAGAGAAGTGTCTATTCATGTCTTCTGCCCGTTTCTTCACTGGATTATATGTTTTTTGGGTGTCGAGTTTGATAAATTCTGTATAGATTTTGGATACTAAGCCTTTATCCGATATGCCATTTGCAAATATCTTCTCCCATTCCATCTGTTGCCTTTTGGTTTTGTTGAATGTTTCCTTCGCTGTACAGAAGCTTTTTATCTTGAGGAGGTCCCAATAGTTCATTTTTGCTTTTTGCTTCCCTTGCCTCTGTAGACACGTCAAGTAAGAAATTGCTGTGGCCGAGGTCAGAGAGGTTTTTTCCTGCTTTCTCCTCTAGGGTTTTGATGGTTTCCTGTCTCACATTCAGGTCCTTCATCCATTTTGAGTTTATTTTTGTGAATAGGGTAAGAAAGTGGTCTAGTTTCAACCTTCTGCATGTTGCTGTCCAGTTCTCCCAGCACCATTTGTTAAAGAGACTGTCTTTTTTCCATTGGATGTTCTTTCCTGCTTTGTCAAAGATGAGTTGGCCATACCATACCAACCATGAGTTGGCCCATAGTTTGTGGGTCTAGTTCTGGGGTTTCTATTCTATTCCATTGGTCTATGTGTCTGTTTTTGTGCCAATACCATGCTGTCTTGCTGATTACAGCTTTGTAGTAGAGGCTAAAGTCTGGGATTGTGATGCCTCCCACTTTGGTTTTCTAACATTATTTGGGGTCTTTTGTGGTTCCATACAAATTTTAGGATTGCTTGTTCTAGCTTCGAGAAGAATGCTGGTGCAATTTTGATTGGGATTGCATTGAATGTGTAGATAGCTTTGGGTAGTATTGACATTTTAACCATATTTATTCTTCCAATCCATGAGCACGGAATGTTTTTCCTTTTCTTTGTATCTTCAGTTTCCTTCACAAGCTTTCTATAGTTTTCAGCATACAGATCTTTTACATCTTTGGTTAGGTTTATTCCTAGGTATTTTATGGTTCTTGGTGCAATTGTGAATGGGATCAGTTTCTTTGTCTTTCTGTTGCTTCATTATTAGTGTATAAGAATGCAACTGATTTTTGTACATTGATTTCGTATCCTGCAACTTTGCTGAATTCATGTATGAGTTCTAGCAGACTTTTCGTGGAGTCTATCGGGTTTTCCATGTATAATATCATGTCATCTGCAAAAAGTGAAAGCCTGACTTCATCTTTGCTAATTTTGATGCCTTTGATTTCCTTTTGTCGTCTGATTGCTGTTGCTAGAACTTCCAATGCTATGTTAAACAACAGCGGTGAGAGTGGACATCCCTGTTGTGTTCCTGATCTCAGGGGGAAAGCTCTCAGTTTTTCCCCATTGAGAATGATATTAGCTGTGGGCTTTTCATAAATGGCTTTTATGATGTTTAAGTATGTTCCTTCTATCCCAACTTTCTCAAGGGTTTTTTATTAAGAAAGGATGCTGAGTTTTGTCAAATGTTTTTTCTGCATCGATTAACAGGATCATATGGTTATCTTTTCTTTTATTAATGTGATGTATCACGTTGATTGATTTGCAAATACTGAACCAGCCCTGCTGCCCAGGAATGAATCCCACTTGATCGTGGTGAATAATTCTTTTTATATGCTGTTGAATTCGATTTGCTAGTATCTTGTTGAGAATTTTTGCATCCATATTCATCAGGGATATTGGCCTGTAGTTCTCTCTTTTTTTTTTTTTTTTTTTTGCTGGGTCTCTGTCTGGTTTCGGAATCAAAGTAATGCTGGTTTCATAGAATGAGTCTGGAAGTTTTCCTTCTCTTTCTATTTTTCGGGACAGCTTGAGAAACATAGGTATTATCTCTGCTTTAAATGTCTGGTAGAATTCCCCAGGGAAGCCATCTGGTCCTGGACTCTTATTTGTTGGGAGATTTTTGGTAACTGATTCAATTTCTTCACTGGTTATGGGTCTATTCAAGTTTTCTATTTCTTCTGTTTGAGTTTTGGAAGTGTGTGGGTGCTTAGGAATTTGTCCATTTCTTCCAGGTTGTCCAGTTTGTTGGCATATAATTTTTCTTAGTATTCTCTGATAACTGCTTATATTTCTGAGGGACTGGTTGTAATAATTCCATTTTCATTCATGATTTTATCTATTTGGGTCATCTCCCTTTTGCTTTTGAGAAGCCTGGCTAGAGGTTTATCAATTTTGTTTATTTTTTCAAAAAACCAACTCTTGGTTTCATTGGTCTGCTCTACTGTTTTTTTAGATTCTATATTGTTTATTTCTGCTCTGATCTTTATTATTTCTCTTCTTCTGCTGGGTTTAGGCTGTCTTTGCTGTTCTGCTTCTATTCGTTTAGGTGTGCTGTTAGATTTTGTATTTGGGACTTTTCTTGTTTCTTGAGATAGGCCTGGATTGCAAGGTATTTTCTGCTCAGGACTGCCTTTGTTGCATCCCAAAGCATTTGGATTGTTGTATTTTGATTTTCATTTGTTTCCATATATTTTTTAATTTCTTCTCCAATTGTCTGGTTGATCCATTCATTCTTTAGTAGGGTGTTCTTTAACCTCCATGCTTTTGGAGGTTTTCCAGACTTTTTCCTGTGGTTGATTTCAAGCTTCATAGCATTGTGTTCTGAAAGTATGCATGGTATGATCTCAATTCTTGTATACTTATGAAGGGCTGTTTTGTGACCCAGTATGTGATCTATCTTGGAGAATGTTCCATGTGCACTCGAGAAGAAAGTATATTCTGTTGCTTAGGGATGCAGAGTTCTAAATATATCTGTCAAGTCTGCCTGATCCAATATATCATTCAGGGCCCTTGTTTCTCTTCTGTTACCTTGTTAGCTCTTCCTGATGGATAGGCCCTGTAATTACTATATAATGCCCTTCTTCCTCTCTTGTTACAGCCTTTAATTTAAAGTCTAGTTTGTCTGATATAAGTATGGCTACTCCAGCTTTCTTTTGACTTCCGGTAGTATGATAGATAGTTCTCCATCCCCTCACTTTCAATCTGAAGGTGTCCTCAGGTCTAAAAGAGTCTCTTGTAGACAGCAAATAGATGGGTCTTGTTTTTTTTTTTTTTTATCCATTCTGATACCCTGTGTCTTTTGGTTGGCGCATTTAGTCCATTTACATTCAGTGTTATTATGGAAAGATACGAGTTTAGAGTCATTGTGGTATCTGTAGGTTTCATGCTTGTAGTGATGTCTCTGGTACTTTGTGGTCCTTGCAGCATTTCACTTGCAGAATCCCCCTTAGGATCTCTTGTAGGGCTGGTTTAGTGGTGATGAATTCCTTCAGTTTTTGTTTGGGAAACCTTTATCTCTCTTTTTCTATACTGAATGACAGACTTGCTGGGTAAAAGATTCTTGGCTGCATATTTTTTTCTGTTCATCACATTGAAGATTTCCTGTCATTCCTTTCTGGCCAAGTTTCAGTAGATGGGTTTGCTACTACCCTTATGTATCTACCTTTGAATGATAAGGCCTGTTTATCCCTAGCTGCTTTCATAATTCTCTCTTTATCCTTGTATTTTGCCTATTTCACTATATGTTGTGCAGAAGATTGATTCAAGTTACGTCTGAAGGGAGTTCTCTGTGCCTCTTGGATTTCAGTGCCTGTTTCCTTCCCCAGATCAGGGAAGTTCTTAGCTATGAGTTGTTCAAGTACACCTTCAGCCCCTTTCTCTGTCGTTGTCTTCTTCTTCCTCCTCCTCCTCCTCCTCCTCCTCCTCTTCTTCTTCTTCTTCTTCTTCTCTCCTTCTTCTCCTCCTTTTCCTCCTCCTCCTCCTCCTCCTCCTCCTCCTTCTCCTCCTTCTCCTCCTCCTCCTCCTTCTCCTCCTTCTTCTTCTGGAATTCCTATGATGTGGATATTGCTCTGTTTGATTGTGTCACTTAGTTCTCTAATTCTCCCCTCGTACTCCTGGATTTTTCTATCCTTTTTTTCAGCTTCCTCTTTTTCCATAATTTTATCTTTTAACTCACCTATTCTCTCCTCTGCCTCTTCAATCTGCACTGTGGCCGCCTCCTTTTTATTTTGCACCTCATTTATAGCATTTTTAAATTCATCCTATTTTTTTAGACCCATGATCTCTGTAGCAACAGATTCTCTGCTGTCCTCTATGCCTTTTTCAAGCCCAGCAATTAATTTTATCATTATTATTCTAAATTCTTGTTTCGTTACATTGCTTGAATCGGTTTTGATCAATTCGCTAGCTGTCGCTAATTCCTGGAATTTCTTTTGAGGAGAATTCTTCCATTTCGTCATTTCGGCTGATTTTCTGTCCCTTGTGCATTTTAAAAGCTTGTTGTGTGCTTTGCATTGGCGAGCACTGCTATATTAAAGGAGGGTCATACCGTGTCCAGGGCCTGGCCCTTCTGGAGGTGTTTTTCCGGAGATTGTTACTTGCTCTCTGTTGTTGTGACTTTGGTTATTTTATTACCCTATTTGTAGTGATATTTTGGACCGTCCAGCAGGTGTGCTTTGATTTGTTCCTTGGAGTAGCCCTGGAAAGGAAAACAGACAAACAGGAGAGAGAAACACGCAAACAAACAAATAACACAAATGAACAAAAACAAAAAAGTAAAGACTAAAGAAGAGGGGGGAGACGGTCCTGATGGAGAAAAAATACACCTTGATTATGCAGAGAGACTAAAAGGCTTAATCCAGAGAGAGAGAAAGGAAAATAAAGAAGGGGGCAGGGAAAACCTAACGAAGATTAAGTTACCCAGACAGAGAAACTATGTGGCTTAATTATTCCAAGAGAGAGAAAGGAGCGTAAAGAAGGAGGTGGAGAACGTGTATCGAGACAATGGATTAAACGTGCCTGTTCAGAGAGACCAATGAGCAGAGTAACCAGCCTAAGGGACGGAAGAGATAAGGAGGAGAAAGGGGGGGAGGGGGAGGATATGTCTCTACATGCAGAATTGACCTAGAGTTAATCCAGGCAATGCTGCAGACCTTGTCGGGAATAGCCGTCTGCAGGGTCTAGGGCCCCTCCGGTGGATACGCAGGTACGCAGTGCAAAGGGGCGTGGTTTGGCGTAATCTGGAACCACCCCCACTACTGCGTGGGGGGGGGGGGGGGGCCCTGAGGCCCCGCCTTGGTGGGGTTGAGGGGCGAACGGTGATCCCCCAGTCTCTTCTCCACCCAGCGGACCGGAGGACTCCGTTTGAGTCGTCCTCACTGTGCCCCGAGCGCAGACGGGGCGGTCCTTCTCTGTCCGCCGGCTCCCCTGACCCTGCGCTTGGCTAGGATTCAGATCCTGCTCCCTGCGCTCTGGCGCTGGGGAAGCGCCGCTCAGGGTGGCGACGTGTGGTGCCGGTGGCTTTGTCTGTGCCGCTGCACTTCGGGGAGGACGGCCTTCTCCTACTGCAGACTCAGCCACGGCCCTTGCCTCGAGCCCCGGGGTGGTGGTTGCAGGCAGGTTCCGCACTGCCACGCAGCCCTCCAGGGAGGGAACCACCTCCTCCAAGTGCGGACCGAGCCCCTAACCTGCCGCCACACCCAGGCCTGGCTCCCCTCTTCCCTAGGTGCGCGGGGGAGCTGGCCCCAGGCTGGAGATAGCCCCGCAGTTAGGGTTCGATCCTTCTCAGTCTCAGCCGCAGGGTCCGGGGTCTTTCTCCTGTCCAGATCCGGTTCGACACTTCCCCAGCCGCCCTTTCTCTTCTCTTTGTCTCTCTGCAGAAGGGGTCCCTCCCCTCCGTGCCCAAAGGCCTTTTTTTAAATCTCCCCCAGTTGGCAGTCGCCCACCTATCTTTTTTCCAGCTTTCCCATTTTCTTCCAGTAGATTCAGTCTTTTCCGCCCCGGCTCTGGTGTTCAGTCCTTTGGCTTCTACACTTCTTTGTTTGAGAGACACGGGAAGTATGGATTCCCCCTACTTCTCCGCCATGTTGGCTCCTGAGCATCATTTTTTAAAATATTTATTTTATTTTGAGAGAGAGGGAGAGGGAGAGAGAGAATTCCAAGCAGGCCCTGTCCGTGAGCAGGGCATGATCTCACTAACTTTGAGATCATGATCTGAGCTGAAATCAAGAGTTGGATGCTTAACCGACTAAGCCACCCAAGCACTCTGAGCATCTTTTCGTGTTCCTGTTGGCCATCTGGATGTCTTCTTTGGAAAAATGTGTATTCATGTCTTCTGCCCACTTCTTAACTGAATTTTTTGTTTTTTTTTGGGGGGGGGGGTTGAGTTTGATAAGTTCTTATAGATTTTGGATACTAACCCTTTATCCAGTATGTTATTTGGAAATATCTTCTCCCATTCCATAGGTTGTCTTTTAGTTTTGTTAATTGTTTCCTTTGCTGTACAGAAACTTTTATTTTGATGAGGTCCCAGTAGTTCATTTTTGCTTTTGTTTCCCTTGCCTCCAGTGACGTGTCTAGTAAGAAGTTGCTACAGCCAGTGTCCAAGAAGTTGTTGCCTGCTTTCTCCTTGAGGATTTTGATGGCTTCCTGTCTCACATTTAGGGCTTTCATCCATTTTGAGTTTATTTTTGTGTATGGTCCAGGTTCATTCTTCTGCATGTCGCCGTCCAGTTTTCCCAGCACCACTTGCTGAAGAGACAGTCTTTTTTCCACCTGATATTCTTTCCTGCTTTGTCGAAGGTTAGTTGGCCCTATGTTTGTGGACCCATTTCTAGGTTCTCTGTTCTGTTCCACTGATCTGAGTGTCTGTTTTTGTGCCAGTACCATACTGTGTTGATGATTACAGCTTTGTAATATATAATACAGCTTGAAGTCTGGAATTGTGATACCTCCCATTTTCCTTTTATTTTTCAGGATTTCTTTGTTAGAGATATTTTGTGGTTCCATACAAATTTTAGGATTGTTTGTTCTAGTTCTGTAAAAAATGCTGGTGTTATTTTTATAGGGATTGTAGATTGAGTGTGTAGATTGCTCTCAGTAGTAAAGACATTTTAACGATGTTTGTTCTTCCAACCCATGAGCATGTGATTTTTTTTATTTCTTTGTGTCCTGTTCAGTTTCTTTCATATGTGTTCTATAGTTTTCAGAGTACAGATCTTTTACCTCTTTGGTTAGGTTTATTCCTAGGCATCTTATGGTTTTGGTACAGATGTAAATTGGATCGAATCCTTGATTTCTCTTTCTGCCGCTTCATGGTTGATGTATAGAAATGCAACAAATTTCTGTACATTGATTTTGTATCCTGCAGCTTTGCTGAATTCATGTATCAGTCCTAGCAATTTTTTGGTGGTGGAGTCTTTCAGGGTTTCTTTTTTTTTAATGTTTATTTATTTATTTAAAGAGAGAAAATGTATGAAAGTGGGGTGAGGGGCAGAGAGAGAATCCCAAATAGGCTCCATGCTGTTTTCACAGAGCCCAGTGTGGGGCTCAAACTCATGAACCGTGCGATCATGACCTGAGCCCACAGCAAGAGTTAGCTCGTTAACCGGGTAAGCCACCCAGGTGTCCCTTTCAGGTTTTCTACGTAGAGTATCATGGCATCTGTGAATGGTGGATGTCTGACTTCTTCCTTGTCTGTTTTGATGCTTTTTATTTCTTTTTTTAAATTTTTTTTTTCAACGTTTTTTATTTATTTTTGGGACAGAGCGAGACAGAGCATGAATGGGGGAGGGGCAGAGAGAGAGGGAGACACAGAATCGGAAGCAGGCTCCAGGCTCCGAGCCATCAGCCCAGAGCCTGACGCGGGGCTCGAACTCACGGACCGCGAGATCGTGACCTGGCTGAAGTCGGACGCTTAACCGACTGCGCCACCCAGGCGCCCCGCTTTTTATTTCTTTTTATCATCTGATTGCTGAGGCTAGGGCCTCTAGTGCTAAGTTTAATAACAGTGGTGAGAGTGTACATCCCTGTCTTGTTCCTGACCTCAGAGGAAAAGCTCTCAATTTTTCCCCATTGAGGATATTAGCTGTGGGTCTTTCTTATATGGCTATTATAATTTTGAGGTATATTCATTCTATCCCTAGTTTGTTGAGGGTTTTTACCAAGAATGGATGCTGTACTTTGTCAAATGCTTTTTCTGCATCTATTGAGAGGATCATATGGTCCTTATCCTTTCTTTTATAAACGTGGTGTATCACATTGGTTTGTGAATATTGAATCGCCCTTGCACCCTAAGAATAAATCCAACTTGATCATGGAGTATGATTCTTTTAATGTACTGTTGGATTTGATTTGCTCCTATTTTGTTGAGAATTTTTGCATCCAGATTCATTCAGGATATTGGCCTATAATTTGCTGGGGTCTTTGTCAGATTTTGGAATCAAGGTGATGCTGGCCTCGTAGAATGAATTTGGAAGTTTTCCTTCCATTTCTATTTTTTGGAACAGTTTGATAAGAATAGGTATTAACTCTTCTTTAAATGTCTGGTAGAATTCCCCTGGGAAGCCATCTGGCTCTGGATTTTCATCTGTTGGGAGATTTTTGATGAGTGATTTAATTTCTTTGCTGGTTATGGGTCTGTTCAGATTTTCTATTTCTTCCTGTTTCAGTTTTGGTAGTTTGTGTGTTTCTAGGAATTTGTCAATTTCTTCCAGATTGCCCAGTTTGTTGGCGTATAATTTTTAATAATATTCTCTTATAATTGTTTGTATTTTTCTGATGCTGGTTGTGATCTCTCCTCTTTCATTTGTGATTTTCTTTGTTTTGGCCCTTTCTCTTTTATCTTTGATAAGTCTGGCTGGGGGGTTATCCATTTTATTGATACTTTCCAAGAACTAGCTCTTAGTTTTGTTGCTCTGGTCTCCTGGGGTTTTTTTTGTTTGTTTGGTTTCCATATTGTTTATTCCTGCTCTAATCTTTATTATTTCCCTTCTTCTGCTGGCTTTACCCTTTAATTGTTGTTCCTTTTCTACCTCCTTTAGGTGTGCTTTAGGTTTTTTATTTGAGATGTGCCTTGAAGTAGACCCGTATTGCAATATACTTCCCTCTTAGGACCGCCTTTGCTGCATCCTAAAGGTTTTGGACTGTTGTGTTTTCACTTGCATTTGCTTCCATGCATTTTTTAATTTCTTCTTTAATTTTCTGGTTAACCCATTCATTCTTTACTAGGATTTTCTTTAACCTCCATGTATTTGCGCTGTCTCCAAATTTCTTCTTACCTTTGAATTCAAGTTTCATAACTTTGGGGTCTGAAGTTATGCATGGTACTATGATCTCAGTCTTTTTTATACTTGTTGAGGGCTGATTTGTGACCCAGTATCTGACCTATTCTGGTGAGTGTTCCATGTACACTTGAAAAGAACATGTAGTTCACTGCTTTAGGATGAAGTGTTCTGAATATATCTATTAAGTCCATCTGGTCAGTGTGTCATTCAAAGCCATTGTTTCCTTGTTGATTTCCTCCTCAGATGACCTTTCCATTGCTGTAAGTGGGATGTTAAAGTCCCCTATTATTTTTGTATTGTTATCAGTGAGTTTCTTTATGTTTGCTATTGATTGATTTATATATTTGGGTGTTTCCACGTTGGTGGCATAAATGTTTATGATTATTAGATATTCTTGTTGGGTAGACCCCTTTGTTATGATACAGTGCCCTTCTCTGTCACTTGTTACGGTCTTTGGTTTAAAATCTAGTTTGTCAGATATAAGTGTGGCTGCTCTGTCTTTCTTTTGACGTCCGTTAGGATTATAAATCGTCCTCCATCCTCTCACCTTGAGTCTGCAGGTATCTTTAGATCTAAAATGAGTTTCTTGTAGGCAGTATATTGAGGGGTCTTGTTTTTTTTTGTATCCATTCTAATACTCTCTTTCTTTTGATGAGAGCGTGTAGTCCATTTATATTCAGGGTGATTATGTATATAATATATATAATTATATATTCAGGGTGAATATATAATATTCATTATACACATATAATATATAGTATTACTTATATATGTATACACACACACATATATTTACATATATAAATTTAGTGTCATTGTATTACCTATAAAGTTGGTGTTTCTGGAGTTTTTCTCTTTCCTTCCTAGTCTTTGTGGCTTTTGGTCTTTCTTTCCCACTCAAAAAGTCCCCTTTAATATTTCTTGCAGGGCTAGATTAGTGGTCATGGTCTCCTTTAGTTTCTGTTTGTGTGGGAACCTTTATATCTTTTTCTATTCTGAATGGCAGCCTTGCTGGATAAAGTATTCTTGGCTGCATATTTTTCCCATCTAGCACATTGAATATGTCATGCCACTCCCTTCTGGCCTGCTAGGTTTCTATGGAGATATCTACTGCTATGCTGATTTGTCTTTCCTTGTAAGTTACGGATTGCTTTTCCCTTTCTACTTTCATGATTCTTTCCTTATCTCTGTATTGTGTAAATTTTACTACAACATGTCTTGGTGTTGGCCTACTTTTATGATTTTGATGGGAGTTCTCTGTGCCTCCTGGATTTGGATGTCTGTTTCCTTTCCCAGATTAGGGAAGTTTTCAGCTGTAATTTCTCAAATAAACCTTTTGCCCCCTTTCCCCTCTCTTTTCCTTCTGGGATTCCTATGATATGAATATTATTATGCTTTAAGGAGTTGCTGAGTTCCTTAAGTCTATATTTACGATCCAGTGTTTTTCTTCCCCTCTTCTTTTCAGCCTCATTATTTTCCATAATTTTATCTTCTATATCGTTGATTCCTTCCTTTGCTTCTTCCATCTTTGTTGTCATTACATTTAGGCTATTTTGCATCTTCGTTCTAGCATTTTTATTTTGGCCTGACTAGTTTTAGGTCCATTACCTCTGCGGTAAAGGACTCCCTGGTGTCTTCTGTGCTTTTCTCAAGTCCAGCTGGTATCCTTACGGTGGTGGTTTTAAATTCTGGTTCAGGTTTATTACTTATATTTGATTTGATTAGATCCCTGGCTGTGACCTCTTCTAATTCTTTCTTTTGGGACAAATTCCCCCATCTGGGCATTTTGTCTAGGTCTCTGTTTTCTGTGTTTTAGGAAAGCCTGTTATGTTTCCTGCTCCAGAGAGTAATGGCTATATATCAAAGAAGTCATATGCTGCCCAGGGTTTGGCACTTCAGGAGGTGTTTCTGGCGTATGCTGTGTGTACTCTACTGTTGTTTTTTGGCTGTTCTTTACCTCAGGTCAGTTCTCTGCAGCGGGGAGTGTTTGGACCTTGTCCACTGTGTGGTGAGTTTTAATTAGGTGTGTTTTGGTCTACTTCTTAAAAGAAGCCAGATGCCATTTCCTTGAGAGCTGAAGTTTTGCAGCACTTTATGGTCAGTAGATTTGGTGCATGAGGTGGTTTGTGGTGGTCTTGTAGTGGAGGGGCCTGTTGCTGCTCTGACTCTCAGGCACTCTCGCCCTAGTTCAGAAGCACCTTCAGAGTTCAGGGGGTGGGGCTTGGTGTGAGTGACTCAAGCCTCTAACGTGAGGACTGTGATTTTCGCTGAAGTCTGCCTGTGCTGATGGGCAGGGATAAAAATGGCATCAGCCGGCTTTATTGTCCCTGGAGAGGGGAATTCGCACTTACTGCTGTTCAGGAAGCCCTCACAGGGGAGCACACAATCTCCTCTCGTTTGTCCCACGCTTTCCTCAGACCCCTGCCTTCAGCTGGTCTGTTTCCGAGCCATCTGCCCACCCGGTGATGCAGCGCTCCCATCTCAGGCGTGCTGACTGGGTTTCACAATTTCAGATTTTAGGGATTCTACCTGTGCTGATCTTCTAGGGGAGGGTCTTGCCATGCTTTGGCTGGTGCTGGTTTGTCACAGAAGGGCAGTTGCTCAACTGTCCAGGGGCTTAAAGTTTATGCTAAAGCCAGTAAAGAGCCCACATCCAGGTTAGCTGCCCTCAGCAGGTGTCTCTCCCGGCTCTCTTGTCCCCGGAGAGGCAATGCTACCTCTCCCAAATGCACTCCAAGAAGAACTGTCTCTCCCAGCGCAACCCAGGAGAACACACTGTCCACTCCCAGGCCTCTGCCCTCCTCCATAGGAGACCTCTAGGCCTGCCAGGCTCCACCTTGGTACAGACTTCTGAAACCTCAGACTTTGAGCTCCACTGCTCACAAAAACTTGGAATAATCAGCCCCTCTTGTTTTCCTTGACAGGGTTTTTGTTGTTCAGTGCCCTGCATTTTGTTTTCTCTCTCTCTCTCTCTCCCCCCTCCTCTCTCCCTGATCTGGACTCTCTTTGCCCTGTGGCACCTGTGATTCTCTTCTCCCCCAGATCAGGTCCCTGCATCTCCTACCTTCTCGGATGTGGTCTCTTTCCTTCCTGTAGTTACGCAGTTTGTTTTCTCAGTCCTCAGATGTATTTCCTGGGTATCCAGTCCTCAGATGCAATTTGATATTTATCTAGATGTTTTCAAGGAATGAGGGTGGCATTGGGTCCTCTCGTACTCTGCCACCTTAACTCCTCCCCCTCACTGTATTTTCATGCCTGAGTAACATTCATTTGTAGGTATGTTTATGTAGTAGGTCTTCTTTATCCATTCATCTGTCGATGGACATTTGGGTTTATTCCTCATTTTGACCATTGCAAATAATGCTATATTGAACAAAGAAGTGCAGGTATCTTTGAATTAGTGTTTTCCTTTTCATCAGGTAACTACCCAGAAATGGAATTGTTGGATTGTATGAAATTGCTATTTCAATTTTTTGAGGAACGTCCATACTGTTTTCCATAGTGGCTGTACCAATTTCCATTTCCATTAGCAGTGCAGTAGGGTTCCTTTTTTACTACCTCCTCACCAATACTTGTTATTTCTTGTCTTTCTGATACTAGCTAATCTGACACACGTGAAGCTATACGTCATTGTGGTTTTCATTTGCATTTCCCTGGTGATTAGTGGTATTGAGCATTTTGTCATGTGTCCATTGGCCATCTGTCTACCTTATTTGGAAAAAAGTTCAGTTCTCTGACCATGTTTTTTAATGTTTTAATTTTTATTTTTTTATTATTTATTTTATTTTTTTAATTTTATTTTTTATTTTTTAAAATTTACATCCTAATTAGTTAGCATATGGTGCAACAATGATTTCAGGAGTAGATTCCTTAGTTCCTCTTACCCATTTAGCCAGTCCCCCTCCCACAACCCCTCCTGTAACCCTCAGTTTGTTCTTCATATTTATGAGTCTCTTCTGTTTTGTCCCCCTCCCTGTTTTTATATTATTTTTGTTTCTCTTCCCTTATGTTCATCTGTTTTGTCTCTTAAAGTCTTCATATGAGTGAAGTCATATGATTTTTATCTTTCTCTGACTAATTTCACTTAGCATAATACCCTCCAGTTCCATCCACGTAGTTGCAATTGGCAAGATTCCATTCTTTTTGATTGCCGAGTAATACTCCATTGTGTAGATATACCACATTTTCCTTATCCATTCATCCATTGATGGACATTTGGGCTCTTTCCATACTTTGGCTATTGCTGATAGTGCTGCTATAAACATGGGGGTGCATGTGTCCCTCCTAAACAGCAGACCTATATCCCATGGATAAATGCCTAGTAGTGCAATTTCTGGGTGGTAGGGTAGTTCTATTTTTAGTTTTTTGAGGAACCTCCATACTGTTTTCCAGAGTGGCTCTACCAGCTTGCATTGCCACCAACAGTGCAAAAGAGATCGTCTTTCTGTGCATCCTCTCCAACATCTGTTGTTGCCTGAGTTGTTAATGTTAGCCATTCTGACAGGTGTGAGGCGGTATCTCATTGTGGTTTTGATTTGTATTTCCCAGATGATGAGTGATGTTGAGTATTTTTTCATGTGTCGGTTGGCCATCTGGATGTCTTCTTTGGAGAAGTGTCTATGATGTCTTTTGCCCATTTCTTCACTGGATTATTTGTTTTTTGGATGTTGAGTTTGATAACTTCTTTGTAGATTTTGGATACTAGTCCTTTATCTGATATGTCATTTGGAAATATCTTCTCCCATTCTGTCTGTTGCCTTTTAGTTTTGCTGATTGTTTTCTTCACTGTGCAGAAGCTTTTTATTTTGATGAGGTCCCAGTAGTTCCTTTTTGCTTTTGTTTCCCTTGGCTCTGGAGACGTGTTGAGTACCAGGTTGCTGCAGGCAAGATAAAAGAGGTTTTTACCTGCTTTCTCCTCAAGGATTTTGATGGCTTCCTGTCTTACATTGAGGTCTTTCATCCATATTGAGTTTATTTTTGTGTATGCTGTAAGAAAGTGGTCCAGGTTCATTCTTCTGCATGTCATTGTCCGGTTTTCCCAGCACCACTTGCTGAAGAGACTGTCTTTTTCCATTGGATAGTCTTTCCTGCTTTGTCAAAGATTGGTTGTCCGTACGTTTGTGGGTCCATTTCTGGCTTCTCTATTCTGTTCCATTGATCTGAGTGTCTGTTTTTGTGCCAGTATCATACATACTGTCTTGATGGTTACAGCTTTGTAATATAGCTTGAAGTCTGGGATTGTGATGCCTCCTGCTTTGGTTTTCTTTTTCAAGATTGCTTTGGCTCTTCGGGGTCTTTTCTGGTTCCATACAAATTTTAGGATTATTTGTTCTAGCTCTGTGAAGAATAGCTGGTATTATTTTTGATAGGGATTGTATTGAATATGTAGATTGCTTCGGGTAGTATTGACATTTTAACAATATTTGTTCTTCCTATCCAGGAGCATGGAATCTTTCTCCATTTTTTTGTGTCTTCTTCAGTTTCTTTCATAAGCTTTCTATAGTTTTCAGCATATAGATTTTTCATCTTTTTGGTTAGATTTATTCCTAGGTATTTTATGTTTTTTTGTGCAACTGTAAATGGGATCGATTCCTTGATTTCTCTTTCTGTTGCTTCATTGTTGGTGTATAGGAATGCAACCGATTTGTGTGCATTGATTTTATATCCTGCAACTTTGCTGAATTCATGAATCAATTCCAGCAGGTTTTTTTTGGTGTAATCTTTAGGGTTTTCCATATACAGTGTCATGTCATCTGCGAAGAGTGAAAGTTTGACCTCCTCCTGGCTGATTTGGATGCCTTTTATTTCTTTGTGTTGTCTGATTGCAGAGGCTAAGATTGAATAACAGTGGTGAGAGTGGACATCCTGTCTTGTTCCTGACCTTAGGGGGAAAGCTCTCTCTGACGATGTTTTAATCAGATTGTTTGTTTTTTTGTTATTGTTGTGTAGTATGAGTTCCTTATATATTTTGGATATTAACCTATTATCAGATATATCATTTGCAAATATCTTCTTTCATTCAGTAGGTTGCCTTTTCGTTTTCTTTATGGTTTCCTTTGCATAGCAAAGGTTTTTAGCTTGATGTAGACCCAATGGTTTGTTTTTGCTTTTGTTGCTCTTGCCTGAGGAGACAGAACCAAAAAAATAGTGCTGAGACCAGTGTCCAGGAGTCTACTGCCTGTGTTTTTTTGTTTGTTTGTTTTTGTTGTTGTTGTTGTTTTTTAAGGCATTGTATGGTTTCAGGTCTTACATTTGAATTTTTAATCCATTTTGAGTTTATTTTTGTATATGGTGTCAGTAGTTGATCTTTTTTCATTCTTTTGCATGTAGCTGTAGTTTTCCCAGCACCATTTTTTGAAGAGATTGTCTTTTCCCCATTTGTGTATTCTTGCCTCCTTTGGCAAAGATTAATTGAGCATATCTACATGGGTTCATTTCTGGCTCTCTGTTCTGTTCCATAGATCTATATGCCTTTTTCTGTGTGTGCCATTACCATACTGTTCTGATTACTGTATCTTTGTAGTGTAGTTTGAAATCTGGAAACATGATACCTCCAGATTTATTCTTCTTTCTCAAGATGGCTTTGGTTATTCAGGGTCTTTTGTTGTTCCATACAAATTTTAGAGTTATTTATTCTAATTCTGTGAAAAATGCCATTGGTATTTTGGTAGGAATTGCATTGAGTTTGTAGATTGCTTTGGTTAATACGAACATTTTAACAATATTAATTCTTCTAATCCATGAACACGGTATGTCTTTTCATTTATTTTTATCTCCAATTTCTTCCATCAATGACTTAAAGTTTTCAAGAGTATAGGTCTTTCACCTCATTAGTTAAATTAATCCTATTTATTTTATTCTTTCTGATGCAGTTTTAAATGGAATTGTTTTCTTAATTTCTTCCTATAATATTTTACTACTAGTATATAGAAACATGTAGATTTCTGTATATTAATTATACATTATTCATCTTTACTGAATTCATTTAATCTAATTTTTGTGGATTCTTTAGGTTTTTCTATATATAATATGTTATCTGCAAATAGTGACAGTTTTACTTCCTCCTTATCAATTTGAATGCCTTTTATTCCTTTTTGCTCTCTGATTATTGCAGCAAGAACTTCCAGTACTATATTGAATAAAAGTGGTGAAGGGTGGACATCCTTTTCTTATTCCTAATCTTGAGTGTGATATTATCTGTGTTTTTTTGTCATATGTGGCTTTTATTACATTGAGGTATGTTCTCACTATACACATCTGGTTGAGAGTTTTTACCATAAATGGATGTAAAATTTTGTCAAATACTTCTTCTGCATCTATTGAGATAATCATTTGATTTTTATCCTTCATTTTGTGAATGTGTGAATTTTGTGTGAATTGATTTGAGGACATTGAACCATCCTTGCATCCCTGAAATAAATTCCATTTGATTATGATGCGTGATCCTTTTAATGTATTATTGAATTTGTTTTTCATTTTGTTAAGGACTTTTGCATCCTGGCCTGATACTGGCCTGCAATACTGGCTTGTGATTTTCTTTTTTTGTTGTATCTTTGTCTGTATTAGGGTAATTCTGGTTTCATAGAATTAATTTGGAAATGTTCCTTTCTCTTTAACTTTTTGGAATAGTTTGAGACGGATTGATACTAACTTTTCTTTAGCTTTTTTTAGTGTCTATTTATTTTTCAGAAAGAGGGTGGGGGAGGGGCAGAGAGCAAGGAAGACAGAACCCCAAGTAGGCTTCAGGCTCTGAGCTATCAGCACAGAGCCAGCTGCCGGGTGAACTCATTAACCACGAGATCATGACCTGAGCCAAAGTCAGATGTTTAAATGACTGAGCCACTCAGGTGCCCTGATACCAACTTTTCCTTAAATGTTTGGTAGGATTTACCTGTGAAACTGGTTCTGGACTTTTGTTTGTTGGAAGTTTTTTGATTACTGATTCAGTTTCATTACTAGTAATCACTCTGTTTAGATTTCCTCTTTCTTCCCTTTGTCTTCTGTGAAGATTGGATGTTTCCAGGAGTTTATCAATTTCTTCTATCATGTAACTCTTGGTAGTAGTTTCTTAAAATCCTTTGTAATTTATATGGTTACTCTTTTCTTCTTTTCTTTCTTTCTTTCTTTCTCCCTCCTCCTCCTCCTCTTCCTTCTCCTCCTCTTCCTTCTCCTCCTCCTTCTTCTCCTTCTTCTTTGATGAATCTGGTTTATCAATTTTATTCATCTTTTTAAGGAACCAGCTACTAGTTTCATTGATCTTTACTATTGTTTTATAAGTCTTCATTTTATTTATTTCCACTTTGATCTTTATTATTTCCTTCCTTCCATTAACTTTGGGCTTTGTTCTTCCAGTTTATTTAGGTGTAAGGTTAGATTGTTTATTTGAGATTTTTTTGGTTTCTTGAGGTAAGCCTCTACTGCTATAAACTTCACTCTTACAACTGCCTTTGCTGAGTCTCATTGATTTTGGAATGTAGTGCTTCCATTTTTATTTGTCTCAAGGTATTTTTTTTATTTCCTCATTGATTTCATTGGTTGCTCATTGTAGTTGATTTATGGTTTTATACCGTTGTGTTCAGAAAAGATGTTTCATAAGATTTCAACCTTCAATTTATTGAAACTTGTTTTTGCTCTACTATGTGATTTATCTTGTTAAATGTTCCACGTGAATGTCAAAAGAATGTGTATTCTGCTGGTTTTGGATGGAAATTTTTGTATGTATCTGCTAAGTCCATCTGGTTTAATGTGTCATTAAACCATCTGTGTGTGTGTGTGTGTGTGTGTGTGTGTGTGTGTGTGGTTTTTTTATTGATTTTCTGCCTGTATGATCTATTTGTTGATATAAGTGGGGCATTAAAGTCCCCTATTCTTATTGTATTATTGTCAGTTTTTACCTTTTAATCTGTTCGTATTTGCTTTATATTTTCAGTGCTTTCATGTAGGGTGCATTGATATTTACAATTGTTATATCCTCTTGTTGGATTGAGTTTTTCAATTATTATGTAATTCTTTGTCTATTACAGCCTTTCATTTACAGTCTATTTTGTCTAATAGAAATATTGCTACCCTGGCTTTCTTTTCATTTTTATTTTCATGGAATACCTTTTTTCATCACTTCACATTTAGTCTGTATGTGTCTTTAGGTCTGAAGTGAGTCTCTTTTAGACAGCATATAGATGGGGCTTGTTTATTTACCTATTCAGTCACCCTTTATCTTTTGAATAAAATAACACTTGGAACACTTAGCCCTTTTGTATTTAAATTACTGATTTGTACTTATTGCCATTTTGTTAATTGTTTTTGGTTGTTTTTTTGTTCTTCTGTGTTCCTTCTTTTCCTCCTTTCCCTTGTGATTTGATGACTTTCTTTAGTGTTGTGTTTGAATTCCTTATTTTTTGTGTATCTATTATAGGTTTCTGTTTGTGATTACTATGAGGTTCACATATAATACTCTATGTGTATAGCAGTCTGTATTAAGTTGATGGTTGCTTAAGTTTGAACGCTTTCTAAAAGCGCTACATTTTTACTCTCACCTCTCCCTGTTTTATGTTTTTGACATCATATTTTGCGTCTTTTTATCTTGTGTATCTCTTAACTGTCATAGATATCATTCACTTTACTACTTGTGTCTTTTAATCATCATACCCTCTTTGTAAGCAGTCAATCTACCGCGTCTGGTATATGCTTGCTGTTACAGTTAGATTTTTTTCTTTCAAAATTTTCTTCTAGTTAGGGCCTTTTCTACTTAAATCCCTTTAACATTTCCTGTAAAGCTGGTTTAGTGGTGAACTCTTTTGTCTGGGAAACTCTTTATCTCTATCTACTTCAGTCCTGAATGATAACCTTGCTGGGGAGTGTTTCTCTTTGTGGGTTTTTTCCTTTCAGCGCTTTGAATATGTTGTGCCACTCCCTCCTGACCTCCAAATTTGGTAACAAATCAACTGATCGTATTTCGGGTGTTCCCATGTACGTAACTAGTTGCTTATCTCCTGTTGCTTTTCATATTTTCTCTTTAATTTTTGACGTTTTAATTATTTTGTGTCTTGGTATGGACCTCTTTGGGTTCATCTTGTTTGGGGCTCTTTCCTTTTTGGACATGGATATATTTTCTTGTTGAGGTTAGGGACGTTTTCAGTTGTAACTACTTCAAATAAGATTTCTGCCCCTTTCTCTTTCTCTTTCCTTTCTGGGACCTCTGTAATGCAATTGTTATTACCCTTGATCTCTTAAGGTCCTGAAGGTCTCTTCAACTGTCTTCAGTTTTTGAAATTCTTTTTTCTTTTTGCCATTCAGCTAGGGTCATTTCCATTACCCTGTTTTCCAGATCACCGATCCAGTTTTCTGCATCTTCTAATCTGCTGTTGATTCTCTCTAGTGTATTTTTCAACTCAGTTATTATAGTCTTCGTCTCTGGTTCCCTTTTTATCTTTTTTTTTTTTTTTTTTTTTTTTAATCTCTTGAAGTTCTTGCTGTGTTCATCCATTCTTCACCTGAGTTTAATGAGCATCTTCGTGACCATTACTTTGAACTCTTTATCGGGTAGATGGTTTATCTCTTTTTCACGGAGTTTTCTGAGGTTTTGTCATATTCCTCGCTCTTCCCATCTTGCCTCTCTATGTTTGCTTGTGTGTATTAGGTAGATCAGCCATGTCTGTTCTTGAGCGAGAGGCCTTCTGTAGAAGGTGTACTGTGGGCCCAAAAGTGCATTCTCCCGCTGGTCACCAGAATCCGGAGCTCCAGTGGTGTCCTTTGTGTGTTTCCTTCTGTTCTGGCTGAGCTGCAACTGTTGTGGGCCCGTGGTGGGTGGGAGCCCCTTTAGGGGAATGACAGTGAAGGTGGAGGTGACCTGGTGAGTGTGATAAGGTGGGAGCCACTTTGGGGGCTGCCTGCCAGGGAGGGGAGGGTTAAGTGGGTCAGGTCTGCAGGGGAATATGAGGGTGGGGCTAACAGTGCTAGCAAGGTAGAGGAGAATCAGAACTGTTTCTTGGGGCGCCTGGATGGCTTAGTGGGTTAAGCATCTGATTCTTGATTTCGGTTCGGGTCACGATCTCACTGTTGGTGGGTTCCCACTCCGAATCGGGCTCTGCATTGACAGTGCAGAGCCTGCTTGGGATTTTCTGTCTCCCTTTCTCTCTGCCCCTCCTGGGCTTATGCTTTCTGTCTCTCTCAAAAATAAATCAATAAACTTTAAAAAAATAAAAGAACTGTTTCTCACCAGTACTAGGCACCTGCCACTGCTTCCATTCATGGAGGAAATTCCTGCAGTTTCCTGCACCTCTGGCACATGCCCTAAAGTTAGTCAGTAAATCTCCTTCACGTATGGCCCAGATGCTTTTCAAACTGTTGCCTCTGCGCTGGGTCTTGGAGTGAGTAGGTGCATGGGTCTTTGAAGAGTGGAGTCTCGGTTTCTTATCGCCCTCTGGCTCTCTTGGGATTAAACCCTGCTGATTTTCAAAGCCAGACATTTGGGGGGCCCATCTTCCCAGTGCTGGTCCCCAGTGCAAGTTTGCCCCATGGAGGGCTGGAACCCCTTGGTCCTCAGGGAGGACCCCCCTACGTGTGATATCTCCCCCACTTGTGGGTCGCCATGCTGGGGTGTGGGTCCTGATCACACCACTTCTCTGCCCCTGCTGTGCTTCTTGATGTGACTCTCTGTAGCTCTAGAGGATCTGTTCTGCTAGTCTTCCGGTCATTCTCAGAGGGTTGTTGTGTGTGTAGTTGTAGCCTCGGAGTGTCTGGACGAGGTGAGCTCAGGATCCTCTGCTCTGCCATCTTGATCCTCGCAGAAGCAGTAGTTTCTGTCTTTAAAGGGGCCGGCACAGCATCATATTTTCCTTTGAAGGTAAGGGTCATTTGAATTACATTCTTAGCTGACAAGAGAAAGTTAAAGGTTTAAAAGCAAAGCCTCTATTTTTAGAAGCTGAAATTGGAACCATGCTTTTGGCATTGATGGTGAAGAGAAGCCTGGTAATTTAGGACATGAGGCTGTATATTCTCTCTGGGTCCTTCAGTTCACGGTCCTATTTTTAGAAGTAGCTGGTTTGTATGCCTGCCTCGAGAGTCATCTGTAGTGGAATGCAGTCAGTTTTTTAAAAAGAACTTAGTAAAATAGTTTACATGTTGTCAGTTCACAGTTGAATAACTTGATATAGCAATTGGAAAGCATAATGCTGGAAGAAAGAATAAGGTACAGCTGTGCATCCTCAAATGAGAGAGAAGAATCAGAACCGTTGTGGGTCACTGACTTCCTTGTGAGCTGAAGAAAAACCCTCTGAAACACTTCAGAATAAAAATATTAAGAAATGGGTTTGATGGCACCAGTGGCTAATATAAATTAAACCATGTACCTTTCCTCCCTTATTATAAATGTGTCTGTGCATGTTTTGAGTGTATACCTTTCTTAGTCATTAAGGATTTCATCACAACCCTAGCTTTTTAAGACTTTTTTTGATAACTTATGTCTGAGATATAATAGTAACAATCATCTATTAAGAATTTTTCTTCCAGACCCAGACTTTTCCCACTTTTGGCATCACATCTCTCCTATTTAGCATTATTTGCTCATTTCTTTTTTTTTTTAAATTTTTTGTTGATGTTTTATTTATTTTTAAGACAGAGAGAGACAGAGCATGAGTGGGGATGGGGCAGAGAGAGAGGGAGACACAGAATCTGAAGCAGGCTGCAGGCTCCGAGCTGTCAGCACAGAGCCCGACGTGGGGCTCGAACTCACGAACTGTGAGATCATGACCTGGGCTGAAGTCGGACGCTCAACCGACTGAGCCACCCGGGCGCCCCTCTTTGCTCATTTCTAAGAAATTAGCTATACCTTTAAATTACTCTGAAGAGTTTATGATAGGACGTCTGTCTTGAGAATACTCTCTCTCTTTGTTATATGTAGTATTTCAACATGAAACACAACATGTTCCCACCCCCCATGCTGCAGACATTCTTTTGCCCTCCTCTTTGAGGGACCTGTTGCCTAATAAGCCCGTCACTTGTCTTTGGTGAGGAGGTAGATAGGAGATAAGGGAGACAGCCCTTGTGACAGGTGAGCTGGTAAACCTCGGAGAACTCCAAGCTTATCAGTAGATGCAAACAGCAGAGCATGTTCTCTTTATGCAAACTCCGACTTGGCACCAGCTATATTCTTTGTTAGAGATTGTACCAGCAACTTGTGAGCGAAGTACTCTGTCTCCCCGCACATGGCACAAGGCGTTGCCTCAAAGTTCCCCCTGCCTGCTGAGCACACTTCCTGTTAAGACCCGAACGCCCACCCACCCGGTGAATCACTCTAAGTATATGGATGAGAGGATGCCCTGCTTTCATTTATTATCACCAGGGGATATCGTCTTTGGTTCAATTCACTCGCCTCTTTCCACTATGTGTGCGAGCGGATAAAATCATACCAGATGACTGGCTGCTGAAAGTATGATTTTATTTGATTTTGACATTTGCTGTTTGTAAACATAAGCCCTTGTTATCAGATTAGAAAGGGTGAAAATGATCCCGCAGATACTCAGTATCAACAAGAATGAAAGGAACTGAACATTGTCTTACCTTCACTTTGGTGGGAGGGACAGATTGGTAAAGTCTTTCTAGGGGCGGTTTTATAGTAGATGTTTAAATTTAAAATACGTGTGCTCTTGGACCCAACGGTTCTACTTCTAAACGTATATGAGAAAATAGTGGGCAGGTGGGAAAAGATACGTGTATAACAATTTTACCTTTTATAATAGCAAAGGAAAAAGGAAGGGAAACAAGTATTTTTCAACAGAGGATTAAATTATAGCACTTCATACAAGGGAATATGATGATACCGTTAAAAAGGACATTTCACGTCTGCAGGTATTGGCATTGAGAACCATTTATCATACACTGCTGGGTGAGAAAAGGTTACAGAACACTGTGGTGTAGAATGATCCGACTTTTGTTTTTATAATGTGCATTTATGGGTGTATGTTTTAAAGTCTGATATTGCATGAAATTGCTATTTACGCTGGTTATTTTCTGCGGGAGGAAGAGAATAACTGGTGTCTCTCAGTTCTAATTTGTACATTTCTGTATGGTTTTACATTTTACGTAAACTTGTATTGCTTCCATCGTCAAAATAGCCAAGATGTTTACATGGTGAAGAACAAAGGAATATCTGCCTTCAGAGCAGTAGGCGGTGATCTTTGCGTAGCACTGCTTCCTTCCTGGGCTGTCTTCACAGCATTCGAAAAAGTGTGTCATGCCATGAGCAATCTCAGATCCGTTTTATGTAGCTTGGCACCATTTGCCTTCACAGTGAGAAGATTGCTCACCTCTGGCCTCGTGATTCAGGTATTCCCGCTGCACGATAACGAAGCCTTGAAGAAACTGGAGGACACCTGGTACACTCGCTTTGCTCTCAAGTGTCAGCCCATAGGTGCGTGTCGAGGGAGGTCATGTGATTTGGCGCCTGGGGCCATGAGCACCCTTTCCCCTCCCCCCTCCATTGTTTGGATATCCTTTAACCTGACTCAGATTAGAGGGGGCCCTGTCGTACTGACTCTTTTAACGTGTTCCTGCCTTAGTTAGGAGAATAAGGATAGGGCAAAAGAGCTTATCCCAGTGTACTCTCACCCACCTCCATAGACCGATCTGACACATCACCTTAAAAAAAAAACAAAAAACGTTTTAACGGCATGGAATTAACCAAGACGTAATAGCCCCGTTACTGCACCACCTCAGCCCCTGCATCCCACCCTGGGCCCAGCGCTGGATGCTTTCGCAAGCCCGGCGCTCACTCGAGTAGATACGGCCGGCAAAGGATGATAGTGTTTGCGACCCCTTTTGAGTTAGCTTGTGTTGCGTTCACAGAATATTAACAGTGATGTTGCTTGTCCCTTCTTTTGCCCAGTGCTTTTCTGAAGGTAATAGATACGTGAGTTCCCATGGCTGTTCTAGAAGTTAATGTGTAGAATATTGTTCTGCGCTTTTGAATAACTTTTTTGCAGTGTGCTGAGAAATTTGCCATGATACATTGATGAAAATTTATAGTTTTGGATAGTGGGAGCAGACGCTGTGGATGGGAAGGCTTCTTTGAAAAGAACATCTACAACTGTGATATTGAAGTGGGAGTAAGGTGGGGAGCATAAATTGAAACCCCCAAATTAAAATGGTTCATTGGCTACGGCTGGATTTAAACTAGTACCGTGGAGATTTGGGACAAGCCCCGAGGTGGGTTTTCCTTTGGGAAGAAGGCATCCATCAGCTAGGGAAGCAAAGGGAGGACAGTCCCAGGGTGCCTGGAGAGCAGCCACCGCAGCTGTGGCCTGGGCTGTGAGCTGGGGAAGGCGTCAGGCTTGCCGTCCAGACAGGCGCGGTCTTTGTGGCGCACGGAAGACGGGTTGACCATCACGCGCTGATTGGGAGATGAGGGTATGAAATGATCCCCACGTACCTAAAAAAACAAATGGTGAAAGTCGTTGGTAGTCTGTACTTCAGTTGTTTTTTTTTTTTTTCCTTTTTATTGTAGACCATATTCGTGGCTACTTCGGGGAAACAATTGCTCTTTACTTTGGATTTTTGGAATATTTCACTGTTGCCTTAATCCCCATGGCGGTCATTGGGTTACCTTACTACTTATTTGTGTGGGAAGACTATGACAAGTACGTGATCTTCGCCTCCTTCAACCTCATCTGGTCCACAGTGATCCTGGAAGTGTGGAAGCGTGGCTGTGCCAATATGACCTACAGGTGGGGGACACTTGTCATGAAGAGACAGTTTGAGGAGCCCCGGCCAGGATTCCATGGGGTCCTGGGTATCAATCCCGTCACCGGCAGGAAGGAACCTCTGTACCCCAGCTACAAGAGGCAGTTGCGCATTTACCTGGTCTCTCTGCCGTTTGTGTGCCTCTGCCTCTATTTCTCCCTGTATGTCATGATGATTTACTTTGACATGGAGGCCTGGGCCTTGAGTCTGCACGACAATAGTGGATCCGAGTGGACCAGTGTCCTGTTGTATGTGCCCAGCGTCATCTATGCCGTTGTGATTGAGATCATGAACCGCCTCTATCGATACGCTGCTGAGTTTCTAACTTCGTGGGGTAAGACTTGATGCTTGTATTTATGCCTTGTTTGCCTATCAGAAATGTTGCTTGGCTCAGAGGGTTCCTATCACTGCTACCTGGCAAAGCAGGGAGGTGTGGCTCTGGGTGCACTCTCGAGACTGGGGGAGGGGTTCGTCAGTTTTGTGGGCTCCGTGTCTCTCAGCTCCTGGTTATCGTGGCACTCACATAGTGTTAGTCACTGCACTCCAGGTGCCCGGCTGGCTCTTTGTCCATGGTGTCTCATTTTCACCTCCTCAGGACGCCATGAAATGGAAGTTTGTTTATCTTCAGGGATAAAGACACAGAGAGTTAGCAAGATTCAGACAAATTATAGAGCCAGGCTAACCCAGACTCTGTGTCCAAAACCTGTGATCCCAGTGCCATAATGTGGTATTTTCCGTTGAGGATAAAGTAGATTGAATTACCTTCAGATACTTTGGCCAAATGAACAACGTCTGGTATCTGGAAACCAGTTGTTTAGTTGCTTATAGGACCGAGGTTTGCCTTTGGCCTTCGTGTAGCGGGTACCCTTGTATGTATCTGTGGTACAAGGAACTGGTCATGGTTTAAAAATGCTCTGGACAGGCCATTTGCTCTGTAGTTATTCACTCAAACAAGTAAATATGCAGTGCGATTTCCTATGAAGAAGTCTATGCCTTAATTTCATGGACCATAAAGATGTTTTAAATTATTTTTGTCAGTCTTTTAGCAACTATTATCCATTGAGTCCTTTCCGTGTGCTGTTACTGGACTAAGGTTTTGTGTTATCTATTGTCCCGACAGGGACCCTGGGAGAAGCGGGTGTCCGCCTTGTTTTTGTAGCGAGGAGGCTGAGTGTCGGGAGGTTCAGTGACTTGCCCAGGACAGACAGTGGCTGAATAGCTGGGCTGGCGTTCCAGTGCAGGCGAGCCTCAGACCGCCTCTCTGCAGGGTGACACTTCTCTTCGGGAGTGTCTTTGCCCTGCTGTCTTGGGGCCAGGACTGTGTCTCCTTTCCGTAGCCCAGGAGGGAATTTTGAGTTGCTCTTTGAGTGAATCCTTGTAAGGCACATGGACAGACACTTTATCGCCCTCTTCAGAGGTTGCGGTCAGTTTCACTGTGACCACTTGTCCAGGGTCTTTTTCTGGGTGGCTGTCTGTGGGATCGTTTGCCAACACTTCCCATGATTCTTTGTTGCAGTAATACTTTAAGAATAATTTCAGGGGCACCTGGGTGGCTCAGTGGGTTAAGCACCCGACTCTTGATGTTGGCTCAGGCCATGATCTTACAGTTTGTGGGTTCAAGCCCCGTGTCAGGCTCCGCGCTCGTGGTGTAGAGCCTGCTTGGGATTCTTTGTCTCTCCACCCCTCCCCCACTCTCTCTCGTTTCTCTCTCAAAAATAAATAAACATTTAAAAAAAAAATTTCAGAACACAGTGCTCTTGTAGTACCATGGAAAATGTGTCCTAATCTTCGTTTCTTCCTGTGCGATGTTCTTGAGGATAAGCGGCAGCCGTGATTGACAGTCTGGCACATTTACTCACCGAGGCTCTGTTGCCTGATGTCTCTGCCTCAGCACATCTGCCTTTACCCCACGACAGCCTACCATACTGCTTTCTTATCTGAGAGAAATTTCCTCTCCTGTTTCCTTTTGTAGAGAATCACAGATTGGAATCTGCCTACCAGAATCATCTAATTCTGAAAGTTTTAGTGGTGAGTAGAGTTTTTATGTACAAATCCATTCGAATTATGAAGCTTCCGTATACTGGTTAATACTTAGAAATGTAAATACGAAAACTGGCTTCTAATTTAAGATATCAGACGGTTAATATATTTTGTACAGGTAGGCAGGATTGATTACGTGTGCTTACATATATGTTCAGTGCTCTTACTACAATTGTGCACGTGGTGTAAGACTTCAAGTATAGAAATTAGGGTAGCCAATTTCTAGTTATTTAAAAAACTAAGCACATTACAGACATGTTTCTGTCTTTTTCCTTTTGGTGACTTCTTTGCTTCACTATTTAACAATTCTTTCTGTTGCCCACAGTCTGTTTAGTGATGGACCATTAACTTTTTTTCCTTTTTTTTTTTTTTCCTTTTTGAAAGAAATTTCTAAAGTCTAATAGGTTCCCAGCATGTTTTGGTGGGTGGGAGGGAGGAAATGGAGAGAAGGCGTAGTGTAACCTGCTTGCTGTTTGTGTAAAAGCTCACACATTATGCCCTTTTCCCACTATTATAAAAAAGAAGTGCCAGCTTGGTAGCACTTGGTTTGTCAGGAGCTTACCGCAGCCATTGGTAGCATGACTGAGGATCGAGAAAGCCGTAGAAAGAGTCCTCTGACCTCTCGACTGGACCACAGTCCGTGTATCTTACTCCCAAGAAAGGGTTCCGGAGAAAAGAGTTTCTGTTCCAGCCAAGAAATCATTGTCGGAAGCTTGTTACCTGGTTGTTCAGGCCTTAAGAGATCACAAAGCTCTGACAGGAAGGTGCTTAGGTTTATGGGAGTAGGTCTGATTATAGAGGCAAGTGTGGCAAGTAAAATGCAGCATTTTTTACAAATAGGTAATGCAAAACGAACAGTTTTAGCAGTTTGGACTTTAGAAAAGGGGCAAGCAGCCATGCATCTCTAAAAAGTCTTTGAAGGCCTCGTTCTAGCACTGCGAGATGCTTGACGTGCAGAATGCTGGTGCTGTCTGGCTGGCCTGGCGTCTCTCCGTGGGGCCCGGTGGGCCAGGCCTTGCCGGGAAGGAAGCACGTCCTCCGGCACCTCAGTGTTAGCGGGGAGTCCGGGTGGACCCCGTTGCCGGGTCCGCAGGGCTCCTCAAGTGAACGGGGGGTGGGGGGGGCTGGGCAGAGGTGAGGTGGGCAGGGAGCGAGCCCGCCCAGGCCATCCGGCTTGCCGGTGGGGGCCGGGAAAGGCTGGGCCTTGCTCTTCCTCTTCCCTTAGAATGTAGCAGAAATGTGCGGGTGCTCCTCTGTTCCGCTGTTCCCTCAGGCCGTGGGTCCCAAACCAGTTCGCTGTCCAAGCTGTTGGCAGCTGTCAGAGGTCTCCTCTGCTCGCCTCTTGCGGTATTTCCAGGGTTTCTGGATGTGCTTAGTGAGGAGGAGCAGGAGAAACAAGTCTGCCCTCTGGTGAGGGCTGGAAGTCCCTCGTTACATTGTTAATGCTGTATTTACAACTGTAATAAAGTACCGTAAAGCAGTGTGAAATGTTGCCGTCTTTTTCTTGGCAGTTCAACTTTCTGAATTGCTTTGCCTCCCTCTTCTACATCGCCTTTGTCTTGAGGGATATGAAGCTGTTGCGTCAGGTGAGTGTGAAAAGCAGGAAGTCTCAGTCTTGTAGGTTTCAGAGGTCCTTTCCTGTATTAATTTACTAATTATTAATTATTAATTTCCTGTATTAATAACAATAATATTGTTATTATTGTTATGGATAAAATCTGACATTTTGTATATTTCTAAGCCAATTCTAAGTGAAAAACCATTAGCAATTGCACTGTATATCGTACTCAACTGAAAACAAATTCGTTGAAGCTAACCAACTTGTAAAATTAATCATGCGGTACAGGAAAAACACATATGTAGTTCATCTCAAAGCCTGTAAAAGCAATTCTAATGAAAAGTATTCCTTAATTGAAGTGTGTGTGTGTGTGTGTGTGTGTGTGTGTGTGTGTGTGTGTGTGTCAGAGTGAGAGGTGATTGATACAACCTTAAATAGGTCTTTCCCATTTCATTTTTAAATTGATAAGTTGTTAACTTTTATAATTTTTTTTTTTTATTTTAGAGAGAGAGAGAGAGCACGAGTTGGGGAGAGGGGCAGAGGGGCAGAGGGAGAGAAAGAATTGTAAGTGGGCTCCACGCTCAGTGTGGAGTTAGGCATGGGCTCAATCCATGACCCTGGGATCATGACCTGAGCCGAAATCAAGAGTCGGATGCTTAACCGACTGAGCCACCCAGGTGCCCCAAGAGTCTCTTTTTTTAAACAGAAGATGAAGGACAAGGAGATAGGGGAGGACTTTTAGAATAATGCACTTTTAATCCTAGCAAAGGGAGTATGTGATGGAAACACTTCTATCCATCTGGGGTAAGTGGAAATTGACACAGCACTTCTAGAAACGCCTAGGGCAGCTTTGCCAAGAACCACAGTCCGTCCTCAGTAAGTCATCAGAGACAGGGCAAAGATTCGTGTACACAGGTATGCGAAGAGCAGCATTTGTAATAGTGAAGGTTGGGAATAATACAGTCAACAACAGTACGTGGGCTGCTTGTATTTTACATGTGATTGGAAAGAAATATCCTAAGATGTTAGCAGAGGTTCCATCATGGTTGTGGAATTATGGGTGGCTTTCTTACTACTTTCTAAGCTTACTACGATGAAGGAGGGTATATTCATTTTATAAGTTTTTTGAACTTTTGCCAAACTTTTTTATTTTTCAGAGTTGGCAATATCATTTAGATTATTATGTTGTAGCAAGGATGAGATGACAAAAAACAATTTCAAATTAAATTGTTCCCCTGCCAGCTCATTACTGATTTCATTTCTTATTATAATCTTATTTATAACTGATTTATTTCTTATTATAATCTTACTTATAACTTTTTGTATTTTAATGTGTTCTTTCTGTGGGAAAAAACAATAAATTGGAAACATTATTCTGGCACCTCGCTTCTCTGATATTAGTTGTGATATTAATGGTATGCTATTTGTTGAAGATTCCATTTTATTTATTGCATAATTATACACATACTGTGATTTTACTAAGCTACATTGTCAGATATTACTTCTCTGCTTCTTTTTAGAGTCTGGCCACCCTCCTGATTACCTCCCAGATCCTTAACCAAATTATGGAGTCTCTCCTTCCTTACTGGCTCCAAAGGAAGCACCACGTGCAGGTGAAGAGGAAGGTGCAGGCTTTAAAAGCGGACATCGATGCTACATTGTACGAACAGGTTGTCCTGGAGAAAGAAATGGGAACCTATTTGGTAAGTGTGAATATTGCCGAATTAACCATTGAGTAAAAGCGAGTAGCAGTGGACCCGCTCGCTGGCCCAGATGTGGCTACTTTGGAAGTGCTCTCCTGCCAGCGTCCGCGCCAAGAGCTCCTTTACCGTGAACGAGGGGGGACCGCGCCTTCGGTGTTGCCGCCCTCAATCTGAAGTTAAGCCTCACGACAGCAGGGGGCGGGTTTGGCCGGTTGCGTCGCTGCTTCCCCCACCCCCAGGGCGCCAGGCAACCCTTGCTGCAAAGCTGCCCCTGGCCCGGCCGGCTGTGAAGAGGCCGCGTCCTGCTCACTCGCCGGGGCTGCTGCAGACTCCTGGGGGAGGCGGAGACCCGCCGCCGAAAATGGGGCGCCGCTCTGCAGAGTCTCTCCGGTTTCCCTTAGTGGTGTGGGAAGTGACCGTGGTTCCTTCTGGATCAAGACTTTCTGAGTTCCTTTGAGGAGCTGCAAGCAGATCACTGCAAGGCTGGCCGCCTGTGACAACAGTGCGGGGAAGCCCCCGGCTCGTGGAACCTGACCGTGTGTTCGTGGGCGAGGGGCGTCGGGGTCGTGCGCGCTTCGGCTCCCGGTGTCCTGCGTCCTGCACCTTCCTGCGCGGTGCGCTCTGCTTCTCGGTGAGTTAGACCCTGCAGCGGCCCGGTCAGTGTTCAACTCTCGCGGTCTTGTTTTCCGCCTTCGCGCGTCATCGTTTGACCCTCTTGGCCCACGTGCTCCTTCTTCTCGTGCGCTCGCGAGTGTCACTTGGCGTGTTCATCTTGAGGACGTGTGTCTTCCCTCTCTGCTCGCTTCTTCCCGCCCGGTCTTCACAGCTGCCCCAGGAGCCTCCGTGGCTTAGCCTAAAACCAGGGGTCTGTAGCCCCGGCTCCCACCTTGTGGGGACCTTGGGGGTTTTGCGGAGCCAGTCGACACAGACTGCAGGTCAGGGCGGCAGCTGTGGCTTTTCAGCCCCCTTTCAAGGACAGGGGACCACTGTTCTAGCCCCTGGTTTTGTTCAAACAGCCTAGCCCCAGTAATGCTTCAGGGGAGGAGGTGCCTTTGAATCCCTCGCCCCGCAGGATACAGATCGAGCCGCGTCCGTCGGCCTGCGGGCTGGAGTCGGGCCGGGCCCCCGCTTACCACCTTCATTTTGTTCCATTTCTCACCTGTGCGGCTGTTTTTCTGGTTTCTGCGTGGTGATACGCGTCTTGATGAAATATGCACATATGCACTAGCGTCTTCTGTTAGTGCTGTCTGTGGGGGGAGAGTGTGATTCAAAGTATACGCACGGCACACTTGGCCAGTAACGCTGCTTGTGTGTGTATGTGAAGCGTCGGAGAAAACACAGGCGTGCGAGAAAGGACACGTTCGCACCTTGTGGTGCTTCTTGCCTGTGTTGGTCGAAGGGCGGGCTGGCTGGGGCCTGAAACCTCAGTCTGTGTCTGACTCCTTTCCTTGCGTGTTCTGGGGAGCGGGATTTCTGGCCGTGTTTGTTTTCCATCCTTCCCTTTCTGGTGGAAGCCGGACAAGCAGTCTTTCCCCTGAGCTGTCTCTTCCTTCCCCTCCGCCTCTCCTCTCGTCTGCAAAGGCCCCTGTTCCCGCCTGGAGCCGCCGCATCTCCCGCTTCCCCGTCTCCCTGCCCCAGCTGTGGGCAGCCCTCCTGTCCCAACCAAGCAAACCCGCACGCACTTCTGCTGGCTGTGTCCTGTCTTTCCTGCCCCAGTGTCTTGAAATAATTATTTCATGTTGGCGTCTCTCCTTCCCCTCTTCTCTCCCTGTGATCACTTAGAATCAGCTCTCTTCTTTTTCTCTGAATTATTTGGACAGACGACATCATCCCCCCAAGTGCCCCAAACCAAATTCACAGTCTTCTCCAGACCAGTTTCCCCTCCTTTCCCCCCGGCTCACTGACTCGTATACAGTAGTTCAAGCAATGTGTCCCTCATCCAAGCAATTTTGTTTATTTTTTAAAATCTACATCCAAATTAGTTAGCATATAGTAAAACAATGATTTCAGGAGTAGATTCCTTAATGCCCCTTACCCATTCAGCCCACAACCCCTCTAGTAACCCTCAGTTTGTTCTCCATATTTATGAGTCTCTTCTGTTTTCTCCCCCTCCCTGTTTTTATACTATTTTTGTTTCTCTTCCCTTATGTTCATCTGTTTGTATCGTAAATTCCTCACATGAGCAAAGTCATGATACTTGTCTTTCTCTAATTGGCTAATTTCACTTAGCATAATACCCTCCGGTTCCATCCACATGGTTGCAAATGGCAAGATTTCATCCTTTTTGATTGCCGAGTAACACTCCATTGTGTATATAGACCACATCTTCTTTATCCATTCACCCATCGGTGGACATTTGGGCTCTTTCCACAGCTTGGCTATTGTGGATAGTGCGGCTATAAACATTCTCATCCAAGCAATTTTAATTCATCCAACAACTACATGCTACTGAGGTGACAACCGTCAGAATCTGAGACCTCACCTTTTTGGCATCTCATGACATCCGATAACACCTTGGTGAAGGACGGTAAGGTGAGCGTTGCTTTTCCCGTGTTAATAACAGGCAGTTGAAGCTCTCTGCTGTTAATCCCTTGGTGACCAAATCAGGAACAAGATCCGAGTCTTTGCTTTTCCAGTTCGGAACCTGTCATTCAGCCTGGGCAAGAAGCAGTGCACTCGCTTCTCCTGCAGGCCCCGGGTCTGTGAGCGAATGCTGTGGTTAGCGGTGCTGCTCCTTGGCTTGCTCGAGGGGCTGGGGTCCTGGGTGATCTGACACGCTCCCTCCTCACCGCCTGCACATCCCCCTCTACTCTCTCCGTGGAGCGACAGTCCGGTATTTGCTATTTCAACTCTCTGCATGTATTGGGAGAGGGGACATGCTTTGGGGTCACATTTGATCTAGACCACTGTTTCCTACGTGCTGATCCTTCCCTCTGGGTGTATTTTCCTCCACACTGAAGTCAGTGAATTTAGGATTGTATTCTCTGTAAAGCTCATCCTGACTGCTACACATGAATCTAAAGTAATATTATCAAGTTTTGGGAAGAAAGACAATTTGACTGGAACACAAAAATTGTTATAAAAGTAATACTTGTTTAGGCACAATGGGAAGCTTGGATGATGCAGGACAGAGTGAAAAGTAAGGAAAAAGGAAACCTCCATAATGGCCCCCTGGGGGTGATCCGCCGGTGTCTTTTGGGCCTGCTGCGCCCGCCAGGGCTGAGGCCATGGGTGCCTCGGGCCTGCGTTGTGCTGCCCCTGCCCTGTGAACTCCCGGATCCTGCCCAACCGCACAGCTGCGTGACTATGACTTTTCGTGATGAGTCGCCACACCATAAATGAGCTGCCTTCTAGTGAGCTAGACGTTAAGAGATTTGCTAAAACCGTAAACGAGTGCCACTCTCTACACTGAATGTTTTTGTCTTGGAAAACGTAATTATTTTTCAAGCAGTATCTCATTGATGTTAATGTTTTTGTGTAACCGAATCAATGAGAAATATTTTTTACGGTTTTGAGTTTTAATTTCAAATGGGGAAATATCACAAGGTAGACTCCTGTAAACAAAAAGTCTTTGCTGTCCTCAGTCATTTTTGAGAGTTTAGGGCTGCAGAGACCAGAAGGCTTGAAAGCTGCAGGTCTGGAATAGCCTGTTGCTTTTTTCGTTCTTCGGGGCGTTGGCTCGTTGTGAAGCCAGTGTGTCCCATGGTTTCCTCACGAGATTCCAGTTTAGCGATTCTGGGAGAGCACCTTCCGTCGCACCCCACCCGGAGCTGTGATGCCAGGCAGCCCCACGCCTTGTCGGATCCTTTGCTTGACCTGGGGCTGGGCTCGTCGCAGGGACGGAATTGCACTTTGGAAGGAGTAAGTGAGCTGCTGGTAGATATTTTGAGACTTCCGGTTTCCTGTCATTGGTAGCTCTTTCAAAAAGTTCTAAATTGTTGCTGTTAGATGCGAATGCTGTTGATTTTTGTATCTTGTTACCCAGCAACCTTGATGAACCCTCCCATTTTTTTCTAATCCATTTTCTTGGGTTTTCTTGGGTTTTCTGTGTAGAGATATTTCAGCTATAATTTCTTTCTTCCTTCATCTGTACAGTTTTTATTATCTATTGGACTCATGAATATGTTCAGTATAATTTGGGCAGAAGTATTTACAATAGGAATCTTTCTCTAGCTCCTGACTTTTTTTTTTTCTTTTTTGGTCTCCTCACCATTGAGTGTCAACATTTGTCCCGTGTTCTTGGTAGGTAGCTTTTTATCAGTTTAAAAATGTTCTTTTCCTTACTTGCGCAGAGTTTGTATCGTGAAAGATGTTACATTTTATCAAGTTCTTCATTTATTTGCTTCTGTTGAGATTATCGTATTAAGATTTAATATTCTCCTTTACACTAATAAATTTCCTTTTTTTTTAATATGAGAATTTATCGTCAAATTGGTTTCCATACAACACCTAGTGCTCATCCCAACAGATGCCCTCCTCAATGCCCATCACTCACCTTCCCCTCCCTCCCACCCCACTCATAAATTTCCTACTGGAACATCTGCTGAAGTGATTAACTCTACCTGCTCACTATTTTTAAATATACATTGTCACGTTGAACATGTCAGTATTTTATTTAGGGTCAAGTGCCACTGTCTAATAATTTTTCTTTCTCTGTTGCTGAGGTCACTGTCCCCATGTTATTTATCATGGTAATTCTTAGCGAGCATTCAATATAATATTGAATAAGGAACAGTTTTAGGAGAAAAATGGTCAGCCCCTAGTGTCCGTGTGCTGCTTGTGGCCTTAAATATAGTACTTTCTTTCCTTGTTGTATACTCAGCGTAGGGAACTCATAGACCTGTTTCTGCCCGGCTGGTTTGAGGATCCAGTGGGATAGAGCCCCTGGAACCTGAAACTTTGTTTCCATTCATCTAGTAAATAGATACATAAAATTAGTTATGACTTCACAGAAATACCACGGTGTTCTTCATGACTGCTTTGTTCTTAGATTTTGTAAGTTGTCTTTGCTAACTTGCAGCTAATCGGGTAGACTGTATCTTGGTTAACGTATTTTTATTTTAGTGTGCAATTATTTAGATTGTTGAATTTGCATTTTTTTCTCCTTCTTGCTTTTGGAGTACGTCCCTGGTTTGCTAAATTTACTGACTCCGAAGCGCTCAGTGTAAAAGTCCTGATAAAGTGTTAGCGTGTGTGTGCTATACTCAGTCCCTGCGTGAGATGGAGGCAGAATGCAGAGTGCGCTGCTGTGCGGAGAAGGGGCCCCCTCGTGTTGTATGCTAAAAATGCCAGGCCTGAGCATGCCTTCTGGAGGCTGCCCATTGGCACAGGGGAGGATTTGTCTACACAGCTCTGCGGAGGCTCTATCTTGTACATTCTGATCTGAAACAGCAGTTTTGAAAGCCGAGCATAGGCTGTCAGGATTTCTTAAGACCCAATTGTGGTAAAAATGGCGTAACAGCTAAGGTTTTTTTTACTCTGCTCTTGATTTCTACGCTTTTCAGAGAAGTGGATTGATGCTATACCACTGGGTGTATTTTAGAACCACTTCTGTGTGCTGCAACGCAGCGTATGGAAATACTTTCCAGAGCCAGATGCTTCCAGAGAGTCGTTGAGAAACTACTCACCGCTGAATCCCCCACTGAGCCCCAACCCGCCAGCTCTGGAGGCACGTGTGAACCTTGAAAACAGCCAGAGTGTAACTCAGAGTCCCTGGGTTCGTGCTTTGTCCTCCCACCCAGGCCGTCTGAGAGCACGCTCTGCCGTTCCCAGTATTCTGTGCCTAGGTTTGGGCGTTTTCTGCCAGAAGTAGAATCTGACTTCCACTGCAGCTCAACTAGTGAGCCTACTGTGCGCGTCTTGGTGAAAGACGGACTCTGAGATACAGTAACAATAATTACAATAATTCATTTTAGAGAACATTGCTTTAAAATGTTGTGACGTACATTTTTATTAAGCTGGAGTGGTTCTTGCCCGTGCAGTGGATGATCATGAGGAGGCCCGAGGATGCCGAAAGCCGGCGACATGGCCTTCGGCATCCTGAGGGCTGGCTCTGTCGCTCAGTCGCTGCACGGCACAGAGAACTGCTCCTCTTGGGTCAGAATAAACACGTGTTGTGAACAGCAGGCCTCCACTGAGGAGTGAGGGGTTGGAGTGCTCGTCGCCTGGTCCTGTAGAGTTTTGGTGACGCCATTCAAGTGGCCAGTGGGGGTCACCGATGCCCAGGCAGCCTACTTCAGTGAAGGCTCCTTTGCCCAGTCGTTAAAGATCACGAAATAACCCGCCTCGTACTGTTTACGTTTCTCTGCCACCAAACTGAAGGTGTGTGATGACTGTTTTCCCTTTCTTCCTTTGGACTACACCTTTTAAAGTGTTGTTAGACAGGTTTTTAAACATAGTTTGAAAGGGATTTCTTCATGTTTCTATGGCTTCCCTCGATTTCTGCTGTGGATTTCATTCTCTGGCCTCTTTTGTATATTTGCTACTTCTGCTAGGGTGACTCTTGAGAGCTCCCTTATGACTATCAGCTTTTTTTTTCTTTCCTTTTTTTTTTTTAAATTGGGATACAATTCACGTACCATAAGATTCACTGTTTTGAAGTGTACAGTGTAATGATTTTTAGTAAATTCACAAGGTTTTACAGCAATCACCGCTACTTCCAGAACATTTCATCATCCCCGAAAGAAACCCCACGCCCAGGAAGCAGTCCATCCGTACCCCAGTCTCCGGCAAGCATCAGTCTACATTCTGTGTCTGTAGGTTTGCCTCCTGCGTGCACGTCATGGAAATGGAGTCATACAGTCCGTGATCCTGTGTCTGGCTTCTTTCACTAAGCATAATGCTTTCAAGGCTCAGTCCACAATACAGCCTGTATCGCACCTCGTTCCTTTTTATGGTCGAGGGATATCCCATTGTATGGATATGCTACATTTGATTTGTTCATTCATCAGTCGATAAACATTTGGAACAAGTTGTTTCCACTTTTTGGCCGTTAGGAATAAGGCTGCCGTAAACATTTGTGTGCAAGCTTTTGTATGAACGTCCGTTTCTTCTGAACATCCATTGGTTACCATAGGCTAGGTCACATGTTCACTCTGTGTTTCGCTTTTTGAGTAACTGCCAGAGTGTTTTCAAAGGCAGTGGTACCATTTTATATTCTCACCAGCCATATAGGAGGGTCCCATTTTTTCCACATCTCTGTCAACACTTGTCATTTTTTGCCTCCCCCGCCTTTTAGTAGTAGCCACACTTACTACATGTAAGATGGGATTTCGTTGTGGGTTTGATTTGCATTTTCCTAATGCCTAAAGGTACTGACCATCTTTTCATGTGCTTTTTGGCCATTTGTATATCTTCTCTGGAGAAATATGTATTCATATTCTTTGCCCATTTTTCATTCAGTTATCTTTTTATTATTTCATTGCAAGAGTTCTTCATATACTCTGAATACAAATTTCTTATCAGGATGTGATTTGCAAATATGTCCTCCCATTCTGTGGGTTAGCTTTTTATTTTCATGAGTGTCCTTTGATGCACAGGTTTTTGACTTTGATGGGAGTCAAATTTCTCTCTTTTTTGTTGCTTATTCTTTTGGTGTCCTCTCTGAGAAACCATTGCCTTATCTGAAGAGAGGAAGATTTACTTCTGTATTTTCTTCTAAGAATGTTATGGGCTTAGCCCCTACATTTAGGTCTGATCCCTTTTGAATTGAGTTTTGTAGATAGTGTGAGGACAGAGTCCAGATCCATTCTTTACATGTGGATATCTAGTTGCCCGAGCACCATTTGTTTTAAGAAATGATTTTTTCCTTCATCGAATGATCTTTGCACATTTGTTGAAAACTGTAAGACTGGGGCGCCTGGGTGGTTAAGCGGGGCTCAGTTGGTTAAGTGTCCGACTCTTGGTTTGGGCTCAGGTCATGATCTCGCGACTTTGTGGTTTGAGCCCCACATCGGGCTCTGCCCTGGCAGAATGGAGCCTGCTTGGGATTCTCTCTCTTCTCTCTCTCTCTGCCCCTCCCCCACTTGCACTGTCTCTCTCTCTCTCAAAATAGAGAAACAAACTTAAAGAGAAAAGAAAATTGTAGGACTAAAGACACATGGATTTGTTTCTGGACTCTCAGTGCGATTCCATTGACCTCTGTGTGTCTGTCCTTATGCCATTCCTACAGTGTCTTGATTACTGTAGCTTTGTAGTAGGTTTTCAAATCAGGAAGTGCGATTTCTCTCTGTTTGTCCTTTATCAAGATTGTTTGGCTCTTCTGGGTCTCTTGTAATTCCTTATGGTTTTAGGATTAGCATCTCCATTTCTTTTAAAAATGCAGTTGAAATTTTGATTGGGATTGCACCGAATCTATTCATCAATTTGGGGAGTATTGCCATCTTAACAATACTACGTTTTCTCATCCGTAAACGTGGAATGTCTGTCCATTTGTTTAGGTCTTTTTAAATTTCTTTCAGCAATGATTTGTGGGTTTCACCATACACATCTTACCCTGTTAAATCTATTACTATGTGTTTTATTTTTGATAATATTGTAAATGAAATTGTTTTTTAAATTTCATTTTCAGTTTGTTTGTTGCTGGTTTATAGAAATATCATTGGCTTTTGTATATTGATCTTATATCCTGCAGTTTATTATTAAATCATTTATAATTAGACCTAATAATCTTTTGGGGGGTTCTTTAGAGGTTTTTTACGTATAAGATCATGTCCTCTGCAAATAGGATTTTTTTTTTCTTGTTCTCCATGGCTCTTATTTCTTTCCTTGCCTTCCTTTCCATTCCTGGTAGAACCCCAAGGATAGTGTTGAATTGAATAGAAGAGTTAAGAGCAGACGTTTTTGTCTTGTTCCTGATCTTAGGTGGGACACTTCAGTTTTTCACCATCAAGTGTGATGTTAGCTGTGGTGTTTCGTAGATGCGGTTTACCACTTTGAGGAAATTCTCTTCTGTTACTCATTTGTTGAGTGTTTTTATCATGAAGGGGTATCAGATTTTGGTTTTTGTGTTTTTTTCTGTGTCTATTGAGATGATTATATATAGTTATAGAAAGTATACATTTATATGTTATGTACATTACTGTGCTACATATAAAACTTTGTTGTGTTTATTTATTTGCTTTTGCTTGCTTTAGATTTAGTATACTATTCTTTCTCTAGATTTTTAAGGTGAAAATCTCAGTTGTTTTGAGATCTGCCTTTTTTTTTAATGAAGCATTTATACCCATGAACTTCCCTTTGAGCACTGTTTTCACCACATCCTTTAAGTTTTGATATGTCGTGTCTTAATTTTCATTCATCTCAAAGTTTTTCTAATTCTTCTTGTGACTTCTTCTTTGACTCGTTGGTTTTTTAGGAATATGTCGCTTAATTTCCATTCAATATGAATTTCCCAAATTTCCTTCTGTTACTGATTTCCACTTTCATTCCACTGTGGTCAGAGAAGATACTTTGTATGATTTTTAAGCCTTTTGGGTTTGTTGAGAATCGTCTTAGGGCCTAACATCTCATCTATCCTGAAGAATGTTTCATGTGCACTTGAGAAGAACGAGCATTCTGTTGTCGTTGGGTTGAGTGTTATATAGATATTGACGTGGGGCCGCAAGCAAATGGTCAAGAAAGAATTCTTGAGACATTTTCGGTGCAAAAAGGTGCTTTTATTATAGCACGGGGACAGAACTCGCGGGCAGAAAGAGCTGCACTTTTGCTGTATGAAGCTGGTGGTCGTATGCTTAGTGCTGAAGGGGGAGAGGACATGCAGGGAGTATTAGATCATAAATGTTTCTTCAAGTTTCTATTCATAAAACCACTTCTGCAAGATTTCTCGAGTGCTCGTCATTCAGTTCGATAGTAATTGGCGATACGTACAGGTAGTCATGAGACCCTTTGAGAACGTAGCAAGCAGCACTTAATTTGGCCCTTAATGAAAACTCTGCAGGCTGTAGGTCAGCCTGCTGGACTAGAAGTGAACACTTTCCTGCTTCTGTCCCTCATCAGATGTCTGTTCGGTCGCTGTTTTCGTGTTTGGGCGTGCCTTCAACACTAAACCAGGAAGTTTAAAATTCTGCCTTGCCATTCACTTTCTGCTTGTGCAGAGCCCCGAGGTCAGTCAGAGGTGAGATCCTAGAGCCTTCTGTGGTGTTTCCTGAGATGATGCGGTGACCCTTTGCCTGTGCCGCGTCTTCTAGATTCCCAGGAAAATGTTGGAGTTCAACAAACCCCCTGTGGCTATTGCATTCCTCCGCTTGTCCTTTCGAGCTCCCTGGCTAGTCTCTTGTTTGCCCCCGCTGCTACCCATTGCCTCAGGCAGACCAGTGTTTAAAAATTCACCTCACATACTCGGGGAGAAGCCCTGAGCACTGGAAGAGACTCAGTGAAGTTGAATAAAGACCAGCCTTTTGAGCGGAATCTTGTAGGTTACCACTAACCAGGCCAGATCATGACTTCCCTCTGGGAATGAGGCTTTCTTTCCCAGATCTCCAGCCCCAGTCTGCTGCTCCCTTCCCGTCCTGGTGGTGCATGCTGGGTTTTTTCAAGGTTGCTGCAGAACTGGGGAGCAGGAGATGAGATGAGAATAAGTTAAAATGCCAGAAGATTGAGCTGTTTTTCATGACTCTGTGCCACCAGAATTGCTGCAAGCCTTTGGTTGACTTCCAGAGCACTTGAAAAATTGGTCCTGACACGTTTTGCCCTTTTGTTGTTGGTGTTGATTTTATGGAGGCGCAAACTTCTGGAGGTCATCGCTACGTTCATTGGCATCACCACCATCCGTTTTCTGATGGAGGGTCAGGGACTGAGGTTCTGGGGAGCCCATGATGGGAGGGGGCAGTCATGTAAGATTTCTAATAGTGATGTCGGATCATTTCTTTTTACTTGGTTAAAAGCAAACATCTTTAGCTTTGCTGTTGTTTGTTATGTAATAATTCAGTGATTTGGCACAATGGAATGAGGAGCTAAATCATTTTTTTCGTTCTTTCGGGGACTTAAATACAAAATTGCTTTTGAATTTATGTAAATTCTGTTGTTGACAAGAAGAAATTGGGAGGAATTCTAAGATTGTTTTTTGGTTGGAGGCTGGTGCCTTGGATGGTATTGCAAAGTGTTGCTGTAATTATATAATATTAAAACAATTCCTGTTTTTTTCTTGTGGTTTACATTTTCAGGGTACCTTTGATGATTACTTGGAGTTATTTCTTCAGTTCGGTTATGTGAGCCTTTTCTCCTGCGTCTACCCATTAGCAGCTGCCTTTGCTGTGTTAAATAACTTCACTGAAGTTAATTCGGATGCCTTAAAAATGTGCAGGGTCTTGAAACGTCCATTCTCAGAACCTTCAGCCAATATTGGTGTCTGGCAGGTAATTATTTGAGAAAACATGATTCCTTTGGGGGAAAAAAATAGCAAAATGGGCCATTATGATTAAAAACAAAGGTGCTATGCTAAGGAGAAATTTGAGAAATTTAGTTTATTTTTTATTTGAATTTTATTGCATTTTATTTATTGCCACAGACTGCGTTGTGTCACTTCAAAGAGTCATTTACTTTTTCTGGGCTTTGCTTTCCTTGTTTTGAAAATTGGGGATGGGGTGGGGGAGGTAAATTATAATTTCTGTGACCCCTTTCAGATGTAAAAATTCTGATAGTTTTCTAGGAAAGTAGCCAGGTGGGACTTCACTCACTGAGTGATGATGAGGCCCTCCCCACTTCTGTGTGGGTTGCAGATCACGTCGGGAGTCTGGACTTCACCCCTACACAGCAATAATGAGGTTCCTTTTCCAGTTTCTGCTGGGGTGGTTTCAGATAAAGCCTAATGGAGAGTCAGGCCTTCTGCCACCACCCAGCACAGCAGAGACCACGTGGGAACATGGGAACACACACGGGGCACTTGCATTCGTCCTAGCAGAAGAGGTATCAGTGGGAAGGTCTAGTGGGAGACCAGAGTTCTGGCCCCAGTCCAGCAATAGGAAGGACCCCACCCTCCACACTGGGCGTCAGTGGTATCCAAATGGGTGACCTAACGAGGTGTTGTCCCTGCTTTGCCTGCTAGAGTGGTGTTAGAGGAACCGACTGAAACAAAAGCTTTAAATAAATTATCGAATCTAACACCTAAAATGTCCAGGTTTCTATTTAAACAGTCATCATACCGGGAACCGGGATGAACCAAAAAGAAAAAAGGGGCAGTCAGTAGATGCCACCATCAGGGCGACAGATATTAGAAATATCGGACGGATTTTAAAGCAGCCTTGATCAAATGAGTATACCTCACACAGACAGAAAAATAGAATATCTCAGCAAAGAAAGAGAAGATATAAAAGAGAGGCAAATAGATATTTTAGAAGTAGAAAATACAACTAAAATAAAAAGCTTAGTGGATGAGCGCAGTAGCAGAATGGAAGAAATAGAGGAAAGATCAGAAACTGGAAAATAGAGAATAGAAATGATTCAATCTGAACAGCAGAGAAAAAATAGACTGACAAAGTAAATATAACCTCAGAGACCTGTGGGACTGTAACAAAACATCTAACATTCCTATTATCAGAGTCCCAGAAGGAGCGGGGAAAGGAAGGATTAAAAAACGCCTGAACTAATAAGTCCAAGACTTTTTGATTTGGCAAGAGACCCAGAACTACAGACTCAAGAAATTGAGTGAATCCCAAACAGGATAAGCCCCCCAAAGTTCATGTCCAACACATCGTAATTAAACATGTGAAAACTAAAGACAAAAACTTGAAAGCACCAAGAGAGAAATGACATGTTGTCTATAGAGGAACACAATTAGAATGATAGCCAATTTCTCATCGGAAATAACGGAGGCTGGAAGAAAGCAGCATAGTATTTTTCAAGTGCTGAAAGAAAAGTAGTGTCAGTACAGAAGCCTGTATTCAGAGAGAATATCCTTCAAGAATGAAGGGCAGGGGGCGCCTGGGTGGCTCAGTTGGTTAAGTATCGGACTCTTGATTTCAGTTCAGGTCGTGACCTCATGGTTCGCGTCAGGCTCTGCTCTGACAGCGTGGAGCCTGCTTTGGATTCTCTGTCTCCCTTTTTCTCTACCCCGCCCCCTGCTTGCTCTCTCTCTCTCTCTTTCTGTCTCTCTCTCTCTTTCTCAAAAATGACTAAATAAATAAACTAAAAAAAAAAAAAAAAAAAAGAATGAAGGGGAAACCAAGACACTCTCAGATGAAAGAAAACTAAGAGAATTTGTTGCCAGAAAATCTATGCTAAAAGAATAGCCACTTTATTGATTGATTGATTTTTAAATGTTTATGTATTTTGAGAGAGAGTGAGCAGGGGAGGGGCAGAGAGAGAGAGGGAGAGAGACAATCCCAAGCAGGCTCCACACTGTCAGCGCAGAGCCCAATGCAGAGCTTAATCTCATGAACCATGAGATCACGACCTGAGCTGAAATCAAGAATCAGGTGCTTCAGTGACTGAGCCATATAGATACCCCTTAAAAGAATAGTTAAAAAAATTTTTCTAAACTTGAGGAAATGATAAAAGAAGGGACCTGGGACTGTCAGGAAGAAAAACCATGGAAAGCAAAAATACGAATAAACATAATTAGACTTTCCTTCTCTCTGTCTCTCTCTTTTTAATGTTTATTTATCCTTGAGACAGAGACAGGGCATGAACAGGGGAGGGGCAGAGAGAGAGAGGGAGACACAGAATCTGAAACAGGCTCCAGGGGAGGGGCAGAGAGAGAGGGAGACGCATATTTCTGAAACAGGCTCCAGGCTCTGAGCTGTCAGCACAGAGCCCGATGCGGGGCTCGAACCCACGAACCGTGGGATCATGACCTGAGCCGAAGTCGGAGGCTTAACCGACTGAGCCACCCAGGCACCCCAGACTTTCCTTCTCTTAAGTCTTTAAAGTTACGTTTGACAATTGGAACAAAAATTGTAACACTATCTAATGATTCTAAATATATGCAGGGAAAATATTAAGATATTTTACAGAATGGTAAAGGGAGATGAGGTTTCTGTACATCCTTCAGACTGATAAATGGTGACACAAGTAGACTGAACATATGTAGATGGTCCCCAACTTACAACGGTTCAGATTATGATTTTTTGGCTTTACAGTGGCGTGAAAGCGATATGTATTCAGTAGAAACCATACCTCAAATTTTGAATTTGGATCTTTTCCCAAGCCAGCGGCATGCAGTATGATCCTCTCTCGATGTTGGGCAGCAAACCACGGCTCCCAGTTAGCCACACAGTCACGAGGGTAAACAACTGATACACTTAGAACAATTCCATACCCACACAACCATTCTGTTTTTCCCTTTCAGTACAGTGTTCAACAAATTACAGGAAATACTCAATACTTTAGTATAAAATAAGCTTTGTGTGAGATGATTTTGCCCAGCTGTAGGCTAATCTGAGGGTTCTTAGCACATTTAAGGTGAGCTATAGGTTCAGCTCTAATTCAGTAGATTAGGTGTAGTAGATACATTTTTGTCTTACGATATTTGTAACTTACCCTTTTGGAACACAACTCCTAAGTCAAGATCTCTCTCTCTCTCTCTCTCTCTCTCTCTCTCTCTCTCTCTCACACACACACACACACACACACACACACACACACACACACACACAGAGTAATATACGTAATAAATTGCCAAGAAGACATAGCAGGCTTAGTGTGTGTACACTGAACAACGATGGTCTAAAATACGTGAACCAGAAATTTATAGAACTGGAAGGAGAAATCGACAAATCCACAGGTATAGCTGGAGACTTCAACATGCATTTCTCAACAGTTGGTAGAACAAGAGCTAGGAAGTCAGCAAGGATATAGAAGGGCTCACCAATACCACCACCGTCAGGTAACAGAATCAAATCCATATTACAGAGCACTCTGCTCAGCACTTGTAGAATACACATTCAAGTGCTTACAGAGCATTCGTCCTCGGGCAGAACACAAACTTTAAACATTTTGAAGAATTGAAATCATGTATAGTATGTTCTCTGACTCTACTGGAATCCAACCAGAAATCAGCAGGAGAAAGATAACAGGAAAGTCTCCAAACACTCGAAAACTAAATGCATGGTTTTCTTGAGAAAGAAAGAGAAAGAGAAGGGCATGAGTGAGGGAGGGGCAGTGGGAGAGGAAGAGAGAGAGAATCTTAAGCATGCTCCATGCCTCGGCTGACATGGGGCTTGATCTCACCACGGTGAGATCATAACTTGAGCTGAAATCAAGAGTCAGTTGTTTAACCAACGGAGCCGCCGAAGCGCCCCCAAATGCACGTTCCTTAAATAACGATGGGCCAAAGAGAAAGTTTCGAGTAAATTCAAAAGACATTGAACTGAATGAAAATGAAAGTACAACGTATCAAACAGCTAAAGCAGTGCTGACAGGGAAATTTGTAGCACTGAATGCATACACTAGAGAAGAGGAGAATATCTCAAACAATAATCTAAATGCCTACTCGGGAAACTAGAAACAAAGCACAAAAGAAACCCAGAAGAAACAGAAAGAAAATAATAAAGATAAGAGTACAGATGGATGAAATGAAAAACAAAAATAATAGAGAAGATTACTGAAAAGAGTTGGTTCTTTGGGAAGATCAATATAGTTGACAAGATAACCGATATAAAAAGAAAACAGCAGGTACCACTACAGACCCTTAAAGTACCGAAAGTATTGAAGGGAATATTATGAGCAACTCTACACATACAAATTTGACAGTTTGGATCATTTCCTCCAAAAATACAAACTACCACAACTCACCCAATACGAAATAGATAATTTGAGTAGCTCTGTAATTATAAGGAAATTAAATTTGTAATTATAAATTTCCAAAAAAGAAATACATCGGCCCGAATGATTTCACCAGCAATTTCTAAGAATGAACCCCAATTTTACACAATTTCTTCCAGAAAACAGAGGAGGAGGGAATATTTCCTAATTCATTTTATGAAGGCTAGTATCAGTGTGGTAGAAAACCAGAGTGCGAGACAGGAGAACAACAAACCAACATCCCTTGTGAGTAAATGGACAAAACACCTTAATAAACTATTAGCAGACTGAGTTCAGCAATCTGTAAAAAGAAGTGTGTACCATGACAAGCGGGATTTAGTCCAGGGATGCCAGCCTGGTTTAATATTAGAAAATTAATCTGTATAACGTGCCATTTAATAGTTTGAAAAACTGCATAGTTGTATCAACCAATACATATCAAGCATTTGAGAGTCCAACATTCCTTTTTGAGAACTCTCACAAAAATAGAAATGGGGGTGTTTCTTCAACTTGATAAGGGACATCTATTTTTAAAAAAAAATCTAAAGCTAACATCATACTTATTGGTGAAAGATTGAATGCTTTCCTTCTAAAATTAGGAACAAGGCAAAGGTGTTCACTCTTGCTACCTTTATCGGACATGGTACTAGAAGTTCTAAGTAGCCTGATGAGGCCAATGATATCTCTGGTTTACCCACTAGCTGACCTCAGGTGCGTGAGCAAATCCAGTCAAAGTCAGCTGAGACCAGAAGAATTGCCGAGACGAGCATATCCTAACTTGTCCACCCACAGAATCATGAGCTAAATAAATGGCTGTTTGAAGCCAGAGTTTGGGGTGGTTGGTTATGTAGTAATAGCTGACTGATAAAGGAAGTCTCAGTATTCAATACATATCGATTCTCCTTTCGTTTACAAATTGACCTACAGATTAATTTATAAATGGAGCACTACGCCAGCCCAAGGTTTTCTTTTAAGCCGGTAAGTGTATTGTCACATTCACAGGGAGAAATGAATGAAATAGAAGAACAAGAAAGCTATGAAGAAGAATAGGGACACTTACCATGTATTAAAACTTGTTACATAACTTCCGTTATTAACGTGGTGTGGTCCTGGTGCGTCAGTAGACAGTCAGACCAGTTAAACAGAAGAGTAAGTCCAGAAATGGATTATGTGGTCTATGTGAAGTCTCAGTTCAGTGGGGGAAATAATTGTCCACTAATGGCATTGAGATAACCAGGTCTCCAGATAGGGGGGAAAGTTTGCTCTTCTAACGTTAAAAGAAGACTAGGCACGACACAGAATGGGAGAAAAAATACACAATACGTATGTCTGCCAGAGTACTTGTATTCAGATTAGGAAACTCTTACAATTCAGTAAGACATTTCAGCCTTTAGAAACAAGGACCATGATTTGAAGAAGTACTTCACCAAAAAACATATGTGAATGGCCCGTGAGCTCATGAAAAGATTTATAATTAGTTACCAGGAAAATGCAAATGAAAACCAGAAGATAGCACTACATACCCAGTTTAAAATGAAGATTCATGGTGTGAAACGTTGGCCATGATGCGTAGTAACTGCAGCTGTCCTACTTTTCTGGCGAGGATGCGTCATGGTGCAGTCGCTTTGCAGAATGAGATGGAAGTTCGTTAGAAAGTTCAACGTACACCTACCATACCCTCAGCATATCGGCTCCTAAATATCCAGGAGAAATGAGAGAACGTGCACATTTCAGGAGGCACGCATGTGTCTGTAGTAACTTCATTCAGAGTAGTCCAAAACCGGACACAACCCAGTGTTCCATCAGTAGGTAAATAAATAAAAAATGATGGTATATTCATAAAATGGAATACTACTCCACAATAAAAATGGAAACGACTAGATATAGATATAGAAATAATATGGATCAATCTCAAAATCCTACTGGGTGAAAGGACGGGGAAGAGTATATACTGTGTCATTCCAGTTAGGACATCCTGGAGCAGTGACAAAACTGCAGTGACAAAGAGCAGGTCGCTGTTTGCTTTGGGCCGGTGTGAAGAGAAGGATGGATTGCGGTGGGTCATGAGCAGTCTTTTGGGGGAAGTAGAATTATTCTGCATCTTGTTTGTGGTGGTGTTGTCACAGGTATATACGTCAATCAAAACTTAAGTGTATACCTTCAATGAATACAGCTTATTGCACATAAATTATAACTCACTATAGCTGTATTTGAAAAAATCATGTTTCATTATAGACGTAGTAAAAATGCAGGAAACCAGGCACTCTTCTGCTGATAGGAGGATGAACTGGTCAGCCTCATGGAGCGCAGCTTGACGTGATTTATCAAAATTATGAATGCGTGGTACCCTTGACTCAGTTCCACTTTCAGGAATTTATCCTAATTCCACTCTTGTTAAATGATGTATCTACACGGTAACTAAACGGAACAATGATTGTCATAGCAACTAATGCCCACCAATAAGGAAATGGTTAAATAAATTCCGATACATCTCTGCAATAAAGTATTTAAACAGTTGTGACAAAGAATGAGAGAGTTCTTTGAGTACTGACATAGAATATTCTCCAAGACATTTTAAGTGACAAAAGCAAGGGACCGGACAGTATGCATTGGGCTGAAAGAGGGGAAGAAAGGGCATATATATTCAAATTTCTTTATAAAGTTTGCATGTAAAGCATCTGGAAAGGTAAAAAAAAAAAAATTCATAATGGTGATCCTTTTGTAGGGAGCACAGGAGCTCGCGGGTAGGTAAGGGGTACATGAGGGCAAGGAGACTCTTCACTGTAACTTCAAGTTTTCAATTCTGAGCTATGTGAAGGTAAAAAATGAATAAATAAAAAAATTTAAGTTACTTAAAGAGAAGATAAAGTCTTGAGTAGGTTTGTTGTAAAGAAAACTCCGGAAAAAATAATCAAGTTAGACAAAGATTGCTAAAAAAAGATAGCGGAAATTCTCCATGAGACCAGATATTTATTCAGTTGGGATCCAATCATGTTTTGTTTTGCTTCTTTTAAAATTTTAGTTTCTAACAGTAATTGTATTTTTTAGAATTCGTGGGACTGTTATCTGATTCTTGTTTTAAGCGAAAGTACAGTTGGCACACAACGTTACACGTGTTTGGGGTGTGCAACACAGTGATTGGACAAGTCTATATGCTCTGCTGTGCTCGCCACAAGCAGAGTACCCGCGTGGGTCACCAGGCGTTGCCGTCACAACACCTTGACCGTAATCCCTGTGGGCTGCAGCATTCCTCCCCGCGACTTGCTCGTTCTGTAATGGAAGCCTCTATGTCCCTTCCCAGTGGTTAGGTTACTCGGCAGAGATCAAGTGTTGTGCATTAAAAGGAAGAGCGAGCGGGCAGTGGTCACAACATTTCCGCAGTCGGTACTCTGTAGTGGGCTCTGGGAGACTCCTCCACGGGGCCTGGGGTCAGTCTGTTCAGTAGCTCGGCAGGGCACGTGTGTTTTTCCGAAGTCTCCTGGGCGAATGCCACTCGAAAAGGATCATGATAGCTGGTGCCTCTGGTGTAGCCGAACCAGCTGTGGTCTGTAATGTGGCAGAGTAAGACAGTCACAAAAAAATTCCGTTTGAAATCATACTAACAGTTTTTGAATGTGAAACGTTTTTTCTGGTGGCCCCACCTTAGATTCCCTTTAGGTACGAGTAGGGTAACTTGAACAGCACACTCCTCTCGGATGTATTCCAAATTCTCAGGCCCCTGGCCACCTCCAGCTGGGAAGGTAGAACATAGTGCTTTGGATATTCCAACCAAAAATATTGAAAATGCCTTGTAACGGCATGATTTTTTTAAGCCGAAGAAAATCACAGCATATGGAGAAAAAGTTTTAAATGTACTTGGGATATTTGGAACGAGGGAAAGGCTTTTTCTTTGATTTTATATGATACAAAAAAAGGCTGAGGAAGTATGAAAGAGGTCATTGTGGTTTTTAATTTCACATTTTTTTTCCTTTTAGTTGGCTTTTGAAACAATGAGTGTTATATCTGTGGTCACTAACTGTGCTCTAATTGGAATGTCACCACAAGTGAATGCCCTCTTTCCAGAGTCAAAATTGGACCTCGTTTTGATCGTGGTAGCCGTGGAGGTAAGTGAAACTTTCAACGTATTTTAAATAGTCTCCACGCCAGACGCCTCCGTTTAAGCAGAGATGACCTACAGACAGCAGCGGTATCCCTGTCTGTCCGTGACTGGCAGTTTAACGACACACATTTCCTGGTAAGACGGTGAGGTAGTTCAGGTGACGGACAGACACGCATTTCTGGTTGCTGCCCAGCTCGGAGAGACCGAGCCGTGGTGGGCTCGGGAAAGTGACTCTTCCCGTCCATTGCTGGGTAGAGAACTTCCGTATGAAATAGAATTCTGTAGATTTGACGTTTTTTTAGCCCCTTCTAGGGATCTGTCATTTCTACGTTCTTCCGCAAATCAAACGCTTTTTGATAATGACTTAAATCTCGTTAGCAACAGGTGTGGAATTCATCGTGAAACTCTAAAACACCCAGATGTGATATGTATCAGGAAGGCGCATAACCGTGCATACTAAGTTCAAGGAGGGTGGCTGGCCGTACTTTTTAGGTTTTCATTTTGTTTATGGTGGTTCCGAATATGGATTACTGTAACATCTTGAAAATTCAGCACTGACCAGTTGCAAATGGACGCATTCGCAGGAATTTTTTTATTGCTAGTGCTTATTGTGACCTTTCATTTTTAGATACTTTAAAAATAGAGCAGTTGTGAACATTGAATCCAGCATAATTTAGCAGGACTATAAGGCAGTGGCTCGTATACCTAAGGCCTCAGGACTGAGGGCCAGCTAGCAGTCGGAGTGTGAACTTGTGCTGAAGAACTCGATTCTGCTTCACGGTGTTTATCTTTCTGTGTATTTAATAGGAATCTGTGTTCGTGGTGGATGTTCTATGCAGAATATGCGTTTTGGAGAATGATTTTAGACAGCAGTGAGTAGGAGGGAAAGGGGACGGCTCCAGCACATAAAAGTAGATCTGCCTTGAATTTTGAGAGTTGAATAGGATTTTGGAGAGCTATTTGCAAGGCTGGTTTCTCACCTGTGTTAGTGAGAGAGCAAGACAGAGGCGTCTTAGACGGCCAGCTGCCCAGGCTCATAGCGTACCTTCCATTTAGGATATGGCCTTTAAGTTTGTGGGTCTGGGATCTTGTCTTTGCCAGTACATGCAGAGTTAATTAGGCTTTTGGGACTGACTGATGCTTAAAACTAATGAGACTCACAAAGGACTGACCAGAATGCCAGGCAGTTAACTTACCAGAAGGAGATACTTTTCCAATGACTGTAACAGTTGGTGTTAAAGTTAAAGTGGAACTGGTTTAGTAGAAGATTTCTTGGTAAATTGGGAACCAGAACAAGAGGAGTACGAAAGTCTTGAGAGACACGGAAGGACCTGAAAACCGTCCCCTCCCCCAAATCGAGCAGAGCTCTGCCGTGAGCCACATCTGGGGGTTCCGTTGCCAGCTTCTGAGCGATGCGGGACGTGTTCACTGCCCACTTCTTGATTTTGCCTTCGCTTTCTCCAGATTTCTGGCTGGTCCAGGGTTCTGTGTATCCCCAATGCTACTTCTTTCTTCTTTTGTATTTGCTGATGTCTTAACATCAGATATTTGGGGCCTGGTTCTTCTCACTTAAATGGGGAGATATCCTGGCCTACAGGAGCATTCTGCAGGTGGCACCCAGGAATTTGCTGGCCTGCGTGGGGTGGGCCGCAGTATTTCTGTGGTGTTTGGCTAGAGCGTCTAAAAGTTCTCTGTCTTGCTGGGCCGCCCCTGTGCTGGCTCTTTGGCTGGAGAGCAGGCTTGTCTTGGGACTTTTTTTTTTGTCTGTGCCCGTTGGCATTTGTGCTTGCCCCTTCCTCAGCACTCAGTCTAGGACGTATGAGGTAGAGAGGAATACCTGGGGTCCTCAGGGTACTGGGGTCTATGCTGAGTCGGCCTTCTTTCTACCTTTCAGAGTTTCCATGTGTTTATTTTGTATGTAATGTCCATGGTCTTTGGTTGTTCTTAGCAGGAGGAGTAGTGAAAACTACTTCTGTTCCATTCTTCCAGGAGCAGAAGTCCTCACTCTGTTAATCTTTTTTTTTTTTTTTTTTTTCTTTCCTCTTTTGCTTAGGACCAAAGTCCTTTCTTTGGGCCTGGCTAGCACACTTTTATTCCTTATGTCTCAGCTTAGATGTCACTGGTCTCCCAGGCTTTTCTGATCCTTCCATCTCTGCTGGATCTCTTCTCTAAGCCCATCTTGAAGCTCCATGGCCCTCCCTCCTGGTGATTATCCCGTTTATATGCCTTGCGCTTCCTGATAGGTGTGTTTATGTAATGTCTGTCTCTCGCGTGCACTGTTGGTTTCTTAAGACCAGGGACGGTGTCTACTTTTCTATCTAGTAGATAAGAGTACTAACTTGAACAGTGATGGTAGGTATACAGTTCAGTGTTGTGAATGTGGAATTAATAAATTAAGCTATTAAAAAAGAAAATGGGCATTTCTTTCTTTCTTTTTTTTTTTAATTTCAAAACACAGAATGGGGGTGCCTGGGTAGTTCAGTTGGTGAAGCATCCCACTTCTGCTCAGGTCACAATCTCACAGTTTGTGAGTTCAAGCCCTGCGTCGGGCTCTGTGCTGACAGCTCAGAGCCTGGAGCCTGCTTCGGATTCTGTGTCTCCCTGTCTCTGTGCCCCTCCCCTGCTCATGTTCTGTCTCTCTCAAAAATAAATAAACTGAAAAAAAAATAAATCAAAAGAAAAAGAAAAAATGGGTATTATTCTTTTCTGATAAACATATTCGGTATTAATTATATGACTATATTTGTTTATAGCGTTTTCTGAGTTCTACTTACAGAACACAAAGTGGCAAGTGCTCATTTTTTTATTCCTTAATTATACACAGTCAGTATTGAGAGCTACTATGTATATGCTACTGAATCTGGTGCGAAGGAAAGACAAAGCTGGCTTTTTATTTTTGTCCTCAAGAGCTCTGCTTCCTTAATGTAGCTGAGAAGATGTGCACATTTTACACATACGCGCACGCACACGCACGTGTCCACATACGGACACTATAGCTTAGTGCATCTACCAGAGACGCAACTAGGCAGAATAAATGATGTGTCAGGTGACTGGCCTGTGGTGACGTGGAGGAGAAGATCATCACGACTGTCATCCAAAGACAGGGGACCCCTTGTGGTCTTCTCTTCTTCTTTGGTGAGTTCTGAGAAGGCTTGGATGTGAGTTAATCCCGATTTCCTCCATGCTAGCGTAGACTTCCCACTCTGAATTCTAGCCCGGGTGGAATCTGCGCCTAGGATGTAAGTTGGGGATGCCTGGCAGCCTGAGGGGTGGAAGGCAAAAGCTCAGCCACGGGCTGTCTCAGCCACCGACTTTCGAGTCCGTCATGACACGGAAGAAATGTGTTTTTCAGCTTAAAATTCTTCCCCGTAGGCCAGAATGCCAGCAGTGTTGGGCTATTTCATTACCAGCTAGACTTATACCTCTAAACAAGAAGTATTTCCTTTGGTTACCGAGATTAAATCCTTATAATAGTGATTATTTTGGTGTGTTCTGTTTGTTTGTTTTTTTAATGAGCCAACTCATAGAGATGTTACCAATATTTGTTAATACAGAGATCATTACTAATATTGAGATCACCCAGAGTTAAGTCAAAGGGTGAAGGATTGTAAGGAGGTTGTAACTACATGTATATACCGCTTTCTCATTTTTGGTTTTTATTGTGGTGAAGTAAACATCGGAAATTTACCGTTTTAACCTCTTCAGAAATTTAATTGTGGTAAAAAAAAAAAACCCCACATAATATGAAATGTACCCTTTTAACCACTTTTAATTGTACGGTTCAAGGCATTAACTGAAACTCTGTATCTATTAAACACGAAGTGCCCATTCCCCCCTCTCCAGCCCCTGGTAACCACCATTCTCCCTTCTGTTCTTGTGAATGTGATTACTCTAGGAATCTCACATAACAGAATCATCCAGTATCTGTCCTCTTGTGTCATAAGGTCTTCAGGGTTCATGTGTGTTACAGGATATGTTAAAATTTCCTTCCTTTTCAAGACTGCATGATACTCCCGTGTATGTATATACCACGTCTTATTTATCCATTCGTCAGCCGATGGCCACATGGGTTGCTTCCGCATTTTGGCTGTTGTGAATAATATTGCTGTGAACGTGGATGTACCAATATCTCTTTGAGTCCCTGTTTCACTTCTTTAGAGACCATAGCCAGAAACAGAATTTCTGGATTACGTGGTAATTCTGTTTAATTTTTTCAAGAAACACCATACCATTTTCCACAGCAGCTGTACCGTTTTTACATTCCCGCCAGCAAGGCACAAGCATTTGTTCAATTTCTCCACCTCTTTGCCAACATTTGTTATTTTCTGTTGTTTGTTTAATAATAGTCATCCTAATGGGTGTGAGGTCATACCTCATTATAGTTTTGATTTCCCTGACAAGCGGTGATGTTGAACATCATTTCATGTGCTTTTGGCCACTTGAATACCATCTGTTCAGTTTCCTCACCCGTTCTTTTTTTTAGTTGCCTTTCGCTTATCTGTTGACTTGTAGGAGTTCTTTATACGTGCTGGGTATCGATCTCTTGTTAGAGACCTGACTCGAGAATGTTTTTTCCACTTCTGTGGGCTACCTTTGTACTCTGTTGGCACTACCCTCTTAGTGCATAGAAGCCCAGGTTTTCCGCTTGTTTCTTTTGTTGCCTGTGCCTTTGGTGTCATAGCCAAGAAATCGTTGCCAAGTCTAATGTCATGAACCTTTTGCCCTTTTCTTAGGAGTTTTATAGTGTTGGGTCCTAAGTTTAGGTCTCTGATCCATTTTGAGTTAAGTTTTTCTACAGTGTAAGGTAAGGGTCCAACTTCGTTCTTTTGCCTGAGGACATCCAGTTTTCCCAGCACCCCGTTGAAAAGACTGTCTTTTCCCCAGTGAATGGTGTTGCCATCCTCGCTGGAAATCACTTGACCATAAACGTGAGGTTTATTTCTGGCCTCTTAATTAATTTCCATTGGTCTATATGTCTGGGTTTTTTTAACCGCTTTATTGATGTGTGATTGACATACAAAAAGCTGTATGTGTTTAATATATCTAACTTGGTGAACTTGGTGAGAAGTATCTTTCTATCTTTATGCCAGTACCACACTGCTTTTGGCACCATAGCTTTGTAGTAGGTTTTCAAGTCAGCAAGTGTGAGACTCCCAACTTTGTTCTTTTTCAAGGCTGTAAAAGATTGTTTTGGCTATTTGAGTGTGTGTTTGCTTTAATGTGCTTGTAGTAACTGTAGCTATTTACTGATTTTTTGGAAACTATTGATCAAAAGTTGAGTTATATTGGCACAGATTGGTATTAAAATAAGTCTTCCCTTTGTACCAAAGTAGTATATTTGAGGATTTGCTGTTTTTATTTTATTGACTTTCTACCTATTGAGAGGACCCCAGCTTTGTTTTCTAAATTGAAAATTTTGTGTGTCAGGACAAAATCTAGCTCAGAGAAAGTGTTAGAAATAACCCAAAAATTAGTAAGTTAGCTAGTTTTATTCTAGTGTTGCTGAGACCTGAGCTGAATGCCATCTGGTCTTGTAATGAATCCGAAAAGTAGAAAGTTTAATATAAATTAGAAAGTATACGTTTTTGGTTTATTACCATGTAAGTCTGCAAAATCCTACTGAAATTACAATTCAGAATGTTATAGAGAGTTCATTAAAACCATCCGTGGATCAGATTAGCAATGTTTCTGAGATATTTCCTTTGATCTGTAGATAGGTTTTCAAATAAGGAAGTAAAATTTTAATATTATACTTACTTACCTGTTTTCTCCTGAAATCTAGATAGTGTCAGTTTTAATTACTGAATTTAAAACAGTGTTTTGCTGGTAGCACATTAAATTAATAGCATGCTGTACTTAACATATATTCATTCATGGCCCCTAAAAGAATAGAAATTTCACTAATTCGAAACCTAGTAAATAAGCCATATGTGTATTTAAATTTTTGTGTAAATTTTTAACATCTTGATGGAAATAGCAGTTTAAGGTATTTTATCTTAAAGCTATTTTCTCCAAATTAAGTAATATCTAAAATATATTTATGGGGTGCCTGGGTGGCTCAGTTGGTTAAAGTGTCTGACTTCGGCTCAGGTCATGATCTTACCGTCTGTGGGGGTTCAAGCCCCACCTCGGGCTTTGTGCTGACAACTCAGAGCCTGGAGCCTGGTTCGGATTCTGTGTCTCTCTCTCTCTCTCTTCCTCCTCCCAGCTTATGCTCTCTCTGTCTCTGTCTCTCTCTCTCTCTCTCTCAATAGTGAGTAAATAAACTTAAAAAAATTACAAAATGTATTCGTGTCAAAAGAAAAAAAGAATTTGTTAAAACAAAGGAGACTTAGAAAATTTAACAGTTTTATAAAGTTGGAGTTGAGAGTTAGTATTGTCACAGTTTAAATTGTAGATGAATTTGATTGTTTCAGTAGTAACACCAGGGAACTTTAATTTTTATTTAAATTTTTTATTCAGGTTTTTGGTTTTTTGTTTTTTTTTTTTAAGCTTGACATAGTAGAGCATAAAATTCAATAAAAGGCAAAAATGATCATTATGCTTGGTAACACAGGGTCATATGTCACAACTTTTGTGTATTTACTGCCATCTAGCGTTTCCTTTAAAAACTAAGGACACTTGAACGCTATTTTATTTGTAAAATGTTACAGACATTTGTTACAGGCTGATCAAGAGAATAGCCTACCAATGTATGAAACCACGTGAGAATTCCATTTTTTAGGTTAAAAATATCCAAAAACTGGTGGTGCTAGAGTCCAACCCATAAGATTGAATCAATGTCCAAATAATGTATTTTAAAAATAAGCATTATCCTCACTTTTGAGGCAAAGTTAATTTCTTTATTTGATGTAATTCCAAGCAAAGGATCACTGCTTTAAGTGAGGGATTACACTTGGGGCGGCTGGCTGGCTCAGTCGGTAGAGCACACAACGCCTAATCTCATGGTCGTGAGTTTGAGCCCCACGTTGGGCATGGAACCTACTAAGCAGAAACCAGGGAAAAACAATGAGAAATTACACAAAGGTCTCTAATTCCTAAGGAAATAGAAAGGACTTGAATTCTGGAAACAGCCTGTGTTCGCTAATCTCCCGTTTTAGCATTAACTGCATTCACAGTCCTCTGTTCGTTCTGAACTTGGCAACATGCACCAGTTACACATTCTGAATGCTAACAATTCACCTCCTAAACGCTACTGTTTCCTAAGGTGAAAGTGACTTGACTCTTCACCCTAGAAGTGGCACTACATTTCTAATGTTTAGGTCCTGGTGCCCAGCAAGCCAGTTTCCACCATGCATTTTAATTGGTAGTTAAAAAAAAATATCGCTTCATTGCACTTTCTTAAATTAAAAAAAGAAAAAAGAAGTTATGTGATTTTTTTTTTTTTTTTTTGGAGCTGCTTAGAAACAGAACTGATTCTCGTCAGCTTGTAATGACCAAGGATGTCTTCTGGGAATGGACAGAGGCCTTTGGGTTCTTTTATGCCCTAACTCGCAGAGTTTCTTTTTCTATTTAAAAAAAAAAAAAATGGTTTCAGACTTCAAGAAAAGCTGCAAGCGTAATACAGATAATCTTTATGTTTATTTTTTATTTACAGGATTCGCTCATTTGGAACATTTTTCCACGTGAGTGCTCGCTCTCTCTCGGTTCATTTATGTTTAGTCTCTATGTAGGAATACATGTGGGTGCTTCCAGGTACGGAGATTCTGTCCCTCTCCTGCCCCGTCGTGCATCATGGCCCTGGGCCAGTCACCTCCTCTCGTGAGACCGTTTCCTTGACCGCCGATTGAAACTAGTACAGCTTCTCTTCCAGGGACACCATGAGGAGGAGAAGTAACACATGTGTGACAAGTGTCTGCATGGTGCAGATGCTTGATAAATGCAGGTCTCGCTGCCCCTCTTCCAGACGAGCAATAGACACGCTGTGCATGTGAAGTTCCCCCTCTGCACTTGGCAGAGGCACAGGGGTGAGAGCTGTGGTTCTAACTGGCTCCGCAGCGGCAGAGTGAAGCTGTCATTGTCTCTACTGTCGTTGTGGTCGTTACTTGCTCAGCGGGCAGTGTGGCCGCGTGGAAGTCGCTTGGGTGTCAGGGCCTGGAGGCAGCCGCGTCAGGACCTCGGCTCTTCTTCTTCCTCCCTGTGTGCCTTAGTTTGCTCAGGTGTAAAAGTGAGGGATGCCAGCTCTGACCCGAAGGAGGAAGCGAAAAAGTGGTTAGCAGTGAACATCGACACCGTTGTTAGGGGTGCATACCTTAGCAGCTAGGCCTTGTGCCTCCCTCAGCTCGGAGCTTCCTTGCCCTCGGCTGTGTTCCCCAGGATAACTCGAATTGGTTTCTCGATCAGATGTTAGTCAGCCTCTCTTACGTTTCCCTCCTGTGACGTGACTCCATTCTTTTCCTCTTCCTGCTCCCGCTCCCACTCCTCAGTCCGGCCCCCCTTCGCACCCATTATCGCACCAGGTCTTCCTGATTCTGACTTCCCGAACATCCGTCCAGTCTCCCTTTCCCGTGACCGGTGGCGTGGCCTGAGTTCAGGCTTTCACCATTTCTCGTCTGGACTTTTTTTTAAAACAACTTCATGGATGTCATTCACACACCATCCAGTTCCCTCGTTTCAACCTCACATCCCCCCGTTCTCGCCTACCCTTTCACGGCAGATCGTCGCCGGCCTCCTCGCTTTATGCCCTCATCTGCCCCATGCTCTCTCCTTCTGGAGTGGTTGTTCCAAGACACGGTACTGATCCTATGTCTCGTCTACAGCAGCCCTTAACTCAAATCTCCGTGGCTTACAAAGGAGCAGTGCCTTGGTTGAATCTCAGAGTCTTTTCCAGGGTCCTTTCCCCTTCACCCCCCCCACCCCCCGCTGTCCCAGTTCACACTTGGGACATCCCAGAGCCTTTCCTGGGAATGAATAAATGGCATTAGCATTTCCTAAAACCAGAGGACAGTGATGTGTCTCTTCCACCAGACCGAGTTTCCTGGGAGCATTGGCAAGAGTAGGCATGCGGTACACATTCAGTCGCTGAGCAATGTCCACTGAATTGCCCTTACTCTTTGTTTTCAAGTGATTAAGCAGTTGCTCATTAAATGTTTGATAATGAATGAATGTAGTCATGTATAGTTGTTTTTTCAATGAGTATAGGGTTAGTGGGAACTGTTTAAGAAGTAATTTCTTAATTAGTGGGGCACCTGGGTGGCTAAGTCATTTGAGCATCGGACTCTTGAATCTGGCTCAAGTCATGATCTCAGGGTACATGTGTTCGAGCCCTGCCTCAGGCTCTGTGCTGACAGCTTGTGGAACCGGCTTGATATTCTCTCTCTGCCCCTCCTGCCCATGCTTTCTCTCTCTCTCAAAATAAAAGCTTAAAAAAAAAAAAGAATTAATTTCAACTTTATGATTAAAGACTTTGTTGTATTTTGGGGAGGTATACTAACAAAACCCTTAGGTAAAATATTAAAATTATTTCTAAGAAAGTGAGCTGAATTAGGCAGTATGACACAGGGGTTCAGCACATGGCCTCTGGGTTCAAATCCTGGCTTCACCACTGATGAGCTATCTGTCTTTGAGTGAGTTTAGTACCTACAGTTATTCTGAGGATTAAATGAACAAATATACACGGCACGCTTACTATAGCACCTGGCAAGATGAACTAGTCAGTATTTGTTAGCTGTTACTGTTGTTTCAGAAAAAAAATCTGTTCTCATAGAAGTCTCTTTACCTTATTGAAAGGACTGATAAAACTCTGAGAATTCAATTAAAAAGCTTGATTGTAAAGAAACCCACAACCAACTATTTTCATTTGGTACTACTTCTGAACGTCGGAGCATGTATCGGGCTCCTAGCAGGGCAAAGAAGGTTTTTGACTTTTGGACTAGGGTACTTTTGAATGGAATTATTGAGTTGGGTTTTGTCTTCCCTTTATTTCTGTGATAATCATGGTAATTTTCTGGTCTTTCTGTAGGCTGTCGCCCTCTTCAGTTTGTATCCAAATGAAACATTGCTCTGCGTTCTTTGAATGGGGTGGGAGTAATTAAAGATCGTCAAGGCACATTCTTTCATTGAATGCATATTTATTGTGTGCCCAAAACCTGCCAGATATTACTAAGGTACAGCCCTGGCTTGGCAGGTTTTCCAGACAGGATCATCCAGGACATGGAATGGATCACGATGCAACAGAAGGCCTGTTTTCTGGCCTCCCAGGTGGCCCAGCTCTCCCTCCCCTCCCGACGGGGCCTGGACTGGCACAGGCACCCCCAGCCCGCTGGGAGGGGGCCATGGCGACAGCGTCCCCTCACTGAGACGAGTGCACACCAAGAGGCATTTCGTTTCCGGATCTGTTTAATGTGTGGCATTCTTGTTACCGTAATTGGCATAATTTAATGAAATGGAATGAAAACTGATGAAATGTGTGTGCTAAAACAGAGAGAGCCGTCATTTCTGTGAAAACCTTTGGAAAGACTCCATAAAGACAAGTTACTGTCAGATTGGATAAAGATGAGGCAATTATAAAAGATTAGGGACAAATCATAAAAAGATGGGCAGCTTCCAGGTTCTGTTTTCACTTTGCTCCTCATGTGTCTTTAAGTTTTTCCTTCTTCTTTAAAGAAAACAATCCTGAAGCTCTTCAACGTTGTCTAATGGGTGTTATTTGTGCATGGAAGACTGAGAAACTCCGTCGCTGCATCCTACTCAAGGGAAAGGTCTTGGCCCTACATTAAACTATTTGCAAATAAATTATACTTTAAAAGGTTTGCCAAAGTAAAACATGAATGATACGCATTTTTATGATTCTTCATTTTACCTACTTTGTTGATGAACTGAGGAATTACTGGTCTCAGGTCTACCGCCTAAGTGAGTTTCTTCTGTCCTTGGGGAATGTGGAATTAGGGGCGTGGCTCAGAAGTTTGTCCATTAGTGCGAAGTATGTGTTTTGTTGAAGAACCCAGTGTCTTCCAAATTGTTGGTTGGGACATAACCTATTTAAATATGATCTTACAAATTACTTTGTATTCTTTTAAAATATTACAATGGTTAAGCTAACTCGAGTCTTGTCCTAGAAAGTTTAGTAAAAGCAAGCCTCACACTTCTGAAAGAGATCAGATTGTATTAAGAATAGCGTTGTTTTCAGAAAAGAATTGTACAAGGATTAAGAATTAAAAAAATCAACAGTTTCTCTATACTTTTAAGGCACAATTTTAATGCCTGGCTGCATTTTCTTTAAGTGAAACCTCAGAACATTGTATATATCCATACTCAAATGTGGGCACTCCAATTCTAAAAACAACTGGAATGACTTGGGTTATTTGTCTCTGAGAACTGTTATTCTGCTGTGCTCTCGGTGACGCTCCCAAGGCCTCTGCCAACTACCTGCTCCCTCTAATATGTCCTGTGCTCCCTGCTCTCATGCACGGACCCGCCAAGTGCACTGGCCTTCTGTAGGATTTACCTGCTAGCCTCCTCCTTGTGTGACAGTGATCTTCTGTTTCAGACGCATGAATCAGCTGAAAGCCAAACTTGCCCCCTTTCTCCATTTTTCTATTTTATCTTTTGCGGTATGGTGTGATGAGAAAGCAAAATACATTCGAAATGCTTTCAAAATGTTTTCAATTTTTCCCCCGAGGGTGGGAAGCAAGTTTTGCTTCAGAAGGCGGAAGGACGTGTTAAGAACATATGACTACCAGTGTTTATAGTATTGGATGCAGTGTTGAGAAGTTCCAAATCCAGAGGGAACCCATTGGGTAGGCCTTGTGTGGCAGGGGACCTCTTGGAGGAAGAGGGAGACATTGGGCTGCCCCAGAGGCACGTGTGAGCCTGGGAATGGTAAAAGCTGAGACCGTATGGGTTTCTCAGGGAGGGTGAAGAGCATGAATTGGGGATGAGGGGTAAAATGGGGAGAGGGGGCCCAGGTGGCTCAGTCAGTCGAGCGTCTGACTTCGGCTCAGGTCATGATCTCATGGTTCGTGAGTTCGAGCCCCACGTCAGGCTCTGTGCTGACAGCCCGGAGCCTGGAGCCTGCTTTGGATTCTGTGCCTCCCTCTCTCTCTATGCCCCTCCCCTGCTCGTGCCCCCCACCCTCTTAAAAATAAATAAACATGAAAAAAAATTTTTTGAAAAGAAGTGTGGGGAAACTGATAGAGGGCCCAGTGCTCACGATGAAAAGCTGACATTCCGTTCCATTTCATTCCAAGGGGTCTCTAGTGAGACGCTCAGGGGAAAACTGCAGTAATCATTTATCCTCACTGATGTCACTCTCCTCGGCCATGCCAGTGACAGGTAAACCTGAATAGGTTGGAGCCTCTAGTCCTCCCGTGACTCCAGGGAGTTAGCCCCTCCTGGGACTCTGCCGGGGGACACAGTGGGTTTGCTTCTGTGAAGCCTGGCCCCATGCTTGTAGACAGTGTGGCTGTCCTCCACACTGCCCCCACACCCTGCCCTCCTCTGCCTCAGTGCCTTCTTGCTCTTTCCACATCGGTCCCGACCGCTGGAGTGCACCCAGCCTTCTTTCCCATCATTCAGTCCACCTTGCCTCTTCAGTTTCTGCCGTCCTGCTGGCTAGGTCTCAGTTCTGTGTGCCCGCATGCTTGGTTTATTTTTTTGCAGAAATACAAAATGCTTGTTCTTCAGGTTATCCTTTTGTGCTTTCACGTGGCTTGTTTTGCTTCCATTTAAAACACAGCTTCTGAGTTTCTAGGCCACACTGGAAATGCAGAGAAGATAAATGGCACTCTTGCTCTCTAAGAAGGCTTGGGCCCCCAGGCAGAGCATTTCAATACTCATTTTTGATGTCTCTCTTCTTGTTTTTTCGCTCAGTTAAAATCGTGCCTTTAAATTCACGTCTATCACCACGTAGACCCTGTTTAATAACCCGTTTCCTCTAGGAAGGTTTTCCCACTTTAGCAATACCCCCGGCCCAAAATGTCGTCTTAGTAGTCTAGGTCCGATCCTGCTTCAGGAAACACTTACCTGCTTCTTGCATTGGAATTTTATTTCAGAAATTGGGCCAGGCTTTAATATCACATTCTTAGCATTATCAGTGTTGATAGACTAATTGGATTAGGTGAAATGGTATCAGTTTGCCCAGCTCATAATTCCTCTGGTTTTTTTGTTTTGTTTTGCTGTCACTTCTGTTTTCCCTCTGCCTCACCCACCTTTAGTCTGTAACTTAAAAGCTGCAGAGGTTTAGAGGGACTTTAGTTTCTTCTGCAGTCCCCCAGGGTGCCATGTTGCAAACACTGGATTAAATTGGAAGCCGTGCGACAGTGTTTTATAGACTCCAGGGTGCTTATAAATATAAGATATGAATATTGCCACTGTCATTTCTTCCTAATCAGTAAAATGTGTTCCTAATCCCATTATGCTATGTTACTAAAAATGGACTATTTCCGAAGAGGTGAAGAACCACGAAAAGGAAAGATTTTGAACGTTGTAAGAAAATTTCTTGCATCCTTTAGTTACAAACACTTATCTGCCAGCTGAAGGAATAGAAATGCCATGTTTCACGTATACACACATAATGTGTGTGTGTGTCTGTATGTATGAGTGTGTGTGTGTGTGTGTGTGTGTGCGTGCGAAATGATATACCTAATCTGAGCCTGTAGATCAAGTTTCTCCTCTGGCAGCTCGAGCATGAGGTGGAAGATGAGCCACAGAATGGAAAGATGTGACCATGGCGTGCTGCTTGCTGTCAGTGGTCCCCAGCCGTGACCATTTCTACAAGTTCAAGGGAGGATTCAGTGCTTCCATTTCAGGTTCATTGTAGCACGCCATGGAGAAGCTAATTGGCACCATCTGTGCGAATGACTGAGTCTGTAATGTGGTCACTGGTGCACAAAGAACTCAGGTTGAAGGAGTATTTCACGGCAAAAAGGTGGTAGGATTGGAGCAGAAGGAATACAGTCGATTAATATTCTTTTGTAATGATCAGCTGCAGAAAAGCAGCCACAGGAGGAAAGAACAGCTCTCCGATAGGTCACCAGTATCCTTCCAACCGAGAGTTTAGGGAAGACACGTGAGCACGTCTATGGGGACAGCTCGCTGCACTGCCTTTGCCACTAGATTTGTCCGATGCATCCATTCTCAAACGTGGACATTTAAATTTACTGAGCGTGGGCGCCCCGGATTAGGAACGAGGTGTGTGTTTGGCTGTGAAGGTACAGCACAAGGACACATTTTGGAATGATGGAGTTGTTCCGTGTCCTGATGATGACGATGGTCTCACACCCCAGCGCGTTTGTTCAAAGAGCTGCACGAGTGGTGTTTACTCTGTAAATTTAAAAATGAGGTTTAAAATACATAACACGTTACTGAAAAAACACGTTTTGGAAAATCTTTTGCCTGTTGTTCAGGATATGCTTGCAAGATGAAAGACGTGATTCTTTCCCAAAACTAATTAACACTGAAGCGACCTAATACCAATTAATCTAAAATTTGATTTTGTATAGCAAGTGGCTTTTTTCAAACTCCAAATAAGATTTTGTAATCGCATTTTTAGAGGTACTGCTAAAAGGAACGTGTCAGGAGGCGTCGGCTTCTTTGGTTTTCCTTTCTTTAATCTCTCATAACTCCTGTCAACGTTAAAGGGGATGCTCATCCAGAGGACTGCTTTGCCGACGAGGGGAAATTGATGAGGTGAGCCATAGTTTCAGACATTTGAGAATTCACTGGTCATGCCTAAGAACAAAACTGATCCCCTGTTTTATATTTTGCTGTTTTCAGAATGTAGGCCATGCACACAAATGCTGATAATTGTATGGCAAGTAACACGCTCTTACTGTTAAGCCTTTCACTGGCACCGGATATTCCTCATGTGTTTCTAGAAGCGTCAGGGCAGGTAGACGGGCAGAAAGCAGCAGCACACTGGGAGCGATGAGGGAGGGATAGAGGTTGATGTTGGTTAATGGAATCATTAAAAACTGTAAGGTTGTATTTGGTGATTTTTAAGTAAATAATTTCAAACTAAAAGAAAATTTTTAACCAACTTGGAATGTTACATTTACTTACGAGTTTGACTTTTCTGAGGATTGTTTCAGTAGTCCTAAGGCAAGAAGCTATTAAGGGTTTAACCAAAAGAACATATTTTTTAAATATGAGAAACTAAATAGTATGTAACTATGATCCAATTGAAGGTTGATTTATCAGTTGAGTTCTCATTTTGTAGTTTTTATGTTAAAAAGTTTTTTTAGTGTTTATTTATTTTTGAGAGAGAGAGACAGACAGACAGACAGACTGTGAGCAGGGGAGGGGCAGAGAGAGAGGGAGACACAGAATCGGAAGCAGGCTCCAGGCTCTGGGCTGTCAGCACAGAGCCCGACGCGGGGCTCCGATCCATGGACAGTGAGGTCATGACCTGAGCCGAAGTCAGACGCTCCACCGACTGAGCCACCCAGGTGCGCCTGCAGTTTTTATGCTTTAAAATAAAGGTCCGTGACCTTTCAAAACTAGGGCGCCAAGCCCTGTTTATTCATTCCTTTAGAAGAAAGAGGTTTAAAATCTCAAGTCTTGAGAAGGGCCTCATTTCAAATCTTTATCAGCTGGCGTCATAGTTACCAACTCACATGTTAGCTAAGATTAATGGAATTTGACTTTTCAGGATGTCCCGCCCTGTCGTCTTGGTCAGTACGTCACTACCCCTGCTGTCAGTGGTGCTCGTCGCACTGCTACGGGTGGCTCACGTGCTGTGCGCGCTGGTCTGGGAACCGTTAGTGGTTTGCAGAAACGTAAGGCGCTCAAGCTAACCTGGGAGTCAGCAGGCCGCTTCCTTCTTGCCCGTGTCTCGGTACGGAAAGCAGTGTCATCGGAGCTGTGGGTGCGCTTAGGGAGAGCTGCTGTACCTTCTGGCCCAGGTCTGTCCTTCTCCGTGCACCGCTCGAGAGTGTTCTGCCCTGCGGCGTTGCGGTGAATCCTCTCCTTTCCGAGAACGCTGTTGGATTCGGATGTTGGGTTTCCCGCTGCCGGGCGACGTTCCTGTTCCTGACCTTGCAGCCGTGGCGCTCCACGAGCCTCCTCCGTGGCCATTTCCGGGCGGACATTGGAACAGGGGAGGGGGTGGGGGCCTGCCCTGCGGAGAGGCTGCCCGCACCCTCTGCCTCTGCACGTTGGAACGTTGTCCAGGTCAACAGACGGTGTCCCGTCGCGACTGTGCTGCCTGCTCAGAACCTCAGCTGCTGCTTCGGCTGCATTATTCTCTTGACCACACGCACACGCACACGCACACGCACAGGCGAACAGAGTGCTGAAAACAGCAGATGGTGTTCAGGTGGGCATTTCCGTCAGTGGGAGAAAGAGCTGGCCGCAAGCTTTCCTTTTCCGCTCTTCTTTTTGTTGTAGACGTGTAACTTTTTATCGAGTTATTGGAGAAGCTGTTCCCTCCCACACACATACACGCCTTTGTGTGAGGACAGTGGCAGCGTGCCTCATTTCCCTGTCTTGAAATCTGATGGTATCTTTTGATACGGTTGCATTTTTGTTGGTAGCTGACAGCAAGGTGTTTCCTTACAGAAATAATGATCTTCTTTATGTAAATGTTTAAATTTATTCTTTGACTAGCGGTACATTTACGTGATTCAAAACTTGAAAGGTTCAACGACACGGTGATAAAATCCCTCCACTTCTGTCTCCCAGTCAACAAATTCTCTTTCATGAGGGCAATCACTGCGATAGGATTCTTACATGTGCTTCCTGGGAGATTTAATGTGCAGATAAACAAATGTATATAAGAATAATGGTTCATGAGCAGAAGTTAGTGCATTTGTTTTACATCCAGTTGTTCCGTACAAATAAGAATGCTGACCTCTGATGCTATAGAGCTCTAGAACTTACGACTGGAATGATCTTTTACATGGCAGTTTTGACTTGTTCGGGATAATAGAAGTTCTTGCATCATCAGTAGATGACGGGTTGAGGGATAATGAATGACTGGTGTGCTTGTAACTTTAGGTTTGGATCTGTTTTACCTACAAGTTAGGAAAGGCGAAAGCTGCTTATTAATAACGAACATTTTGTCCTGCTTGTTGTCCGGGATAGTACCAAGATTGGGTTGGGCCCAAAGCAGAGGAGCAGTCTGTTTGCCAATGTGTCATAAGTTTTTAATAAAAATGAATTCCATTATTCTTAGGCCAAAGCTCGTTGAAACTGATAATCATGCAACTATGGGTAAAGAATCCGTTGCAGCAGGATCATTCAACAAAAATGCCCTGGGTTGCTTGTTGAAGTTGCTTTTCAAAAACATGAGCTTCGTAAAATTTCAACAAATGTATTCTTTGACCTGGAAATTCTACTTGACGTGATCTCTCGTCACGAGAGAGGAACTTGGGACGGGGATGATTCAGGCTCAGTGCTGCCATTCTCTGGACGGGCTTCCGGTTTTCTGGCTGTTCCTCACTCCCATCTGCTGCATTCCTCTTTCTCCCTGGCCCTGCATGTCCCTCTGCTTCCTTCTGCCTGCCACTTGTCGTTGCCGCCCTCTGAAATGTATCACGGTCCCCTTTCTGCCGACCACCCCTGCTTTAGGCTTCTTTCCTGCCGAATTTTCTCTGACTGCTCCGTGAGGTCTGGGGCCGTGTCCTGGTCTGGGGGCACCAGCGCTTTCCTAAGCCCCTGCTGGATTTGGGCCCAGAGCGTGGCATAGAGGCCACAAAGGCAGAGAGAGAAGAGAACATCTGTTTGGTGTGGAACAGGAACAGCCATCTCCCGAGTCAGAGAGCAACGTCTTCGGAGCAGGGCATGTCTTTTATGTGAATTCTCGTTGCTAGGCGTGAAAAAGGAACCAAGCGTGCGTAAACCTTACCCTGTCACTGTGTTTTTGAATCCTTGGGTCAGTGATCCATGGATGCCCTGGAGGGATTCTTTTGGCTGTTTTGTTTTATTTTACTCTTCCTTGGGAAAGAGCATGAAAATGATGTGCATCCAAATTAATTTTGTTCTGAATGACTATAAAGATATAGCATAAGGGATTTTGGGGGGCGATGGAACTGTTCAGTACCCTCACTAGAGTGGTGGTCATGCAAATCTATGCATTTGTTAAAGTTCATGAAACTACACACAAAAAAAGGCAACTTCATCATACGATAGAAAATAAAATTTAAAGACAAAATAACTTTAAAAATTTCATGTATCCCTGCAAATAGGTATCTGTGGATGTCATTAATTAAGGAATCACTATTTTACTGGATGAACTGTTGTGTGACTCCGCTGTAAATACTGGGATTTCTAAGAACCTATTCCGATTATTTCCCAGTCTTTGTACCTACCTTTCCCACCCTATACACACCTACCCGTATTTTCATATTTAGTATAATATCAACTCTAAATTGAATGAGGATAGCAAGTCAGAGATAATAGCTGATGATTTTTTTGTTTGTTTTTTCTAAATCATTAGGAAGAGTTTTGAGCCATTTTATATGGGAAGTTTAGGCAAAGGCAAGGCATTTGCAACCATGAAAGCATCAGTTACTTTTGCCTCTTTATTTAGAGAGAATCCTCATCCCTTTCACTATCAGACCTTTAGTCACCTCTTTGCATTATTAATATCATTATGGGAATAATTGAGACTTTAATCAAGGCCGCCCGTGATTCTGCCCTTCTCTCTGTTGGCAAGATACAGTTGATGTCACACGTGAGGCTGCCAGATGAATTGATAGGGTAATAGTTGAGGACATATCCATGGTGACCCCCCAGTGATGAGAATTTCTGTTTAGTGGGTAGAAAGAACGTCACTGGACTTAGGACACTGCTCTTGGTTCTTTCATTATGTTTTTCATTACCATTTAAACCACAGAACTGTGAGATCACATGTGGCAGGGTGTTTTTACTTCAAGACCTGCTGTTAGTATTTTTAAAGGAATTACAAAGCAGAAATACAATGCAGTGACTTCATTTCATATGTTAAAGTATTAACGCCAGAAGAAACTCTGCCATAGACATTCAGAAAGAAGGTGATCTTATCTGAGTCACAAGAGACCATTATTTTACCTTCATTCTTATAAAACAACTTGGGAAAGCTAGAATAATTACAAATCTAAGAATAAAATGAAGTAGATCTCGGTGAATTCTTTGGGTAAGGAATAAGCCAGTATTCGTAATTTTAAAGAGTGTTAAGAATATTTCTCCAAAGTAAAATGGAGTTTGCTTTTAAAATATGTGTTGCTTCTTGAGAGTCTTTCGTTTTGCTGTGTCTTCAAAATAGTTGAATGTTGTTTAAGTAGCAGGTGGATGTAATCAAAAGTTAAAATACCTGTACTCATGAGCTTAGAGTCATTTTTTTGTCTTCTTGCCTGGAGTTCATTAATAGTATTCCACATACGGGTTTTACTTAAAAGAATATTCAGATTTTCCTTTTTAGATACATGCATGCCATTTAAGTTTGAGACTTTTTCTGTGCCCTAACATAGGATCAGGCTTTTAAAGGTTCTATGTGTGCTTGAGAAGAAAATAGACTCTTTATTATAATCATGTAATGTTATCAGTGTCTATACCTTATTAAAGCTCTACCGTATTAAGCATATTGCCTAGGTCTCCTAAATTATTGCTTTTTGTCCACTTGTCTTCATTTCAGAGTGGTGTTAAAGTATCCTATTAAATACTATGCTCCTGTTACAAAGCACCTACTGTAGTTTCTGGTTTGTGAATGCAATTGCTATGTTATTTGGTGCATAGAGATGTATAACTGCTATATTTTCATTTTAAATTGTGGCATTTAACATTATAAAAGTATTTCTTAGTCATTTTTAATGTTTTTTGACCTAAATTTTACTGTCTGATACTAGAATTATATCTCCCTCTTTCTCTTTTTCTCCAACTTATTCTTATTTTTAGCTTTCCTGAATCACTTGGATTTAGGTGTGTCTGTTATCTGTAGCATAGAATTTAGTTTTCTTTCGGAAGATAGTTTGGAATCTTTTACTTTTAATTGGTGTGTTAAGCCCATTTGCATTAATTGAGATGCCAATGTGTTCGGCCTCAACTTTGTCATGCTATTTTATGTCACATATTCTATGGTATTATATTTACAGTGTTTTTTCTCTGTATGGTCTATACTCTCTTTTTGTGAGATGTTTAGGAAGGTTTGTTTTGTACCTTTATAGTTATACCTTCTATAATGTCCTTAATTCTTTTTTTTTTTTTCTTTACTTAGATATCTACTATTTGGTTTGTCAGGGTTTTTTTTTTTTTTTTTTTTCATTTTTATTGTGTTTTAGTGTTTATTTATTTGAGAGAGAAAAAGAGAGTGCGAGCAGAGGAGGGGCAGAGAGAGAAGGAGATAGAGGATCTAAAGCAGGCTCCATGCTGACAACAGAGAGCCCGATACGGGGCTCGAACTCACAAACTGCAAGATCATGACCTGAGCCAAAGTTGGACATTTAACCAACTGAGCCACCCAGGTGCTTCTGGTTTGTCAGTTTTAAAAAAACGTCCTTTGATTATGTTTTATCTCTTTGACAGTTAATGTATTTTCCTTTCTCCTTTCTCCTCTCATTTCAGTTGCACTATTTCTGCCTTGTCAAAATGTTCGGCATTCGTATGTGACTTTTTGAGTCCTAGGAAGCAATTAAATCTCTCTGGTGCTTTCCATCGGTCACTTTTTTTCATGAAGCTTGTTCTCTAGTACAGTGCTTCTCCAACAATAGTAGGCATACTAATCATTTGTACCTCTTGGATTCTCATTCCTTACATATGCCACATATGTATGTGGCAGTGTTGTGGCAATGAACCCTACTTTGGGTAGTAAAAGATTCCTCAAGAAGAATTTTTAAGTTCTTAAATGTTTAAGACTATTCTATAACGTTTATATTTGAAGGACAACTTAGCCGTATATAAAATATTTTGGTTCAGTTTTCTTAAAATTTCCTGAAAATGCTCCTGTAATATTGTCTTGGTTTATTACTGTTAAACTTTGATGTCAGCCTGGTTTTTCCCTTTTTGTGAGTGACTTGGTCATTTTGCATTGAGGCCCAGACGTTTCTTTTTACTTTAAAATTTTGTCTTTAAAATCTAATAGTTTTAAGGTAGGTATGTGTCTCAGAGTTGACTGGTTCAGACCACAGAAACACAGGGGGCTCTTTCAAATGAAGTTTCAGATCTTCTTTTATTTCTGGAACATTTTCTTGAAGTATAGTTTTTAAAGTTAATTGTGTTCTCATGTTTTTCTCTAGGGTTTTCAGTTATATGTATGTTGGATCTTCTTTTCCTATTTTCTATATCTATCATTTTATTTCATTTGGACATTTCTATTTAATTTTGTCATCTTGGCTTTTTTAATTCTTTCTTTGGTGTCCTTTATTTTCAATTCTATCTGTTCTTCCTGGGCACTTTGTGGTTTAATCTTCATTTCTAAGATGACTTTGTCTTTTTCTTCAGTTCTTTGATGGGCTGTCATTCTTAGTTCACATCTTCCCGTTTGTTGGATTGTTTGATATTTCGGTTCTGAGTTTTTAAATAATTTTAAAGTTTTTAAATTTATTTAGAGGTTTTCTTTCATATCTGTAAATGCTTACTTAATATTTAATTCAGGTTTGAATCTCGAATTATAACTTTCATGTGGTTTCTGTTTTGTTTCCTTGGTTTTGGGGTTTCTTTATTGTTTTTTTATTTCGCTTGTGAGCAAAACCAAAAACTGAAACAACTTGATTCTCAATGTCTGTTTTATTCTCCTCGTAACTCTGTACAGATGTTATTGCTAGTTTTCTGTTCATTTTGAAATGAATGATTTTCCTGGACTAGCTTTAGTAGTGCTAGCTGGCAGGGGTAAGACAATCACTCATCAGCTCCTTGGTTCACGAGTGCTCCCTGCTTCTGGTGTGGCAAAAATGCTTTTCCCTGTTCTCTTTTTTCTTGGGCTAAGCACTTTTTTTTTATTGAGATATTATCGACATACAGCATTATTATTAGTTTCAGGTGTACAACATAATGATTCAGTGTTTTTACATATTTGAAATGATCACCACATTTAGTCGAGTGGACATCTAACACCACACAGCTACAGCTACAAATTTGTTTCTTGTGATGAGAACTTTTAAGGTTTACTCTCTCAGGAGCTTTCAGATAATCAGTACAGTATTGGCTATAGTCATCATGCTGTATATTACGTCCCCACGACTTACTTATTTTATAACTGAAAGTGTGTACCTTTTGACACCCTCATCCATTTCACAAGGACACTTAAGTTGTTTCCGTATCTCGGCTGTTGTAAATACTCCTGCGATGATAGGGGTGCCTATGTCTTTTCAAATCAGTGTTTTTCTTTTCTTCAAATAAATACCCAGGAGTCACATTGCTGAATCATATGGTAACTCTGTTTTTAATTATTTGAGGGATTCTGCATACTGTCTTCCAAAGAGACTGCACCAATCTATGTTCCCACCAACAGTGCACAAAGATTCCCTTTTCTCCACATCCTCGCTGACACTTGTCATTTCTTGTCCTTTTATAGTAGTCATTGGGACTGGTGTGAGGTAATATCTCCTTGTGGCTGTAATTTGCAAAAAAAATGCTGTTTCTTTAGTGAGTGCCTGTTTTGTGGTGAGTATTGCTCACTTTTGTGTGAGCATTGCTCAGGTTTGTGCAGGACCATCATTTCTGCCTTTTACTTTCTTCTCCCATCATCACCAGCCTCCATGAGATACCTGATCCTTCTCTGTGACCCTTCCCCCAGAAATGGTGCCTTCTTAAGAGTCCAGTCTCTGGTTCTGTTCATTTTCCAGTTCTGTCCCTTAGATTTTTCCAGGAAACCTCTGATCCGCCGTATCTCAGACCTGTTTTCGGTAGTTCCTCACTCACAGAGGAAACTTCTCTTTCTGTGGGTGATTTTAGTTGTCGTCCAACACCTCTAGAGCTCTTTTTTTCCCCTTTGCCGTTTTTCAAAGTTTCTGACTTCCCACATACATGTGGGCTCTCGAGCTGGTGTTACTGGATTTGGGTGTTGATTTCCCTGTTTTCGTGTAACCTGAAATTCACGGCATTCCCTGTCTCCTAGTGATGTTGTAGTCACGCATAATGCATGGCTGCATTTGTTCTCTCCTTGTTGATCCGTTTTGTTTTGTTTGAGGATGTATTGAGAGGTTTGGATTTAGGTGGCTCCATTGACCTACAAAACCCCAGAATTCTGCAATAGCATTTTTGTATCTGGAAAAAATTGAGTTTATTTTGGTAGTTTCGGACAGTTTTAATATATGGTATTCATTTATGAACTAAAGAATACGTTCATCTTCTATTTAGCTTATACCATATTTTATATTGCTTGGATTATGATTGTACTTGTTCTCATTTATACCCAGTTTGTTACAAAGTCCACTGTTGTCAAGATAATAGCAAACGTCCGGGACATTGTCTGTAAGGGGCCTGCTGGCTGTGTTGTGATATTTCAGATGGCCAGGAGGCATTTTGAAGCTGCGTTTTTATAAGTATACCACCATTGAACAAAATGTGAAACCCTTCCCCAAAACTCATGACGCATAAACCCGTGATTCGAATCCTTCGGTCGCTCCACACCACCGAAGAGTAGCGCAGTGTGTGCGTTGCGCCTGTTTTAGGTGCCGTAGGTAAACATGCGTGTATGTCCCTGTACATCTACCGTAAACGCCATTTTCCACCATCGTTGGAGTCTGTTAAGCCGGAAATTATTTTAGACCCTAAGAGAATTTTAAGGGACCTCTCCTGTAACTTCTTAAAGCAGGGCTGAAATAAGGATATAGATGCTATATTCTGTAATATCTATAGGCTACTTTTTCATAAAAATTTGTATTAAAGTGTAACGTACGTATAGATACTGGTCGTGCGTATGAAGCTCAGTGAAGTTTCGGGAAGTAAGCATATTCATGAGACAGAGAACATTGTTCCAGAAGCCCCTCCTGGCCCTTCCAGTCAGTGCGAACCAGAAGTAACTACTCTCCCGACTTCTGTGGCCGCTTAGTTTTAACTCTTCTTAAATTTCGTATAGGTCGTATTACACACGATGTTTTTTTCAGTGGTGTCAGTCTGTTGAAATTTTTCCCCAACTGTGGTGCTTTTTAAACGGTTTTTTTCTCTGACTTGTTGATGACTGCTTTAGCATTGCTGTGTTGATGTGCATGCCGAGACTTCCTCAGGGCTGGAGGCGAGCTGCGGTACTCCACAGACGCACGGTTTCCAGCATCGGAAAAGTGATCATAAATATTACATCTCTAAGTCCAGTGAGGAAATTCTCAAAATGGCGGCTAATGAGAGAGATTAATAAAATATGAATATATTTAAAGATGTGGTGACAGAACAGGACAATTAGTATGTTGCTAATTCTGAAAGTGAGTCTAAAATGAGAAAGATAATTCTGCAGTCCATATGTTAGTCATACCCCTGACTGAGGAGATAAGTTGGCAGTCTTTTTTAGGCTTCCTCATTTTCATCATTTGCTTGGTTTTATTTCCCTCAATGTGCTGATTTCAGTGACTTTTTTACTTAATACTTTCTAAGTATATTATGTGATTATGCTGGAGTATATTGAATGTTGTCCTTTGAAAAGAGAAGTGATTGCTGTGTTGCAAAACAAACAAATCCAAAGCAGAGAGATGATGCTGGCACGTTACAGTGGCGGCAGATCCTTGGATTTGGAGGGAGGGATTTCCAGAAGACCTGAGGGTTGAAGTGACCAGTCCTCGTTAGATTCCTCATAAATTGCTCACATTTCGGTAATGAAAACAGAAGGAGAATTCGCCCTGGAGAGGAGCAGGTTTGGAAGCTGGGCCTGTGCTGGTCCTACTTGTCTCAGCCTCCTCCTCCTCCACCACTCGGGTCTATTTGAGGAACTCAGGAAGAAAAGCGGAGAGAGACAAAGAGTCTTTCCCTGCTTAATAATTCTACTCCCTTACGTTACTTCCTCCTTGTGCAGGGTCAGGGTGTGGGAGGATGAATACACGATCCACACACAACGCTTGTTTGAGATGAGCAGCTCCTTTCATCCTAGAAATTCATTCTTGGGCGGCCGTGAGAGGTTTGTCTCCTGGCTTTCCTCCTCTGTCTTTGGCTCTTCCTTCTTGACCTTCTAGACGGGCTGCTCTGTCTCAGGAATCATCCCCTCCCTCCTCTCCTGTCCCTCGTACACCCCCTGCGTGACTTGTCTGTTCCACGGTTTCCGCTGTCCCGTGTTCAGAGGAAGTTGTGGAACGGACAGGTTCCTGTGCACCCGATGCGTCCACCTGATGGCACCCAGCGATCCAAAGTCAGCCACCCAGAACCCGTTTCCTCTCTCACTGTCAGCCTAGTCTTAGCCAAGACTTAGGACCCTCACTGCCACGCTCAAGCAGCCAGCAGCCAGTCTAGGCCATCACTTTGTCCAAATTCGGTTCTTCCTGACTCAGATCCTGTGTGTGAGCTCAGAACAGGCCGTCACTATTTCTCTCTGGAACGATAGCGCCTTCTTAGCTGGCATCCAGGCTCGGGGACCTCAATCCATTCCGCTGCTAAAATGATTGTTCTACACACAAATCTGACTTTATTCTCTCCTTAAAAGCCTTCAGGCTCTCCACCATTTTCAGGATTGAAATCCAGATTTAGCTTTGCAGTCTGTTTGTGAAATCGTGCAGCTCGTCTCCACTGCTCTCCTCCCCACATTTTAATAATACCTTGCTCCTTGAGGCTTCTCCAAAGGACCGAGCTCTTGCTTGCTTGGCATTTTAGGTGGCTCTGCTTTCTCTGCTGAGAACCCTTGCCAGGCATATTTAGCTTAAATTGCTCATTTGCAAATCGGTTTGTCTAAAGACAGGGTGCGGTGAACATGAGTCATTCTTTGTATCTTTGAGCATCGAATCTCCCTTTTGTGTCCACAGAACCTCTGACCTGGTAAGGCACAGTCCACCCCACAACTCCCCAGAAGCCGGCAATGCCAGGCGCTCCCTTCCCAGCCTCCCTGGCTTCTGGGCCACAAATACAGGCACGTGATTTATTTTCAGACAGTTATAACCTTGCCACTCCAAACTTTGAGCTGGAAGCGAGTGGTCCCCGAAAGGAAGTACCGTGCAGCGTCCTCTCCGGTGAGGGATGCTGTTGCAGAGGCTCTCGTCAGCGCTGTTACGTCTCTCTGTCTTGCAGCTGTGGCCCCGGCACCCTCACTGGATCAACTCCGTGCTTGATTTTGGACATTGCTCCTGGCTGGGTGACTGCCACGCCTGGTTCTTTAGACCTTTCAGAGGGTACGCAAGCAAGCTGACTGGTTTCCTTTTAACAAACCCCTTCTTTGTCCAAGCAAAACAGAATTGGTGTGTGTAGCTTGCAAAGAAGAACCCTGCTTGGCTCACGTAGATTCCAGCATCAGTGCCTTCAAGGGCAGAGGGAAGAGTGTAAGTATCTATATGACTGCAGTGACATAAGACACGTGTAAGAATTGTGGAAGGCTCTTAGCTTGCACATAAGCGAGCAGTCACGATACTTACCGAGAGGAGCTTATGCTATGTGTGTCAGTAGCATAATTCAGGTCACAAACTTTCCCAAGAAAAGAGCAGCGAAACATTACTATGAGAGTGAAGATGGTAGAAATGTGGGTGTAGTAATAGCTGTGGGCCTTTTATTAAAACATTTGTATCGTCGTGAAATATAAACAAGAGAATTTGCCATTTAAACCATTTTAAGTGTACAATGTGGTGAGTGATTACATTTACCACGTTGCACAGCCACCACCGTGAAGGATTAACTCCCCAGACCCCTCTCACCCAACCCCCTGACGTCTCGTTTCAGTCTCCATGCAGTTGTCTGTTCCAGATATTCATAGAATTATTTGTCCTTCTGCGTCTGGCCTCTTTCACTTACTGTAGAATTTTCACGGTCCCTCCATGTTGTAGCATGTATCAGAAATTCATTCCTTTTCGTGTCTGAATCATACCGCAGTGTATGGATAGACCACATTTTGTTTCTCCGTTTGTATGTTGGTGGACGTTTGGGCTGTTTCCGCCTTTTGGCTATTTTAATATAATTAATGCTACAGCGAACATTGGCATACGGATATGTTTGAGTCCCCGCTTTCGGTTCTTCTGAGTGTATGTCTAGGAGTGGAATTGCTGAGTCATATGGTAAGTCCACATTACACTTTCTGAGAAACCACCCAACTGTTTTCCGTACAGCTGCACGATTTTACATCCCACCAGCAGCGCACGAGGATTCCCATTTCTCCGTATCCTCATCAACCCTTCTTTGCTGGGTTTGCTGTTGTTGTTGTTTTAATTATAGCCATCCTAGTGGGCGTGAGGTGGTATCTCATCGTAGCTTGCGTTTTGCTTCCCTGATGGCTAGTGACGGCGAGCACCTCTCATGCATGTGGGGCTTCTCGACTGTCTCACTGCACCAAGAGCATCTGGGTCGGTTAAACGAAGCTCCGTTCCATAATTGGCATTTTTCCTGGAAGCGAGCGAACAGCGCTTCTTTACCGCGTGTCATTTTATCACCATGCCCAGCCCTTAAACATAAGGCTTCCGTGTAAATACTAGTAAAGGCTTGCCAGTCAGCAGGGTTTCAAAAACCATCCTTTTTCTTCAACCTGATGAAGGGCATATACACAAAACCTCTAGCAAACATCTCGCTTACTGGTGAGAGACCGAAAGCTTTCCTGCTAAGATCAGGGACAAGACAAGGATACCCACTCTTGATACTTGCCATTTTTAGTCAACGTTTTCCTGGAAATTCTAGCCAAGTAGTTAGGCAAGAAAATGAGATAAAAGATGTCTAGATTGGAAAGGAAGAAGTGAAACACACAATCTCTGTTTGCAGATGACACAACCTAGTTCGTAGAACATCCAAAAGAATCCACTAAAAAACTATTAGAACTAATAAATGAGTTCAGTAGAAGACAGAAAAATATACGCAAAGGAATTATATTTGTAAACAGTAGCAATGAGCAGTCCCCAAGTGGGATTAACACAGTTCCATTTATAATAGTATCAAAAAAGAATAAAATGAAGCCAGTACCATTAAGATGGCAATACTCCCCCAAAATTGATCTATGGATCCTATGTAATCCCTATTAAAATCCCAGCTAATTTATTTGTAGAAATTGATCCTAAATTTCCTATGGAAATGCTAAGGACCCAGAATAGCCAAAACAGTCTTGAAAAAGAAGAGTAATGTATGAGGACTCATAATTCCCAATTTCAAAACTTACTACAAAGCTACAGCAATCAAGACTATGTGGTTCTTGTATAAGAATGGCTATATAGATCAGTGGAACAGAATTAAGAGTCCAGAAATAGACACATTTATGGTCAGTTGATTTTTTTTTTTTTTTTTTTTTTTTTTTTTTTTTTTTTGCAAGAGTGCCAAGACAATTCAGTGGGGGGAAGAATGAGTAGTCTTTTCAACAAATAGTGCTGGAACAACAGAATATCCACATGCAAAAGAATGCAGGTTGACTCCCCCTACCATATACAAAATTCAACTCACGATGGATCTGTGACCTAAATGTAAGACCTGGGTTGGGGGTGGGTGTGAGGGAGGGACATGCAGGTTGGCAAGAGGGAGGGTTTTATGGACCGGACCTGGAAGGTCTTGTCTTGTCTTTTCTTGTCTTTTCTTTGAAGCATAATTCTATTTTTATTTTATTTTTTTAATTTATTGTCAAATTGGCTAACATGCAGTGTATACAGTGTGCTCTTGGCTTCAGGAGTAGATTCCCGTGATTCATCGCTTCCATACAACACCCAGTGCTCGTCCCAACAAGTGCCCTCCTCAGTGCCCATCACACATTTTCCCCACCCACCCCCGCCTTCCCCCACATCAACCTGTTTCTTCTCTGTAGTTAACAGTCTCTTATGGTTTGCCTCCCTCTCTGTTTGTAACTATGTTTTTCCCTTCCCTTCCCCCATGGTCTTATGTTAAGTTTCTCAGATTCCACATATGAGTGAAAACATATGATCTCTGTCTTTCTCTGACTTATTTCACTTAGCATAATACCCTCCAGTTCCATCATTGCAAATGACAAGGTTTCATTCTTTTTCATCGCCAAGTAGTATTCCATTGTATGTATAAACCACATCTTCTTTCTCCATTCATCAGTTGATGGACATTTGGGCTCTTTCCATAATTTGGCTATTTTTGAAAGTGCTGCTGTAATCACTGGGGGTACAAGTGTCCCTATGCATCAGCACTCCTGTATCCTTTGGAGTAGTAGCCTTTCCCAGTAGTGCTATTGCTGGTTCTTAGGGTAATTTTTTTTTTAATGTTCATTTATTTTTGAAGGAGTGAGAGACAGGGTGCTAGCAGGGGAGGGGAAGAGAGAGACGGAGACACAATCTGAAGCAGGCTTCAGGCTCTGAACTGTTAGTACAGATGCAGGGCTCGAACTCACGAGCCATGAGATCATGACCTGAGCCGGACTTGGAGGCTTAACCAACTGAGCCACCCAGGTTCTCCAGGGTAATTCTATTTTTAATTTTTTGAGGAACCTCCACATTGTTTTCCAGAGCAGCTGCACTAGTTTGCATTCTCACCAACAGTGCAAGAGGGTTCCCCTTTCTCAACATCCTCACCAACATCTGTTGTTTCCTGAGTTATTAATTTTAGCCACTCTGGCGTGAGGTGGTATCTCATTGCGGTTTTGATGTGTATTTCCCTGATGATGAGTGATGTAGAGCAGCTTTTCATGTGTCTACTGGCCATCTGGATGTCTTCTTTGGAAAATTGTCTATTCATGTCTTCTGCCTATTTCTTCACTGGATTATTTGTTTTTCAGGTGTTGAGTTTGGTAAGTTCTTACAGATTTTGGATACCAACCATTTATCTGGTATGTCATTTGCAAATATCTTCTCCCATTCTTTTGGTTGCCTTTTAGTTTTGTTGATTGTTTCCTTTAAAGTGCAGAAGCTTTTTATCTTGAGGTCTCAATAGTTTATTTTTGCTTTTATTTCCCTTGCCTTCGGAGATGTGTCGAGTAAGAAGTTGCTGCGGCCAAGGTCAGAGATGTTGCCTGTTTTCTCCTTTAGGATTTTGATGGTTTCCTGTCTTACACTTAGATCTTTCATCCATTTTGAGTTTATTTTTGTGCATGGTGTAAGAAAGTGGTCTAGTTTCATTCTTCTGTGTGTTGCTGTCCAGTTCTCCCAGCACCATATGTTAAATAGACTGTCTTTTTTTCATTGGATGCTCTTTCCTGCTTTGTCAAAGATTAGTTAGGCATACGTTTGTGGGTTCAATTCTGGGTTCTCTATTCTATTCCATTGGTCTCTGTGCCTGTTTTTTGCCAATACCATGCTGTCTTGATTACAGCTTTGTAGTAGAGGCTAAAGTCTGGGATTGTGATGCCTCCCGCTTTGGTTTTCTTTTTTAACATTACTTTGGCTATTGGGGGTCTTTTGTAGTTCCATACAAATTTAGGATTGTTTGTTCTAGCTCTGAGAAGAATGTTGGTACTATTTTGATTGGGATTGCATTGAATGTGTTGATTGCTTTGGGTAGTATCGACATTTTAACAATATTTCTTCTTCCAATCCATGAGTATGGAATGTTTTTCCATTTCTTTGTGTCTTTTTCAGTGTCTGTAGTAAGTTTTCTGTAGTGTTCAGTATACAGATCTTTTACCTCTTTGGTTAACTTTATTCCTAGATATTTTACGGTTCTTGGTGTAATTGTAAATGGGAGTGATTCCTTGATATCTCTTTCTGTTGCATCATTATTGGTGTGTAGAAATACAACCATTTTCTGTCGATTGATTTTATATCCTGTGGCTTTGCTGAATTCTTGTATCAGTTCTAGCAGTTTTTTGTTCATTTCTGTTTACATTCTGAGGTCTGTGGAGATCAGCCACAGCCATTGGGAGACCACGTGGCCACTGGGAACCTGGGAAGTGTTTTCCTGCCCTGTGTCCAAAAGAAAGAAGAAATGTATTTAGGTGAATAGCTGGCCATCTCTGCTACAAGGAGGTTGCCATTGGTTATTCTGGGTCTTCACAGTTCTGAAATTCTGTTCTTCATTAGCTTTTCCTCATGGAGTCCTACAGTTACAAGAACTTTGAAGAAGTGAGAAGACTAACACTGAATTACCTTTTCCTTGGACATAGGAAAAAGAGGAAAGTTCAGCCAGCAAAGTTTTTCACAGCAATGCTGTTTGCAAAAAAATATATTCTGTGGTCTTGCAAACTCATCTGTTGGCCAAGGCATATGATACCGGCTTAAAACCATGATGATCCCCACTGATTTCTGTCCTGTTTCCATGAGTGCTGAAAAGATAATCATTGTTCTCCTTTGTGCTGGAGAAGCTACATGAAGCTTCCGAGGATGAATGAGCACTTTTTGTAGGAAAAAAAACAACCCAGTGGTGGCTGAGTGAAAACCAAATGTGTGCATCGGATTCTGCGCATCGAAGATCCTCTGGGATGGCCAGGAAGTTGGACATCTCGTTGGGAACGGAAGGTCCTCACCTCAGTGGCAGGATCATGGGAGTTAATTTGTTTATCCATCTAACTAAGTTGGAGTCCCTCGAGGGCATCTGTTTTGTGAATTTGGTGTATGTATTGCCAGTTGAAGAGGTCGTCACACTCCAACTTTGAGCTTGTCATCTAATTATAACGTGCTCTCTGGATATGATTATAGAGACTGATGGAAAAGCAAAAGAGAAGCAGAAGACAAGAGGCACCGTAAACAGGCACAGTGCCATTTATTTTGAAGAACCTGTATTCTGCAGTGTTTTGAGGGATCTTGCCTAGGTATATGATGGAATCTTGAGCTTCCCCTCAGCCCACATCATACATCTGCTTTCAAATGTGTTGAATATTTATGCCTTTATTTTCAGTTCTATGCCTAAGCGAAACGTTGCATTTTTGAAAAACTTTCACAGAAAGACTATAAACCAGTACTGGTTGAAGCTTGGTCTGCAGACTGCTGTGAAGTCCACAAAGTGTTTGATACTGGTCAACAGTGAAATTAGTACAGAGGCAGGGTAGAAGCCTTTAGGAATGTCTCAGGAAGTTTGACATTGCTGTGACGTTTAAGCATGTGGTCAGCGGTCTCATGTTGTTGAACGAGATAGAGGCCAAGCAGAGTAGAATGCAGCTTGCATGGTGAGCTGTGTGTTGGGCAAGCTCATTTCGCTACATGCGGTGTGTATGCGTCTGCCCTGACTGTGTAACAAAATACCACGGACCGGGTAGCTGTTTAAACAACAGAAATTAGATCTCACAATTCTGGAGGCTGGAAGCTCAAGATCCAGGGTGTCAGCAGGGTAGATTCCATTCTGAGGCCCCATCCCTTGGCTTTTAGGTGGCTGCCATCTTGCGATGTGCTCACATGACCTCTTCTTTGTGTGTGCGTTCAAAGGAAGGGAGAGAGAGAGAGAGACCTCTTTGGAGTCTCTTCCTATAAGGAGACTAGACTCGTTACATCAGGGCACCACCCTTATGGCCTCATTTAATCCTACTTATGCCTTTGTCAGCCCTGTCTTGAAGTTATAGTCACAGTGGGGGTTAGGGCTTCAACATAGGAATTTGGGCAACACACAATACGGTTCAAACCCCAGTAGGGCCATACGTAGGTCCATAATGGACAAGGAATTTAAAACTTTGGTCCTTCACCACAGATGGTTTGAGAAGCTCTGCTGTAGACATAAATGGGGCTAATTAACTCATTTACAAGTAAATATTCCTAATACCAAAACAGGAAACAGTTTGCTCTAGATTAAAAGTGTTTGAATATTTTTGAAGTTTACGTGTCTCGATTTCCTATAAAGTTGTTTGTGTGAAATGGTGACCCTTTGGAAGAGATTAGATTAAAATCGGGAAAAGACGTATTGAGTCGTTAATTCCTAAAGAGGCCTGGGCTTAAGCTTGATGTGATTACCGTGCAGTAGCTCCTCTTGTAGAGGGGCTGTCTTGTCCGTGCAGTGGACTCATACATCCGCGCCTCCGTCTGCTGGCTCTGGCCTTCTGGCTGCCTGAGGACACCGCCCCGTGGACGTTCAGCGGGCACCACCGTGGCGGCACTCAGAAGAGAGCACAGTGGCCTCCCGGGACTCCACTCTCGTGCTGCCTTCTTTCTCTGAATTCCTGTTGCAGCAAATGGTTTCACTGTCTCCCTGGCAGCTCCCTTTGAAACCACGGGCCATTTTTGCTTTCCTCTTTTCCTTTAGAGCTTCCTTTTGTCTCCCACCTGCTGATCCTGCCCCTAGAATGCCTCCTCCTTCAACTTCCTTTCGGAGGTGCCATCCACCTTCAGGGCCACTGTTGTCATGCCTCATTGGAGTATTTCAGCGAGTGCCTGACTGCTCTCCTTGACTCCAGTTTCTTCCTCTGCCGTCTGTTGTTTGTGACGCACAGTTCTGACCATCTCATTTGTGATCGGAAAAACCTTTGGTTGTTCCCCTTTTCATAACATAAAGACCAGCATCCTTAGCAAGGGACTTAAGATCCTCTGTGATCTGTCTCGTAGCTGTCTTTCCTCCCCTCCCCCTCCCACCACCCCTCCTTTCACGGACACCTCAGTGTCTGTGTCTTCCTGCTTTGGTGTCTGCCTGGAGTTTCCTTAGTCTTCGAATTTTCTCCCATCCAGTTGCTGCTGTCAGAGGACCCCTTGTCCTTCAAGGACCAGTTTAGACGTCACCTTTCCCTGGTCTCCCCATTTAGGATTAATGATTAATTAATGTGCTTCCATAATGTGTTCTGGTATCATAATAGTGTTTCCCACGTAGTCTCTCTTCTTTGACCTGTGTGGCACCATATATATATATATATATATATATATACGTATATTATATATATATACATATAATATACGTATATACATACGTATATATATGTATATATATATATTTTTTTTTTTTTTTTAACATCCTTCTCCTATTTGTGCCTATATATTTTAACTATGCTTCTTTTAAGCAGCATATGGTTAGGAGTTATTGTTGTAACTGGTTCGTTACTGTTGTAACTAGTCTGACAATCTCTGCCTTTTAATTAGGATGTTATAGCATTTATATTTAACTTGGTTATTGATATGGTTAGATTTACGTCTACCGTCTTGCTGTCTGTTCCCTTTTCTGCCTTCTAATGAATTCTTACAGGTTTGTGTGTATGTGTGTGAGTCTATATTTTTTCTCCTTTTGGGAATTAATAGCTACAATTCTGTTTATGGCCGTGATTGCTTTAAGGTTCATATTATACATCTTTATTTTATTACAGCCTGTCCTCAAGAGATACTATATCACTTCATGTACAGTATGAGAACCATACGATAGTATATTTATACTTCTGTTTATCTCTTCCTTCATAATTATGTCCCAGTATTGAATCAGGACCCTCTGAATACTCTATCTGATGACCCATGAGTTAGGTTTTCCAGTCTGGCTGGTGGGAGCAGACATTTTCTCAGTCCTGTGTGAGCACCAGGCACACTGTTCCCTCCAATCCATTCAGATGCTCCCTTCCCAGACTTCAGGTCGCTTCCTCAGACATGCGGCTCAGGGACACCATCTGCAGACCTCCTCATCTGGCACACATTTGGTGTCGTGTTTTCCCTGGACTCTTGCTGCAGCTCAGGGAGCCTGCTGGGCACAACCTTACCATCTCTCCCCTTGCTGAGTCCTGGAGACTTTCTGTAGGCAGCAAGCTAGAGTGACCGGATGCCCACCTTGTTTCCTGTGTCTCAGGGATCATAGTCCTTCATTGCTCAATGTCCCGTGTCTTGAAGACTATTGTTTCATAAAACTTTGGCTGTTGTTATGTTGGGTGGGAGGGTTATTTCGTCTTGGCGGACGTGGAAGTTGCCCCTCGGGGTGTTTTTAATCAGTAGGAACATAATATTTTTTAATACAGTTAATTATGTAGGAATGAAAATAAAATCCTTTCCATTTCCACAAAGGGCACTTCTGTCTTTCTAATCGCCAAGGCCAAAATCCAGGGAGTCCCTCCTTGACTCATCTCACTGCAGCCCTAAATCCAAACGTCTTGTTCACTTTAAAGTATGTCCAGAATCTGACTTCTACTCACCACTTGTCCTGTTGGCATTGTGGTCCCGTCACGATGACTGACTCTGGCCGAATTCCCGAACCTCTTTGTACCTCTGCTCCTCACCTGTAAGATAACGTGTGATGACAGTACCTACCTTCATATCATTGTCATGAAAAGAAGCAAGCAGGTGTTTTTAAAGTGCTTGGAGCGGTGGCTGGTGTTGATTCAGTGAGAAGTGGCAGACCTGCTTCTCTCTTGGCCGGCTCCTGAGATGTCGATCTTCCCCCGCCTCTGCTTTTCTCGTGTGCCCAGAGGCGCATTCCGTGCTGGAAAGTACAAAGCAATGAGAGGGCACGGGTGGGGGTCTTCCCATTGCTGTCAGAAACCGACCTCTGTGCTCTGGACATGTGTAACGGGAAGGCAGATACAAAGAAGGAAGATGGTTCACTACTTTGCCGGTGCGGGAGGCTGCAGCAGGCCAAGGGCTCCGATATGGCAAGCCCTCCCGGCGTGAAGGGCCGGAGGGGTTTTACAGGCGAATACGGGACCTGGGCAGTCTCCGCAGGCACGGGCCACGTGCTGCCACGTCCTGAAGGTGGTCTCGCGCCTGGCACTGATGGTGGCCATCCAAGCCTCGCTAATGAGCATACGTTGAGGCCAGCGAGATGTCAGTGTGGGTACAGAGTTCCCGGCACAAAGGGTCCTACAGAAAAACAGGTGAAGGTGCGGAGGGAGGCTTCAAGAATGAGGAGGGAAATATTTGTTCAGTTTGAGGTCCAGCTTGGCTGGAGCACTGGTGGGTCCCTCTTCATTTCCGTCCGTCTTTGTGTTGCTGTAGTGCATTTCCCGTCGGGGGCCCCAGCCCTCCTCACGCTCCCACTCCAGCCGTCCTTTAGGGAAGGCACCGTCGGAGCCCGTGGCCTCTGAGTTTACGTGGCAAGACTGTGTGCTGCCGTACAGCTTAGCCCTCGTGCTGTGGACCTCACTGTCACGTGCCTGCACCATCCAGGAAAGCACCCGGGAGGGGCAGTGCCCTGATGCCTGCAGGCACAGATTTGAGCTCACAGTGCAGAGCCCCCCTACTCGGGGAGTGGTGTCTGAGTACCAGACCTTTTCTCCCGCTGCGGAAACCCACAGGCCCCGTTCTCGTGGGACTACGGACACAGGCCGCCCTGATCCTCTCCGGTGTCAGGGCCCATTCGGGACACACATCCTAAAACTGAAAGTGGGAGGCCACGGGGGCAGCCCAGAAATGAAGGGCAATGACACGACCAGCCATGAACCCAAGCCAGGCAGACGTCTTCTGCCTGACCGTGTGTGTTCACAATTACGATTGACATGTGAGGAAAGATGCTAAGGTTTATTTTATGAAAGATCGTTTTGAGGCAGAGATGGAGATTGGATGTTAGACGTTAATTTAATATGAAAGAGCTCATGCAGACTCCACTCTCAGGCTAAATAGAATTGGAAACGTCATCTAGAGCTAGGACCTCGTTAAAACATTTTTCTGAGATTTTGCAGATACTGTCAAATCAGTAAATTGATGTATGAACTGTATTTGGTAATTTTCTAAAAAAATCTAATTTGCGTTACTAGAGCAGCAGCAAAAAAGCCCAGTAACCATAATGTATAAATAAATTCTATTAGAAATGTAATACTTATTTGTGCATCATTTTTTTTTTTTTTGCATTAAGTGTCTTTGTATCACTTAAAGCTATAGTCTTTAAAAATGGTATCATTCGAGTGGTGGTGAAATTGCGAACATTGCTTATAAAAATTCACTAATTGGTCAAGTTAGTCAAGCTATACTATTGCTGTTTATAACAATTTTAATTAAACCATGAAATGGGATTACCATTAGGTAGTTAATTTTTGTCACCTTGAGAACAGCGTGATTCTACCAAAACTAAATGTGATTGTGTCATATTTAACACATTACTATTTAAAAAGATCATCTTTTTTCCAGTTGAGCTGGAGATATGAACAACGTGCAGAATGTAAATTGTGGCTGACTTGGTAGGATTGTTGGGGAGTTTTTATATAAATCTGGTGGGTTCAATTAACCGTCAAGTGAATCGACCCTACAGTCTTGCTTGCTTGCACAGTGGCATATTCAGTTAGGTCCAAAGGACTTGGGAGAAGGTGCTTAATGAGACCGCGGTGAGGTAATGACCTTATGATGTTTTTCACTGACATTTTTACGAGACCATTGTAGGTTCGCATGTAGTTGTAAGAAATAATACACAGAGGTCCTGCGTGCCTTTTCCCCTTTTCCTCCAGTGGTAACATTTTGTAGAACTATAGGCCATGTTACAAATCAGGACATTGACATTGATCCAGTCCTCTGATCTTGGTCAGATTTCCCCAGTTTTACTGTGCTCATTTGTATGTGGGTATTTGGTGCTGTATGATTGTGTCACGTGTAGGCTTGTGTATTCACCATCATAGGATACAGAACAGCTCAACGCTGCAAAGATCCCTCTAGTCCTTTTATAGCCCCACTTACCTCTGCACCCCCCACCCTCACTCACCCCCTGTATCTCCTACCCATGGCAATCACCAGCCATTCCCCATTTCCAAGAGTTTGTCTTAAAAAAAAAAAAAATGTTACATGAATAAGTCATGCAGTTACATACCCTTTTAAGATTGGCTTTTTTCACTCAGCCCAGTTTGCTGAAGATTCATCCAAATTATTGTGTGTATCGATAGCTTGTTCCTTTTTATTGTTGAGTAGGAGTATGGTTTGTTTAACCCTTCAGCCATTGAAGAACATTGAAGAACAAATAAGGCCACTGGGAACGTTTCTGCACAGGTTTCGTGTGAGCTTCAGTTTTCATTTCTCTGGATAAGTGTCCAAGAGGCACTTAACATCGCTGGGCCCTATTTGCATGTTTAGTTTGCTGAGCAGTGGCCAAACTTTTTAGGTGCCTGGACCATTTTACATTCCCACCGGCAGTGAATGACTGATGCAGCTTCTCCACATCCTTGCCCGGACGGTGGCATCACTGATCTTTATTTTAGCCGTTCTGATGGGTTGGCACGGATATCTCATAGTGATTTTAATTTACATTTTGCTTCGGGCTAATGATGGTCGCCATCTTTTCGGGCTTATTTGTCATCTGTGTTTCCTCTGCGGTGAAATGTCCGTTGATGTCTTTTGCCCGTTTTCTAACTAGATTTTCTTTAGACGGGGAGTTTTTACAGTTTTTCGTGCAGTCTAGTTAGTAGTCCCGTGTTGGATGTGTGGTTTGCAAATATTTTCTCCCAGTCTGTAGCTGCATGGAGCTTTTGCAGAACAAAGGTTGTTAACTTGGATGAGGACCTCTTCGTGACCTTGTAAAGCTTGGTCTTTTTTAAAAAATAGGGAGAAGTACCTTCCGTAGAATGAGAACAGTTTTCTTTTCAAATTAATTTTATTCCTTTTTTATTCACTAACTTCTTTCCCCCACTTTTGCCGTCTCTTAAAATTTTTTTTTTAACGTTTATTTATTTTTCAGACAGAGAGAGACAGAGCATGAACGGGGGAGGGGCAGAGAGAGAGGGAGACACAGAATTGGAAGCAGGCTCCAGGCTCTGAGCCATCAGCCCAGAGCCCGACGCGGGGCTCGAACTCACGGACCGCGAGATTGTGACCTGAGCCGAGGTCGGACGCTTAACCGACTGAGCCACCCAGGCACCCCTGCCGTCTCTTTAGCATCGTAAACTTTTTCTCGTTGTGAAAAATACTGCAATTATTCAAAGTATAATTTATTTCAAGTGTTCTTAAATAAGTACCTTTGCATTTTTCTCCTACCCTTCACAGACATCTAGAACATTTCCTCTTGGTTTGACCACGTTATTTGTAAGCATTTGTTGGGCTGATTTATTTATTCACATGCTGACTGTAGACTCTTCCCCTTCTTTTTAAAACCACGTCCACGTGCTGGTGGCACTTCATTTTTACCACAGTTAATAGTGACACAGTGGCTCCCTAGAGCCTATAAAGGACATCTCTGAGTTTAGCATTCGTTGTCTCTGCTGATGGAGATCCCCCCACCGTCCACGGGCATCTGGAGACCGGCCTCTGCTCCACTGAGTGGCCTGGTCGCTCGGCCACCAGTGACCGTGCTGCACTGTGCCACCGCCAGATGTCTGGGATGGTGCCTCTTCTCTGCTCCTTCGTGAAGGGCTTGGCTTCAGCTGCAAGGACCTCCGGGCGGCACCGGCTCGTGGCGTGCCAGCCTTCGAGGGACCAGCAGCAGCAGGGGTCGTGGGAGGGCGGGGGTGCCTCACACACATGGCCGGTCCGCATGCGGTGCCGGCTGAGGAAGCGGCCGTGGGCAAGCGTGCCCCAGTTGCACGTGCGTCCTGGATAGGGTGGTGAGAAGGCTTCCCAGGGAGAGCGAGGCCTGAGAGTGAGGCGGTGGCTCCTGGGCCTCCCTGGATATGTGTTCTTCCCTCCTGTGAGGCAGGGCAGGGAGAGCCTAGAGCACCCACCCTGCCTTTCTCGAAGCACATGGCAGAACAATTCTCACCTTTTTTTTTTTTTTTTTTTTCTGTCTTGTCTGGACTCTGGTTAGAGAAGAAGGCACTGGTGAGTTTCCTGGACGCTAGGGATACAGAGAAATGCGTCTGGCAACTCAGGGTAAAAGGGTAACAGTGTCAAGTCCGTAGCAAAATAAAGCCCTGAAGTACTTTTTCTCCTTATGACACTAGCTGTGTTCCGGAATCTTCCCATAAATAGGAATCGTGACTCATTCAGTTGATTCAGTAAGGATTTATGAGCACCTGCTCGGTGCCAGACACATTTCTTGCAATGATGATACAGCAGTCAGCAAAAAGAAAGAAAAACTTTGCCTTCATGGAGTATATATTTTAGGGGGAAAGATAGTGAGTAAGATAAGTAAATATTCAGGATGTGTTAGTGGTAAGTGCTAAGGAGAAAACTAAGGTAAGAAAGGGAGATGGGCCTTGTCCTCATAGGGTGGGGAGAAGGCTTCCCAGGGAGAGTGAAACTGAGCCAAGGCCGAGAGAGAGGCCCTGCTGTGGGCCTGGGCCTGGTGTGTTGAAGAAAAGGGGCAGCCAGCTCAGTCTGTAGAGCACGTGACTCTTGTTTCTTAACGTAAATTCTAGTTAGTAAACATGCAGGGCACCATGGGCTTCGGGAGTAGAATTCGGTGGTTCATCACTTCATACGAACGCCCGGTGCTCATCGCATCAAGTGCCCTCCTTAATACCCAGCCCCCACCCAGCCCATCCCCCTCCAGCTCCCTCTGTCAACCCATAGTTTGTTCTCTGTGGTTAAGAGTCTCTTATGGTTTGTTTCCCTCCTCTTTTTTTTCTCCTTCTCGTATTTTCATCCGTTTTGTTTCTTCAGTTCCACATGAGTGAAATTGTATTGTATTTGTCTTTCTCTGACTGACTTCTTTCACTTAACATTATATATACATTCTGGCTCCGTTGACGTCATTGCAAATGGTAGGATTTCATTCTTTTCAGGGGCTGAGTAGTAGTCCATTGCATATATATAGACACCACATCTTCTTTGTCCATTCATCAGTCAGTGGACATTAGGCTCTCTCCGTACTTTGGCTAGTACTCATAATGCTGCTATAAACATTGGGGTGCGTGTGTTTGGATCTTTGAATCTGTATTTTTGTATCCTTTGGGCAAATACCTAATAGGAGCATGCGACTCAATCTCAGGGTTGTAAGTTCAGGCCCCACGTGGCATGGAGCCTACTTAAAATTTTTTTAAAAATTACAAAAAGAGCCCAGGGGCTCATGTCACTACATTGGAGTGAGCAAGGCAAAGAAGAGATAGTCCAGAAACGTAACAGAGGAAACGGGAAGGCAGATGACGTGGGGCTTTTCAGGTCACGGGCAAGACTTTGATATAACCCTGGGTGATGCGGGAGCTGCTGGAGGTTCTGAGCAGAGATGGGCGGTCAGAAGTATGTGTTGGTGGGGCCACTCTTGCTGCTGTGGTGACACAGACCGGAAGGGATAAGGGCAAAGGCAGAAAGACCAGTTCAGAGGCCGTGGCAGTGATCTGGGACGGCAGTGACAGGGTCCTCGGCCAGGGTACTGAGTGTGCGGGTAGCAGAGGTAGTTGACCGGATGTATTTTCGAGGCAAAATCAGGAGGACTTGATGACAGGTTGCAGGTGGGATCTGACAGAAGCAAGGCATCGAGGATGACCCCCACGTGTGGCCTGAGCACCGTAGAGAAGAGAGCTGTCATTTGTAGGGTGGGGCCATTGTAGATGAGTCGTGGCAAACAAGGTCTGGATAACACTGTAAGAGCATTATGTCTTTTTTAAAACGTTGGCCGTCAGGAAGCATACGCAAAGGATAATAAATTACGCTCATTTTAAATTTTTTTTTTAATTTTTTAAATGTTCATTCATTTTTGAGAGAAAGAGAATGTGTGAGTGACTGGGGAGGGACAGAGAGAGGGGCACAGAGGTCCAAAGCGGGCTCTGAGCCGACAGCAGCAAGCCGAGTGCAGAGCTCGAACTCCCAAACCATGAGATTGTGACCTGAGCCAAAGTCGGAAGCTTGACTGAGCCACCCAGGCGCCCCAGGTATGCTTACTTTACATTGTAGTCTTACAGGAACACCGTATCTTAAATTTATTCATCATAAACATTTTTGGATAGAATGTTTTTCTTTTTTTCTTTAGTGATTTAAATCTTGAATTCTTCACCTTTTTCAGCTCTTCTACAAAACAAGGTGCCTCTGTCTCTGCTACAAATTGAAATGTAAAATTCATTTGTTCCACAGGTATCTTTCGTCCCTCTTATGCATACTCATAAGATCCCAGTCCTGTGGGGGGAGTAAGAAAGTGCCCTGAGGCACCATATTATTTTCTTAAACATAAGTAAAAGATGTGAAAACTGCAGCATAAGGACCAGACTGAAACAAATTCCACTGGCTGACAGTTTTGGCTTCTTGACTTGTGTGTGCATACATCACATACTCCTCTGGAGTATCTGTCACAGAATGGCAGTGTTTTGGTTCTGTGATCTGAAATGATGACATGAAAAGAAGATGGGAAGAAAATGTGATGCCTCTCTTCTGATGAGTAAGAAAGCCACTCTGAGGTTTTGAAGCAAACCTCAAGCAAAGGGTTTTGATGTATGATTTGGGGCTTCCCTGGAACCCGGGTAAAGCCCTGGAGATGATGACATCTTATGTAAACCACCTGCCCTTCAGTCAGTTCTCTAGTGAAATGATGTCAAGGGAATCCAGCCTGTAGGGCAGTCCCTGGGCCAAGCAGGAAAACTGTCCTTACAATTAAAGCCGTTTTAATTCGAATCTGATTTTCCCATGGAAAAAAGCAATGTGAGAGAGAATTTTATTCTTACCAGGGATCCAACGTTCAACATTTTATAGAAATTACCAGGCACATTGGATTTAACTATAACTATTTCCAACTATAAATGGCATTCCGTGTATACAACTTAAGCTGTAGTAAGAAACCCAGTTCCCGGTTGCGGACTTGTATCTCACACTGTGTCAGAAAGCTGCTTTTGTTTTGCTGTTAGTTTTCCTAGAGCAGATCAGAGAAACTGCTGTTGTACTTTGAGAATTCAGAAGAATTTCATTCAGATTTTTACCACCATCTTTGAAAGAGACTTCGGACAAGTTGGTAAATTGTTTAGAAGCGGATTCAAGAACAATTTTCTGAAAAGACTTTCTCCTCTAAATCAGCTGAACCAGCCTGAGTTTCAAATACCTCCCTCAGCAGTGGTGGAAAATATATACCAACACAGCCACAGGGGTAATCACGGAGGTAGCAGTTAGATTCCCATCCGTTTCATAATTGTTGTTTACACTTCTGAGTGGAGGGAGCTCGTGCTTTTTTCTTTGGTTCCTCTGCCTTTGGCTTTTGCGTCCGTTTGTATTGATTTTTCTGCCCTGCAGATCGCCAGCGCTTCGTTGCACATTATCGTAACAAGACTCAGAACTTCAGTGCGAATGGCAGCCATCGGTGGGCCTGCTACACGGTACAAAACTCCTTCTTTCTCAGCTGTGAACTGGCCTCAATAGAGTGCAGCTTTTAATAGGATGCGTTGCTGGGCAGTGATGAGACCTTCGCTTACATGACAGCATTGAAAAATTCAGACAGATCTTAACCGTGGGGGCAGCTGCAGCAGCCGGGATTGGCCTAAAGGCTGTTAGGAACTAGTCCTTTTTAATTTTGTCAGAGATGATTTTGTAGCCACCTGAGAAGACGAACTTTTTAAATGTTGTGGTCGTAGCTCATTTCCCTGGGCCTAATGTGCGGTCCTTACCCGCCCCCTGGTCACGTGGCCTAGCTCTGTCTGTCCCCATCTTGCTTACATTGACCTTGAAGGGGCAGAGAAACTTGCTTTGTGACTTGGGAGCCGGCACATTTGATCTCGGGGCCTACCCCTCTCCTCATCCACTGGGATGAAATTTGTGGTGGACTATTTGTAAGATGTGGATTTCCCCAGAGGAAAAGGACTGGACAATACGAAAAGTAGACGTAAATGATCAAAGTAGAAGCTTCCTCTAAGTATCTGAGGGTATTTAAAGGTGTTTAAACCACTAGAGGGAGCCCACATTGTTCTGATTTCTAAAAACTATAGTGTTTAATAGCTTGATTTTATTGGCTGTGGAAAAGGATACCTTCTACCAATGATTTATGGATGCATAGTTTCAGTGATCTCCATCAGCTTACTCTTAAGTTGGAAATGGGAAATGGCTGGGTCCAGACACTGTCTACACTGGTGATCTTGTGCTCAGTGTCACAGAACATGGTGTGGGCGAAGTGTTTGGGCAAGGACCTTGCTATGGCTCCAGGGTCCCAGGCTTTCCCCTTCCCCTTCCCCATAACAGTCCCTGCCATCTTCCACCCTCTTCCTGCCAACACCCTGGCAGATTTAGCCCTATTCAGTGGAATGTCAGCGATCTGTAGCTGTGGGCTGGGCCCTGGGCCCTGGTGAGTAACATAGCCATCCTCATTAGCCCGGGACTCTGAGGCTCAGGTGCGCCCGGGTAGCGGGTGGTGGCCTCTTTCCACCTTTCCTCCCTTTGCCTCCCCCTGGAGGGCTCTGTCCCAGTGATTTTGCTGATCCCTTCACCCCTCAGATTTTCCACGTTTTCTGTCTTGATGTTAATGGAGTTCTGTTAGTGTTTCTTATCTGCGGCGGGCCTTGTGCATAGAAAGGATTACTCAAAATTACTTGTGTTTTAGTACTCAAGTTATTGAAATTGTGAATGTAAAAGACAATGTTTCTTATGCTCAATTTATAAAGCTTGTGTTTTATTTGTAAATCTAGTAAATTTTGAATCACAGTCACCTTCATTAATATTCTGATTAACATTCAATAAACTTATACATAAGCGCATTAGGGTTCGTTAAACGATCAACCTCCACACAGAATTAGTTAATTAAGTTAAACTTTACTTGCAGACTTTGTCTGACCCGAGCATGCCAAAGAGCTTGGCAAAGCATCCTTGGACTCTAACAAGCTGACTCTTCTGAGCAAAGAGCAACGCAGATCAAATACATCTAGCTCGTTAAAGTAGGTTTGACTCTGTTAAGCACGTCAAGCACGTTAGAAGAAGAAAAAACACAAGATAACTCAGTGATGTTTAGAATATGTGGCTGTGACCTTCTGATAGGACATAGCCAAAGTCGTTTACGTTCCCTGCTTCACCCCAGGGCTCCTTATCCCCCCAGAGGGAACAGAATTACTGTCACAGACCCACACAGAGCTGAGGTTAGGAACTTGACGAGGCTGGGCCAAGGCCCAGGACTCGGAATGCTTCCAGTATTTCTGCCAGAGCCAGTTTATTGAACCCATTTGCTAGGAATGGCTTTTATAGTGGTAAGACTTTGTTCACCCATTTAAAACATTTTGGAATTTATAAAACTCGACCCCTTCTACTCCGGATATGACTGATTTTGTTACTGAGAACTTTGGGTTAATTCAGTTCCTCACACACCACCCTCCCCAATCCTGCTACAAACCTTTTGCGGGATTTTTTGGTTTCCCTTTTATTGGTTTCTTTGACCACTGTTCTACGTCGACCTATAGGAAGTCAAATAGACTGGAAGCTTATCTAGCCTTTCTAAGCCTTCATAGGTTACCCCACCCCAATCCAGAACGCATACGCGGAGAAGACTAAAATACTTGTTGTGATAATTTCTGGAATGGGTGTGTTTGTGTTTGTGTGCATGTGCACACCTGTGCACACACACATCCTAGCTAATGCATCTTTTCAGGTCTGAAAGATAAATCCTGGCCTCAGGTTGATTACGTTCAAGGGTGGTTTTAGTGTCAGTATCTGTAGAGTTAGACTTTGGGATAAAAGCTGAATATATCGCAGCTCCACATCCCATCGATCCTAAGGGCATGTTTTCTCACTGTCGCGCCTCTGAAAGTGACTGCATGCAACGGTGGCTGCCATCGGCCAGCACGTGGGCAAATTGAACGTCTCTCCTGGTAGCGCGATTGGCAACCACAGCCCCTCCGGCTTTCAGCACAGCGGCTGTCGAGCCCCCTTTGAAAACTGGAAAGTGAGCCCGGGGTGGTGCAGAAAACCCGTCTTTGGCTCCTGCCAGTGAGCTCAGGCAGAGAGCATCAGTGAAGCTTCGAGTGCAGGCCAGCTGCTCGGAAGGGCTCCCGGGTACGCGGGGGAGCGCCCCTCCAGCCCCTGCCACACCCCGACGCTGCTGGGCCGCACGAGCGAGCTGGCTCTGCCCCGGAGCCCAGAGCCCGGAGCCCGGAGCGCCCTCGACTCCGAGAGGAGAGCGATTCCCAAGGGTCGGGCTCTGGATGTGGGCGGAGACATGAGGAGCGGGCCAACGGCCATACCGTGCTCTGTGTTCTTACGTGCCGCGGGAGAGTGATGATTTTAAAAGTCTTCCGAAAGGAGTTTTAAGAGCCCCTTCAAAAGGGACTTCTAGGTGGTGAGAACACACTGTGGAAGGTTTGGGGTGAAGGGAGGTGGTCGCGGGAAGTGGGGTTCGCCTCCTGTTCTCATCTCTTCCTCTCCAGAACCCAATTTTTTTTGCACTGCTGCCGACTCCAGCCTCCGTGCTTTGCAAGTTCCCCCTTCCCCTGGTCAGTGGCTCTCCTGGCTGCCTCCCGGAATCCTACCTCCTCCGCCGCCACCGGGCCCTCCTTGGTAGATGCCTCCCCATCTAGAGCGTTTCTTTATATCCACGCTCCTTGTTTGGAGGCATATAATCGAGCCACGCTTGAGTACATGTTACTATGGAAATGTTTTGTGTTTGCTTCACGCCCGGATCCCGCACCGTAACGGACCGTAAGCTCGTTGTGACAGGGTCTGCGTCTCCTGTGTTCCTGTCATTTTACCCAGAGTGCCAGCATCGCAGTGCGCTCACTTGACAAATACTTGCTGACTTTAGCTGGGCCCCAAATTTTAATAGAAGTCAGAACTCTGAAAACATTTAATGAGAAAACCAGGGCAAGTGCTTCCCCTCCCCCGTCCCCAGTGGTTTCTCTCCGGGAGCTCCGGGACTCTGGTGACGGAGGCTGTGGGCCAGCCCCTGATCGTGCCTGGGCTGTGATTTTCCCCTCCTTCCTCCGTGTTCCCCACCCCCTTCAGCTACTCTGGTCCGGGAAGTTACTCCAGCGCCCCAAGCGCCGCAGCCTGAGGACCCTTGCCCTGCAACCCGCCTGCTGGTGAGGGGACACGTAGATCTGCCCGGGAGCTTCCCAGCAAGTGGGAGGGACAAACAGCAGCCCCATCGGCCGGCAGGGCCTTAGCCTGCTGCACCCACGCCCCTCGCGGCACAGAACGGGAGTCGGTACCCGATGCTCAGGAAGAGAGACGTGAGCAGGGCGATTGTGTGTACCTTCAGGTCTTTGAAGGTAACTACGAGGTTGCCAGTGACCTGACTCACAGCTGAGAACTTCTTCTGGTAGGGACAACACGTGAGTCATTCCACATGAGAAGTACAGAGATTATGCAGCAAAATTAGAAATTAAGCATCAGCATGAAGGTCTGTACCACGAATGTCACTTTAGGGTTCTCGGATTTCCTGTTTAGCTCAATTTGTATCGCTTGTTTCCTTCTTTCTTTGAATATATCATAAAAGCGGTATGAGAAATACTATATTTGGGGTGAATTCTACGGTTCTGCCAATGAATTTGCCGCAGGGGGTCGCTGCCCAAATAAACAACAGGCTCACGAGGGTCCCTGGGAGGGCAGAGGGCTTGTGGCAGGTGGCAGGGTCACAGGGAGCCTGAGAAGTGGCCTCTCCCCTAGCCCTGGGCCTCCCCCTGCTGCGGAACCGGAGCCCGGAGGAGAGGCCCTTCTCCTCTTCCGGGATTGGTTGCAACAGCGACACGAGTGAGTCTCGTTTTGAGTGCTTGGTGTCCTATCTACATTTATATTTACATTAAGCATTTAATTCATTTGGAAATGATTTTTGTTTTTGAGGCAAGAGTCCAACTTCGTATCTCCCACAGGAGTATCCGTTTATATTCATACCACTTATTAAATAAGCCGTCCCTTCTAGCAACCTGAAATCTTTAGCATATGTTTCAAGATTTTCTATGTCACTGACCTTGCGGTCTCTTTTTGAGCCAATCCATATCTTCTTAGAGCCGTTAAAACAAGTTTTAGCGTTTGGTATGGCAAGTTTTTCCCTACAGTTTTCCCTCCTCCGTTTTTCCCCCTAAAGATTTGTTGGCAGTTCTCATACATTTATTTTTCCATGTGAAGTTTAAAATTATTTAGTTCAGTTTTAACAAAATCCATTGGGTTCTGAATGAAATTGTATTAAACCTGTATATGAAGTTTGGGAAGATTAATACTTTGTGATAAGTTTGCTCATCTAAGGACACTGTATTTAGGGTCTCTGTTTATCACCATCTTATTACCTACCCTTCAATAAAAATGTATGGATTTCTTCATATAAGCTCTGTACCTCTCTTGTTTTCCTTTGGTAATCCATTGCTTTTATTGTTTTCATGAGTAGTATTTTTCTAATCAATTTCCATTTCTAACTAGTATAAAGAAAAACCTTTTAAAAAATATTTGTCTCCAAGAACTACTAAACTCTCTCATTAGTTATAACTGTTAGTTGTTTCTTGGGTTTATACTCATAGCTGTAATGCAAATCATGCTTTCTCTTCTCTGCCAATACTTATACCATTTATTCTGTGTCTTCTGCCATGGCATTAGCTAGGGCCAAAACAATGTTGACTAGTAGACGTCCTTTAGTCTTGATGTAAATGCTGATGACCTTACTGTTGCACCATTTAATAGGTTGTTTGCTGTAAATTTGTAGTAAACGGCTTTGGATCTTATTCTATTTTAGGTAGTTTGCTTTGCTTGCTTGTTTTAATTAGGAATGACTATTGAATTTTATCAAGTGTTTTTTTAGCCTCTGTGCCTTATTGGCAGGGTTTTTATTTGTTCACTTTTTAAAAATTCAAATGTAATAAATTATGCTGCTAGTTTCCTAATGGTGAGCCGTCTCAGCAGTCCTGAAATAAACCATGCTTGGTCATGTTGTTTTATTCTGTTAATTCACTGCTGGATTCTACTTGCCGGTGCTATATTTAGAATTTTCGCATCTATATTTATAAGTGAAATTGTCTGTAGTTTCCTTTATCAGGTTTTGGTATTCAGTATACCCTAGGTTCTTAGAATGAACCAGGGGAACTTTCCATCCTTTTCCATGGTCTAGATCAGTTTTATTACATAGCAAGTATCTATTCTCTGATGCTGTCTGCTGCCCAGTGTTGTTGTTGTTTTAATTTTTTTATGCTTATTTATTTTTGAGACAGAGAGAAACAGAACAGGAGTGGGAGAGGGGCAGAGAGTGAGGGAGACAGAATCCCAAGCAGGCTCCAGGCTCCAAGCTGTCAGCACAGAGCCCGACGCGGGCTTGAACCCACGGACCGTGTGATCATGACCTGAGCCGAAGTCGGAGGCTTAACCGACTGAGCCACCCAGGCGCTCCAGCTGCCCAGTGTTAATGAAGGTGTAGGGTAACACCAAGCTTTTTATCTTTACCATTATGATTTAAAAATAGGATCCTACTGCTCTAAAATGTTTTTTTCCCCTCTCTTCTGAACTGCCATATATATATATATATACATGTATATATATATATATATAATATTTTTTTTTGCTTGTTACTTTGCTTGAAACGTGAAAACATAAAAAGTTTTAGAGTTTCAGTAATTTTTAGGCTGAAGGCTTATTGCAACAGGAAGGAACGAACGGTTGAAGGGAAGAACCATACACATAGCATCCAAGGCTTTTGTTGTTGCCTAGTTGAAGATCTGAAAAGGGGGAGGGCCCTAGATTTAGCAGGAAAGAGAGAGCAGGGCTAGTTGTGGGAAGCCTAAGTCCAGCCCCAGCTCCCTCACACTAGGTGGCTAGAAGCAAGCCTTCCCTGAGCCACAGGCTGTTTTTGCCTCACCCAGGTGTCACGTTCCTAACTGCTGAATACGATTGCCATGAGGATCGGGAAAAATAATACCCACGGGCTTCAAGATCCTCAAAGCACTGTGTTGATGCAAAGGGTACTTTTATAGGATTATTCTTTTCAGATGGTTGTAATAGAAGACCTCATCAACGAAAGGACATTTTTATTTGTAAACATTTAGGTAGTTGTTGATTTATTGTAAGACAGTGTCTTTGATCAGGACCACTGCTGACCATGAGATAAAAAAACAGGTTTTAAATTTTGTTAAGTAATTTCACTTTTAAAGATGTTACACTATGCCCCAGTGAGCCAGGCCAAGTAACACTTTAACTTCCTGGTGCCATTTACAGTATTTATTTAGAAAGGAAACAAAACGCGAGGTCATTTATTTTGTAGGTGTCCGTGCCCTTTCTGCCTTTCTTGTCCTCATAGAGAAAGGCCTTTTCTAAGCCCTTTGTTTGGTTACCTGGAAATCAGAGACTTATTAATTTATGTTACTTATTTTTTATTTTTTTATAGCAAAATGCTCCTTTAGCACACACGCGCGCACACACACACACACACACACACACACCCACCAGAAGAGAAAAATAATTTTCTCTAGCAGGTACTCACAGTACCAGCTGATGGAATCAAAACATGTTTTGAGTACCTGAAATGAAAGTTATTGCAGACTTCATTTTATCAAACCGTGTAAGAATCCCCACGGTAGTATGGTGAAAATGCACTGCATCCTCCTTTGTCCCCCTGTGTCTTCAGTGGTCACCCGAAAGAGTATATAATCCGCTCTCTTAGCGCATAGCGGGCCCCTGCTCAGCAGTGCACCACGCTGCAAACAAAGTCCACATGATCTACGGGTCATGTGCTCTGGGAGACAGTACAGCCCTCCCCTCCCCTCCCCTCATTCATGGGCAGTCTTGACTGATGAATCCGTGGGGCAGGGTCAGGTGCTGGGGCCGCTGATGTTAGTCATCTGTGTCTAGTGCTCGGCTGGGAGGCCGGCCGAGGGCTGAGTGGTGCCCCTGGGTGCATCCGCGAGAGCAGCTACACGGAGTCTAGTTACGGAAGTGTGGCTCCCCTGATGAAATCCCGCCTCACGACGCAAGTTAAAAGAACGAAACATGCCGCCTAAAGGAGGAATTGCAAGATCCCCCAAATTCTACAAAAATACATGGTTACTACACTCACTGAGGAAAAGGCCTGGGGTCTGGAAGCAGATCTTTCTTATTTTGGGTAGAGTCGCTTAGGAAGTCATTCTGTGCACAACACATGAGCAAAGAGGAAGAAGGGAGTGAGACATTTTTCTAAAGGAACGATCGTCTTGTTGGATTTCTGCTTTGTGGTGTTCGATGGTGATCACTCATCAGTGCCCAGAGCACAGGAAGCTGATAGCATATGATCATGTGTTCCAGGAGAAGATATAATTAAATAATTCTTGAACATGACCAAAAATTGAATCTCTTAAGAGACAGATTCAATAAGCAGTCTCGTTCACTAACATCGATGTCTTAGTTATTGGATTGCCTGCCCATTAGCCATTTCTTCTGGAAACTAACCCCCCCTCGCCCCCATGCCTGACTGCAGCTGTGTCCCCGCCCTGTCCTGTTCCCTGCCCAGTGGTGAGCACATGAGCACACAGCCTAAGCTCCACTGCACCTCCCTTCCTTGGAGGGTTTGGAATCGCCACCCAGGGTAGCCTGTCTGGCTGCCCTGCTGCACGGGGGACTTGTATACTCAGGAGCTGTTGTTCTTTGCCCTTTTTGCCACATGGTTTGGGAAGCAGAGAGACCCCCTCAGAAGGCAGAGAGTGGCCAGAAGTGGAACTCAGAAAAGAGCAATCTTCAGGGGCTGTGGAAGTTTAGCCCGTTGATCCGAGTGCGTCCTCCTGTGTCGTTCTGGAAGGCATGGTTACCCTGGGAGCAGTTCCTGGAGCAGAGGTGTTCAGCAAGTAGCTGGATTCCCCCCGGGGAGAAGGTGGCATAACTTAGATGATTGTGCGGATGCTTCCGACCCTGAAATCCCATGGTTCCCTAAAGGCACAAGTTAGGTATCGCTCCTAGTACTTACCGTAATTTAGAAGCTAGATTTTATAAATCCTTCTGCTTATAGTTGACCGGGTATATGGTTTCCCCTTTTTTAATATTTATTCATTCTGAGAGAGAGAGAGAGAGAGAGAAAGAGAGAATCTCAAGTAGGCTCTGCCCTGCCAGTCCAGAACCCATCATGGGGCTTGAACTCACGCACTGTGAGATCATGACCTGAGCTGAAAGCAAGAGTCGGACGCTTAACTGACTGAGCCACACAGGTGCCCCTCAGTTTCCTTTTTAAATCTTATTTTATGTTTTGAAAGTAATGCATAATCATAATTTTAAAGCCCGATATTCCTTTAAGACAGAGTAACCGGTCACTGCCCTTTTCTAGTTTCCTGGAATCAGTGACTCAATATCCGAGCCCTTTCTTCTGCTAGTCACCTCTACCTTTCTACATAATGTGTTTTTCGGTTTTATTGACTTCCTACTTTGTAACACGATTGTTGTTTTAAAAACTTTTATCTTTATTTATTCTTGAGAGAGAGACAGAGTGTGAGCAGGGGAGGGGCAGAGAGAGAGGGAGACACAGAATCCGAAGCCGGCTCCAGGCTCCGAGCTGCCAGCACAGAGCCCGACGCGGGGCTCGAACTCACGAACGGCGAGATCACGACCTGAGCCGAAGTCGGACGCTCAGCTGACTGAGACCCCGGCGCCCCGTCATATGAATGTTTTTACACCCACCGTACACTCTGTTCCTCCAACCCCCTAACGTAGTTTTACGTCACAACTTTTGGTTAAATTCTTTAATGTGTCCGCAGATAAGCAGGTAGTGCGCCATAATTATGTTCCCTTACATATAACAGAGTTGATAATTGCATCACTTTTTATTCGCTTCGTTTTCCCTGTACCTGTTACTGGTTCTTGAATGTGCTGTGCTGAAGCACATCCGATGACCCGTCAGTGTTGTGCCTGGTTGTTTTCCATGCAGAGGTCGGGCCCAGAATGGGAGCTGTCCTAGGTCAGTTTGGGCAGGGTCGCTCTCGAAATACGCGACACGCTTCTCGTCCTCGTTTCCAACCTCTTGAGGATTTGCTCTGCTTTGTTCCCCATACCTTGTCTTAATCTGCTTCCTTGTTTTTGCAGATGCATGAGAGAGATTTTGGAATCTTGCATGAAAACATCTTCATTCCCGTTTTTCCTCCACATGTGGAAGGCACTGTTTTCCTGCCTGCAGCTTTGCTGTTGAGAGGCTGACACCAGCCTGTCCCCCGTCTTTCAAACATGGCCTGTTCATTCTCTCCAGAAGTTTGCAGAGTCTTCTCTTTATCCCAGATACTTTGAAATTTTATAGTGATTCTTTTGTAGTTTGGTGGGGGGTTTTTTTGTTTTTGTTCTTTCTGAACAGTTGAACACGATACTCAAAATTCCTGTTCTTCACTTCTGTGAAATGTCTCGAATTATTTTTTTTGAAAACCATGGTTTCCACATCTCCTATCTTCTCTACCTCTGGGCCTCTGTTGCATTATCTGGACTTAGCGTTTGTTGTGTGTTCCCCCCTGCCCTGGCCCCCGCCACCCTGTCTCCTTTTGGTTGGTTGTTTTGCTTTCTTTTTGTTTTTGTCAATTTGAGAAGACTCCCTCAACTCCTTTCTGATTCTGTCGAATATATTTCTATGGTATGTTCAGTGTCCAAGAGCTCTGTTCTATTCTCTCTGTGTTCCCATCGCTCTTTAAAAATAGCATTCTGGGGGTGCCTGGGTGGCTCAGTCGGTTGGACGTCTGACTTCGGCTCAGGTCATGATCTCATGGTTCATGGGTTCAAGCTCCACGTCGGGCTCTGTGCTGACAGCTCAGAGCCTGCAGCCTGCTTCAGATTCTGTCTCCAGCTCTCTCTGCCCCTCCCCCACTTGTGCTCTGTCTCTCTATCTCTCTCAAAAATAAATATTAAAAAAAAAATAGTATCCTTTACTTTGTCTCGTGAACGCTGTGTCACATCTCTGCAGTTGTCTTCCATTCCCCGCCTTGTCTGTGTCTCCACCTGAGCCCCCTCTCAGGCGATGACATTTGCCTAGTCCTAGCTTGGGTCTCTCTGGCTGGAAGGGGCCTGGCTCTGAAAGGCGGGGAGGTGGCCCCAGGAGCCCTGCCAGGCCTGGCGGCCGGCCTCCTGAGCTGCCCGCGGCCCTCCTCGGGGCACTGCGGGCTGGGAGGACGTGAGAGCAGAAATGAGTTCATCTGTGTGTGCCAGAAGCCTCTCACACCTGAGTTGCATTTTGAGCTTAACCATTTGGTAATTAACTTTTGTCCTCCTCAGTCTATTCAATACTGATCACTTAGAAGTGCCTGCAGCTGTAAACTTGGCTTTTTTTTTTTTTTTTTTTCCTCTCTTTTTTTAAAGCTTTCTTCAAGGCAAACGTAGCAATCACATTTCACTAAAGGTTGTTCTCTGGTTCTTTTTTATCTTTAAGTCCTAGAATTTTGATGTTTTTTTGCTGCTTTATTGAAATTTGGATTGCCAGATTCTGTATTATTTCGTTAAAGTTTCAAATTTCTTTTTTCTTTTACCTTCCTGAAGAAGAAAGTAGCAACAAAATTGAAATGCAAATAGGATCGTGAGGCTAAGAAACTTATAGAGAACATCTAAAAGGGACAGTATGTTCTTATCCAGCCTCGTAACATGAAATACTTCATACAGTTGGTCCCTAAATCTTGTGCTTAAGTTCTCCTCTCAGCCAAAGTAAAAAGGGAAAGGTAGCCCATCTCTTTTGTTATTAAAATAAAGAATCATAAATCAAGAAACAGACTCAACTACAGAGAACAAACTGATGGTTACTGAGGGGAGAGGAGTGAGGGATGGGTGTAACAGGTGACGGGGATTGAGGAGGGCCCTTGCGATGCCACCGGGTGTTGTGTGGACGTGTTGAACCACCGAATTCTACACCTGAAACTAATATTACACTGTCTGTTAACTAGCTGCAATTTCAATAAAAACTTTTTTTTAATAAAAAGCATAAAATTCTTCTTCAGGGAAAAGTAAACCCCAAGATGACCTTATCAGATAATTCCTTGATTAGGGAACCTTGACTGCTGAATGATCAACGTCCTCAAGATAGTTTTAGAAAATGTGCATAGTAGGCGATTCAATATAGTTTCAACATAGTTCAATATAGTTTCAATATAGTTCAATATAGTTCAATATCGTTTCACTATAGCTTCAACATAGTTCAATATAGTTTCAATATAGTTCAACATAGTTCAATATAGTTTCAATATAGTTCAATATTGTTTCAATATAGTTTAATATCGTTTCAATATAGTTCAACATAGTTTCAACATAGTTCAATATAGTTTCAATATAGTTCAACATAGTTCAATATAGTTTCAATATAGTTCAACATAGTTTCTGAAGTGCCTTAACTTAGTAGAGGCGTTGCCTCAGGGGGCTGTGAAAATACTGCGCACTTGGCTTTGCTTTTAGGCGCTCTCACCTTGAAATAGAGATAGAATTTGGAAGCCTCATAACTTGTGTGACTTCTCAAGCTTCTGCCAGGGGGTAGATCACCGTCATTTTATTTCTGAATTACCTGCCATGTAGGCCTGGTGCCAGTGCCTCACGGGATTTAAAATGGGAACTGTCGTATAAAGGACGAACACAGCGCGGAGGTGAGAGTTAAGCTCTTACTGAATGAATTCCTTGTGCGGGAACACCTGCCTCCAGGTAGAAGGCCTGCCTCCGTTCCGGCAGGCGGGAGGCACCAGAGTGAGCAGAGCCACCATTAGGCGGGAGCTGCGGCTGCTCCCTCACCTGTCGGAGGGGGATACAGCTCCTGCCTGGGGGACGGCTGGGAATTCATACGCTTTCCGAGCGGGCTCGGTGCACGCGAAGCGGGGTGTTAAAGCACAGCGTGCAAGGCAGGACCGCTTCCCCGGGACCGTCTGTGGCGAAAGGGCTTCAGAACTTTCCTTCGTCGCCCACCGCACGTGCCTGTGCTGTGCAGCGCGGCTCGTCTGTCGTCCGCCACAGTCCGAGGCTCCCGTCCAGGCGCGGGCGATACTTCCTGTCGTGCTCAGAACCAGCAGCGGCATCTTTTGTGCCAAGACGGTGCCTTGTCCGAGCAGGAAGGCTGCGTCCCCTCGCCCTCCTGGGAGCCGTGTGCCTGATCACACCCTAGCTTCATCCGACAGCGAAGGGAGGTGCCAGGACGTTCGAGATGAGGGGTCATTTGTCATCAGGTCATTCCCTCCCCGTAATACAGTCCAGGGTCTGAGGAGGTATCCGGGGCTTGGATCCGTGTCGAGATTATTCCCTTTGATTCCTAAATGGCTTTTATGTGATGTTATGTTACTGATTTGACACTTAAAAAATAACCACCGACTATTCTGAGCTGTTTTCTTAATACAAAACTGGAGGGTAATCGTGGGAGGATCACGTCCTCTTTCTTTTTCTATCCGGCAGGAAGTAGGTTTGCCATTTTTTATTTCTTCTTCCAAAACCCATGCTGTGGTCACCCATGAATTCAGATCTAGACCTTTTTCCTTTTCACAGTTAATTTTGAGTTCTCTCATTATTTTAATGTTTATTAGTGGTACGGCCTGCTCAGGCAAAATTGCACAAAGTGATCTCACTCAGGATTTCCTGGGAAGATGGTGAAGTTAGGGGAGAAACCAGCAAACGTTACCAAGAAAAAGGAAAGTTAGGGGGCAAATTACATCAGTACAGAAACAGGGTGCTCATGGGGAAGTGGGGCCTAGCGCAGCCGACAAGAATTGATGGGTTTTCACCTGATAGAACAGGTGAAGGAAGGAAGGACGGACCGCCTTCGGGAAGACACCAAGAACCAACCCGTGACTTCCCTTTCTGAGGAAGTTGGTGCAGTGTCATGAGAATGAACTTTAACAACTTCTCGTCGACTGCTGCAAACCCCGCTCAGTAGAGAGGCCAGGGCAGGCCTAGGAGAAGCCAGGATCCTCTTCTACCCAGGATTCAGACACATTCAGACACTGGGGACGAGGATGTTGCCACAGTAAGCCAGAGCTTAGGGACAACCATCAGGCCTACTGACAATTGTTTTTTGGAGCTTTCTTTTAGTATTTAGTTAGGTGTGATTAAGCACATGGTAATTGTAGGAGAAAAGTAAATAAGCTGAAAGAGAAATCCATCACTCAAATCTAATGCCAGAGAACAGCACATTATAAACTAACAATGAGTAAACAGCGTATCAAAACAGAAATCTGAAGTAAGCCAGGTAGAATAAATGTGAGATAATGGCCGTGAACATTTCTGGAGAAAAGAGTGCAGCGGTAGTAATTTGCCCTATCATAGGATATAAATCCACAGGAACTGGAAAATTGTGGTGCTGGCACCAGAGCAAATAGATAAATGGAGGGGCGCCTGGGGGGCTCAGTCGGTTGAGCATCCGACTTGGGCTCAGGTCATGATCTCGCGGTCCGTGAGTTCGAGCCCCGCGTCGGGCTCTGTGCTGACAGCTCGGAGCCTGGAGCCTGCTTCGGATTCTGGGTCTCCCTCTCTCTCTCTCTCTCTCTCTCTCTCTCTCTCTCTCTCCCTGCCCCTCCCCCGCTCATGCTCTGTCGCTCTCTCTCTCAAAAATAAACAAACATTTAAAGAAATTAAAAAAAAAAAAAAACAAATACATAAGTGGAACAGAACAAAGTCCAGGAACTGTTAGAAGTACAGACATACACAAATTTGGTATATTTTATGATAGGTATTTCCTGTCAGTAGAAGATGATGCATTGGTTATTGAATGGTGGTGGGACAACTGGCTACCCATTTAGAGGGAATGGGTAAAGGTCGAGCCCCTCTTTAAATTATACGCTAGTTATACTAATAATACATTATTATCTGGTTTCAGTAAAGTTATAAACATAAAACTGAAACCCATAAAAATACTAGAAAGAATTATAGGTGAATGTGTAGCTAACCTTTGGGTGGGGAGACCTTTACTATCTGAATGGCACCAAAGGAAGAAGTAACTGTAAAAGAAAAGATTCACAAGTTCCTTACGCTAACATAAAGTTCAGGACTGAAAGGGAGCTGCGTATCCAACATAGGTGACAAATGTTGGCCCCTTCTTCTAGTGGTGTCCCTTGCCACTATAAAAATAAAACTGTATACAAATCTTTATTATGGGAAAGATGGCCACAATAATAAATGAGAAGTGAAAAACTTGTAAATGTACGTATTTGCATGTATGCATTTCTGTAGGAAAAGGCCTGGATGCAATCCAGATTTAACAACAGTAGTTTTTAAGTTAAGATTTGGATAATCTATTCCCTGTTTCTTTTCCTGCATCTTTTTCATTCTTTTCCCATAGTGATTACGTATTTAATCAAGTATAGTTGAAAACCAAAGGACAAAACAGTTTCACAAAGTAATTGGTGATAATAAACTTGGAGAGAAAGCGGAGCTTCGCGCTTCCCCTTGATGAGACCAAATAGGCCTCTTAAGGGAATTTTGGAACCATCTGTCTTAACTGCGGGATAACTGAGCGGCATTGGGTAGCATCGTGAATCTACACGTAAATTTCTTTCAACGTAAAAACGAAATGCTTACGTTCCTTCCAAAATAACTAAAAGACTGTATATATTTTTTAAATGTTTATTTACTTTTGAGAGAGAGAGAGACGGTGTGAGCAGGGGAGGGGCAGAGAGAGGGAGACAGAATTGGAAGCAGGCTCCAGGCCCTGAGCTGTCAGCACGGAGCCCGACGCGGGGCTCGAACCCACGAGCAGTGAGATCATGACCTGAGCCAAAGTCCGATGCTTAACCGACTGAGCCACCCAGGCGCCCCTGGAAGATTATATTTTAAATTGTCATTTCTCTTATGATAGTTGATATTTGATTTTTTTATACATTCATTCTTTTCAGCCAGTGTTTGTTTTGTCTAGTTCCTCTGAATTAAGCAGCAGAAAGCTGTTTTAACGTACAAATTTATCATGGGGAACCAAAATTAGTGAATATGCCTCTTAATGAGAGCTTTGGTTTAGCCATTTTAAACTGTTTATAAATTAAAAATGGAATCCAGGAGAGATTGTTTTAGCCCCTTGTCCACCCAGAAGCTCTCAGCCGCCAACACGAAAACGCCTCATTTCTAAGGAAATGTTGCCCTTCCTGCCGCAAGTCCTCCAGGGGTTTATTGACTTGGAGAAGCAGCATAGTGGTTTTGGATGATCAAGGCCGATGGGCTCCTTTGAACCCACCAGTTTCTCTTAGGCGTCATGACGTTGGCAATCTCCTAATGGGAACGAGGCGGAGAAGAGAAAAGAGAGCTCAGATTTTCTCTGTCCTCAAACCTCTCCCTCCCCCTCACTCCTAGCAGCCACCGCCTTGCCTACAGCTTTGCCTTTTCCAGAGCGGCACAGAAATGGGATCGTATAGTTTATAGCCTTTGAGCCTCTTTCTTTCACCCAACGTAACATTTGAGATTCATCCGTGCCGCTGCATTTGTGAAGAGCCCCTTGCTGTGCACAGTAGTATATGAGTGTGTGGATGCACTACAGCGTGTCTGTCCGTGTTTCAGAAGAGGGATATTTTGATTGCTTCCAGTCCTTGCGATTTTGCGTACAGCCGCTGCAAGCATTTTCCCACTGCTTTGTGCGAAAAGGTTTTCATTTTACTGGGGTAAATACCTAAGAGTAGGATTGTCGCGTCATGTCAAGGAACTCTGCGTTGTTCCTTACGTTACAGCCGCCACCCGTTGTTCCCATGTGGCGGTGCCATCTTGCCTCTTCCCGCCAACAGCGTGTGAGGCTTCTGGTCCCTCCATGCCCTCACCAACACCTTGGTGTCCGCTTTCGTTCGTTTGGCCACGCTGGGGGTCGTGTCGTGCTGCAGCATTTGCATTTCTCGAGTGACGAGTGATGTTGAGCATCCTCTCAGGTGTTGATCTGTGACCACGTGTTTCCTTGCATGAAGTCACTGCTGCAGCACCTGCTTTTAGCTGCTGTGTTCGTGTAGACGTTTCACTGTGTCGTGCAGACATTTCAGAGTGTTGATCTGTCTGATTGTTTCCTTGAGGTGTGTCTGTCTTCTTTTTTCTTTTCTTTTTTTTTTAAACTGGTCTCCCTGTCCCTATAATATGTTAGAAGTTTGGTTTACAGGCTTGATTAGATTCAGTTTAAGCAATTTGGTCAAGCACATTTCGCAAGTGGTGTGTATATGAGGGATTTAAAAGATGCGTCGGAGCAGATTGAAAGGCACACCTTGATGATACCACCCTAACACTGTAGCAGCTTCCCCAAAAGCGGGAACGGCTGGATAATGTCCTTGACTCTGCCAGAGGGACAGCTGGGATCAAACACAGGAGGACAGGTTGGACCTCAGTGCAGAGGGAACGGATGGTAGAGGGTGAGGGTCCAGCCAGGTGTGGGAACAGGTTGGGGGGGGGGTGGGACTCACCGATGTCCTCTTCTGAAAGCCTCTGTTCTCTCCCCAAAATAGCAAGGTTGGTGCTGACAGTACATAGAGACAGGTGTTGGAGGCTTGAAGACCAGGGAGCAAGTGTAGAGTCAAATGGGGGAGCGAGAGACTGAATGGACCAGAGTAAAATGACACAGGCCAGGCCCTGAGAGCCCTCTTGAGGACATGAGCTTACATGGAGGTCACCTGAAGTTGTGTTTTCCCCCAACCATTGTTGTGAGTGTATTGTTAATAGTTGGACCAATTTTGATTAATTGTGGGCCCTCGCTTTTGGAAATTTTCTCAAAATGTAGGAATGTATCATCTACAGAAATGTCATTAGCAAAACCGGTTACGGTTTAGAATTTTAGCCCCTAGATGTTCACCCCAAAGCCCTGGATACCTGTCCTCTGCAGGAGACGGACGTTAAGAAGTTTCAAATGAAGAGGAGAAAATCTTGCAAGGAATAGTCCATTTCCTAAGTGTAGAATTTTGAAATTTTGAAACTTTGTGCCCACAAAATAGGAGATGTTCTATGGCAAATAAGGGAAAAAGTAAATGTTTTATTTATACTTGATTTCTTAATATTTCTTTTGAAATTGGACATACTTTCACTGTTAGTTAGACCTGGGATTGAATGTTTGATGTTACTTTAAATAGGTTTCCAATTGGGGAAAAGTGTTTTCTGAATATTTTCTGGGCCATCACAACAGTGTTATGTAAGAAAGAAAATCGTTATAATATTCTTCTAAAAATACTTCAATGGAAAATTATCTTGCAGTTAGAATATGTCCGTTTAAAGATGTAACATTAAAAACTCTGCAATCTTGATTTACAATGTATTTTTTACATTAATACACTTTATTTTTTAGAGCAGTTTAAGTTTTATAGAAAAATTATATAGAATATTTATATTTACCACATAACCCCAACTCCCCTAAACAGTTTCCCTTATTATTAACATCCTGCATTAGTGTGGTAACATTTGTTACAATTGATGAAACAATGTTGATACGTTATTAACTAAGGTCCAGAGTTCACACTAGGGTTCGCTCTGTGTTGTACATTCCGTGGGTTTTAACAAATGCCAACTGCGATGTATCCACCATTAGAGTATCATATGAAATGGTTTCACCATCCTCGAAAATCTCCTACGTGTCACCTCTTCATCCCACCGTCCCTCCCACCCCCAATCCCCTGGCCACCATCGATCTTACTACCGTCTGTACAGTTTTCCCTTTTTCAGAATGTCGTATAGTTGAAATCATACGTAGGCTTTTTTAGGTTACATTCCTTCACTTACTTAGTAAAATGCATTTAAAGTTCCTGCGTGTGTTTTTGTGGCTTACTAGCTCATTTGTTCTCATCACTGAATAGTACCCCGTTGTGTAGATGTACCGTGGTTTGTGTATCCAGCCGTCTACTGAAGGACATCTTAGTTGCTTCCGATTTGGGGCAATTATGAATAAAGCTGCTCTAAAGGTCAATGTAATTTTAAAGCTACAGTTGTAATTGCTGATGCTTTCCTTAAGCAGCACTGACATTTGATAGACCTTGCTTTGCCTGATTACTCACACAGTAGGTCCAAGAATGTTTGCAGATGGCACTGGCCATCTGGAGCTTAAATCCACATGAACCTGAAAGAATTGTCGGGAAGGCAGATCATGAAAAGAAGCCATTTGATGTGGGACTGAAAACCCACCTGGAGGTCTAGAGAAGAGATTTTCACACCACCACCACCACTGCGTAAGCTGCTGGGGTTGCTCTGCTCGATCCTGGATGCCGTCATGACAACAGTAAGCGCAGAGACGCCTTGTGAGCTCCGAAAGCTTGATTTGTGTTCAGAGTCTGTGTGGGGGAGGGAAACCCTGTAAGGTCTCTCCTTCTTTCTACAGGCCTTGGTCCACGTGGAGCCACGTGCAGACGTGCCTGTACATCTTTCACTGGGGCAGCCTCTGCCACACGTGTGCTCTGTCACTCTGGCCCCTGCACAGGGACTTTACATTCGTCCACGGCATTTCCCGTTACAGGACAGTCTTCTTGATGGAGGGTGGTTCCTTGATCCACCCTTTCAGCCCTTCTCGGGGACTGTGTGTCACGCTGGGCTGCACACTGGGGAGACAGCGGTGACCGACACAATTGTGGGAGTTAGGAAACTGACGTGCACAACGGATCAGAATCCTTTAGGATCACTGCCCATCCAGCTCAGTGCCACGGCCGTTTTCAGCTGTGATACTACACCATGCATATGAGAAGGCACTGCTAAAAATCCTAAGACCTTCTGACCGAAGCAGGGGAGTGATTAATTTTGCTCTGAAAGGACAACAGCAGTGGGTTGCGCTATTTATAATTAAAACTTACAATATGACCCAAAATGCTTGCCTTACAACTCAAAAGAATGCATATGCTCGAACGGTAAGAAGCCCATTACCGTGATGAAAGCTGAAAACAAACATACAAAGTGTCAGTGTCTTCCCATTGATGGGAAAACTCTAAATTCCTCCGTATCTTATTTTAATTCTCTGAACAGCCTGGTTTATGCATATCTCAATCTGATACAGTTGTTATTGCAGAGAAAGTTGAGAGTTCAGGATTCACTGCATCATTCTGTTGTGCAGTCCTCTTAATCAGTTTTTGCAGGTATAATTTGCATACAGTAAAACACACTCATCTTAAATGTTGCGTTTGATGGGTCTTGACAGTTGTATCCCCCTATGTAACTACCGCTACAAAACGACTTAGGATATTTCCGCGTCTCCAGAAAGTTCCTCCTTCCTCTGTGCAGTGAGCCTCTTCTACTCCCCGTCATAGACCATCGCTGACGTGCTTTCTGTCACTATGAATTACAGTTGCCTGTTCTGGAAATTTGTATGAATGGAACAACTCTGTGAATACTGCTGGCGTCTGGCTTTTTTATTTAGCGTAACGCTTTTGAGATTCATCCACATCATTGTATGCAGTGGGTTTCTTTTTATATTGCTGAGTAGTATTCCCCTATCTGAATATACTACAATTCTCTTACCCACTCCTCTGCTGATGAACGTTTTGGTTGTTCCCGTATTTTTACTATTATGCACGAAGCTGCAATGAACATTCTCACGTGCTTTTTTCATGTACCTCTGTCTTTGTTTCCCTTGGGTAAATACCTCAGGGTGCATTTGCTGAGTCGTAGCGTAAGTTTTTGTTTAACTGTGTAAGAAACTGTCAAACTGTTTCTGAAGTGTTTCTAACCTTTTACTCTTCCACCAGCATGAGTTGTGAATTGCAGGAAGTCCACATCCTTGCCTGTGTTTGAAATTGTCGATATTCTAGTTTTGTTTTGTTTTAGCCATTGTGACAGTTGTGTAGTGATGTCTCCTTGTGGTTTTAATTTGCATTTCCTTGGTGACTAATTATGTTAGAGCATCTTTTCATATGCTTGTTAGCATTTTATACATCTCCTTTTGTGAATGGCCTGTTCAGTTATTATGCCCATTTCTTTTAATGCGTTGTCCTCATTACTGAGTTGTAAGGGTTCTTACAACTTGTAATATACAAGTTGTATTCTGTCCATAAGTCTGTTGTCAAACATAGGCAGGAATTTACTCCCAGTCAGTGACTTGCCATTTTATTTACATGTTTTTTTCTGAAAAATCTTCCATTATGCCATGGTCCTGAAGATTTTCGTCTGTATGAATTTTCTGGTTTTAGCTTTTATGTTTAGCCAGATCTATGATGCATTTCAAGTTAATTTTTGTATATAGTATGAGATAGAGATTGAGGTTCAATTTTTTTTTTTTTCCTAAATGGCGTCCAGGTGCTACTCTAACCATTTGTTGAAGAAACCCTTTTCCATGTATTGATTACTTTGGCATTTTTGTCTAAATTCAAATAATCGCATATGTATGGCTCAATTTCAGGACTATTTTGTTCCATTTGTCTGTATATCTAATCTTCATGTTTTAAAGTTTTAAGTGGTTTTAAGTCTTCATATCAGACATTATTGGTCCCAAACTCTGTTGTTATTTTTCAAAACTGTTTTGCTATTCTAGGTTTTCTGCATTTCCATCTGAATTTTAGAAATCAATTAGCTGATTTCTAAAAAAAAAAAAAAAAAAGTATTTTGGGGATTGTGGGGATTGCATTGATCTATTAGATCAATTTGGAAGTGATTGACTGACATTTGAACGATATTGAGTCTTCTGATCCATGAACGTCGTGTATTTCTCTGTTTATTTAGGTCCTCTTTAACTTTATAGATTTTGTTGTACAGAATTTACATAGATTTTGTTAAATTCACCCATAAGTATTTTATGTCTCTAGGTTCTGTTGTAAATTGTATATTTATATCAATTTCCAATTTTAATTACTAACATATAGAAAGAAGACTTAATATTTTCATGATCAGATATCCTGCAACTTGGCTAAATTTGCTTATTAGTAATAGTAATTTCTTTTTAAAAATACATTCTTTAGAATTTATTGTGTACACAACCGTGTTATCTGCAAATAAAAACAAATGTTCTTCTTCCTTTACAACCTGTAGGCCTTATATTCACTTTTCTTGCCTGATTGCACTGGCTGTAACCTCCAGCAGAATGTTGAATAGAAGTAGTAAAAGTTGACATGCTTGCTTTGTTTTTGATTTTAAGGAAAGGCAGTTAGGTTTTCATCGTTTGGTGTGCTGTTAGCTGGGTTTTTTTTTTTCCTAGATGCCTTTTTAAAGATTAAGGAAATTTCACTCTCCTTCTATCTTACTGACTACTTTCACCATGTATGAGTATTGAATTTTGTCAGAAATTTTGTTTGTGATAGGTCAGTTTTCTCATTTTTTTTCTGTTAATGTGTTGACTTACATTAATTAACTTTCTGTTGTAAAACCAGCCTTGCATTACTGAGATATATCCCACTTGGTTATATTTTATTACAGATTGTTAGATTCAATTTCCTAATATTTTGCTAAGGATTTTATATCTATGCTAAATAAGAGATATTGGTCTGTAACTTTATTTTCTTATAATTATCTTTGCCAAGTTTTGGTATCAGAACAATATTATCTTCAATTTCCTTTCCCTTCCTTTTTTTTCTGAGAGAGATTGTACAGGATTATTTGTTTTGTTTTTTTTTAAATTGATATTATTTATTCCTTAAATGTTTGATATAATTTTCCAGTAAGACCATCTGAGCCTGAAAAGTTTTTAAATTATGAATTTAATATCTTTATTAGATACAGGGAAGTAGTCACATTTTCTATTTCTTCCTGGGTCAGTTTTGGTGATTGGTTCTTTTCAGCAGTTTGTCTATTTTATCTAAGTTGTTAAATGTCTTAACATAAAGTTATTGATGTTACTTTCTCATTATTCTAATTTTTAGAGAATCTTTAATGATAACTCCTTTCTCAATCCTGATATTGGCAATTTCTTTCTTCTGTTTTTACTCTTACTCAGTTTAGCTAGAGTTTATCAATTTTATTTTTATTTTCAAAGAACCAACTTTTGATTTCATTGATTTTCTCTACTGTTTGTTTTCTGTTTCATTGATTTCTGAATATTCTTTTAATATTCTCTTTATTCTGCTCGATTTGGTTTAGTTCTTTTTCTAGTCCTTCATAATTCTATATCATGAAAGACTTCTTAGGCTAGATCCCCTAGCTCTTCTGTTGGAAGTTTTCATTTTTTTTTTATTAGCAAAATGAATTTAGTAATCCATTAAAAGGGTCATACACCATGCTCAAGTGGGATTTATTCCATGAATGCAAGAATGGGTTGTTGAAGTTTTCATTTCGGCAGTCATTTATTAATTTTGTAGAACTCTTTCTGGTTTTCTAATCTTTCCTTTTTCATGAGTATCTGTTCTTGCAAGTGAATGCGAGGTTTTCTTAGTTCTCTCTGGCGCCGTCCTTGAAAATAAAATAAAAACCTTCTCTGTGAATTCCCTGCATGCTGTTTCATCATCCTAGACTCTTTCATCTATTTTCAGATTTCCAGAAATTTGTAGAAATATCCCATGTGCTCACTGTGTCCTTCTCATTTCTTCGTTATTATGGAATTGTTCCTTTTGTATTTCTTTGCTGTTCTTTGGATGGTCTCTCCAATTGGATGTGAGAGATACATGGGAATCTTCTCTTAGACCAATATAGTTCATTCCTTTTTAGCTGCTCTACATGGTAGCTAGTCTATGATGTGCCTGATTTCTAATCCCGTGCTATGGCTTACTGGCTGTGTGCCCTTGGGCAAGTTATTTAACCTGTCTGTGCCTCCCTCTTAAAACAGAGATAGTGGGGCGCCTGGGTGGCTCAGTTGGTTAAGCGTCAGACTTCGGCTCAGGTCACGATCTCGTGGTATGTGAGTTCGAGCCCCGCGTCGGGCTCTGTGCTGACTGCTCAGAGCCTGGAGCCTGTTTCAGATTCTGTGTCTCCCTCTCTCTCTGCCCCTCCCCCGTTCATGCTCTGTCTCTCTCTGTCTCAAAAATAAATAAACGTTAAAAAAAATTTTTAAAAAAACAAACAGAGAGTCGTACCTCCTTCATGCAGTTGTTGTGAGGACTAAGTGAACTACTACATATAAAGCCCTTAGAACAACTTCCAGCATACGTAAGCCCTACGTAAAGGTTTTCTGTTTAGGTTGTAGCCTAGATTTTTGTACATACCCTCCAGTTGGGTCTGTGTGCACCGTACTGAGATCGGGGTCCCAGCTTTAGTGTTTACGCTCCGGGTACATCGTGAGAGGCTGTCCACAAAAAGTTGACATTGCTGAGAGGAAACACACATGCATTCTGGATTTTCATAGAGATTCCACATCACTCTTCTACTGTTGTACCACCATTGGTAGATATGGGAATTCTCTGTTGTTCATCTTGTTTCTAACCTGATAGACAAATGAGGATGGCTAATGCACTCCCATCCCTCAGTTAGAGAGCTATGGTAATAATTAAATAAACACATTAAATTAAATTAGGTTTGTATTTCGAATCCTTAATAATCTTGAGGTGCACAGCAAGGCCCCCTCACTCACCAGGAATGTGCCCATGAAGCAAGGCGGGGGAGACCTGGAAGGGCCAACCGTGGTGGGGGAGGGTCAGAGCTCATCCACGGCCTGAAGCATCGTCCCTCCTGTCATGGCTGAGCCTCGTCAGCTCCACCAGCTAGGGCTGAGCTTGACCACGCCACAAAAAGCAACTTTTTGCCTATGACTGTTGGAAGCCGGAGCAGAAGCTTCTGCACCAGCCGGAAGCCCTCACCAGCCTGTGGTGGCAGCTGAGAAGCGCCTTCACCAGGAGCGTCTCACGCGGAGCCTGGCAGCTACGGCACACCTTTCAGCTGTGTCCCCTCCTTGCCCACACGCACCCACTCCGTGCCCGAGCTTCTCTGCACAAGCCGTTCTTCCTCCGTGGCCCATGGGCAAGTACCGCCATGGGCCACAGAGCCTTGTTCCGTCACCATCGAGCCTTTTCTCCCTTTGCTAGCGAAGAGCACGGGGTGGAGAACTGGGCTGCGAAGGCAGTCCCCATCCTTTTTACCCAACAGCACTGCCTCCCCACAGGGAGGGGGTCGTGGCTACCTACGGAATAGAACAGGAGGCGAACGTGGCATGGCGGCAGGAGGTGGTGATGGTGGAGGTGGATGGACAGAAAGCAGGTCAGGGAAAGAGAGAAGTGCCACGCTCGGTGAGGAGTGACACCGCCATTGCTCCTAGAGCCATCTGATGGCCTTGGGGCTAGAATGCGTCCGCCTGGCACTGAATGGTGCTGCCCATCTGCTCACGACCTCGTCCTGTGCAACTCAAGGGGATCAGAGACTTTGCCTCAGCCACGTGGAAACATGGGTTCGGAAGCTTGTGGCATGCAAGACATTGGTTGAAGTCCAATCTGAGATTTAATAGTCTGCGTTTCCTGTCTGCCGCTACTTCATTTGATGTTAATGGAATTTATAATCCGTAGGAGAATTCATGTAGAAACATTTTCTGTGTGGAAATATTTTCAGAATATTTTATTGTTACGGTGAGTAAAAGGATGTGAGGAGTTTTGTGGAGCAAATCAAATTATTTCAGCTCAAACTCAAAAACTTTTCAGGGCTGCATTGTCTTGTGCTAAGAACATCCTTCCAAGAAAGGGGAAGCTTTCTTAAACTTCTCCTTAGAACAGATGTTTCTTAAGTGTGTCTGTCTTAGACCTTTAAGAAGATTCACCCGCTGGGTGCTGTATGGATCCTATTGAATAATAGACTCCATTGTAAGGGATTTCTTGACAAGGACTCCAGGATCAGCATTTGTAACGGGCCTCCAGGGTTTTAATATTTCTATCTTATAAGTAACAAAGGTCACGTGTAGCACAGTGGGGACATGTTGTTAGTTCCCTTTCATGGGCACTAAGCTGGGAACAAAATGAGAGTTCCTGACCCTTCTTCCTGTGTTCTCTCATCCTGTCTTGGCTGGCAGGAGCTCAGTGAAAGTGAGGCAGAGAAACTTGAGCGATTATTCTAAGGTCACCCAACAACTCCCATGGGAGTAAGAATGGGGGTCCTTGAGTGTTGGTTGATCAGATCGTGAGCCCTTTGGGCCCCAGACACGGTTGTCCCGCTCTCCCTGTAGCACTGAGCCACATCACAAGTGGCAGCTTCTCGGAACACATTACTTAATTTGATTTCCATCCGGGGCTGCTCTTCTCCCTGCAGCCGATTGCCTTTGAGCGTAGAAAGCGTAGTTTAGAGATGGAGAACAGAAAGCATAGTATGAACCAGGAGCTTGTTGGAAACACACGTTTATTCTAAAGGGAAACATGAACACGTTTCTGCAAGAAGCCGTAGCTGTCAGGGTGAGCTCTGATGCTGTGCTTAGCATTGGCTAAGAAGTACTTCGTGTGCTAAGTTATTAATCATAGCGTCAAACTCAATTCTATAGGAATCTTTTTATCTACTTTTCTCTCCGAATATATCAAATTATGATCAAAGCTTTGCTCTTTATTAGATTCACGATTGACTGATTTCGTTTTTGGCAACTGCTATTCTAGATCCTGTTAAATGCCATCCATAAATTGTGATAACGATTGTACCAAAACATGTCAAGTTTATAGAACGGAGATACTCTGTTGGGCGCATTATCGTGCTACATTATAGATCTCTCCGGAGCCAGGTGTACAAGTAACAAATAGTGAAAAGCTTCAAGTATGAAAAATACATACCAACTAACTGTCCATTCGTAAGAACGCTCTACTCACTTCCCCCATGACCACCACTAGCTCAGATACACAAATCAAGTTGATCCCGTGCCTTGATTCATGGTACAGGCATCGTTGCTTGTATTTTATTTCCTTTAGTCCCACTCCTGTGACCCTCCTCCTGCATAAGCACCCACACCGGCATCCAAGTATGTCCTTCCCTTCCACTCAGTTATTTACATTGTGTTGTTTTGTGTGTGTTCTTGAATTTACGTGTATGGATTTGGGCTCTGAGTCTCTTGTTACTTTTCACTCATTACTATGCTTATGGTGTCTTCATTGCCGTGTATAAGATGTGCTTCATTGTTTCGTGCTGCTGCAGAGATTTCCATCTTCTGAATGTGCCAGAATTTATGCATCCATTCTCCTAGTGATGGACACCTATTCTGCCTCCAAGTCTTTGCTTGTAAAGCCAGTGCTACATAAGGGTGCCCAGCTTGGTACTTGTTCTCCGGGGCTTACGCTGAAGCACCAGGGGAGGAAGTGCCCAGGGTTAGTGGATGGTTAGCATCTTGACGGTAAAAATTAGTGCCACTGGGGTCATATGGAACTTTCAGGGCTGTGAAGTGCACACATTTTGCATAGAAGATGACATTCGACAGTGCAGCTGAGATTCCTATTAATTGCGAGCCGCACCGTCTGAAGATTCTATTTTCGTGGCGTCCCTTCCCTTTTCTCCTGATGACTCCGCAGGTGCTGACTGTCACTCCCTGCCAGCTTCCCCGGGAGGGAGCCAGCCTGAGCCAGCCTGAGTTATCCGAGGAGTGGGCAAAAAGTAGCACCTCGATTTCTATTTAAAGAAATTAATTATTTCATCATGGAGCAGATACTTAAGTGGTTTTTTTCAAATGTTAAATAGTCTCTTTGTTTTTCTTCGTCTCCACGCATCAGAAATTAAAGTTAACTTTTTGTTCCTGTTGCATTTTGACCTTGCTCTACAATAGCCGTGCCTGGAATATATCCGTCTACAGAGTAAATACAGCCTCATGTGCCACAGGAAATTATGATTTATCCTTTACGTGTCTTGTTCATCTTGGTGCCCTAAGCCCCAGAGTCAGAGTCTGATGCCGAAAAAGAAAAAGAGGTTTGGGACCAACGTTTGATGAATTCCATCGTTATATTTGGAAATTTGGCCAGCACCCGCCCACTCAGAAACTCAGAAGATCAAATCGCAGCCCGCGTGGGCTCCAGGAGGGCCCCCAGATGGTAAAGGGGCGAGAGAATCGTCCAGTTCGGCCGGTCTGAGGAGGGATCGGTGGGACGAAAGCTGCCCCGCGGGGATGGCCCTCCTCTCCTGCGACCAGCCCATCGCCCATTTCCGGTCTCGGCCCGCGCCGCCCCGCACCCCTCACCCCGTCCCCGGAGGACCTGCGGGCCTGTCTGGCCCTCCCTCCAGGGCCCTCTCCCCGGTACCGGTACCGTCGCTGTACCTGCTTCACCGCCATAGCAGTCCACTTCCTTGACCCCTGCCCAGCAGTGAGCTGTCTGCCCCCCGACTTCGGCCATCACCCCACAGCCGCGCCCTGACCTTGCCCGTGCGTCTGGCACCTGACAGGCCGCAGTTTACAGTCATCACTGACCTCGGGCGTGTTTTCTCGGCCTGTCCTCTCTTCCTCTCTGCTGGGCGACGGCTGCAGGCCTGCTCATCGCCCAGTCCTCCCGTGTCTCCCTGCCCTGCCCCCTCTCAGCTGCTGGCCCTGCACCTACACAAGCCTTTGACCTTCTCTCCTGCCTGCGGAGCGGAGCGGCTGAGCGGCCGGCCGTGAGTCCCTTGCCGGGGCTCCACGGACCCTTCCCTCCCCCCACCTCCCCTCGCACGCTCTCCAGCACAGGCTGCAGTGCCCTCCCTGCTCCGCCCTCCACGCCCATCCCCCTAGGTTGTGATTGCCTTCTTTCTGGACCTCACCCCCTTCTCTTGAAACAGCACTCCTTCAGGACAAAAGCCCGGGCTCACGGCCTCCACGTAGCTTCTTGCGTTTTCCCTTCAGCCGTCACCCCACCAAAACGCCGCTTCTCGGGGTCACCAGGGACCAGCATAGCATCGCTGCCGCGCCGTTCCTCAGGCCTCGCCCGCCTGACTCCCCTCCCCTGCGAACACTCACACCACCTGCTTTTCCTGCGGCCTCTCTGGCCGCTCCTCCCGGTGCTTCTTCCTCCCTCTCTGCGTCCTGCTCTCCTCTCGTCCTCGCCTGCGTGTGCATTTGTGTGCGATGGGCCTGGTGTGTGCACGTATGCTTGCCTGTGTGCGTGTGCACGTGCCTGTGCCTGCACCCGGGCCCCTGTGTCTGACCCCTCAGCCCTCTGAGGCCGGGCTGCCTCGGGCCGTCTTTGCACCCCTCTTCTCGTCTGCATTCATCCCTCAGGCGACCTCTTCTCGGTGACAAGTGCTGTTTAGATGCCTTGGGACCTCAAATTTTTAGTCACAGCTCTGTAAACAAAAGTTCCTGTTTGACTCCTTCGCTAGGGTTAGGCGTCCCAAGATCAGTATTTCCCAGGATAAGCTCTTGTCCCCGGAGCTACCGTTCCTGTAGGCTTTTCTGTCAGAGGCAAGGCAAACTTCATCCTTCCGGGGGCTTAGGCCTGAAACCTCATGTTCCCCAGCGCTCCGCTTCCTCGTGCCCCGTCCGTCTGCAGGCAGATCCGTCCGGCCCCAACCTCGGAGCCAGAGCACCGCTCCCTGCCCCGCTGCCACCCGTTTGGCACAGGCCCCCACCATCCTTCACCTCCGTTATCACGCGATCCCCTGACTGGCCCCTGCTTCTACCCTAGTCTCAACATGGGGTTGTGGTGTGTTAATCGCTTTACCCAGGCCGTGTTACTCCTCCGCCCAGAAACCTCCAACAGGCGTCCATCCCGTTCGCTGGAAAAGCCTGTGACCTCACAGTGACTCATGAGGCACCCCAGGGTCCGGCCCCATGTTCACCTCTCTCTCATTCTCCACTTGGGACACACCGGCCCTCCGCCTCGCCTTCGGATGAACAGCCCATCAGGCTTTCGCCCTTGCTTTGCCCTCTAACTCAAGTGCTTTTGCCACCGAGGGCAGCATGTCCAGCTTCTTTACCTTCTTCTGGTCTTTGTCACTCCCCTTCTTGGTGAGGCCCTCCTGGCTATCCTGTCTGAACGTAGCCCTCCTCGCTCTATGTTATATCCCCTTCTTTGCTTCCTAAGTGATACTTATCAACCCCTGCCATGCTGTAGGTGTTACTTATACACAGTGTAATTACGTGTCTCCTGCACAAAGCTAAGCTCCAACTGAGCTCCGGATTCTGCGGCACCTCGAGCCGTGTCTGGTACGACGTGGGTGCCCAGTGAGCAGTCGTGGTGAATGGACGCGTGTCGCAGTTTCCTTAAGAAGGATGCCCTGTGTGATACTGGCATAAGGATAGACTTACAGACCAATAGAATAGAATTGAGAGTCCAGAAATGAATCCCCACTTGGGTTTTCAGTCAGGATGCCAAGACAACTCAGTAGAGAAACAGTACTCTTTTCAACAAATGGGGCAGAGACAACTGGACAGCCACATGGAAAGAACGAAGGTGGACTCCTACTCACAGCATAGGCAAAAATTAACTCAAAATGGATCAGAGACCTAAATGTAAGAGCGAAAACTATAAAGCTTAGAAGAAATATCGGTGTAAATCTTCATGACCTCGAATTATGCAAGGTTTCTGAGACAGGACAGCCAAAGTACAAACAATGAAAGACAAAAATAGATAAATTGAATATCATAAAAATGGAAAAGGTTTGTGCTTCATAGGAACCATCAAGAAAGTAACAGACACCTACAGAAAGGGAGAAAGTTTTGCAAATCATGCATCTGAGAAAGGTCTTCTATCTAGAACTTATAAAGAACTCAATAATAAAAAGACAAATAATTTTAAAATAGGCAAAGGATCCGAATAGACATTTCTTCAAAGAAGATAAAACATGGCCAATAAGCACACGTAAAGATCCTCACATCATTAGCCATCAGAGAAATACAAGTCAAAACCCCAATGAGACCATAGTCACTGGAAGGTTATATAAAAAGGCAGATAATGGTAAGCGTTGGCAAGCATGTGGAAAAATTGGAACTCTTATACATTGCTGGTCGGCATGTAAAGAGCTACAGCCACTGTGGAAAACAGTCTAACAATTCCTCAAATATTAGACATGGAGTTGCCACATGACCCATCAGTTCTCCTCCCGGGTCTGTACTCAAAAGAAATGAAAACTTAGGTCCACACAAAGATTTGTACACAAAAGTTCAGAGCAGCGTTACTCCTTTCCCCAAAGTAGAAACAACCCATTTGTCCGTCACCTGGCAAATGGATAAATAAAATGTTTATCGATCCAATTGGATTTATTAGATCGTGAAAAGAAATGAATTACGAGCACGCGCTGTAACGTGGACGAAACTTGAAAACATGCCAAGTGAAAAGTCGGTCACATATTATATGATTCCACTTATATGAAGCGTCCAAAACAGGCAAATCTGTAGACATAAAAAGCAGGCTAGTGAGTGTCTGGATTTGGGAGACATGAGGGATTGGTGAGCGATAGCAAAGGAGGAGGGTGGTTGTTTGGGGAGAGGAGGTTAAGGAAGTTGTTCTAAAATTGATCGTGGTGGTAGTTGCACAACCCTGTGAGTATATTAAAAACCATGGAATTGTAAACACTTAAGATGGGAGAATTATACACCAATAAAGCTGTTCTTAAAAAGGAGACCGTGGGGCACCCGGGTGGCTCAGTCAGCTACGCGTCTGACTCTGGACTCTGGCTCAGGTCATGATCTCACGGTTTGTGAGTTCCAGCCCCACATCAGCTCCACGCTGACAGTAGAGAGCCTGCTTGGGATTCTCTCTCTCCTCCCTCTGCCTCCCCCTTTCAAAATAAATAAATAAACTTAAAAAAAAGAGAGAGAGAATGCATTTATAAGCCTAGAGAGTATTAAGGAAGCCTCTTCTAGAATTGCCCGGCAGCTTCGTTAGTAACAATTTTTTTAAGGTGTTTATTTATTTTTGAGAGAAAGAGAGACGGCACCAGCAGGGGAGGGGCAGAGAGAGAAAGGGAGACATAGAATCTCTCTGTGTCAGCACAGAGCCCAACATGGGGCTAGAACTCACGAACCCTGAGATCTTGACCTGAGCCAAAGTCAAATGCTTAACCGACTGAGCCACACAGGCGCCCCTATTAGTAACAAATCTTTAGCCTTTGAGGGTAGATTTGACTTTTAGAGTAGGAAAAAGAATTTGATACCAAATCTTAGGAGTTTCCTTGGTGGCCAGACCGCCCAATACAATTGGAAATAGAAAAGCAATGACAACAAAAAGCCATTTTCATTCGCTCACTCTGGTTGTACATCTAAGAGTTCTAAAAATCTTGTGTGACTTTTCCATTCCAGTTATTTAAACAATTCTTTTTGTTTATTTATTTTGAGAGAGAGAGAGACAGAGCGCGAGCAGGGAAGGGGCAAATAAAGAGGGAGAGAGAATCTCAAGAACTTGAGATTCCCAAGCAGGCTCTCTAATGTCAGCGTGGAGCTGATGTGGGGCTGGAACTCACAAACCGTGAGATCATGACCTGAGCCAGAGTCCAGAGTCAGACGCGTAGCTGACTGAGCCACCCGGGTGCCCCACGGTCTCCTTTTCACGTCAGTGAAGAGCCTGACGTGGGGCTTGACTCACAAACCATGAGATCATGACCGGAGCCAAAATCAAGAGTCAGACACGTGACTGAGCCACCCAGGTGCCCCACCCATTCCAATCCTTTAAAATAAGCATAGAGCTCCCAGACTCGTTACTAATGTGAACAACAGCTATTTGAATATATACGTTCTAGTGTATTTGTTTAAAATTCATCTGTGTTACTTTGTAGGCTCCTCTAAGTGCATTTAGATTCCTCAGCTACATTGCAGGGTCCTTGTGTGGAAGGGTTTTGGTCGTATTTCTTTTACCACCTGTCCCACCCCTCTGCTGCCCCATCCTCCATCACTAACCACCATGCCTAGACAAAGCCACAGGAAAGGTGCTTTAACATCCTTATTATTTGACTGATTGCTGTCACAGGTCTGCTTCCCCAGGAAGTAAACTCTGAGATGGACGCTGGTGTGCAGGACATTTATTAGGGAGAGCTCTTGAGAACCACCACCTGACAAGAGGGGAAGGAAGCAGGAAGGAGCAGAGGGAGAACTGGGCGGCAGTGCAGTCTCAACAGAGAGCTCAGCCACTCCGCACTGAGCTCTTTTTTTTTTTTTTTTTAACGTTTGTTTATTATTGAGAGACAGAGAGAGAACATGAGCAGAGAGGGGCAGAGACAGAGGGAGACACAGAATCCAAAGCAGGCTAAAGGCTCCGAGCTGTCAGCACAGAGCCCGACGCGGGGCTCGAACTCGCAAACTGCGAGATCACGACCTGAGCCGAAGTCGGACGCTCAACCGACTGAGCCAGCCGCCCCGCACTGAGCTCTTAAGCTGGGACAGTGGCCAGGCTTTTATTCTTCACCCCCCCATAAACCAGTCTTTGGGTGCAGGCTGCCTCGGGGAAGGGTGGGCTTTGGCAAGGTGACCTCCTTCAGCTGAGGGGTGCCTTCCAGCAGCACCCTGAGCACCTGGGGGAATGCGTCCGGCAGTCCTGATGGGACATGTAGGAGGCATGTCCCTGCAGTTACGTTATACACCAAGTATTCCTCCTCTAAAGATTCCTTGAGCAACTGTTGACAGCGGACTTAGAGACCACAGCTCAGATATTGTAAACTTCATATTTGTTCTGTAATTTACGCTGAAAATAAGGAGTTTCTTCTTACCAGATCAACATCATCTTTAAGACTTTAAGTTAACTTTACCTTAAAGACATTAACTTTAAGATACCTACTATCAATAGTATATTATAAAGCCTAAGCAGTAGAAGAGAATGCCTGGACAGTAGAAACGTAAGTCATTTATGACCAAAATGCAATTTTTCAGAACTGTGCCACAGTTTGATAGAAACACTTTTTTAAAAAATGTTTTAATGTTTATTTATTTCTGAGGGGGGGAGGGGTAGTGAGAGAGGGAGACACAGAATCCGAAGCAGGCTCCAGGCTCTGAGCTGTCGGCACAGATCCCAGTGCGGGGCTCGAACTCACGAACTGTTAGGTCATGCCCTGAGCCGAAGTCGGATGCTTAACCAACTGAGCCACCCAGGTGCCCCTGATAGAAGCACATTGTAACCTGCTGTATTGGGGCGCAAACGATGGCACAGGTGTGCTCAATATTTCCTAAAGCACAGGGTCCTTTAATATGGCTTTAGTTCGTGTGGGCTTCAGTATTACATTCAGGAATCTTATTTAGAGTTTATCATTTGATTTTTAAAAATGTATCACAAATGACAAAGTTATTAATAGAAAAGATTTCTTTATCATAACCAGGGAACTCTCTTAGGTAATCTGATTCTAGTATAGGTGAAAAGCCAGATATGTAGTTTTTCACAGTTTCAGGAATCAGATTTTCTGTTTTCAGTTGCATTCACAGGCATATAGACAACTAATTTTTTTAACTTGATTCTAAAAACCATTCTAATAGAACAAAAGTCAGTTGCTTTCCCATATACTAGCAATGAAAATTGGAATTGGAAATTTAAAACACAATACCATTTACATTAGCAGCACTCCGCTAAAAAATTGAAATAGGCCTAAGTCTAACTATATATGTACATATACACGTATATATATATGTGTGTGTATATATGTGTATATATATATGTATATATATGTATATACACACACATATATATATGATCTTGATAAGGAAAACTATAAAACTCTGATGAAAGAAATAAAAGAAAATATAAATGGAGAGTTAGTCCATGTTCATGGATGGGAGGACTCACTATCGTCAACTTGATCTGTAGAGTCAATGCGGTTCCAATCAGAATCCCAATAATTTCTCTTGTGGATGGATGTCAACTAACTGATTCTAAAGTTGATGTATAAAGGCAAAAGATCCAGAATAGCCAACACAATACTGAAGAAGAAGAACAAAGTCGGAGGACTGACACTAAGACATACTGTAATGTTTCAGAATCAAGACTGTGGTCTTGGCAAAAGAATAGAGAAATAGATCAGTGGAACAGAATAGACGGACCGGTACTGTATCCAGTAAATATAAGCAACTTGTGTTTGACAAAGGAGCAAAGGCAATTCCGTGGAGAAGAGATAGTCTTTTCAACAAATGATGGTGAATCAACTGGACATCCACATGCCAGCTAATGAATCTAGGCACAGACCTTACACCTTCACAAAAATTAACTCAAAATGGATCAGAGACCTAAATGTAAAACACAAAAGTATAAAACTTCTAGAAAATCTAGGTGACCTAGGGTTTGGCAGTGAATTTTTACATACAGTTCCAAAAGCATGAAAGAAATAATTGACAAGTGAGACTTCTTCTAGATTAAAAACTTAGGCTCTGCAAAAGATAATGGCAAGGGACGGAAAAGACAAGCCACAGACTGGGAGAAAATACCTGCAAAAGGCACATCTCTTAAAAGACTTGTATCTAAAGTGTACAAAGTTCTCTTAAATCTAAACCTAGGAAAACAATCCAGGAATAAACAATCCAACAGCTCATTCACTGCTGATGGGCATGCAAAATAGTGCAGCCTTTATAGATTGGGTTCTTTCCCTTAGTTGTGGAAGACAATTTGGCAGTTTCTTACAAAACTAAACACACTCCTTACCATACATCCTAGCAATTGCCCACCTAGATATTTGCCCAACTGAGTCGAAAACCTATGTCCACACAAAAACCTCCACATGTATGTTTATAGAAGCTTTCTTCATGATCGCCAAAAATTGGAAGCAATCAAGATGTCCTTCAATAAATGACTGGAGACCCCAAGCTAGGGTACATCCATACAATGGAATGTTTTCCAACATTAAATTAAGAAGAAATGAGCTATCAAGCCATGAAAAGACATAGAGGAAACTTAAATGCCTATAACCAAATGGAAGAGGCCATTCTGTACAGGCTACAGTAATGTATGAGTCCAACTATATGACATTTTAGAAAAGGCAGACTGTAGAGACAGTAAGATTATTAGTGGTCACCAGAGGTTCGGGGGCAGGGAGGAAGGATAGGTGACCCACAGATGTTTAGGGCAGTAAAACCATTCTTTATGATAAGTAATTGTGGATACGTGACATTATGCATTTGTACAAACCCACAGCAACCCTCATGTGAACTGTGGACCTTAATTAATAATACTGGTTCCTGGTTGTGACAAATGCACCACACTAGTAAAGAATGGTAACCAAAGGGGAAACTGGAGGAGTGGAGGGCATATGGGAACTCTCTGTACTTTCTGTGCAATTTTTTTTTGCAAAACTAAAACTGTTCTAAAAATAAAATTTCTTAATAAACAAGTAGTAATAAAACATCATTAGAATTAGACATGTTCCACTATAAATCAGATTGATGTAAGCCAAAAAAAAAAAAAAAGAGATCTTTATCCTTGTACAGAACTGAGTAGATGTATTTCCTTCTTCCTCCCCTTACTTTTTTCCTTCCTCCAATCCCCCAACCTTCCCAAATGCTTTTCATTGTGAACAGAAAGTTCACAAATTAATAAAATGCAGATGGATGTTAAGCAAATGAATAGAGGCTCGGCACCACTCAGAGTAAGAAATCCAAAATGGAAACTGAACTGAAACACCAGTTGTCAACTATCCGACTAGCAGAAATCCGCAAGAGGGGTACTCTCCTCGTTCTCCCAGGGGAGCAGGTACTTCATACTCAGCTTCTGGGAGTGCGTACTGGCCTAACACCACGTATGGAACGATTTGGCAGAATCTAGTTGAATTAAAACTACACGCATCCTTGCACCCAGCAGTTCTATATTTGGGATAAAATCCCACATTTGCATATGTCCAAATTGTAAGTACATGGGGATATTCACTGCAGCATCGTTAATAATACCAGAAAGAATGTAAATGTCCATCGGGGTAAATAAATTATGGTTGCTTTCTGTGTACCCATATGGAAAGAGCTCTGATATTGGTAAGTCAACATCCTATGTGCTCCTTTTATGTAAAAATGGAGAAAAGTAATAACACACTCCCATTTGTTTGTATATTTGAGCACAGGACACAGGAGGGCACTGGCAGGCAGGGGCAGAGAGAGATTTTTCATCAGCTAACTTTTTTTCCCCTAACCGTGAGACTGTATTACCTTTTAACACGTATTTCAAAATCCTAAATTAAATATGTACATTTCTTTAAAGCATTTTTTTTTAAACATTTATTTATTTTTGAGACAGAGAGAGGGAGGGTCAGAGAGAGGGAGACACAGAATCCGAAACAGGCTCCAGGCTCTGAGCTGTCAGCACAGAGCCTGATGCAGGGCTCGAACTCACAGACTGCGAGATCATGACCTGAGCTGAAGTCGGCCGCTTAACTGACTGAGCCACCCAGGTACCCCACGACAGACGCTTTTAAATAACTGTTTAGAACAGTTTTCGATTTACCAAGAAGTCGGCGCAGTGGTTCAGATGCTGCCCGTGTGCCTGATGTGTCCCCTGTTTTTAGTCTCTTAACGTTCGTCCAATTTGTGAGCCACTGCTAAGACGTCATTTTGTTAATTTAAGCTTATTTATTTTTATTCTAAGAGAGAAAGGGCGCACGCGAATGGGGGAGGGGCAGAAAGAGAGGGAGAGGGAGAGAGAGACAACCCCAAGCGCATGCAGCCCAACGTAGGACTCGAACTCACGAACCGCGAGACCGTGGCCTGAACCAACGCTGGACGCTTGACTGACGAGCCACCCGGGTGCCCCTCCTACATTGTTATTAATTAAAGTTCACAGTTTATTCGGATTTCCTTTCTCTTCATTACATGTCCTTTCTCTGCCCCGGGATTCCATCCAGGATACTGCGTTACATTTAGTTGCCATGTCCCCTTAGGCTCCCCTGGGCTGTGACAGTTTCTCAGACTTTTCCTTGTTTTCTGAAGACTTGGGCGGTTTTGAGGGGTGCCGGTCAAGTATTGTGTAGAGCGCCCCTCGCCTGAGACGCGTCTGATGTTTTTCTCAGGCTGTGGGTTTGGGGGAGGAAGACCACAGAGGGGAAGAGCTCTCCTTATCACTCCTGTCAAGGGCACACACTGTCAACGTGACTTACCACCGTTCACCTGGCTGACGCGGTGCTCGTCAGGTGGTTTCCCTGTTGCCCAGTGTACCGTTTGTGCTCGGCTCACCCCTAAGGAGGGGGATTCGTGCTCTACGTCCTTGAGGGCTGAGTATCGGTGTAAATTTTTTGGAATGCCCCACAAGGGAAATTTGCCTCTTTGTATCAATATAGATTCATGGACGTTTATTTTATATTTGGGGTTATAATGCAATACTGCTTATTGTGTTGCTTAAACTGTTGCAGCTTCGGCCTTTGGGGGCTCGTGGTCTAATTGGCCCTGTGTCCCTTGGATACCACCCCCCGCCTCCGTTATTGTGTGTGTGTGTGTGTGTGTGTGTGTGTGTGTGTGTGTGTGTGTCTACGCCTTTTTGAGCACTCCCATACTTGCTGTCATGATAAAACGCTGCACGCTCATCTTCTGTATTTCCTGCCCAGGCCTGGAATCAGCCGTTTCCCCATGGAGTTCTGGTTCCTTGTATTGGAGAATGGTATTAGAAACAAGATCTGGGTGCACTCCTTTGCATTTCCATCCGAGGCTTTGTATTTAAGGTGGATTTCTTGTAGATAACATACAGTTAAGCTTTTCTTTTTATCCACTCTGGTATTCTCTGTCTTTTAATTAGTACATTTAGACTAATTACATTTAAATAGATAGATATAGTTGGGTTAATATCTACCATGTTTTGGGGCGCCTGGTGGCTCAGTTGGTTAAGCATCTGATTTTGGCTCAGCTCATGATCTCACCTTTCGTGGGTTCGAGCCCCGCATCGGGCCGTGTGCTGACAGCTCGGAGCCTGGAGCCTGCTTTGGATTCTGTGTCTCCCTCTCTCTCTGCCCCTCCCCACTCACGCTCTGTCTCTCTCTGTCTCTCAAAAATGAACATTAAAAATTTTTTTAAATAAAAAATACCTACCATGTTGTAAACTATTTTCTATTATATTTGCTTATTTCTTTTTCTCTTTTTTCTACCTTCCCTAGGTTTACTTCAGCATTTTACATGATTAAGTTTTATCGTTTCTTTTAGCCTACTAATTACTACTTGTTTTGAAACAATTTTTAGTGGTTGCCAACAACTTTAAAATGTACATTTCATCCAAATTACACCTTCAAATAACACTTTCCCGGTTCACATGTAGTGCAGGCACCCCATAACAAAATATCCCCAATTCCTTCCTCTTGGCCTTACCACACAGCTGCCAGCCATTTCACTCATCCATATACCGTAATCACCTAACGACAGATATTGTTGTTGCTTTAAATCAGCAGTTACGCTTTGGATCGATGAAGAATAAGCAAAAAGGAAATGCCTTATCTTCATTTTCTGACTCTTTCTGTAGATCTAACTTCCTGACCTCCGTCATTTTCCTTCTACCGAAGAACTTTTAACATCTCTTGCACCGCAGGTCTGGTGGCAACACGTTATGATTTGTGTCTGTGTGTCTTCTCCCCCCCCCCCCAACCCAGAATAATAACTTCTAGAAATACACACTTACAGAAAGTCTTTATTTCTCCTTCACTTTGAAAGATAATTTTGCTGGATGTAAACTTTGGTTTGGTGGGGGTTTCTTTCCACACTTTATTTAATAAGCACTGATTTTATTCTCTTCTTGCTGGCATGGCTTCTGTTCTTACCCTCGTTCCCCTAGAAGCAATGTGTTTTTCTCCCCTCTGGCTTCTCTCAAGATTACCTCTTTGGTTTTCTGCAGGTTTGAATGTGATCTGTCTGGGGATAGACTTTTTGCCATTTATCCAACTTGACGTTTCGTGAGCTTCCCAGATCTTTGATTTAGTGTCCGTCATTGATTTTGGAAAGTTCTCGGGCATTATTTCTTCAAATATTTCTTCTCCATTCCTTCTTTGTTCTCCTTCTGGTATTACAATTATGCATGTGTTACCTCTTACTATTGTGTCACAGTTCTTGGGTATTTTTCTGTTGAGTTTTTTTCTTTTTCATTCTTTGCATTGATTCAGACTGGGAAGTTTCTTTTGACCTGTCTTCAAGAGTGCTGATTTTTCTCAGCTGGGTCCAGTCAGCTAATGATCCCATCAAAAGCATTGTTCACTTCTGTTAGTGTTTTTTATTTTTTTTATTTTTATTTTTTTTATTTTATTTTTTTTAACGTTTATTTATTTTTGAGACAGAGAGAGACAGAGCATGAACAGGGGAGGGGCAGAGAGAGAGGGAGACATAGAATCTGAAACAGCCTCCAGGCTCTGAGCTGTCAGCACAGAGCCTGACGCGGGGCTCGAACCCATGGACCGTGAGATCCTGACCTGAGCCGAAGTCGGACGCTTAACCGACCGAGCCACCCAGGCGCCCCTAAATGTTTATTTCTTTTTGAGAGCGAGAACACAAGTGGGGGAGGGGCAGAGAGAGAGAGGGAGACACAGAATCCGAAGCAGGTTTCAGGCTCAGAGCTGACAGCACAGAGCCCAGTGCGGGACTTGAACTCACAAACTGCAAGATCATGACCTGAGCCAAAGTCCGTTGCTTAACCCACCGAGCCACCCAGGCGCCCCCATAGTTATTTTAAACTCCCTGTCTGATAATTCCAGAGTCTGTTATGTCTGAGTCTGGTACTAATGATTGCTTCACCTCTTCAGAGTGTGTTCTTGCCTTACGGCACACCTTGTAATTTGTTGTAGAAAGCCAGACGTGCTGCATCAGGCCATGGCAGCTGAGGTAGATGGGCCTTTGGTCTCAGGATTTGTTAATCTGGCTGGAAGTTGGGCTGTACTTGACGTTTATTCGGGCCATAGATACCAGAGGCTTTGGGTTCCCGTTGTGCCCTGATTTTTGCCTCCCTCTTTATGTTGGGCTTCCCTGGGTCCCCCTCCTCAGAGAGAGTGTGTCTCCTTTAACTGTCATCCACTGTTGTGAACACTGGAGCCCTGCTGGTGGTGAGAAGGTATTGAAAGGGGGTGGATTCTCCCGTCTTTGGATCAACCCTCAGTCTTTTAGTGCGGCAGTGTTTCAGGAGAGTGGCTTCCAAAAGTGTGCTTTCACGAGTAGAGCCGCCTCCCTCCCCCGGACCCTTCTCTGGCTGCGGGGGCTCCAGAAGGACTTCCTTGAAGTTTTGTTGTTGTTGCTGTTGTTGTTTTTCCCTGCATGAGACAGGAAGGCTGGAGGGGGCTGGAGTACAGAGGCATTTCCTTCCTGCAGCTGGAACCACATTCCAGAATTTGCCCTGGCGAAGTCCCTCTTGCTGGAGAGTGAGCCTTTGCTGTGGAGAAGGCTCTGAACAGTATTTCATAATGCCTGCTCTTCCTGTCTCTCTGTGAGACCTGGGCGGACATCCTTCTCGTATCCTCACCATGAGAGCCTGGTTGGGCTCCTGGAGGGAAAGCCTGCGAAAGTGTGGGCCCCCCTAAGACCGCAGCCTTTCATGGTTTCTCGCTCGTGCTGGTCATACTCAGCCGCCAGCAGTTCATCAAAGTGACCTTTTAAGTATTCCTATCGGTTGCCATTCTAGGTAAGTAGATCTTGGTTGCGGGAGCTCTCTGGATGCACCTGTCTCCCCAGAGTTTGGGTGGTGGTTCACCCACGGTTCTTAGGTCCGGGGAAAGTAGTTGATCTTCCATTTGTCCAGCGTTTTCTTGTTTATTGATGGGAGGGATGACTTCCAAGCTGTCTTTGCATGTTGGGAGCTAAAACTGGAGGTGTTCAGAAGCCTTTTTGAAGAGTTGTTGTTTGGCTTGTGTAAATTTGTCAGTTACAAAAATAGTAAATCGAAGCATATATTCAATAGTAAATATACTAAGTTTTGCTTTAGGGAAACATGAAGCAAAATGTTTCCATAACTAAGCGTAGTGTTTGCTCAATGACAGCAAAAATGGAAGTTGTGCTGCGGTGTAGGCAGAAATCTGGTGCCCTCCTGCACCCCTGGTCTTTCTGGCCCCCCTTCTCCGCCTTTTCCCATGGTAACGGGCCGAGGCTCAGTTTACCGACTTTCTGTCACCTGCCGCCCAGTTAATCAGCAGATCCCTCTGGTGTGGTTTGGTGCCTGAGATGTAAAGCCCCTTGTTGTTTCCCACACTGGTTCTCAATTCAGAATCATATTTTGGCTAGAAACATTCGTCCAGAGGCACTGTTCCTAAAACTGCTGATAGGGACATTGTGGCCTTCGGCAGAACATTTACATATGCAGATGACCGGTGTTAATGAGATTAGAATGAAAGTAGTGGGAGAGGTGCTTTCTGTGTTCACCTAAACCAGATAACCATCTGGTTTTAGGTGGCTCCACTGAAGGACACTAATATTCTTTGAAAGAATTTCTTTCTTCAAAAGAATACCTGATTAAACAGCTGCCACTAAGATGTCGATGCCCAAACTGAGTTGGAGGTCATCAGAAACCAATCTGACACAATACTACCGTAGTGACTCCAGAAATTGGCATTTCTGTACTTGACTGCTCACCGTTTGTCAGGTGTGACGGTGGGCATGCGGCAGGAGGAAAGCGAGGCCCGCTGACTCGCACGGTGTCCTGCGGGAGATGTCTGCACACAGGGCTGCCTGGCACCCGAGCTTAGGCTGTTCCATCCACAGTGCCTTCAGGGCAGTAGTGTGGAGGGAAACAGTGACGTGTAGGGTGAAGAACCGAGACCTTTGCCCTCAGCCCAGACACTTAGTCCCTGAGGCTCAGTTTCTTGCCCTTGAAGTCATTAACTTTCATTTAGAGGCTCTCCCAGATTCGTACAGCTCTAAAATCCCTGCATTCTCTTTTTGTAATGTTTATTTATTTTTGAGAGAGAGAGAGAGACAGAGACTGCAAGCAGGGGAGGGGCAGAGAGAGAGGGAGACACAGAATCAGAAGCAGGGCCCAGGCTCGGAGCTGTCAGCACAGCCTGACGCGGGCTCGAACTCACAAACTGTGAGATCATGACCTGAGCCGAAGTCGGACGCTCAACTGACTGAGCCACCCAGGCGCCCCCTTGCATTCTTGATAGGACAGTACGAGTCACTGCCCACCCGGTAGCCCTTGCGTGGAAGCTCTTAGCCACTGTTTCCTTCTCTGCATATCAATTGAGCTTCATAACAGTGTAGCTTGGTAAGAGTAAAAGAGGATGATGCCTGGGGGAGGAGGAAGAAACACAAGCCTGGCAGGGATGGGTTCGAAACAGCGGCCGCCCGAAGGGGGGACCTTTCAGAGGCCAGGTGCACACAGGACCTTGGCAAACTGAAGCTGGCCCAGAGCAGCCAGGTAGAACCGAGGAGACGGGATGGAGCTTTTGCCCAGTGGTGCCGAAGAAATGCCAGCTAGCTTTACGCAGTTGGGACTCGAGAAGTGTTACTAAGCATGGCTAGCTCTCAATTAGTTCTGTAAGGAACAAATTGTTCCCACGACCATAGCATCTAAAGTAGAAAAGCAACAGCAACAGCAGCAACAACAACAAAACCAGAAAGAAAACAAAAGACTAAGAGGGAAGGAGATGAAGTGTGTGAACAAAGAGCCATCCTGAGATGACAGCTTTACGTTTACACCTGTGCCATAAGCTGTGAAGGTAATCACCACGGTGAAGGGAGAAGTCTCCTCCTGTCTTGTACCTGTGACTTGGGATCCCCACTGCCGCTGGGCCTTTGAGACTTTCCTTCCGCCTTCCATGATTCTTCCAAGTGCCCACGATGCCCCTGTATCTCTAAATATGAACACTGTGTTGCAAGGCCAGTAGGTTGAGGGATGGTTTAGGTGGCGCTAGACTGCATCTTAAAAGGAACTGTAACTGTTTCCTAGAAGACTTCACATGTAGAGTCTCCTGAGCCCTGCTGCCCTCCTCATCCTCTGTCACTGACCAGGCAGGCATTAGGCAAGTGACTTCAGGAAGCTGGCTGTGTGTCTTCCTTGCACTGTGGTAAAGCCACCACCCTCGCCTGGCCCCAGAGTGCCCGATGGCTGGCCTTTGTGAGTAATGATTTAGAGATTACACATGTGTGTTTCTCAGTATGATTTAAATGCGCACTTGATTGCCCAGTTTAAGTCATGAAGGAAGTATACCGTGGAATGAAACCACAATCTTAGGGTACCACTTTGCTTGTAGGCTTTAGAGAACGTTTCCAGGCATGCGTTATTAAGTGTTGCTTAGGTTTTTCCTTGTCAAGTGATAAAAATAATTGTTGAAAAAACGAAACGGCCTCCGAATAAAACATAACCCTCCTACAGATTGCGTTTCCTTCCACAATCATCAGATCTGGCTTGGAAACTGCTTTGTGCGTGAAATGTGGCTCTGAGTGGGAAAAGAACAAGGTTTGCACATGTAAATTGCTTCAGCGCTGCATAGGACGTGTTCTCGGGTGACGCCAGGATTGCCAAGGCCTTGAAGGCCAGCTTTCTCACCCCAGTGACAAATGACAATGCCATCAACTCAGGGTCGCTCACCTATAAGGGGCCTCTTCTGTTACCAAGTCTCAACAATGGAGATCGTATTTTAAAAGGGAAGAGCTGATTAATTTATTTGTAACCTTTTATATGATTTCCCTCAATTCATTGGTTCTATTCAGTGGTGAGATCAAGGAAGAAGACGTAAAAAAACTTTTATGTTTTTATTGTAATCAGTTTCTCTTCTCTGTCTCATTGTTTTCATTGGCTCTTCTAATGTTTTTCCATTGTTTTTTCGCTACACGCTTATTTTAGATTTCAACTTCACGCTAACCTTTTATTTTTTTTAAGTTTATTTATTTTGAGAGAGAGAAGAAGAGAGAGAGAGCGAGCAGGAGAGGGAGAGAGAGAGCATCCCAAGCAGGCTTCACGTCGTCAAGAGACTCGAGTCATGAACCGTGAGACCATGATCTGTGCCAAGATCAGGAGTCAGACGTTTAACCAACTGAGCCGACCCAGGCGTCCCTCAATGTTCCACCAACTTTTAATCCCAGTTCTTCACTCACCTGATTGATCTTGGGAAAAATAGCTCATGTGGACAAGCCAACGGCCCGGGCTCTTTATGATGACGGTGACTCCCTGTCGTGCCCTGTGTGCATCCTCACTGCCCCAAGCAGGCACCTTAGTTGGGAGCACAATGCCCTGGTATCACAGGTGCTACCCTGCCCCCACTGCATTTCTCAGGGTCCATCAGTGACCCACCAGGTGTTAGGACCTGGAGACACTGTACAAGAAGCCTCTTTTGAAACTACAGAGAAGATTCCTATTCGTGCTGTTATTGAGACAAAGACCAAAATTTTTATGCTTTCTCATCTGTTTGCATGAAATACCTTTTTACTTTTATCCTTTGTGTGTCCTTGATTCTAAAGTGAGTCTCTTGTAGAAAGCTTAGAGTTTGTTCTTGTTTTTCTGGTTTGGTTTTGTTTTTTAATCCATTTAGCTTCTCTGTGTCCTTTGATTGGGGAGTTTAATCTGTTTACATTTAAAGTAATTACTGACATTTGCTTTTAATTCCCTTGCCTTTGGAGATGTGTCGAGTAAGAAATTGCTGTGGCTGAGGGCAAAGAGGTTTTTGCCTGCTTTCTCCTCTAGGGTTTTGATGGTTTCCTGTCTCACATTCAGGTCCTTCATCCATTGTGAGTTTATTTTTGTGAATTGTGTAAGAAAGTGGTCTAGTTTCATTCTTCTGCATGTTGCTGTCCAGTTCTCCTGGCACCATTTGTTAAAGAGACTGTCTTTTTTCCATTGGATACTCTTTCCTGCCATACATTTGTGGGTCCCATTCTGGGGTCTCTATTTTATTCCATTGGTCTCTGTGTCTGTTTTTGTGCCAATACCATGCTATCTTGATGATTACAGCTTTGTAGTAGAGGCTAAAGTCTGGGATTGTGATGCCTCCCGCTTTGGTCTTCTTCTTCAATATTACTTTGGCTATTCGGGGACGTTTGTGGTTCATACAAATTTTAGGATTGCTTGTTCTAGCTTCGAGAAGAATGCTGGTGCAATTTTGATTGGGATTGCATCGAATGTGTAGATTGCTTTGCGTAGTATTGACATTTTAACCCTATTTATTCTTCCAATCCATGAGCACGGAATGTTTTTCCATTTCTTTATATCTTCTTCAATTTCCTTCATAAGCTTTCTATGGTTTTCAGCATACAGATCTTTTACATCTTTGGTTAGGTTTATTCCTAGGTATTTTATGATTCTTGGTGCAATTGTGAATGGCATCAGTTTCTTTGTCTTTCTGTTGCTTCTCAAGATAAAAAGCTTCCGCACCGCAAAGGAAACAATCAACAAAACTAAAAGGCAACCGAAGGAATGGGAAAAGATACTGCAAATGACATATTGGATAAAGGCTAGTATCTAAAATGTATAAAGAACTCACCAAAGTCCACACCTGAAAAATAAATAATCCAGTGAAGCAGTGGGTAGAAGACACGGATAGACACTTCTCCAAAGAAGACATCCAGATGGCCAGCAGACACATGAAAAGATGTTCAATGTCACTCCTCATCAGGGAAATACAAATTAAAACCACACTGAGATACCACCTCATGCCGGTCAGAGTGGCTAAAATGAACAAATCACGAGACTCTAGATGCTGGCGAGGATGTGGAGAAACGGGAACCCTGTTACACTGTTGGTGGGAATGCAAACTGGTGCAGCCGCTCTGGAAAACGGTGTGGAGGTTCCTCAAAAAATTAAAAATCGATCTACCCTATGACCCAGCAATAATAGCACTGCTAGGAATTTACCCAAGGGATACAGGAGTGCTGATGCATGGGGGCACTTGCACCCCAATGTTTATAGCAGCACTTTCAACAATAGCCAAATTATGGAAAGAGCCTAAATGTCCATCAACTGACGAATGGATAAAGATGTGGTTTATATACACAATGGAATACTACTTGGCAATGAGAAAGAATGAAATCTGGCCTTTTGTAGCAACATGGATGGAACTGGAGGGTATTATGCTAAGTGAAATAAGTCAGACAGAGAAAGACAGATACCATATGTTTTCACTCATATGTTGATCCTGAGAAACTTAAGACCATGGGGGAGGGGAAGGGGGAGAAAAAGGTTACAGAGAGGGAGGGAGGCAAACTATAAGAGACTTAAATACTGAGAACAGACTGAGCAGACTGATGGGGGGTGTGGGAGAGGGGAAAGTGGGTGATGGGCATTGAGGAGGGCACCTGTTGGGATGAGCAATGGGTGTTGTATGGAAACCGATTTGTCAATAAATTATATTTAATAAAAAGAAAAGAAAAAAAGTAATTACTGATAGTACCAAAATTTTGTTGCCATTTTATTGTTTTCTATATGTCTCATAGTTATTTTGTCCCCCTTTCCCTCTCTTGATGCCTTTCTTTGTGTTTTGTTGCTTTTTTTTTTGTAGTGACTTGCTTTGATTCTCATTTCTCTTTTGTGTATTTTCTATAGGTATTTCTTATGGTTATAATGGTGGGTACATAAAACACCTTACAGTTATAACAGTCTGTTTAAAACTGATAAACACTTTAATCACATGCAAAATCTCTACTCCTTTATGTTTCCCCCCACCAATTTTATGTTATTGATGTCACAAATTACATATTTTCATATGTAGTATTCATCCACATAGTTTTATAGTTATTTGTATGCTTTTATCCTTTATATTGTATACCAGAATTAAAATTACTACCGCCACTGTAGTAATACGGGATTTGGTGTTTTCCTTTATGTTTACCTTCACCAGAGAGCTTTATATTTGTACATGCTTTTGCGTTGCTGTCTAGCATCCTTTATTTCAGTGTGATGTATTCCTTTTAGCATTTCTTGCAAGGTAGGTCTGGTGGTGATCATTTTCTCAGCCTTTGTTTATCTGGAAAAGTATTTCTTCCTCATTTTTAAGTAGGACAGTTTTGCTGAATATAGTATTCCTGGTTGGCAGAGTTATTCGTTCGGCACATTGGATATCATCTCAGTCCTTTCTGGCTTGTATTATTTCTGTAAGAAACCCTCTAAATAATTTCACGGGGCTCCCTTGTAGTTGATGCAACACTTATGTCTGCCGCTTTCAAGATTCTCTCTGTGTCTTTCAGCAGTTTGATTATAGTATGTCTCAGTGTGGGTTTATCCTGGTTGGAATCTTTTTGACCTTCTTGCATTTGTGTGTCCATTTCCTTTCTCATTTTGACCATTATTTCTTCAAGTAAGCTCTCTGCCTCTTAATGTGTTCTCTTTCTGAGACTCCCAGAATTCATATATTGGTCTGCTTGTTGATGTATCTTAAGCTTCTTAGGCTTTCTTCATCTTTCTTTATTCCTGTTTTTATTTTTGCTCCTCTGACTCAGTAATTTCAAATGACATATCTTCAGGTTCACTGAATCTTCTGTTTGAACAAGTCAACTGTTGAACCCATCTCGTAAATATTTGATTACTGAATTCTTTAGCATCAGAACTTCTGTATGGTTCTTTTATAGTTTCTGTATTTCTGTTGATATTCTCATTTTGTTTATGCATCATTTTCCTGATTTCAGTTATTTTTCTGTGTTCTTGTAGCCCATTGAGTTTCTTTTGGATGATTATTTTTAATTATTTTTCAGATAATTTATAGATCTCTGTTTCTCTAGGGTCAGTTTTCCAAGATTTATTACTTTCCTTTGATTGTGCCATGTTTCCCTGTTTCTTCATGTGCCTTATTTTTTGCTGAGACTTATGCATTTGAAAAAAAAAAAAAAGCCACCCCTCCCAGTCTTTACAGACTAACCTTGTACAGGGAAAGAACTCCATCAGTCGGCCTAGCCAGAGGGCTCAAACCTTTTCTGAGAATGTGTCTTCTCTGAACTTGTGCATATAGATTCCCAATTAGGGACGTTGTCGGTTTAGTTTTCAGGAGTTTGTAATCTCTTGCTCCCTCCACTGTGTGTCTGAAGTACTGCAGCTCTTTGGTACCTCCACATGTCACCAAGCTCAGGTTGTCCTAGTGGCCCCCAGGCATTCAAAACGCGTCATAGCCTCTCCAGCACTCTGAGTCTACTGCGATAGAAATCAGTCCGTGGGGCAGTCACTTGAAAAGCTGGAACATTGGATGTACATTCTACTCTTCTCTTCCTCTCCCGAGGGAGAAGCCACAAATGGGATATTTTCTCCCAGTTGTGCTGAGTTGTATCAGCTTGGAGGAAGGGCTAATCACAGGTGAAATCCAATGGCTTTTCTTACATATTTCAATGTAGCTGCTCTTGACTTTGTGCTCGCCTAGGGTTCTGCAACTTCTTAACTGGTTTCCGGAGTTGTCATAAAGGCTTTTTGGACTGAACAAGGTTTGGGCTTTCTGTTTCACCATCTTGTCGACATCACTCAGGCCTCCAAGTCTTTAGTGGGAGTCTGGCATGACCATGGGCTTCACTTCTCTCTTGGGCCTCCCAACCCTACACCAAAAGCTCTCCCAGATGGTTACATGCTTTCTTTAAAGGGCAGGTCACTGGCTTTCGTGCAAGAGTAGAACCTTGTAGTCACTCCGTTACAAGGTGGCATAAGAAAGGGCTCCCTATGGCCCTTGCTCTTCTGAAGGCAGATTTTTAATACCTTCACTTTGGTGATGACTCTGGCCCAATCCTTTCCTTTTGTGGGGCTGAATCTGACATTGGCCTCTCTCTGAGGCTTCTTTGGAAGGATCTGCATTTGTGTCAGGAGATGTGCTAGACTTTCTGCTCCATCAGTCTTACATTCAGAATTTCTGGCAAATTCTCTTGGTTCCTAGTCTCATTCTTTTCAGAATATATATTTCTGTCATTCCAGGGGACCATGGGGACACAGAAGAGTAGATGTATCTACCATCATGAGATGAAAATCCCTGAGGTTTTTTCACATTCTTTTAAAATTAATATTGAGGTATAATTGACATATAATATTATATTAGTTTCAAGTGTACAACATAGTGATTTGACATTTGTATACATTGCAAAATGATCACCACAGTAAGTCTAGTTATTGTCTTTCACCTTACAACGTTAATATTATTGACTATGTTACCCATGCTCTACATTCCGTCCCTAGGTATTGTTTACTTTATAATTGGTCTTGTTTACTTTATAATTGGAAGTTTGTACTTCTTTTTTTTCTTGATGTTTATTTATTTTTGACACAGAGAGACAGAGCATGAGTGGGGGAGGGGCAGAGAGAGAGGGAGACACAGAATCCGAAGCAGGCTCCAGGTTCTGGGCTGTCAGCACAGAGCCTGACGTGGGGCTCGAACTCACGAACCTCGAGATCATGACCTGAGCCGAAGTCGGATGCTTAACCGACTGAGCCACCCAGGCGCCCCGGAAGTTTGTGCTTCTTAATCCCCTTCACTCATTGCAGCCAACCAAGTCCCCTCCCCTCTGGCAGCCACTGATCTGTTTTCTGTATTTATGAGTCTTGATTTGTTTTGTTTTTTAGATTCCACACATAAGTAAAATCATGCAATATTTGTCTTTCTCTGTCTGATTTATTTCAGTTAGCTTAATCCCTTCAAGGTCCATCCATGATTTTATTTTTTATGGCTGTGTCGTATTCCATTTACCCATTGATGGACACTTGGTTTGTTTCCATATCTTGGTATTATGAATAATGGTGCCATGAACATGTGGGTTCACATATCTTTTCAAATTAGCGTTTTCGTCCTCTTCGGGTAGATACACGGTAATGGAATTGCTGGATCATATGGTAGCTGTACTTTTTATTTTTTGAGGAGCCTCCATACTGTAAGGAGCCTCCATACTGTTTTCCATCACGGCTGTACCTGTTTACATTTCCCCCAAAACTGCACAGAGATCCCCTTTTCTCCACGTCCGTGCCAGTACCTGTTATTTCTTGCCTTTTTGATAACAGTCGTTCTGACGGGTGTGCAGTGATCATCTGCTTGTGGCTTTGATTTGCATTTCCCTGATGTTTCGTGACGTTGAGCATCTTTTCACATGCTCGTTGACTGCCGTCTGTATGTCTTCTTTGGGAAAATGTCTCTGCCCAGATTTTAATTGGATTGTCTGTGTTTGGTAGTTACTGAATTACATGAGTTCTTTATATATTTTGGAGCTAACCGCCTGGGTTTTCTTCTAGGAGTTTTATGGCTTCACATCTTATGTTCAAGTCTTTACTTCATTTTGAGTTAATTTTTGCGTATAGTATAATATAGTGGTCCAGTTTCATACTTTTGCATGTAGCTGTCCAGTTTTCCCATCACATGTGTGGCAGAGACTGCCTTTTGTCTTCCCTGTTGTGTATTTTGCTTTCTTTGTCACAAATTAATTGGTCATATGTGCATGGGTTTATTTCTGGTTTATCTGCTCTGTTCCATTTATGTCAATACCGTACTGTTTGATTACTATAGCTTTGTACTGTAGTTTGAAGTCAGGAAGTGTGAGGCCTCCAGTTTTGTTCTTTCTCAGAATTGATGGCTATTTGAGGTCTTTTGTGGCTCCATACAAATTTTAGAATTATTTGTTGTAGTTCTGTGAAGGAAATGTCATTGGAATTTTGATAGGGATTGCATTGAGTCTGTAGATTCCTTTGGGCAGTACTGACTTTTTAAAAATAATGTTTATTTATTTATTGTGTGTGTGTGTGTGTGTGTGTGTGAGAGAGAGAGAGAGAGAGAGAGAGGGGGGGGGGGGCAGAGACGGGGCCAGAGAGAGAGAATCCCAGGCAGCACACAGCCTGACACAGGGCTTGAACTCACAAACCATGAGATCATGACCTGAGCCCAAATCAAGAATCAGATGCTTAACCAACTGAACCACCCAGGAACCCTGGTAGTATGGACATTTTAATAATACTAATTCTTCCAGTCCATGAGCACAGAATATCTTGTCCATTAATTTGTGTCTTCTTCAATTTATTTTATTGATATCTTCTAGTTTTCTTAGTACAGGTCTTTTATCTCATTGGCCAAATTTGTGCCTAGGTATTTTATTCTTTTTGATGCAATTGTAAATGGGGTTGTTTTCTTGACTCCTCTTTCTGATAGCTTGTTACTAGAGTACAGAAATGCAACAGAATTTTGTATACTAATTTTTTATCTGCAACTTTACTGAATGCATTTATTCTAACACTTTTGTGGGGTTTTTGTTTCGTTTTGGGTGGCCTCTTTAGGGTTTTCTATATCATCATGTCATCTGCAAGTAGTCACAGTTTTATTTCTTTTCCAATTTGTATGCCTTTTTTTTTTTTTTTTCATGACTAATTGCTGTGGCTAGGACTTCCAGTACTGTGTTGAATAAAAGTGGAAAAAGTGGGCATTCTTGTCTTTGTTCCTGATCTTAGGGGGAAAGCTTTGAGTATGATGTCAGCTGTGGGTTTGTCATATTTGACCTTTGTTATGTTGAGGTACATTTCCTCTGTACCCACTTTGTTGAGAGTTTTTATCATAAATGGAGGTTGAATTTTGTCAAATGCATCTATTGAGATGATCGTACAATTTTATCGTTCATCTTATTACTGTAGTGCGGATTGATTTGCAGTTGTTGAATCATCCTTTCATCCCTGGAAGAAATCCCACTTGATCATGGTATATGATCCTTTTAATGTATCTTAAGTTACGTTTGCTAATATTTTTGTTGAGTGGAGTGGGGGGTCGGGGGGTGCATCTGTATTTCTCAGGGATATCAGCCTGTAATTGTCTTTTTTTGTGATGTCATTATCTGGTTTTGGTAGCAGAGTAATGCCAGCCTCATAGAATGAGGAAAGCTTTTCCTCTTCTTCAGTGTTTTGGGAGAGTTTGAGAGGGGTGGGTATTAAATCGCATTTGCATGTTTGGTAGATTTCACCAGTAAAGCCATCTGATCCTGAACTTTTGTTTGTGGGAGTTATTTGATTACTGATTCAGTCTCCTTATTAGTAACTGGGTCTATTCAGATTTTTTATTTCCTCATGATTCAATCTGGAAGATTTTATGTTTCTAGGGATTTATCCATTTTTCTAGGTTGTCTAATTTGTTGGCCTATCATTGTTCCTAGTAGTCTGTTATGATCCTTTGTATTTCTGCAGTATCAGTTGTAACTTCTGTTCCATTTCTGATTTTATTTATTTGAGCACTTTATTTTTTTTCTCGGTGGGTCTAGCTAAAGAGGTGTTAATATTGTTTATCTTCTTAAAGAACCTGCTCTTAGCTTCATTGATCTTTTCTATTTTTAGTCTCTATTTCATTTATTTCCACTCTGATCTTTATTACTTCCTTTCTTCAACCAACTTTGAGCTTTATTTATTCTTCTTTTTCTAGTTCCTTTAGGGTTTAAAGTTAAATTGTTAAGTTGAATTTCTCTTGTTTCTCGAGGCAGGCCTATATTGCTATGAACTTCCCTCTTAGAACTGTTTTTGCTGGCACCCATAGATTTTGGTATGTTGTGTTTCTGTTCTCCTGAGGATTTTTTCCTCAAGAGCCTAATTCCATAAATTGTTTTGAATCTTGGATCCGATCCACTAATCATTTCTTATTAATTGGCATCTGGCATGTAATGTGGTAATCAGCAGAGGATGCTTTTTTGGAGTTTCTTTTATTCCTTGGTGGCTGGGCCCCGCGTGGAAAGAGGTAGCATGGCAGACATTCCACCGTAGAGATCAAATTAGCTTTTCGGAATTCCAAGAGCTCATCTCGGATTTGCATTCTGTGTTTCATGAGAGAGAGGGTTGGTGGCTACAGACACAGCTGCTGCTATAGATCGTATCGTAGTTTCTAGTTGTTGTAAAATAAAATGGTTCTGCTCACTCTGTGCACCTGCCACAAGACTCCCGAGTGTTTGACGCCCTTGTGGTGACCAGAGGTGAGTGGCACTGATGGTAGCGTAGGCACTACTGTGCTTCTGGGAAGCACTTCGCTCTGCATGCTCGTTTTCTCTGGTCCTGTCCTTTTGTCCTTTCCCAGCTAAGACACCCTGTAATCATTACTTGAAGCATACTGTAGTGGGGAGCCGACTTCTTTGTATTTATTACTTTTAAAATTCTGCCCATCTTCCCACCCCGCCCCCTACTGTTTCTTTTCTTCTTTACTTTGTTTAGGATAAAATTTTGTGAGTTTTCCGTTAAAAGAAAAATGTCGATGAAGAAAGAATCACAATTACGGCCCAGAAAACGTCTTCTCTTTTCATAGACAGGCTATGAAAAGCCAACCCGAGTATTCATTTTTTAATACATTTTTCTTCAAATCTGAATAGATTTGCATTTTATCTTCGGTTTGCTTTCATTTATGAAAACAAGTAGAAATAGCTAAAATGTTTTTTGTACTTTTTTTTTTCCCTCAGTTCAGTTAGCATAAAGCAGTTCCCAGCCTTGAGACATATTTGCTGTAGAGGAAATATAAACAACATTTTAAACATTGATTTTTTGAAACATAGCGCTACGACCGTTATTTAGGGTTCCAGGCCCACAAGTGCTTACTTAATCCATCAACTTGAACTCTGGATCCTGGACACAAGATCAGTAAGTAGAAGGCAGTGGAGGCGAGCTGTCTAGTTTATCCTTCCCTGACCATTGAGACAGTGTTGGTTCCTTTCTGCTTCTGTTTACTCCTCTTCCTCAAAGCCAGTACCCCACTGCGGAAGCTGCTGCGGTGTTTCCCCCGACTTCCAAGCACTCAGAGGAGTATCGGGGGTGGGTGGAGGCCGGAGAGCCCTCGAGACCATGAGCACCGGCTAATTAAATTAATTGATAGTTAACCTGTGAATGGCGATGCTCTTTACTCTCCCAGCGGGATGTTAAACCGAACAAACCCATGATTGGTGGCACTTCTGGGAGTGTCGCAAAGCAGGGCGGGGTGCGGGCTTGGTCAGTGTGACAGATTTGGGGAGGGAAGGAAGAGGTAGAGGAAGGCCACCGTCTAAGCAGTCTGGCTGTGTGTCAGTGCTCACTACATATTTGCAGAATGAATGAATGCAAAGTGACCGCTTTCACAACTTCTTTTATTCCTAGACTCCAGATGAAAAGCCAGACTCGCTGGGCTGCAAGTTGTCTGGTTTTGGCCTGTTTACTGGGCATATGGGCAGTTGTAACGAGGTGGGGTTAGGAGCCTGGCAGAGCATATGTAATTTGTTCAAGTGAGTGTTGGTGTGCAACCCTCTCGGGAGCTTCCCGGGTATAATCTGAAACTGGCCCCTGACTGCAAATGGCAGGGAGAGACGGAGGAGAGAGGCAGGCCACTCCTGGTTGGAAGGTGGCAGGTTTAATAAGCAAAGGGAACTTATATACAAGGCTTGTCTTGGGTGGCAGCAAGACGAGTGGATCCCCGCATCTGCCCGCCACATCTTAAAAGTCTTCGTAAACTTTTATCAACAGAGACCTTAACTGGGTTTAGTCAACTAATCTGTGCAAGGTGTTCTCAACACCCCATCACCGTCTCAAGGCGATGTCCTTGGAGCAACTTCTGGGAGCGGGAAAGGCAAACCTCATCCCCACATTCCAAGGACAAGGAAGGGAGGGAGCAACCTCGTCACCTAGGTCTAGCTCGGGGGTCCAGTAGTGGTCATGTCTTCTCAGTGACCTTCCCCAGCATGAGGGATCCTCGAGCTCTTTTCACAGAAGTGTTTTTTCCCTTATACGAGTGATACATGACACGCACCCCGATGTTTATAGCAGCATTATCAACAGTAGCCAAGATATGGAAGCGCCCCAAGTGTCCATCAGTAGATGAATGCATAAAGAAGAGGTGGTCTGCATATACAATGGAATATTATTCAGGCACAAAAAAGAATGAAATCTTGCCGTTTGCAATGATATGGATGGAGCCAGAGAGTATTATGCCAAGTGAAACAAGTCATTCAGAGAAAGACAAATCACATATGACTTCACTCATATGTGAAATTTAAGAAACAAAACAAACAAGCATGGGGGTAGAGAGAGAGAGAGGCAAACCAAGAAACAGACTTTTAACTCTAGGGAACAGGCTGACGGTTACCAGAGGGGAGGGGAGTGGGGGACGGGGGAAATAGGCGATGGGGGGTTAAGGAGGGCACTAGTGATGAGCACCAGGTGACGTATGGACGTGTTGAATCACTAAATTGTACACTGAAACTAATATGAACACTATGTGAAGTGGAATTAAAGTACAAACTCAAAAAATAAAATGTGGGAAAAGAAAACAAAATAATGCATGTTTGTTAGAGACTAAAGATAAAGAGATTGCCCACATTGCCAACCATCCAGAGAAAACCATCGTCATTGTCAAGATGTTGATAGAGTTTCTTCTGATCTAATTAATAAAATTGGCATTTTTGTCTTGCTCTTTAAGACACTTTTTTTTTTTTTCTGTCTTGGACGATCTTTCTTAAGGAAAAGACACTTAGTGATGCTTTAAGGTTAGGTCTGCAAAAGAAAAAGGAGAACGCTATGTGGGATTCTCACCTGTCCTTCCTCATTTTAAGTATGAGGTGCATATTCTGAACAATAAATTTCTTTTAAAGTACTTCTCTTCTCTAAAATGAGTGCCCCCAATGCGTTTTTTCCCCCGAGGCCACCCTCCCTCCTCAGCCCGACAGTGTCAGACCTCCCGTGTGTGGCTAAGCCCCTGCCTTGCACGTCAGCCTGGTCTGTGCTGAGACTTTTCTTCCAAGGGTCTTCTTACCATTCTCTCGGTTCCTTCTGCCAAAGCATTTTGCACTTCCACGTTTAAAATCACTGAACTTAGGTTTGACCCTTTAACACATTTAAAACCGTTTAAACTTGCACGTTTGAAACCCAAACGCCTGGCTAGCCCAGGTCTCCCTCCGGCTACCACCTTCTCTCTTACTCTCCCTCCTTCCAGACTTCCTGAACTGAACTCTGTGGATGGCCCTCCTCTCTCCAGCCTTGCTTCCCAGGCCCTTCTCAGTCCACCTTGGTCTTGCTTCTGTGGCCCCCACTCAGCTGAAGCCACTCCCACCAGAGTCGCCAAAGGCCGCCTGGTGTTAGAGCCACAGGTTTCCCCCCAGCCTCCATGTGGCTGACCTTCCTGTGCCCACCTTGACTGGCTTCCTTCTCTCCCCTTCGCTTCTGTAACTCCAGAACCTGCTGGATTTCAGCCTGCCCCCACCTGCTGCTTCTCAAGCCAGTTGCCAGGCCTCCCTCTTTTGCTCATCACACACGTCTCGTTCCTTCAGGTCCACCCTGTGCCGTCTTCTTGCCTCGTCTCGTCCCTTCTCCCTCGCCGTGTGTCCCTGCGGATCCCCCCGTTCCCGTGACTCTGTGTGCCGTTTATGCACGTACCCCAGCCACTCCCACTGTTTGCCTCCAGCCCCGTCGGGAACGTGAGACCCCTCTACCCCACTGCCTCCTGAGCCTCTCTGCTCAGATGTCCTGTGGACACCTAAAAGCCCACGTGGGCCTCTGCTCCCCATAGCTCCCTCCGGCCTGCCCCTCATCCTGCGCGCATCGTAAGGCCGCGGAAGCCTGTCCGGTCCTCTGCTGGTAAGCCCTCCGCTCCTTCCTGGAGGCCCCAGCCCGTTGCTGTCACACACACCAGCTCACCCTGCCGACCTGCCCGCCTCTCTGTGGCCTCTGCACTTGTCCGCGCTCCGTGCCGTGAGTGGTTGGTGCCTCGATGCCTCCTCACTCCTCACTCAGCTCCCGGTGCCTCGGTTTTCCCCTGTCCCCCAGCCCCACCGTCCCTGAGTGCCCTTGTTCCCTCTCTGGGTTAGCTCCTCCCCCTTTCCCAGCCAGCCCCTCCTCCTGTGTGTCTCTGCTCCAACATACTTCCTTCGGGAAGCCCTCTCCGAACTGCTAGACACTGGGGCAACTGCCAGTGTGTGTAGCCCCTACACGTGACCTCAGGATGGCCCAGGATGACTCGTCTTCTCCTCCAGCCTGTGCACCAGGACATCGTCTCCTAGGCCCGCGTCGAGCACCCTGGTCACTAATAAACGTGAGAGGATGGGCACAGCGCCTTCCCTTCTGGCTTTCAAGGTGCTGGTACCCGGCTAAAGGGGGTTCCGCTGCGCGGTTTGCGTGCAGCTCTGCAAGGAGCATGACCCTGGCGGTGTTCCGCGGGAAGGCAAAAGCTTCGAACAAGCAGGTCTACGAGGAACCTGTTTTGCAAATATAGTTCAGAAGAAACTGAGTTGTCTGCATAAGAGCCTTTAGAAACATTTATTATAAAGTAATTTTAGGAAAAGGAGCTACAGAGCTCATAAAAGCTCATTGCTACGTAAATGTTTTAACCATGTTAAGATGACTTTCTATTTTAACCAATGTTGTCTAATAAATACCAGTGATTGTAACTCACGAGGGTTATGGACAGTTCGTACGGCCGCTGTGAGCACCGAGGTCTGTGGCAGCTTTGCTCAGCGGCCTGGTAACCAGTCCCGGTTGAGGTGACACATCTTCCGGCACCTTGCATCCGAGGGGAGACTTTGGCCGGGTCCTTTTCCCACCGCTTCCCTCTGAGACTGCACAGAAGGGAAAGCGGGTGCAGACTTGCTAGGGGATTGGAAGAGGCCAGTGGCTGGCTCGTGGTGGGGCTCTGGCAGTTTGAGGACCACCACGTCTGGAAAACGTGGAAGGGTTCTTTTCATCTGCTCACTTGTTTACTTCTTGTCTAGTGTTTCTACTAAAGAGGTTAAGTCTTACATAAAATTATATGTCAGGACTCCAGTGGAATGAAATAATAGCACAGTATACCTTTTTGAATTACTTATTTCTTCTTTGTCGATTTTATCCAGGCTCCTGTTCCTTTAACCCAATTAGTTCAGAATTACAACAGATGGTGTCATCTGATCCGTGCTGTGTCACCTGCCTGTTTTCACCCTGTAGATACTTAGTCAGCGCCTTCCAAGTGTCTTCTCTGGTCACGGCAGTCACACTGCAGCGAAGGCTGCCTGGCCTGGCCCACCCCGGACCTCTCGTTTGTACCAGGAGCTCCTGGCCTGTGCTGAGGCTGCGCCCATTTTCAGGATTGAGTCACTGCTTGTTAGGGCACGATGCCGATTTCCTTCATTAGTTCGTGCTGCTCCCAGGAGACAGCCACACGGTATTCGTCTTTCAACCTCCTTTTGAAAATATCACAGTAAAGAATCCATCTAATGTCTTTCAGCTGTCTTCTTTTTCGGTCAGTAATTCAATGCAACACTTCTTAGAGCCTGTTCCACTTCCTTCACTGATTTCCGAAACGCCTTTTAATTATTTCTTACCTTTAAAAATCATTTCACAGCTTTTAATATTTAGTAATTCATGCTGTCATCAAAGAGGCAACTGTATTCTTTTGATCGTCGAGACTCCTGTGGGTGTTGATGCTGGATCACAAGATGATGCCGGAATTGGAGACGTATCAGTAGGTCGAGGCTGTGCGTTCGAAGAGCAGGCTTACCGAAGGAAGCAATCCTGTTGGCTTCTTCTTTTCTGCAGAGGAAGAAGCATAATTACAAACCCTGTATTATTATAGTATAGAGAACCTTTCTGTGTTTTGGTGTAGGAGGGTCCTAAGCTTCCCATGTTATAACGGACACATTCTGTATACCTGCCCTACAGTGTAAGGAGTCAGCAGCATAAGGCACTACGTTGCAGTCAATCAGTTCATCAGTATTTATTGATTATCATCTCATGAAGGAAACTGCACCGGGCACCTTTGGGGATGCAGAGGATTCAAGGTGTTGAAGATGCCTGTACATTTCACGTAACTCAGCCAGAAGCATAGCACAGGGAGGACGCTACCGGGCAAAGAATAGAATGAGTCTGCCGATGGTGTCTGCTAAGGTACATTCGGAAATTAGACACAGGTAGAAAAAGTTTTGTGAAAGACTTTTCAGAATGAATTTCATTTTCCTTTAGAGCACTGAAAGTATCATATGGTATCAATTTAAGGGAATAACTGATTTTAAAAGAATAAAGCAAAGGAAGACACTGGTTAATGATGGGCCACGAGGGAGTGGGTTAAATATAACTCTTGGGCCTGGTTGATCGCTGATACGTCGCAGGCCAGTAATTAGAAATTACCCAAGGTTAACGAGGAGAATCACAGATTGCTTAGTTACTGTTTTGTTTCATTGCACGTGTGGTCTAATGTGCCATATCAACATGTACCCTTTCTTGTTTTCAGCATGCACTCCTGGCTTTAAAGTTTATACTTGCATTTGCCATACCTGATAAACCACGGCATATCCAGATGAAACTGGCCCGATTGGAATTTGAGTCTTTGGAGGCACTCAAGCAGCAGGTAAAGGCAACTGTCCTGAAAGTCTATGTATTTCTTTAGCAAATGCCGGGGGCCATAATTTAGAGGACTCGCTCTCAGCATTTCCTTCAGCCCTTGAAGTTACTAGCTCAAATAAATACAGAGGACTACAGTTTAGGACGGTGTAACAAAACCAAAATCCTAATAATATGAACAACAGATAGCTTCAGGGAACTAAACTAGGCAAGACAAAAATATCCAAGTGATGTTAAAGAATAGAGCTAGCATTCAGCAGAAGAACAAGGCCGGGATTTCCAAGACTTGCCCTGGAGCAGCCCCCACCGTTTCTAAGTCGGCCTTCTGCAGAAGCATTAAACGAGGGGAACTGAGTAAATAGAATCTTGCATAATATTGCAGAGAGTGAGGGGGGAGTGACAACGTGTGGGCGAAAGCATCAGAAAACGCCCTGGAAGTAGCAGCTTCTGCCAGTGATCTCCGTATTCTCCTCAAAGACGATGCTTGGAGGTCTTCACTCCGACTCTCGATTGCAGCAGAGTGTGAGCAGGAAGACAGACTCCTACGTGCCCGAGCCAGTTCTCTCCAGCGATACGTAGCAGCTAAACCAGTGAGCAAATCAATAAGGCGGTGTCATCTGAGAAGACAGACTCTAGGTCCGGGACCCGGGTTCTGACCCACACAGTCCGTTAGGCTACCAAACCACCCTATACAGGAATTTTTTTTTTTTTTTTTTATGTCTGGGGAGCTGGGAGGAAAAAAATTGAAAGGGGGACCCATCCAAGCTGACCCTCTGATAGAAGCAAGGGGCTCCAGGATGGTCCACGAGGCGGGAGTCCCCACACGGGAGCAGAGCGTGCCCCCAGTGAGGCAGGGTGTCCCCAGAATAAGACTTGCGATAAGAGTACAGAGAAGAGGGAGGAGCGCGCGTCCACCAGCTGGACGCAGCCGGGGAGGAGACTAGATTCCCGAGGTCTCCTGGGTGGGGACAGGTTCACCTAGCCGGTGTGCTTGAGTCGTAGACGCCGGGCGTCGTGCTCAGCAGTGAGGGACCAGAAGCACTCACAGCAGTGTCGGGAAGCCTGTTACCCCCTCGGACACTTCTCGTCGATCTGGGGGTGCTGGCCAACACAGCTACACAAGAGGAAGAAATAGGAGGTCAAGTAACCTGGAAGACGCAAGTGTATCATTACTTGAAGGTTATAGGGTTATATATCCAAAAACCACGAGATAAATAATTGGAAACAAATAGGAAAACTTGGTAAGGTTACAAGAGTCATCTAAAATTATTTGTTTCCTTTCACAAGAAAGGACAGCCATTTGAAGATATTATTGAAGAAAAAGTCTCATTTACTGAAGAAGCCAAACTATAAAACCTTTAGGTAGTAATTGATCAAAACAATTTGGATAATCTATATCAAGAGTATTTTTAAAAGTCTGCTGGGACCAAAAGATTCAATCTTGTGAAAATTTGATGCCAATTGAAGTATATAGAAACAAACATTTGAGAATAGCAAGGAGATTTCTGAGTAAAAGAAGAAAAATGAGGCCTCTAGCCCTGCCAGATATTAAAATGTATTCTGAATAATACGATAGTTATAGCAATTGAGTCCATTTTGAATTAGGGAAGAAACAGGTCGGCGGAATACAGAGTCTGTAAATGGACCCAAATAAAACTGGGACTTCAGCGTATGGTAAAATTAACATTCTGCGGCAGTGGGGAAAAAGAACTGCGGTTACATGGTCTGATGACAAACAATTGTTTGGGGGAAGTTATTGTAGTTTGTTTCGCCTCATTCCTTACACACCTCTTACCACCACCACCCTGCAAAATTTAGATGGTTAACAGATAAAAAAGTATGACAATTTAAAACTTCTCTGTGACAAAAGAGAAAGAGACAAAACTCAACAGATAAATTGGACAAACTGGGGAGATACTTGCATGAAAAACGGTTAATATCTTTAATTTAAAAAGAATTTTGAGGGGCGCCTGGGTGGCTCAGTCGCTGATCTCACGGTTCGTGATTTCAAACCCCGCGTCGGGCTCTGTGCTGATGGCTCAGATCCTGCTTCGGATTCTGTGTCTCCCTCTCTCTCTGCCCCTTCCCCGCTCGTGCTCTGTCTCACTCTGTCTCTCAAAGATGAATAAACGTTAAAAAAAATTTTTTTAAAGAATTTTGATAAACCCATTTAAAAGGACAGTCCAGTAATCAAAGTTAACATAAGAAGAGGTATTCAGCCTCACTCACAGTTAAAGAAACATAAGGTCACACAGCAGTGAAATACCGCATTTTACACGTTCTGTTGCCAAATGTTGGGTGATGATCTGTTCTCGTCTGGTATGGGGAAAGGGACACTTTTATGTACTTGACAGAAGTGTGAATTGGCTTAACCTTTCTCGAATGCAGTTGAATCAAAATTTAGATTACCAAGACTCTCGCTAGGGTAACCGTTCTAACCGCAAAGTGGACCAAAATGCAGGTGTCGAAACATCTCCATTAGCAACAACCCTGAGACAGCCAAACTCAGTAGGAGACAGATGAAAATAATTGTTGTCTGATAGTGGTTCCATATGAAAAAGTTCTGTGACCCTGCTTCTTGAAAAGATCTCTTTGTGCTGGAGGCTGTGCACACGTGTGCGTGTATGAGTGCGTCGTTGCCATTTTATCAAGTGGAGAAAGCAGGGTCGAGAACAAATTTGAGCTCACTTTTGAAGACGAGAAGGAAGGAAGGGAAGAAAAATGGACAAATGCAGATGTGTTTTTGGGGAGAAGGGCGCCTGGGAAACGCTGAACAGTAGTTACCTTTGAGGAGGGATCAAGAGTTCTCTTTTACATGCGGTTTGAATTTTCTGGCCATGCACGGGTATTACTTTTTTAAGGTCAACAGGAATTCTTCGGGAGGGGGATTAGTTGCCATTTGTTACCTGTATGCTTTTCTGCACTGGAAACACTAATGTAAGTAAATAAGGAATGAACCCTCCCTCGTGCTGGTGGTTTGAACAATTACTTAAGTTCCCTAACGCCATTTTCAGACTCCCCTAAGAGCATCCTTCACGCATTCTTCCTCCTCCTTCCTCGTTCTTTTTACAAACATTCCTATATGTTGTTGGTTTTCTTCCTGGAAAAAAAAGTGTAAACGTCGGGTGAAATTTTTGGAGTAAAATTTATTTTCACGTAACGTGTTTTGCACCTGAAGTTTGAAGGCATGACTCAAGTGTGGAAACCCAGAGGCGATGTTGAGGTGCAGTGGGATTTGTCTGTAAAGTCCTCAGTGGACCTGAAATGACGTCAGGGTAAGACCAAGGCTGAGGGCAGGCCCCCTGAATTTGGCACCCCACTCTACTTCAGAGGACTTGCTCAGCTCCCATTTAAAGGAGAGGCTGAGGAGCACCTGGGTGGCTCAGTCGGTTGAACGTCCGACTTTGGCTCAGGTCATGATCTCGTGGTTTGTGAGTTCAAGCCCCGCGTCAGGCCCCGTGCCGACAGCTCAGAGCCTGGAGCCTGCTTGGGATTCTGTGTCTCCCTCTCTCTCTGCCCTCCCCTACTTGCACTCTGTCCTCCCCTACTTGCACTCTGTCTCTCTCTCAAAAATAAAGAGTAAAAAAAATTTTTTTGTTTAATAAAAATTAAAAGAAAATAAAGGACAGGCCGAAACTCTAGGGGTGAGGGGCAGAGAAGTCAGCAACCTGGTGGGGGCAGAGCACAGTCCCCCCCCCACACAGCCAGGTTCCTTAGACTTGTGACAAGCATGTGGGCACAGACAGTTATAACGGCCTCGTTGTTCAGATCCCCAATCTTACACTCACCCTCTTTCCTCAAATGTGGTCGTAGGAGGCCCGGGTGCCCTGTGGTTCCTCCCGGGCTGTCCGGGGCCACACCACCTCTCTTCAAACAGTTGTCCTCCCTGTGCCTTGTCCCCACGGTGAAAGCCTCCCCCCTGAGAGAGAACCTTACCAAATGGAGGTGTCAGGGGCTAAACTGCATTCTGTAAAGGCACCCACCCTCCCGCCTGCCACAGCCAAATTCATCTCCTTAAAAGGTGCATTTCCAAAATGTATCCAGGAACTTATGTCCAATAATTGCTTATGAATATGTGCATTCTATGTATGCGATTTTTACCACTTACGCACCAGGAATACTTGTGATGACCAGTGGTCCGGAAGAAAATTTTAAACACTTACAGTGAGATTTATAGTCATGGAACTTTTTTAAAACGTTTAAATTTCCATTTATGAGCATATTATTAAAGTATGACCATGATTGACACTTTCAGGCTGAAAAAAAAATTATTAGCATAAAATCCTTTGGGAGAAATGGCAAGAAAATATGATTTCAAAGAGGAGAAAAAAAGGAAAAACAAAATTGTTACTATTAATGAAGAGGGTATCCATCTACTTCTTAAATAGGTGATGGTGGATATCACATCCCTGTGGTGTTTCTTGGACATCTTTAAAAGAGTGAGCTAATAGTTTATTTTTAATATTTACACTATGGTAATATGCAATATCTACAGGAAGCTAGAAGATACATTTTCATAAGTACCTAATTTATGGTGAAAGTTTTTAAATATTTTATTTTAAAGTTTATTCATTTATTTTGAGAGAGAGAGAGAGAGCATGCATGGTAGAGGGGGGGGAAGGCAGAGAGAGAAAGAGGGAGAGAAGGTCCCAAGCACGATCCACACTCGTAGTGCAGAGCCCAGTGGGGGCGTTGAACTCACGAACCACGAGATCATGACCTGAGCTGAAACCAAGAGTCGGACACGAACCAACCTAAGGGCCCCCATGGTGAAGATTTTAGATGTCAACATAAAATAGTATGGGAGGGCACATAGCACCCAAACATTTTCAGGGGTATGTAAGCAAAAACGTATTTTAATTGTATAGCACTGTCTTAGGAAGAGCTTTGGTAAATCAGGTTTCTGCAGCGACTGCATTTCTAGCGAGGTTCCATACGTTGGGGCAAACAACCCCCTGGCCACCTGTGCACCCCTGAATTCCTTGTCAAGGTGAGATCCTGCTTCATGCGAGTGAGGCTTTCCTCTCGATCAGGATGGCACATTGCCATGCATTTGTCGGAAAAGCAAAGGCTCTGTAATGATGTTGGATATTAACGTGTCTCGTATTACTAAATGCATTTACCTAGAAGTCCCACTGCAGGGCTGCTGTGCTCGCTCTGGGGGGGCTCAGAGGTGTGAGTGTTCGCTGTGGACAGTGATCTGTCAGATCATGTCAGCTCCTGGCTTCCCCTGGCTTCCCATCACACCCTACCTGACAGCGAAACAAAGCCCTAATTCAAAGGCAAAATTTATTTACACTCGTCGTCATTGAAAGATGAAGCGCTAACCAAAATTCTGTCTCGTATTTTACTTGTTTGTTTGTTTGTTTGTTTGTTTGTTTGTTTGTTTAAAGGGAGCTCTGTGCCCAATGTCTGGCTTGCTCTCATGACCCTGAGATCAAGAGTTCCATGCTGTACTGACTGAAGCAGTCAGGCGCCCCTCCCTGTCGCATGTTATTTTAAAAGAAGAAAACAGCCTAAAAGATTTTAAGTCCCTTTGGGCTTTTTTCTTAAGCCATAGATGTGATTCTGTGATTAAGATCACCTTCTAAGAAAACGTGATTTTGGTGCTGATTTTGCTATTAAGGTTCTGGAGGGACAGAAATATCCTACAGGTTTTGAGTCCGCATATCTCTCAAATGCCTTAAAACAGGACATTCTTAGCCAGCTTGCACTAGAGATGATCTTAAATTCACATGTGTGCCGCTCAGATGTCTCCGGTCCATCGAGTGGACAGGGGTGGTGAGTGCTGTGCTCGGGGTTCCTTAGGGCCTGGAACCACAAACCAAGTAGAAGCATTCCTCTCTCCACTATACTGTGTTGAAATCACGATCTGAAAATCTGACCTGGGACGGAGGCTGGACGGTGGAGCCTGTGGCAGCTGCCCCTCTCCTGTCCCACCTCGTGCCGGCCCGGGCTTCGTGGTGTGGTCACCACTACAGCACGGGCCACAGAGGTTCACGCTTCTGTCAGTTGAGACAGACATTTGTTACGTTGCCTGTTGAGCCTCACTGTGCAGAGGTCCTGAGAAGCCCAGAAGGTCCTAGATAGGAAAGGTCGCCCATTTAATGCTTTTCAGAAACTCAGATGAACTGGCACGTCTTCAGTTTACTCGCTGAACTATTGACATTTCTAGGATGTAGAATTTGTCTTCTCTTTCTTTCAACTGACATTTAACTATCTGCTTTGTGAATAAGTAGAGCCTAACTCACGGGGCTCTGCCCATACATCAAAGGCAGAGAGGGCTTCTGCTGTGTCCTCTGGTCAGTCAGTGGGCCCCAGGTCAAAACTGGAGTTATTGAAGACATATTTTGGAATAAATCTCATTAATGCCTACCTAGCCCATCCCTGGGCTCTTTCACTGTCATGTGACCAGAAATCGACGGTAAAATTGTCAACAGAAATTATTACTTTTGAATAATTAGTATTTTATGTTTAATTTACGTTGGAATCACTACTTTTCAATTCAGGTTCTCATTCTACGGACAAAACATGACTGAGAAATTTAAGTCCGTTCTTAAATTGGGCAGTGCATCTTGAATGGAGAAGTTTAGATAAAGACACATGTGCCTGGGCCCCACACCTGAAGAGTCAGATTCCCTAGATCTAAGGTGGGGCCCAGGCACCTACATGTAAAAAACCCCTCCTATTGCTTTAGTGCCCACCCCCCGCCCCCTAATCCTGAATCCCCAGCAAAGATAGATCCCAAGCATGTTCAGGGGAGTGCCAAGAGCTAGCAAGGTCTGGGCCAGGGTCTGCCACCATAAATGAGGCAGATGGCCTCTTCGCACCTCAGTGTTTGTTTTATGAAACGAAGGGCTGGATTGCGTGCTCTGTGCGAAGGCCCACAAATCTGCCATTTTGCCCAGCGCTGTTCTACTGCAGGAGCCCTGAAGCCATTTGGAGAAGTGCTCTGTGCATGGTAGCTGTTCCTCTTAGCCGTGGTGGGAGGGGACAGACGAAAGGAGAGGTACTGAGGGCAGGTCCTTCGTGGGGGTCAGATAGGGAACTGTGGCATTTCTAAGTACACAGGCGGGTCAGATGTACGTGAAGGTGAGAGGCAAACTGGAGAAAATAAAATGGTTTGCTCTGCAGACAGAATTCTCAGAGAGTCAGGTTCCAGTCGGTAAGACCTTTGCAAAAATTCCAGAGAGTAAATATCATCCTCGCGACACCCTTTTGTTTCTTTTCAAATTGACGTGCTCAGTTCTCGGTAATTTTGAGATCTAGTTAAAAATAGGAAGGAGCCACTCAGCGTCCTAGAGCGCGAGGACCCCGCGTCCTCAGAACAGCTCCCACTTCAACCGGCCTCCGGGCAGCCAGGCGTCCCAGGGCCAACCACCCACAGAAGCCAGGGCGCTGGGTCCAGACGCGGCTTTTCAGAAAGATGACAGCCTCCGAAATCAGTCAGAACAAGATAAAGACTTCTAAGAGGAGCCCACGGTGCTAAGTATGGCCCTCGAGGACCTCGAAACAGGTGTGGGACCCTTGCCGGGCTGGGCCAGCGGGCCAGTGGCCTCAAGGCCCGTCTCTGTTTCCTAGAGGGAAGTATATTTAAACCCTTTCCGGCACTTAGCAGTCATCTCTGAACTTCCCTTGCCCTGCCTCTGTGCTCTCGAGTCGGGGTGGGTAAACCCGGCTTTTAAGGGAGAGTTTCGCCGGACTGTTGAATGTGTAGTCACAGGCTGGTGTCCCAGCGTGCGGGTCAGGAGGAAAGGAGTCCGGAGAGAGAACCGGCTCCCGAGAAAGGCACTGGCCGTCGGTGCCAGACGCGGCCTCAGTCCTCAAGGACGGACGGCCCATCTCCCAGGGCCCCAAGCCGGGTGCCGGCCTCGCGGGCTACGGGGCCTCGAGACCTGGGGTGGCCCCTCCGAGCGGACCTCTCCCCTCCTCTTGTGTTGGCATCTCCCCAACACAGCAAGGCCCTGGGAGGTGGTGCCCACCGCGCGTGGTCAGAGCGAGGCTCCGATGAGACACAGCGTGTGTGTGTGTGTTGGGGGGGAGGGGGGAGGGGGGAGGGAGAGACGAGGGTGGCGAAGCAGGGCAGGGACCCCCTCGAGCTCGGGGGCCCTGCGTCGCCGGGCCCGCCGGGAAGGAATTCCGGGAAACTGGTGCCGTGAGACCGGTTTAGGTGACGGTCGCGACTCCTTGTTTTCACGGCCCGCACGCAGCTGGGCAGCAGCCGTAGTAGAGGGACTGGCAGGTGCACTGGTGACAGTCCCCAAGCGCCCTGCTTCCTGGCAGCCGGCCCTCGGCTTCACGGGGGAGCGCCCCGCTGCCGCGTGGCACGGGGGCCCGGTACCCACCTCTGTGCCTCCCCCCCCACCCCGCCGCACCAGGCCAGGCGGCTCTTCACCCCTGCGTTCCCTCCTCCGGCACAGGGCCTGACGCCCAGTAGACTCTGAACACATCTCCGCCCCCTCAAACTGCGTCTGTGGACTCCCACGTAGTTGAGAAGCTAATGTATTAAGTAAATGACAGGTGACGTCCTTGGACAAGAAAAGAGGAGCCTTACAATAGGTCCTCTGGCGAAAATGGAAACAGCTGGGTCATATGCCTTTCTGGGATCACTAGGTGGAGAGGGCACCCCGAGGACTCGGGTCCGAGCACTTCCTCAGGTCCCCATACCCGAGCCCTAATGAAGCCCAAGTTCTGTGCTTTTTCCCCCCAAAAGACCGTGCTTGATATCAGCGACAAGGTGGCTCCCAAAAGATGGTCAAATAAACCCAAATCAAGCCAGACAGAATTCTAAAGTCGTTTTTACTTTGCGAGAAGTATCTAGACTCTACAGCAACCCTCTTCTTACCACTGATGTGTAGACATTTTTCCCCTGCATTTTCTGTTCTCGCTGGAGAAGCGTGCTGTAAGGTACACAGAGCCAATAGACGTTGAAATAAGATGCTTCACTAAAGCTCCAGAAAGCCTCTGATCATTTTTGTCTTCTCTAGTAAACAGGGTTGGAATTTGTTGCTCATCTCATTCCCCTGGTTTTCTAAGCAAAATTTTAAATTGTAGCTCTTAGTTTTTTCCCCAGATGTAAGAAATCTAGCCAAATGAGAACCAGAGCTATTTTTACTTGGGGAAATTACCTAACAGGCCAGGAAACAGAATAAAATGTAGCATTTTCCTAGCCAACATGTAGGTAAACTGGAAGCACGGTGGGCAGAGGACGCCCGAGAGGACGGTTCTGTTCCACGTGGAACGGCTTCGAGTTCACGGTGCTGCCCAGGTGACACCCTGTGCTTTGACCCTGGCTCACGTTTGTCATCAAAATGTGTCTGCATTTGTAAAGAAAAAAGTTCACCTTACAGCACATTACTTTAGAGATTTCAGAATGCTTACAACCATGTGTATATTTTTTATTTCTGGTATAATCATATACAGTGTTAGTTTCAGGTGCACAGTGCAGTGATTCGACAATTCTCTGTGCTACTCAGTGCCCATCATGACAAGTGTGCTCTCAATCCCTTTCGCCTCTTTTGCCCATAAAAACTATATGTTTTAAAAGAAAAAAAATGTATATTCTGGCAAGATAGTAAAAGTTCTAAGAGTTCCAACCTCAGATTCTGTACTAGAATAATAATGATGTTGCCTTGAGGGCCAGCATGTGTGAAAGCAGGCCTTCCTTTTCTAGGAAAATGCCCGGGCTGTTATGAATGCATCTGTTTACTTATTTTTTAACCAAATATTCTAGGATATTAAAGACTATATTGTCGGCTCACTAAGATCAAAGATATTTGTCCGTGACCACCAGACGAGAAGCTTCTTAGGGACAGGATTACACCAGACACAGATTTTGTATTTGCTGAGTAAGTGAGTCCGTAATTAAATGAACATCACTAGGGTCAAAGCCCCAGCCCTTTGTGCCTTTTTCTGTTACTAAATTCTAGTCTTTTGACTTTGAAATTATCTTCTGCATGTTATATTTGGGATTTAGGAAACCATTATTGAGTATTTACTATGTCAGGAAACCATAGACTTTTTAACTTTTGTTTTTAATTACTAGTAAATTGCTAAAGTAGAAAATATTTAATATAATAAATGGTATTATTTTCCATTGATTTCTATTGCCACAGAACCTCAGGATTATGATTGAATATTATATCATGCAGTGAATGTAAACCTAAGAGATTGGGCTGAAAATTCAGTGATTGATAGACTAGAAAATTTAAACATTAAAGTAAATCCTTAAGAACAACACAGATTTGCCCCTGTGTCCTGAGAATAGAATACAGAGAACAAGAAATGTTTGGTTTAGGAACTTTTTGAAATAATACCTAATTAAAGGAAAATAATCATTCTACATTAATAATGGCTCTAAGAACATAAATAGTAAATTACACTGAATTCATACATGAGTCATAATTAAAATACAGATCTTAAAATTCAGCAAGTATTAAGTGCATTCTGTGACCAAAACACAAAAATATGAATTATCAGAAATTCCCTATGTCATGTAATTGTCCAATGTTAGAGGAAAAATTCGCAATCCTGTCCCAAACCCTGATTTTACAGATTAAGGAAAGGGTCATTAACTGTGGTTGTTAGCTTGCAAGATGGGTCCCAATGTTCCCTGCCTCTCTACTATGTACACCCATTTGAAGTCCCATCCCAATAGGATACTACAGAATAGTGTTAAGTCTCTTCTGAAGCTAGGTCATTACAAATTTATTTATATATAGTTATAAATTTTTAATGACCTAGCTTAATATATATATATATATATATATATATATATATATATATATATATAAGCTGTATATGTGTGTGTGTGTGTGTATAATTTGTAATGACCTAGAAGAAGACAGAAGCTATATATATGTATGTCTATATATAGCTTCTGTCTTCTTCTTCCTCTTGGATCATTTGCTCTTAGGAAACTAGCCGCCATGTTGTGAGGATGCTCAATGTTGGAGGAGGTCAAGAGGATGTGGTGGCTGGTTGACCCAAGACCTGGACCCTGGGCAGTCAGAGGCTCCTCCCCTGTCCTTGGAATGTCCGTTCTAACCACTACTCCAACCCCAGGAGCCATTTTGGAGACACAGCCTTGAGAGAATAGTTGTTGAGACCATCTGGACTGTATATATGACCGAATCCCCCTAAGATCTCTATATAAATTTTAAGATTCTGGTGGGCACGTATGGAGATCTACTCGTCTTGTGGTCACTCAAGACAGACCTCGCATGTAATTGCCCTGCTGCCTACCTGGAGACCACTCCAGGTCTGCCTCTTTTTTCAGGCTCTCCTTGCCCTTTATGTATGGGGGCCAGTTTCAGATTTCACCTGAAGAACCCCCAAGGTTGTGAACCAATACCCAAGCAGCCAGTGGAGAGCCTCAGATGACTAGGAACAACCAAGTGAGTGAACCATCTTGGAAAGAGATTCTCTAGTCCAAGGGTGGGCAAACGTTTTCTGTAAAGAATCAGGTAGTAAATATTTAAGATGTATGGGCCATACCGTCTCTATCAAAACTACTCAGTTCTGCTGTTGTAGTGCAAAGGCAGCCACGGGTAATACGTGAGTGAAAGGAATAGACTGTATCCCAACAGAAGTTTACCTGTAAACACGGGCAGTGGGCCAGATGTGGCCCGTGCACCATGATCTGTCATCCCCAGCTCTTAGCCTCAGTCGGTCGCCCAGATGACTGCAGCCCTGCTTCCTGACTGCCCAACCATGAGAGGCCCTGAGCCACAACCACCCGGCTGCTGCCAAATTCCTGACCTACAGAAGGAAGGAGAATGACTGCATGTTGTTTTAAGCCACTCAATTTCGGAGTAATTTGTTAACACAGTAATAGATAACTAATGTACCAATAATCCAGGAGAGGAGGCCGGGGGCAGATGAACCCAGTTTGACTGCGAGGTGCTAATTGTTGAGGCGAAGCGGTAGGTAGATATGGGGATACATGATACTGGCCTCTCCACTTGTGTGTAGTAAGTTAAAAGAAAAAAACGGGTAAGTGATTTGTCTGCAGTCAGCCCATGACAAAACCACAAAGCCCATGCTGCATACCCGGTCTCTGGCTCTGAAGTCCTATGTTCTCTCGGCTTCCTCTTTCTGCATAAATAGCAACCAGTATAGATTTGGCTGTTTGCCCAAGTTTCCCCTCAATTCTTTACCACCTTACTACCTCCAACTTAACATTCAAGATAGTTCTTTGGACTTCGATACCATCGTTCTTGTTGAGCCATCCTGGGGACCTTTGTACCTCTTCCTACCCCTTTATAGTATGGACTGTAGAGTTGGTCGTTCCTGGGGGATGGAGCCTTTGCTCAGAGACCCAGAGTCCTACCTGCATGTGGCCTGGGAGAGAAGAGTGCTTACTGTTCACATTCGTATGGAATGCTGCTGCCACCAGAGCACCCGCAAATCCGTTATCTTTTTTTAAAAAGGATTTCTTTAATGTTTATTTATTTTTGAGAGAGAGCATGAGTGCGAGAGGAGCAGAGAGAGAAGGAGACACAGAATCCGAAGCAGGCTCCAGGCTCTGAGCTGTCAGCACAGAGCCCGACGCAGGGCTCGAACTCACGACCGTGAGATCATGACCTGAGCCAAAGTCAGACGCCCAACCGACTGAGCCACCCAGATGCCCTACAAATCCGTTATCTTAAGTAATTCTTACATAGCCTCCGAGGAACGGCCTGGCAGGTGTCACTCCAGGATTATATAGGTGAGAAGACAGAGACTCTGAAAGTTTAAATGGTCAAATAAAGGTGCTGGGTTCAGTGTTCTTGCTTCCTTCCTATACTACTCTGATGCTTCAGGACAAACAGGATTTGACATTAAATAGAATACAGTTCACTTTGTGAAGACACAGTGGGTTGGCACATAGTAGGTTCTAAAATGAGTTTAACTTCGCTTTAAAATCCCTCTGAAATTAGAAATTACCCTGAAAGGGTTTTAATTGGCAATGTAAATAACTTAATATATTGATTGTTAGGTACGTGACATGGATATTTGAAATAACTTGTCTTTTGATACATTGCATTGACTGTATGTTCTCACCTCCCCTCTGGAATCAGAGAATGAGTCTGGATTATTCTGCTCTCGTAGTTCCCCAGGAAAACCATGAACTAAGATTCAGTGGTGGATTTTGAATATCTCATGCATTTAACCAGATGTCTTCGGTGGCGCCATTTACAAATGAGAGAAAAGGATGTGAACAGGTGAAGACAGTGGTGGGAGAACAAAGAACAGAATAGCAGACCTGGTGAAGGGTCATTGGATGATGAAATTCAGTTCTAAAGTACGTCACCTCCTCGTTCCTCTTTCCTTCCAAAAATTGGTTTAGTGTTGTGTTTTCCTCTCCTAAACATGTGGTTGGAAGGAAATGAATTTTTTTCTCATAAATTTTTGGGTTTTTATTTTGTTTATTGGTGGCTGTCCTTTCAGATAGAGTATACAAAGCAGTTACTGTCTGCCAGGTAACTATGTTACCAGGGCTGTAACTTTAAATTCTTGACCTCCCCGCTCCCCCCCCCCCCCCCGCCCCCAAACCAAGCTGGAGGAAAAAAAATCTATTTGTTATTTGGAAAGTAAATGGATCTCAAGATTCTCTCCGGTTCTTCATTCAAGTTGCTTAAAGCAGTGTTCGTGTGGGTAGATTTGCAGGCTCTTTGGTTTGAATTGTCTTGAAAAAAAAAAAATGAGAGGCGTATTTTTAATTTTCGAGTCTGGTTTTAGTCACAGGCACGAGAGAAAAGGAACTGCCAAATGTCTGGGAAACACAGCACCAACGCCTCTCCTTTCCCATGTGATAAATATTGTTTTGATTAGAAGCAGAATAAAACCAGGTTGCTTTTTTTGACTTCTTGGACTAATGAGTTCGCTTTTTCTTTTTTTTTTTTTTAATGTAAGTTGTAGAAAACCATTTCCAAAGACATCGGTCTGGGTTATTTAAACTTTATTCAGGATAGCTGTGCACAAATCATTTCTGTGAAAAATGACGTGTGATTAAATAGTTACCACCCAGAAACTCGCTAAGGAATTGTCATGTCTATGTGTGTGCCAAAACATTGGCCCTAAATGAAGCATTTTGGTTCTCTGAAGGGTATCAAATATGCCAGGAGCACAATGGGTGGTTTCATGCCCTGGGTGTTAAATGGCTTTTGGAGTCAGGTATACATGTCTTGGGAATCCCAGCTTCACTGCTGAGTAACCCTGGGCACGTTACCAAACATCTATGGGCCTCAGTTTCTTCCTCTGTGAAATGGGCGTAATGACAGGAATAACCACACGGGGTAAGTAAGCAGTCGGGTCCAGGCCGGCAACCGAGTCTGAGTCTATTGCTTGTCCACCGTTTTCCACCATAGAGCAGATGGGTATAGATAACAGAATTCTCTGCTGAGTGCAATGTAGAACTTGACCACCGGGAGACAAAAGACTCCTTTTTAATGCTCCGCCCTTGGAAATGGATGGGTTTCATACGCCACCCTTGGGAGACCTTGCAAAAGAGAAGGAACTGCCTGCTTTGGACATTTACCTACTTTCTGGCCGTGAGCTGCCTCAGATCCCACCCCACCCCCCACCACCCCCACCGCCCCACCCTGCCCAAGCTCTGTGGTTCCTTCAAAACGGTTACTCTCCAGCTGTATTTTAACCCAAAAAGGTCATTTTGAAATGCGAGTCAACCAAAACTCATTGGACTTCAAGTGAATTTCTGGAAAGGAAAACTGGGGCCACCTCCCCGGGCAGTGGGCTGCGTTCAGAAATTACAGTGGGGCTCCGCTGGGTACTTGCTCTTTCAGTGGCGACATTCACGCGTAGTGGGCTTGAAATAAATGAGAGCTTCGAGTTTCTAGTAGGAATAGCGGTACGAGATCAACATGGTAGGACAGAGCTGCAGGGTAGGATTCTGTGGAATCTGTGTGCGTAGGTCAGTCACCGTTTTCTTTTCTCCCCTCCCCCCCAACTCCTCATCTCTGTCTCTTCTTCTTTTTCCTGATTTTCAAGAAAGGAAAAGGCCTACGTGCCCAGAGTGGCCCTTCTTTGCATTTTATGTCATCCATACGCCGCCCTCCTTTTAACCTTCATTCTTCATGTTTGGGTTACTATTTGTGTGCACGCTCGCTCTCTCTCTCTCTCTCTCTCTCTCCGCTTCATTTCCTTTTAGCAAACTATCCTGCTTTCTCTCCTGTGGATCGTTGCAGATGCTCATTCATGCACCCCTGGTCTCAACCCCTCCCCCGGGATGGCCACAGACTCGTGGCCCGTGCTCTTGGCCAGCGTTCCTGCTTGGGAAGCTGTGTGTCAAGGATAAGGGTGACAGCCCTGGTGAAGACTGCCCTCTCTTAGTGGGGGGCTTGGGGTTGAGGGGCTCATCTCCTCTCCGAGTGGCCCGTGCTGGCCAGGCGTTGGTGGGGGAGCCCCTCCAGTGCGCTGACCCCCGTGGGGCCTGGGAGATATGCGGGCTGCTTTCCTGGTAAGAGCAGAGGTTGGAATGGACCTCATTCAGATCCCGCTGTCGGAGATGCAGCCCGACGCCAACTGAACTCGCTGTCCCCTGAAGAAAACGGCCCACCCCTTCGATGGTCATAATTAACTCGCCTCTGAACGCGGCCATACCAGACGGCAAACGAGCGGCTGTCTCACCTGGAACCAAGAAGTGCATGCATCCCAGGGAGGAGAACACTCTCTGTCCCTCCTCTCCAGAAGCCTCTCTCCGGGCTTGGGCTGAGGAAAGTACAAAGTAGGGTGGGAGAGACAGGAAATAAAAGGCTGAACAGTCGAGAGCTCTAACAGAAGCTGCCTCCTGCCAGATCCCGAGTGCAGCTTCGTTTATGGCCCTGCCACAGTAGAGCTTTTGCTTGAGATCATAGTGCACATAATTTTTGTTGTTGCAACAAGGCAGGGAATAAAGACAATTGTTTGCCATTTGTGTGGTCCCTCTCACTTGGTCAAAAAGAGTGCTCTGTGACAGAGGCCCTAAGGTCTAGACAGCACTAGTTTTGAGATAAGCTGCTGACTCAGTAATGCTGGAGCGCCCTCTGCAATGGGGACAGTAACCACAGGAAGTAGGGTGATGCTCCCAAGAGCCCGTCCAGCGCCTGGGCGTTGGCCGTGTTCTCAGCCATCGCCGGTGTCCTGCCTGGGATGGTGGAGACCGCCAGGCGTCTCGACAGTCACCTCTGCTTGCCTCCTTTTCCATATTCTCTTAAAACAACTGCGTCAGCATTTCCGATCTGCCCCCAGTGGGAAGCTGTGTGTCACCCACCCCCCCCCCCAGGCCCCCTCAGATCCCCGTTCAGACCGCGCGCACTCGGCCAGGGGGTGGCTGAGTGGTAATGAGCTGTCGTCGTCGTGGGGGCACCGAGCGGGTTTGATTTTCATTCACATTTGGCTATAGGACCCGGCTGTCTTTCATCCCTAATTTCAGGAATGCTTGTGACAGTCCAGATACCCCTGTTTTGTAGAATTGTCTGTTAAAATACATATGTACATCTTTCCTCTCTGGAACTCGGGCCTGTCCTGCCGACACACAGGGTGTGCCAATCAATCAGGTTAACTGTAGAGAGAAGAAAAAACTTAGGTTCTCGTGAGTTGATTATGTCTTAACACGGTGGCAGTCTCAGGAAGAAATGGTTGGTTAGCACGTGGCTAATCCCCTTGAAGTTGATTTTTCTGGGAAACAATAACGCCAGACACAGTTGTCCCTGAGCTGCAAAATACAGACTCAGGCATCTTCAAATGGTCCTCCATTAGGCTTGAAACCATCTGCCTGTTTGCAGCGAAAATACAAATTTTCCACTGTTCTGAGCACTGTGACGGTGGCATCCCTCCAGAGAAAGCACAAACGGGGCCCTGCAGAAGCACTGTCGCCAGCCGGCTCTGCAAGGCACTTCGAGTTCATTTCCACTGATCTGACGAGGGAACAGAGAACCAAAGAAAAATACAATGTCTTTTCAAAATTAAGCTCCCCTTCTCTAATATCCTCCCGGGCTTCCAGAGGATTAAATCGCACTCAATCCGCCTTCATCGAGTTTCCATTTGCATTTAGCCTCTCACAGCTGTGAGACCATCGTCAGAATCAGTGTGATCTGCTTTTGAGGGAGGACAGTTGAAATGGGAGGGCGAGTCTCCCTGACAGGAATGTCCCCGGGCTGAAGGTGGTATTACCCGTGGCCCCAGAGCGGGCGTCGCCTCTCTGCACTTTGCGGTGAAGTCAGATTAGCATCTCCGCCACGATGTCCAGGGTTCCAGACCCGCCCCCCTACAGGGTCGCTCGTTCACGTGGACTAGACGATCTAAACACCTGTCGCCTTAGGCGATAGACATAATCGTTGGAATAATAATTTGGCCTCAGTGCACACACGCAAAAATGGACACATACCAGCTGAAGGACCTCGTCCTGCTGACGTTATGGGACTTTCCATACGGTAACCCAGTGAGAGAGGCGTCAGCTTCTGTGTGCCGTGTTAACAGGATGGCGTCCTACGTCGGAGAGCCATCGGAGAGAAGTTTCTCGTCAGACCACGAGGAGTCATAGTCTCTACCTGGAAGTGTTCACAGAAAACCTCTCTTTTCCGAATACAGCACTGTTGTATTCAAAGTATGTGCAGTGGGCGAGCGTGAATTTTCCGAGTGTTCGGTTAGATGAGGTAAGTGGGACGGAATGGGTTTGGGGACATTACCTTCTTGCCGTTACATAAATGGCACCCTGCTTGAGCAGGCACATCAGGGTTTTCATATGGGTCCAAGAGCACATCAGAGTAGTTTAGCATGCTGCAGGCTTGGGATGTCTTTCTCTTCTCTTCTCTTCTCTTCTCTTCTCTTCTCTTCTCTTCTCTTCTCTTTCTTTCTTTCTTTTTTCTTTCCTTCTTTCTTTCTTTTTAAGAAAATATGAATAGAGAAAGGCTCACAATATTGTCATCATGAAAGGTTCCATTACAATCCAGGTAACAGGATGCAAATACCCTTGCCCTGCAGAATCAGACATGAGCACAGCAAGAAGAGTTGAATATTTTGTAAAATTATTTCTTTAAATGACAGTAATAGGACATATGTAAAATTACTTAGAGAAAAAGTCTTTTTGCAGTAACTTCGTAGTAAAATACAGTTAAGAACAACTTGTGTACTGTTCTCGCTCCCTCTGTTTTACCTTTCGCTCAGCTTCTGTTGGATGGGGAGGAAAAAGCTAGATAATCTCATGTAATGTAATACATCTTATTGTGCATCGTCAAAGCAATTAGCATGGCAGAAACAACCCCAGCTTCTCCTTGAGCACAAATGAAGGACTCAAATCGCTCTCTTCCTCCTCCTGCTTTCCTTTTTAAAGATGGATCTTCAGGAATAACATGCTGAAAAAAGAGAACGATATTCAAATGTAATATAAAAACTCCCCTTAAAACACTTGAGAGACATTCAGCCTTTATAAGTTTGGTTTTTTTTTAATCTGGTATTTTGTTAACATTAACCTCAAGTGTGATATACAAATTAGATGGGTTAGTTGGTTTTTATCTTACTTACTCACAATTCAGTAATGTAATACGCACATGCTTTTGAACGTTTTTTCTTGTTGTTATGGTTCTTTTGTTGTATATTCAAATTACCTGGTACAGTTCACTCCGGTTCCCTGCCGTAATTAGCCATCCGTAACGCAAACCGGATTTTACATCTGGGAAAGAAGATTCTGAAAGATACAGATGCGTGGCTATAGGGGAAGTAAGAGCATGCACTTCCTCTTCTCCCCCCACGGCCGTGGCTCCTCAGACTCTGCGTTTCCACTCCTGTTCCGTGGGTGTCGGCTATTTGGGCGGCGGTGGTGGTGATGTGTGGTTCAGAGCAGCTTCACCAGGGATGTTGAAGAGTTCATAGTGAAGGCAACTCAAAGCAAGAAGAGATTAGTGGACGGCTACTGCAACTAGTCAGAAAATATCTAGGTCCGCAAAGTTCTTCCACTGATCTTGAACCTAGACTCCTCAGCCAGAATGTGGAGGGAAAAAGCCATGAGGAGGGCGACCCAGTCCTGGGCTCGGGACAGGGTGCCCACTGCAGATCGCGGGTTTCGCTCATTCATCCAGCAGACGTCTCGTGTACCTTGTGTGCGTCTTAAGTAGGGCAGTAAGTAAGACATAGGGCGGTATGGAAGGAGCAGATCTGGAAGTGCTGTATATTTGGTGACTTTGCAAGTGCTGATTATAATTCTTCAGTTGCCAGACTCTTAAATTATACCTTTGAATTCCTCAAAGGAGCAAGCACTAAGTTGAAAATCAAACCCATTTTCAAAATCACAGCATATCCTGCTGGTTTCCCTTATGTCTCTATTTTCATTTGGTACTTTAAAAAGTACAGAGATTGTCATTCTACAGAGTATAAGAACGTAGCTTAAGCCTCTGAGATATAACTAATAGATGAACCATGTTAATAAATCAGTTTTTAGATGAACTAAGATTCTTCTTCTCCATCATCTGAGAGATCTGTGTGACCAAGAACCGCTCATTAAGGTAACAAGCTGTGTTTTTAGGTTTCCATTGCTAGGGTTAGGAATTGAGGTCCCTAACGTGGGGCCTTGTTTAGGGAAACTTCCTCGTTAGTCAGGGATGTGCTGAGGAATCTGCTAGGGTCTTGCACCGTCTCTGTTCGGGGACTCTCCTGCAGCTCCCCTGTCCCTCCCACTTGCCCTTTCACTACCACAGCTTTCTCTCCCCAATACAAGCGGAACTCTAGGGGTGCCTGGGGGGCTCTGTCGGTTAAGCGTCTGACTTCGGCTCAGGTCATGATCTCACTCACGGTCCGTGAGTTCGAGCCCCGCGTCGGGTTCTGTGCTGACAGCTCGGAGCCTGGAGCCTGCTTCAGATTCTGTGTCTCCCTCCCCCCCAGTCTCTCCCCCCGCTCACGCTCTGTGGCTGTCTCTCACAAATAAATAAACATTTGGGGCGCCTGGGTGGTTCAGTCGGTTGGGCGTCCGACTTCAGCTCAGGTCCCTGAGTTTGAGCCCGACGCTGTGCTGGCCGCTTGGAGCCTGGAGCCCCCTTCGGATTCTGTGTCTCCCTCTCTCTGCCCACCCCCCCTCCCCCCCTCCCCCCCCCACCCCCGCCGTGGCTGTGTCTGCAGCCTCGTCTCCCGGCCAGCCGTCCTCTGCAGCCACACAGAAGCGCGCCAGGTTCCCAGGGCACCGCTCGTGCTTTTGCCTCTGCACTTTCTCGTCTCTCTCCTCTCCTGGCTCCTTCCCTCCGCCCACTTGTCTCCCCTGGAAACATTCTCCTCCTCTTTTCAGACTTCTGGGTCTCCTCCGCAGCACGGTCATCCTTCGTGCTGCACGTGATCGTGGTTTACCTACCTGCGTCCTGGAATAGCCAGGAGGGAGCCTGCCTGTTTTCTTAGTACCTAGCTGCTGCTGGTGTACATGAAACAGCGAGCTCGCGCCCCTTGACGGGCGACCCCATACTTGCACGTGTGTTCCCAAAGAAGGTCGTGGCCGCGCCATGGTGCGAGGCAGCAGCATTAACCTTCTGGAGGACCCTTCGAGACAGGCCCTGCCCCTGGGAGTCTGAGAAGTGCCGGGAGGAAAACAGGAGGTCTGGGCTTGGAACACCTGCGGTCATTCGGGCCCTCTCCTTCGGGTCAAGGGACCTTACCCGGTGCTCTAGAATTTACGAGTCCGAGGCCTGGATTCCATCCAGTCTGTGCTCCAGCGCGGAGAAGCCAGGCAAGCTTGGGCAAGTCTCGTAACCTCTGCCTCGGTGTCGTCATTGCTACGCGTGAGGTGTCGGAGCAGGCGATGGCCTCTGGGATTGCTGCAGGGCAGCTCTCCCTGCGGAGACTCGGGGTGCACGCTGTGGGGGGGGGGCATCCCCCGGGCGGCTCCCGTAGCGTTCAGACGACAGTCCTGTGATCAGTGGCACCATCCTTTAAAATGCCTGCATCCCCACAGATGGGGAGAGAATTTGGAATGTGGTAAGTGGCATGTAGTGTTCACTTCATCTGCTTTGTGCTGTAGAGCTGACTAGCTTTAACCTTCTCAAAGGATACAGCACAGCTCTGAGAGCCACGAGGGAGACGAAGAAGGCGTTTGCTTGGGGGAGAGACTTCAGCACACCCGGCTTTAGAGTGCGTTCTGCCTGTCTTGGCTGTCGTAAACTGGGAGCCGCGTGATTCATCCCGTGAGACCCTCGGTACCATAAGTAACCCGTGCTCCCTGGGCCACGATGCGCGTGCCAGAGACAGCTGCCCACGTGCCGATAACTTACCAGCGTTACGATGTGACTCTTGTTTCAGCTTCGCAACGAACAGGGGATGGTGGGTCCTTTCTTGCCTCTGAGATTTCAGCAATAGCTCACAGTGTTCAAAGCTCTGCCTGTGAAATGTGGTCACAATCAGTTTTAACTAAATACGCCCCCCCCCCCGGCAAAGTTCTGAAAATGAGTTGAATATGGTGAGCGACAGCATTTGCAAATATCTCTTTGGATGTCTCCATCGTGTTTCTGAGCAGCGAGGGCTCAGACACGGCGGAGGCGGCCAGGCCGGCCCCAGGGGAGCAGGAACCCTAGGCCCCCCTCGGCCAGGCACAGGTGCTCTCTGGAGGCCCTTCCAGGGGGTTCCAGAAGATGGCACTGAGTGGTCGCCATGGCGGATGGGATCCCCTCTGCTCCCCTGAGAGTCGCGTCTCTGTAAGGGTGAACGTGTTGCTGGTTCCCATGTCGTCACGGTGAGGATCTGGAGTCAGCCTGTCCTTCTGCTCTGACCCTGCTCTGGGGCAGAGGGCGATTCTTTGACTTTGTCCTTTTGCACAGCTTTCAAGAGAGGCTAAAATAAGTATTCCACCTTCACTATGGTGACGCCCAGAGGAAATTAGAGCAAAAGCGTTTTTCTCTTCAGGCCCAAAGAAGTAGGTAATCCCTTTGACAAAGCAGCTGATGATAGTCGAACACTATCAGATGAATTTGTCAGTAATTAGCTAATGATGAGTATACATTCTAGCTTGAAATTCTAGGTCTTTGGAAAAAACCTACAGATCAAAAAGCGTTAAGGAGAAAGTTGTCAGTTTCTCATAAATAAACGGAAAGCTTTGAATCTTCATAAAGTTACAACACAGAGGGCTCACAGAAGTCGCTGGGTCGGAGTGACCGACCGTTCCTGGGCCACACCCTGGGTGGAAGTGGCCATGCTTACACCCCGCTTGGCCTCCTCGCTGTGAACGGTTCTAGGGGTCCACAAGTACAACACCCTGTTGACCCCGGGGTTCTTTTCAGGTAGGATTGCTTGGAATTAAAGTCTAGAATTCACCAAAGGATAGAGCCATCAAAATCCTGAAAAACCAGGATCGGTGTGTCAGAAAAGCCAAGCAACCCGCAGGAATTTGGATCTGCTCGAGACTGAAAGGATAGGCTCGATCAGCGGGCAGACGAAAATTGTAGCACAGGCTTAAAACGTGTTTGAAATCTTCACTTATTTAAAACCGTAAAATTTTGGAGATCATCTCTGCTTAACTGCTTCATGTGCTCAGTGCACCGAGAATGTAGCGTAAGTGATTTCTGCCTTGGGCACCGTGTTGGTTTTCTGTGGCTTCGTAGCAAACAACCGCACACTTAGTGGCCCGGAACGACGCATTTAGTAACTCACGGTCTCTGTGAGCACAGCTTAACCGGTGGTGTCATCAGAGTTCAACTGGAGAAGGAAGGCTCTTCGGGCTCTGCAGTTGTGAGCCAGATGCGTCTCCTGTGCTAGTGACTGTCAGCTCCCCATCCTCTTGCCGGCTGTGTGCTGGGGCCACTCTTGAGTCCCGGAGGCCACCCACAGTTCCTGTTCGTGTTCCTCTCCGTAGACCTCTGCGGGACGGCAGCCTCCTTCTCCAGTCTCTGACTTCAAGGACAGCCCGCGCCCCTTTTGAAAGGGCTCTCGACTTATTACGGCCAGCGTACTCGGGAGAATCTCTCTTTTGGTTACCTTGAAGTCAGCTTATTCATTACGTCTGCAAAATCTCTTCGCCTTCGCCACATAATGCGGCCCATCACAGGAGTGACTCCCCACCACCTTTGTCACATTCTGTTGATTAGAGGCAGGTTCCAGCTCCCACTCATACCCCAGGGAAGGTATCCACGTCCAAAGCATGGATACCAGCAGATGGGAATCGCAGGGGGTGAAACTGAGGGCGCCCACCACAGGCACCCAGTGAATGGCTATTACACCGAAAGGACGAAATGGGAGAAATCCGTCCCCCGGAGCAGGTTATAAGCCAGTGGTTTGGGAGGCAGAACACATGTGCGAAGAGGGAGAGGGCGGCGGTCAGCAGTTAAGTTTATAGGTGAGCTGAGTAAGCCTATGTCACAACGCGTGGCTAAGCTAAAATGTCACCGTGCGACTTCCCTTTGCTTGGAACGAGATCAGGGTGTGTGCAGTACTGGGAAAATACGTCTTCACGTCCTCTGGGGAGCAGGGCCCTCCCACCCATCAGCGCCCCACTCCAGCCCCGTTCGGTGAGGGGCCACATCTGCTCTCCCTCTCCCACATACCTCGAGCAGCCCAGTCCTCTCGGGCTGCCCTCGGCACCCGGCTGCTGCACCCACACGGGCCGGCCTGGCCCCAAGCTCCCCGGGTGCCCAGACGACCTTTCTCTGCTCCCCCGGGCAGAACCACCCCCCTCAGTAAGGCTCCTCTCACTGGGTATTAGACTGAGCACCAGGTGAGGAGGAAGACTAACCTTCGTGGGCTTTCAACTGACATCGGCTAGAAGCTGAGCGTCTTTGTGGTTTTCTCCAAAATTCAGAATATCGTGTGGCACCCCTAAGAGTTCCCAGCAGTGCTCGGGGGTGCCTCCGGGCACAGTTTGAGGACCGTGGCTCTCCCCTGTGCGGGATCCCACCCGCACCGAGTACTCGCTGTTTGCGAGGTCCCGTGTCCAGGGCAGGGACAGCAAGGGGAGGAGGAAACATGCCGATGGCGGGCTGGAAGCCTGAGCAAGATGGAGAGCTTTGCAGGCCTGCCCGGGGGTGGGGGTGGGGGGTGGGGACAGGGGAGGCCCTTCTAACCCTGGGTTTGTGCCCAACGCGGCAGTTTGGCCCCGGACAAAACGTGTGTCAGCAGTGCTGTGATGTTTCCTGATAAAACTGCCTTCTGATTTGTCTGGAGCAGAGCTCACGTCCTCACTAGGCTGCGGATGGGGTACTGGGGCCTTGTGTCACTGGCTGATTTGCTTCCCATTTGAGGTATCAGTTGTCCAGTTAGCCTCAGCGAGGACCCCCGCGTGTGTTTTTAGACCAGCTCGAAGAGAAGATGCGTGACTGTGTGTCCGTCCTCAACACCCCTCCTTGGGCTGGCGGACAGTCCCCCGTGGAGCTGGTGGGGCACCGGGCAGCTGTGGGATCGAGGGCGCAGGTGGAGGGTGAGTCCTTGCTACAGGAGCATAGGCGTCAGAACCCCAGCACGCCAGGAGCCCGTTTACCCTGGAGCCTGTGCGGCCGGCTGTCACTGGCATGAAGTTTTTTGTGTTTTTTTTTTTTTAATTTTTAATGTTAATTTATTTTTGAGAGAGAGGGAGACAGAGTGCCAGTGGGGGAGGGGCAGAGAGAGAGGGAGACACAGAATCCCAAGCAGGCTCCAGGCCCTGAGCTGTCAGCACAGAGCCCGACTCGGGGCTCGAACTCACGAACCGTGAGATCGTGACCTGAGCCGAAGTCGGATGCCCAACCGACTGAGCCACCCAGGCGCTGCTCGCGTGAAGTTTTAACACACGGAAAGCAGTCCTGTGCATCATGTAGGTGTAACACATTGGGGGAGGAGAGCCACGTGGGAGTGGGGAGTGCCAACCCCAGGGGAGTAGTCCTCTGCGTGGGGGGGAGGGTAGAAGATGAAGGGCTTCCAAGGCGGAATCCGTTGTGTTGGCCGTGTCCCTGTCTTCAAGAAGCTTGGGGGGGTGGGAAGGGGAGGGAGGGCGGGGGCGGTTCTGTCATTCTTCCCAACTGCATGTGTTTGTGAAATATTTTATGATTTTGAATAGGAAATCTTCCTAGGAATAGGAGTACTTCCTATGAGGAATAGGAAATAGGAATACTTCCTAGATTGATGAGAACTAAATTTTTGGTTTGTGTCCATTTGCTTTAAGGAAAACCAGTAAATAAGCAGATGTGCCGGGGAGGGCGGGGGTGGGGGGGCGCCCGTTGTTTCCCAAGTTTTGCAGCCACCGACTGAGCTGAGGGAAAAGCCTACTGGGGGATATTCCAGGCTCCGTGTGCTCAAACCAGCTGTGCGCACAGCCTCCGCTGTCCCCTGGGGCGCGGGGACCCCGTCTCAGAGTCCGTGCCCCAGCCTGGCTCTTTCTCCAGAGTCAGCACCAGCCAAACCTGCAGCTGAAAATGTGGCGGCTTCTGGCCCTTCAGAGAACGACAGGGGAAGGTGGGGAAATCCAGGGGTATGTTTGCGTTTGTATCTTTTATGCTAGTCCTGAACATTTTTTACATTTGCAGAAGGAACTCCATTCTGCTATTAGAGCAAAAAGAAGCCACCGGTCATTTCCATCCATTGATTTTTCCAACCTGAAGATAGTCTGGGGTTTTTCTGTAACACTCCACTTCGCCTGAAACAAACTGAACCGTGAAGCTACTGGTCTGTGAAATGATTGAACAAATTAAAAATGTGTGTAAACAGCCAGATCAGAATTAACGAGAGAGTCTAACAGCGTAAGCAGAGGCCCCGTGACAAAAGGAACAAGTCTTTAAGTCTGTCTGTGCCACACTCTGTGTTTGCTTTTTTCCTCCTTTCCCCCCTTTTTAAGATGGAACGTCATCACCCAGAGTGATTTCGTAACAAGATGTGAAATTTTGAAGTTTTTTTATTTTGTTCTTTAAGCTGAAACTGTTCTCCTTTAGGTCAGGAGTAGATTGTGTAATGGACCGTGCTGGCTCCTTTGTAAATGCTTTGGAGCCTGTCTTAGGCTAATTACTCTGGAAGCTGAAACGAGTGGTCTGTGGGGCCAAGGTTGTTGATACTTTTAGGGCCAAAAAACGAAAAAACCTCCCAACATAGTTTTTAAAACCTAGCGCTCCTAATTACTAACTAGATAGTAGAAATACATACATACATACTTTTCCTCAAAAAAAACCCAAAAAGAGGCAGACTCCAGTCCATGGTGAAAGATGATTAAGGAAAACAGAAAAAGGTCTTGTCATGACAGACTGTGGCCCGATTCTTGGCCAAGTACGTGCTACTGACCCTGTGGTTTCTAGCATCCCTGCGCTTTGCCTGGCCGTGCCGGCCACCGCTGCCACCCCCTACACAGAGCCACAGTCTTCTGTGGCCAGGAGAGCTTTTTGAAGACGTGAGCAATGAGACCACAGCCAGCCAGCCAGCTCTCTGTATGTGGTATCCCTGGCGATCTCTCCACCTCTGCTTTCTGTATCTGGGGAGGACCGGTGAACGTTCGATGGGGAAGTGAGTCCACACACCCCTAAGGTTTATTACGGTCTAATCAGACTTCCCATTTACTTCTGCCTCGTCCGGAAACCATATTTACACAAAAGGAAAAACACAAGAAAATCATAAATCCAAAAGGTTGGCGTACGCACACACACAGCCTCCGCTGGCCATCCAGAGGGAGGACAGTGTGAAGGCGGATGAGACACGGGGAGAGGAGGCCCCTGGAAAGTGCCCCTTCTTGTCACCCAGTCTTAGGTGGAGTAGATCACCAAAGATCACCTAGTCCTTCTTTCTGTGAAGATCCTACCTCAGAGCATCAGATATTTGAAGAAAACCAATAGTATGAGAAAGACACCAGGATGTGCTGATTTTTGACAAAGACACAGATGTGGTGCAGTAGAGAAAGGATAGTCTTTTCAACAAATGGTGTGGAAGCAGTTGGGTATCCATATGCCAGAAAAACAGAAGTGAACCTGGACCCACGCTTCATACCAAAATGGCTCATAGACCTAAACAGAAAACCTAAAAGTATAAATCTTCTAGAAGAAAGGATGGGATAAAATCTTTGTGCCTTGCATTAGGCAAAGATTTCTTAGATACAGCGCCTTAAGCACAATCCATAAAAGAACAAATCAATAAATGGCATGTCATCAAAATTGAAAGCATGCTTTTCAGAATCTGTCATTTCTATAAGGAGAAAGCTAAGAGAGAAGCAGGAGAATCTGCCAGAAGACTGTCGGGCGTGCCTCTCAGACACAGCCTTTTACTCTCTGAGGGGTGGAAACGTGCTTCATCAGACAGGTTGGCCTTCCAGCGTCCTCCCCACAGTTGCTGCCCCTTTCCCTACCGGACGGGAGCAGAGGCGGGGCGGCGAACGAGTCCAGCAAAACCGTAGTGTGCCGAAATCCAAAACCTGTTTTCAAATCACGGAATCTACTCCTGAAGCCTGTTTACACTCTATGATAGTTGACTAGTTAAATAGTTACGCTGCTTACACTATATGTTAGCTAACGTGACAATAAATTATTGAAAATCAATAAATAATGAAAACCGTTCTCAAGAAAAGCCACAGAGGAGCTCACCGTTGACCCATGAACGACATGGGGGTTAGAGGCACTGATCTTCCCCCCCCCCACGCAGTTGAAATTTGCATGTAACTTTTGACCCCCAAGACACTTAACTACTCATAGCCTGCTGTTTGACTGGAAGCCTTACCAATAACATACATAGTCGATTAATAAATATCTTGTATATTAATAGGTATTATATACTGTATTCTTATAATGAAGGCGGCTAGAGAAAAGAAAGAGTTATTAAGAAAACCGTAAGGAAAAGACATCTGCTGTACTGTATCTTTTGGGAAAAAAATCCGTGGGTAAGTGGGCCAGCGTGCTTCAAACCTGCGTTGTTCAAGGGTCAACGGCACCTTCCTCGGCATTTTCCTCTGGAAAATATGGAATTTGAGGGAATCGGGGAGAACGGTGGCTTGGAGCCACGCAGCCCTGTGTTTCTATCCTGAGACCGGGGCTCGTTGGCTGTGGGCGTGGGGCCTCACTTGGCGCAGATCGGTTACCGCGAGTGCGACGTGGGAAGTTCCGTGAGGACCAGGGACAGGGCGGCCAGGTGCCCCGCAGGCAGGCGTCGCCCCTCTCCCAGGGGTGCGGCGTGATGGTCGGGCCTCCTGCCGGCTTCGCCCGCACGAGCACGGTTCCTCCGGGTGTAAAAACTGCATGCAAGTGTAAGGGTTACTGTTGTTTTAATTGTTTCCTATAAAAGCTAGCTGATCTTTCTGCTAGAAGAAGTCTAGGCTCTAACATTTTAGAGGGGACTAAACAGTCCTGTGCGGGACGGAAAAAGTCCAGGAAGGGAGCCAGGCGAACAAGTCAAGAGGGGAGGCTGCAAGGATTTGACACACGGGAAAGAGAACAGGTGAGGAGTTTATGCCGGGAGGTTTTCCCGCGGAGGGGAGTCCGGGCTTTTCAAGGAGGAGCTGCATGCCGGGCCTCAGGACAAGAGGACAGACTGGCAGCTCGGAGGAAGCCTGCTGCGGACCACACGAGGCCACGGGGCCCACAGGGGGGACCGGAGGACGCAAACGTGAGGCCTGCGCTGCCGGGCAAGGGTGCTGGCACTTTGGCCCGTATGTGGAAGCTGATCCGCCCACACGCGTCCGCGCTGCCCGTCCCCCTAAACTTCCCCCACGTCTCCTGAGAATGAGGTGTGAGTGTTCACACCTCTTCCCTCCCCGGCAGTGTCCCTCCTCTGCCGGCTCTGTCCCTAGGCTTGTGTATGGTGTAGTGTCGCGGGGACCGGAGGCAGACGGCGGGCCCGACTGCCTTCGGAGGAAAGGACAGACGAGGGGGCAAGAGCTCTGGGACTGGAGGAGGGGGCAGGGGGCAGCGCCCGGGAGGGCTTTTCCGAGGAGACGCCGAGGAAGGAGCCACGCCCGAGGTTCCCGGGAGCTGGGCTCCCGGGCCGCTTCCCCCCACCCCGATGCCGGAGAGTCTGAGGAGAGGGAGACCAGGTGTTGGTTCACGCTGGAGGCCAGGACTTGTGACTGAAAGGAAAGGCAGACAGATGGCTGCATGGAATGGAATGGCCGCCTCATTGGGGTTTCTAGACGAGGCCCAAAACGTCAGAGTAGAACAAGCAGCACCTCAAAATTCACGAGAAGAATGGACTCGTTGGAAAATCGGCCCGTGTGACCAAGAGAACTTGGTAATTTAGGGGAGAGAAACATGCCCAGACAGGGCCTTCAGTCTACGTAGACTCCTAAGCCGCAGATATGACGTGTTTCGTTGAGAAGACGCTCAGTAACTTACGGGAGAACGTAAGTAACGATGAGACATGGGGACTTTCATAGCCTGGGATCTGTCGGAGTTGTTTCCATATAAAGACTCAAAGTTATTAAATGCACGCGAGGTGTGATGTCACAAACGTCGCGGTGTGGGCCAGTCCCGGGGTTGAAGGGACAGCCCGGTGATGGCACTGAGGAGCGAGGCAGGTTTTGGCTCTCTCTCCACGCAGCGCGGTCAGGATCTTGGCTTTCGTCGTGGTCGCCAAGTGGATGCCGCGGCTCCGGGCAAACTGTCGTCACAGACTCCTGTTCAGAGGCAGGGGTGGGGAAAGGCGGCTTCTCCTCGGAGTCTCTTTCTATTCAGAAGGAAAATCTCGCCCAGAAGTCCCTCAGGAGACTCACCCTCCGGCCCCACTGGGCAGAAGTTAGTCACCCGTCCATGCCCTAACTGTCGGGGAAACCGAGAAAGCACCTGGCGTTGCCGACATCCGGAGGGAAAGATGGGCTCCTGGCACAGGGAAGGAAGGCGCCAGGTAGCAGTCGGAGGGAGCGTACCGCGTTATGACAGGTTCACACTGGCAATCAGCTGTGAGAACGGAGGATGCGTGAAATGGAACCAGCAGTAAAGGCGGCGGAAAGGCCACGGAAGGTGCTAGCGGAAGGCATTCAAAAGGGTCACGACAGGCTTCGGTGATGAAGGCCAGAAAGGAGAGGTGAAAACGGCATCAGGACAAACTGAAAGGCTTGTATTTTATTTAAAAAAAAAAAAAAAAAGGTGACCAAACAACACGTGAAAAAGCAGGGCTGCTTCCTGGGCTGCAAGTTCCAGTGAGCTAGAGGCTCAGCTGCCGAAGAAGCTGATGTAACCGGAGGCTGCAGGCATGGTGTCCGGGACAGAGGGGCGTGACCCTGAGGCCCCCTGGGTCCAGTCCTGGCCCCTCTCCTGCCCAGTCTCCTTCTCTGGACTTTTCTGCCACCTTAACCCCGCGGCGTCACATCCTCGCTGCTCAGGGCCCCCTCTCGGCGACTGCTCGGTAGACACCCTCCCCGATGACTCTTGGCCAAGCGCTTGCTTCTCCGGCCTGCCCTGGCCCCAAGTCCTGGCGGACCACTACGGCCCCGTTCCCCCCCACGGACTCCTAGCACTCACCAGGCCTCAGCCCGGCTCGTCTCGCGGCCGGACCCAGACTCGACTCGGGGGGCTCGGGGGATCCCCGGCGTCCGCGCGGCGCCCGGCACGGCTGGTGGGCACCTGGGACTCTCCGCCGGGCTAGTCGGGAATAAGTGAGAGCTGCAGCCGCATCGTGGCATGCTGGGAGTGGTGTCTCAGGCGCGAGGGCGCCTGTGAGGACAGGCTGGGGGGGCGGGGGAGGGAAGGCAGGTGGGCCCGTGGCGAGGCCGTTGACCAGCTCCACGAGGGGGTCCTGTGACCGTGACCAAGATGTAGAGGGCAGGCACAGCAGGAATGTTCAGGAGACAAAGCCTGGCCTTCTGAGGCTCCTGAGCCGCGAGCTGCGCACCTCACACTGAGCCGTTAGACCGCCCGGCTTCGGGAGAGGATCTCAGGTTGAGTTTTGTCAGTTTGGCGGCATCCAAGGGGAGAGGTCAGCCGGGCGTTGGCGCTGTGAGCCTTGTGTGAGATGGGAAGGAAACCTGAGCTGGGCGCAGGGATGTGTGTGTGCCCTGCGTGCAGGCGGTGACCACGGCCGGGTATGCGCGGTCCCTCCCAGCGAGAGCACCGCCCACGGTAGCCTGCAGCCACCTGTGGCCGTTTACGTTTAAGTTGGTCAAATTAAATCAGACGAAAAATTCAGCTCCTCAGTTGCACTGACCACATTTTAAGTGCTAAGAGAACATTCCTGGCATCACAGAATGTTCTCGCGGGGGTGCTGATGCAAAGTGAACAGAGGGCCTGGAGTTGACCCTTGGGGATTGCTTTCAGAAGAGGCTGGGTATGGGGCAGGGGGAGGTGGGAGGGCCGGAGGGCCAGGTGAGGTGCCACGTCACAGTCACGGGCAGCGGTGCGGAGGGAGGTAGCGGCAGGGTATCCGGGGCAGCCGTGAATGCACCAGATGAAGCCCAGAGAACGCCCTTGGGTTCGGCAGCATGGTAGCCAGGTGACCTCAGAGGGATCTTTTGCAGTGGGTTCACGGGCCGGGAGCCATGGAGGGGTAGCTGGGGAGCCAGAATGAGAAAACAGCTGAGAGAGACCATTCTATGAGCAGGGTCAGCTGGGAGAGCGAGAAGGACACTGGATGTCCACAGAAGGGAGACTGGGGTAGGCGGTTGAAGGGAGGATTTTGTTTGTTTGTTTAATGAGAGAGAGTACGATGTTTAATAGCCTCAAGAAAATCCCAAGAATTTATTCCCCAGATATGCTCAAAGGTCATAGGGACACCCTGGTTTAGGGGACTAGTTAAATGAATTGTCCCGTCCATACAAATCCTGCAGGCACCCAAAAGAAAAAGGGCTTCCTGCAATTCCTGATACAAAACTCTCTCCAAGATTTATTTTGCAAGATGCAGAATATATTATGCTACCCTTATATGAAAAACAAGAAAGATACCTAGAGATACCCTATGTTGATAATGGAGCGGGGGGAGGTGGGCAGGGTCAACGAAACAAAACTTCTGAAGGAATGATCACGAAATTGGTCGTGTGACAAGAAATCGCCTCCAGGTGAGGGGCTGGGGAACAAAAGCAGGAATGAATCTTTATTCGCAACATTTTTATAGTGCTTGATTCCTTTAAACTAGGCACACGGATTTTAAAAATAAAAACATTTGTAAAAGTCACTAGGAAGAATTTGGTTGAGAGAGAGGTTAAATAATCAGGAGAAGTATTCCACCTCCCGCCTCTCCGGCCAGGACCCCTCCAGCTTTTATTACTCCATTCAGCTCTCCGTGGAATCCGGCATATTTTGAAGTCATGAGTTTTCTGATATTCCACGCTAGCCATCCTGTCTTTTCTGTTGCCGGACAACAAATTATCCCCGAACAGTAAACAGTGGCTCTCTCCCCCTTTCTGTGAATCTGCACATGGCTCACCGGGGTGCCTCTGATGTCGGGCAGCGCTGCAGGCCCCCCAGCGCTGGACGGGCTCACACGCACACCTGCTGGGAGCTTCAGGGCCCGGATGTGGGTTCCCCGCCACGTGGGCCTCTCCACGGGACCACTCACAGAGCCCGTGCAAGAGAAGGAGCACCTGAGACAGAAGCCACAGCCTCTTTGTAACCTAACTTCAGAAGTGACATCCCCTCGCCTTCGCTGTGTTCTGTTGTTGAGAAGGGAGTCACCAGGTCCAGCCTACACCCTAGGAGGGAGGGTTCCACAAAGGACTCGTGCCAGGGGCAGGGACCAGCGGGGGCCAGTTAGAGGCTGCCCAGCACACATCCCGAAACGCAGCCCAGTAGAGTGCTTCTTTTTATGTGATGTTCTCTTCTAGTTCATCAAAATACTCAGATTCATCACTGTAAGCTCTTACCATAACCTTGTGGCCTCAGAATAACCTGTTGCTGTTTTACCATTCTGCAGGAATACTTCGTGTTAGATACTTCCTGAATCATACCAATTTGATAAAATTTGGGGAAAGTTTGATAAAACAGGAAGGTGGCCGTCCTATTCAAAGTCACTTAGGGAACAGAACATTCTCCTGTATCATATAAGAGAAAGGCCTCGATTTTAGGAAGTATCCACTGATGTGTTTGGGGGCAAAGGGGCATGTTGTCTGCAGCTCACTCTCAAATGGTTCAGGAAAAAAACAGAGCGAGTAAGGAAGCAAACGGCAAAAAGAAGACAGTTGGCAAATCCGAGTAAGAGTATTTCTGAATCCCTAGTACTATGCGTGCGAGCTTTCTGTAAGTTTGAAATATGACAATTAAAAGCTCGGAAATAAAATTCTCAGACGCGTCCCCAGACCTGCTAAATGAGAATCGCAAGCGGGACCTGGGGAACTCGCTTTACCAAAGATCCTCAGAGGCATCCTGGTTGCCGATCAGCAAGGTGTGGGATGCCCTTGGAGCGCTGCCGCACCACCGCCCTCGGCTCTCCTCCAGCCGTGGATCGGCCCCTCGGAGGGAACGGGGCGTGGTGGCACAAGGGGGTCTAATTGTGCGGCCCAGGAAGATGTGCTTGTGGTCCCCGCAAGGGGCAGAAGCAGCGGGTCGCAGCGCAGGGCTGTGCCGAAGGCCTCCCCGCCCTGCCTCTTTGGGCGCCTCCCAGTCCCGGGCCGCCGGCCTCGGGAGCCCACCGTGTGTCTCAGGGAGGCCAGCAGGCAGAGGCATCGTACCGGCTCTCGCGTCACTGTCCCCCCGCTTGCGGGCGTGTGTGGCACATGCCCCGTCCTGCCTGCGGCGGGCTGGGGGTGCTCCCCGGAAGTGCGCCTGGTGCTCCGGGCTTCCAACGGCGGTGGGCGTTCACGGGCTTATGGGAGGCTGGGGGACCAGAGACTGCCGCCAGGCCAGAGAGCGTGGCCACCTCAGAGCTCCCCGCACAGCAGCCTGCGGAAGGGCAGGAGAACGGGGCGAGGCGGGGGCCGGGAGCAGCGGGAAAGGAGCCCAGAGGTGGGCTCGAGGTCCAGGCCGGGCCCGTCCGCCTGGGAGCCAGGAACCCTGGAGTCTCGGGCACCGTCCCGGGGGCTGCAGGTGCCTTGCATCACTGGGGTGGTCAGCTGGTGGGGCCGGTGGGACTGGGGCGAACAGGAGAACCGTGGGTCGAGCCCCTTCGTCCACGCTCCGTTCTTGGTGGGGGGCGTGGGCACCCGCGGAGGGCTCTGTTTGGAAATAGCCGCCTTCTCACGGGGTCGAGGCCTTTCAGCCCTGACTCACCCGCCGTTTTGTTGTGTTCCGTTTCCGCCCCGTGCGTGGTTTCCTCTCGTGGTCAGCCTCCGCTTCCTCCCGGCCCGGGACGCCTGGCTGCTGCAAGCCCGGGGCCTGACTGGCTCTTCTGGCCACGGAAGTCTCCATGCTGACGCCAGTTCCTTCTTGACGATGAGGGCGGCGGGGCGTTGTGCGCGCGCTCCTGCTGTTCGCCCTCTGGGGGCTTCGCTCTTCTCCTCCAGTGGTTTTCGTGCCCTTCAAGTTAGGCATCAGAGGAAGCGCATTTATCCACGTGCTTTTCCACGCACGTGCCCAGAACGCTCGGTTCCGAGGGCAAAAAACACACGGCGTCTACCCACACCCTGGCTACCGCTCTATGATTATAGACCTGGTCAGGCTGGTCTCTTTGGCTCGTCCCAGACAACTTGCAGAGACGCTGATTTGTTCCCCCCCGAGACGCACGTGAATCAGCTGTGACTCAGCTGCAGACTTTGCTGGGGGACGCAGAATCACTTCACCAAAACCTGGCCGCGTGCTCTGCAGAGTCTGCCCCACGTCCTCTTAACAAAATGACCAGGTCGTTCGGGGCGAGAGGCGAAAGTCCTCTGTGTTTCGTTACTTTTACCAGGGGTCCCCTGTCAGCAGACGCCTTATTTCTCACGCGGTCTGCTGTTCTTGGCTTCGCGCGGGGAGACAGCAGCAATGGTGGAGAGGGAACTAAAAATCTGAAGGCACGTTTAACTCACCACCTATCAGGTGGATGGGCTCGTGTTCCTAAACAGCAAAGCGAGGAGGCAGAGCTCTGACACTCTGGGTACGCGACTTGGGTAGAAAGCTCGGCCGTGTGGCTCGAGCAGGATTGTGTGGCCGACAGCTTACCCCACGCTGGGGCCGTGAGCTCGTCCAAAGGCCACACCAAGGACAGCACCGGTCACCCAGGCTAGACCCCCATTTCCCTGGAACTTTCCAGATTCTGAACAGTGTGATGGAAACAGAAGGAAGCCATTGTTGCTCTCACAGCGTGAAATACGGCCACGTCTTGAGACCCGGAGGCAGCGAGTGGAAGCGGCGGAGTTGGAGTCAAGGCCGCGGTACTGGCTGCCTTCCTGCGGTGGTGTTGGGAGCTTCTTGAAGCTCCTCCTCCCTCCGCTTGCGTGCTCTTCTGCACGTGGTACGCGCCTGCAACTGCAGCATTTTCGTCCTAGCTTTTCCTCCTTCTGAATTGGCAAACAATTCTTTTCTTTGTTCTTTTTGTTTTGCTTTGGTTTTTGGTTTTTTTGCCAAATTGCCTGAATTTGGTAATGCTGACCTCACTCAAAGAGCCAAGACCGTCTTCTAAGTTCCTTTGTGCCTTCAGGTCCTAAGAACAATCAGAACTTTTGTACTTCCGTTACGTGGCATTACACACAGAATAGTAAAGTAGCTGCTAGTGTATATTTCTGTTATTTTGGAGGGAACCCCAAAGAGCCTTTGGAACATGGTCGGAACAGGGATAAGCCCGTGCACGTGCACCTGCCGCCTCTCAGAGCCTCACCTGATGGTACTCCCCTGACCGTGGCATCCCAGGAGCACCGCTCTTGAAGGCCAAGGCCCGGAGGGCGGGATGCACTGAGTGGCTGATCCGGGACTGGTTCCATAGTTCATTTCAGCGAGACGCCGTAATCGCTGCAGTTGGGAAACCCCACCTCGGTTCACGTCACCCCAACACGCGCCAGGCCGTATCTCCCCGGACACTTGGGAGAAACGCGACGTGGCCTGACTAGACCGCGTGAGGGGTGTCGGCCGTGAACGCTCTGTGTTCCGATCACACGAGGGTCTTGGGTTTCTTTGCTCTCAAAGACACATGTTTGCAAAGAAGTCCTTTCTTGCTCACAGAAGTGATGAGTTTCATGCCTATCTAATATTTTTAATCAGTGAAAATAAAAAATAGACATGAGTTTTCAAAACCCCATCCAGCTTGCTATTCTAACTCCACCTGCTACAAAGTCTGACCTGGACCCGTCCGCCGGCAGGAAGGTTGATGGGAAGATAGTCCCTTGGACGGCAGTGCCGCGGAGGGGTGTCAGTGGCCTGTTGCCGCTTCAGTCCCAGGTTTCAGGAAACGCCGACAGCCCAGATGTGCTCAAGAGCCCGTGACGTTCCTGCCCCCCTGTATTGGGCCGTCAGCGTTGGTTACGGTCGCTGCCACTCACCCATGAGGGGATGTAGGTGACGGGAAGGAACGTGAAACAAAAGATGTAGGAGAAAAGCAGTAGCTTTTCTACTTAACGAGGCTTGTAGACGGGCATAAGTAGGCAGTAGCTGCTCGGGGGGAAAGGGACGTCGAGCGAGTGGAGGCTAGAGCCCGTCTTGCACTTAGGGCGTTTTTCCCAGAGAAGAAGATCAAGCATGGTCAGGTGGATCGTGCCGGGTCCCAGCTTCGCCCGGGTTCTTCAGAAGGGGCACCGATGGTGGCCGTCCTGGTTCACAGCACGGGCACCCGGGGCAGCCGTGCTCACCTGCCGGGGATGGGACCCTGCCCCCGGGTGAAGAGAACACACCTCTCTCTCAGGCAGTGGAGACGATGTAGAGCTGTAAACATCGCAGTCAGTGTTCTAACCATTGGTTTGGTTTTATGTGGTTTTAGTCGTAATATTGATCGGGAAATACCAGATTGACAGAGGATAGAGAGGTGTGTGTTTATCAAAGAGCCATATGGTGTTTAGATGGGGGACAACAACCTCATTGTCCTGGGGAGATCCTGCAGATGGTGGGGGGCACTTGGGCCTTCCCCGTGGCCTGCACCCGGCCGGAGTTTCACAAGCATCTTTCTAGTCTTCGGCGGTGGGCGAGGCGCGTCTGAAGGCCGGGACCGGTCTGCAGCGGGCCGGAGCCCTTCCTTGGCTGCGCCCCCCCCAGACCCCACGGCGGGCGCACGGAAAGGGGTGTGGGTCCCTCTCGGGACAGAGACACAGCTCACCCTGTGCCGCCACCCCCACTCATCCCGCTGCCTCTGTCCTCGTAGTGATGGCATGGCTTTCTCAGATTAAAGGTTATTCCCCCTTAATACTTAGGAAAAATGTTTATTTTAAGCTTTAAAAAAAACACATCTCTGGTTGAAACCCTGATGTGGGCCGTAGACTGTCTCCTGCATTTAATTCGGTGGAATGTTTACCTCGGCCCTTTATTTTCTAAACTGTCTGGCCTTCTGCTCATGCCGCAGTGAAATCCTGCCCCTCCTACTCCTTGACCCAGGACCCCTGTGGGAGGCTGGGCCCTGGGTTCCCTCCAGCGACCAGCACATCACCTGCCCACCCCACTCTCGGAGTCCTCTTAGAGACCTTTGATTTCTGTGGTTAGTCAGTAGTGTTCATTTCTAGTCTTTGGGCTCTTAATTAAGCCTTTGTGCGGCACCTGGACCCAACCAAACTGTTGACGTTTCAGCTGCTGGGTCTCTAACTGCCACCGAGCCATGGCTTTTACTGAAGGAGCACCTGCTGGTGCTTTCTGCCCTTCATCCCTCTGTGACTGTCCTCTGGCCTGTCCACTGCTCCACTCGCAGCCTGAACCCTGAGCCTAGGGGTTCAGGGATGTCCCTACCCAGCAGCCTAGGGCCTGTGGATAAAGATGAGAGTTGACCGGATCACCCTGGGCCTTGGCTGGTTACAAGCCTCTCCGGGTCTCATCTCCTAAGGGACCCTAGCGACCTGTGTGTAAGCTTCTGCGGTGAGAGAAGGACGCTGCGTCCCTCGCTGGCTCCCAGGGCTTCCAGACAGAAAAGGGAGTCACGTCCTGAAGGCCCCCGGCACCTCCTCCCTGCAGTCAGATCAAGAGGGGGCCGCTTCCTGAGGAGGTGATGCTGTGAAAGTCTCGTCCAGGAAGGGCCTCCTGCAGGCCAGACGCTTGCTCATCTGGGCCATCTGAAGAGCTGGGTCAATGTCTTGAAAAGTAACACCACCGGGTGTGTCAGTATCATGGGCCGAGGAAGGACAATTAGATTGTCCCCCTCCATGTCTTCTGATAAACAGCCCGGTACCATATCGCAGCAGACGTAGTGGATGGAAGGTTGCCTTCCGCATTTTACTCTGCAACATAACGTCGTACCTAGAGGTCTAGTCATTTCAGCGAAAGAGGCCGTTGGGAAAGTAACTCAGTTTTTTAAAAGAAACTTAGTCATTTGTCCTCTGATTCGGGGCAAACCAATCACCAGACTCTTTTTACCTGCTTATTTGCCAAAACACAAAATGCTTTCTCCCCCTTTCTCATGCAGAATTGGTGGCCCCTTCATCCGACTCATGTGACTTCCCAAGGACACCCGTTCTGTGTCCTCCTCACCCTCGCCGTTATCACCCTCCTTCTTATGTGGTCATGATGCTCACAGGGCATGGCCGTTTCAGAAGGACTGATTGTTTCATCCGTATATTTATCTTATTTCCTTACGATTACTCGTAGCTTGCTTTTGATCTCGGGGACTCTGGCTCTTTTCGTCTATAATGGCACTTCTGTTCCACGTCATCCGTCTGCATTCTGACCTGATCCCCGTGGCAGGATGCTGCGCCATCCCCCTTCGTGGATGTCCCCGGGCACTCCAGGGCCCGACGCTCTTACTCTCCATGCTGGGATCTGCGTGTTTCCAAAATGCATCCATTCAGTTCGGCTGCCTTTGAAGCAACACCTGTTACCGGTTTTCTCTCCTCCCGTGACGAAGAAGACATCGCTTACTTGAACCTTGGTTGTTCCTGAATAACTGTATTCAGGACTATCTGTACTCCCCTTTCTGTGTTTAGTGAGCTGCACTTTGGTACCAGACCTGGGTCCTGACTCTTTCCGTGTCGCTTGTTGGAGGGGCTCTCCTTAGTGGCCGGCTCACCACGAGCCTTTGGGCACTTGCGATTTTGCCAATTAACGTTCCAAAGCATTTCCCATATTTTCTGGTTCTTGTGCCCTTCAGGGGCCTTTCTTTTGAAAGAAGAAGAAGAAGAATGACAAGGATTTCTGCTTCTTAAAAAAAGATTAACTCTCAAACTTCCTTCCTGAAGTCGTAAGAGACTTCTTACTGTCATGCGTAAAATCACGCTCACAAGTCAGGATGGAGGTGGACGCGGTGGGTTCCAGGGCCGGACTCCCTTGGTTTAGAGGTTTAGAGGTTTAGCAGAAGCAGAAAGTCTGAGCCAGGTGGGATGGCACCAAATTTAGGCCTCACCAAGGATCAGAAAAGTGGCAGCAAACCCTCCTGAGATGGAAGTGTGATCCAGCTGAACGTGCGTCTCGGAGCACCGGTGGCCGCAGCGGGAAGCTAGGTGCTGTTAAACAGCACAAAACCAGAGCAGTGTCGGCACGCTGGGCGCAGGCCTCCCGTGAGCTGTGTGACCTCGGCAGGCTTCTCAGCCTCCCTGTGCCTCCGTTCCACCTTTGAAAGGATGACGACGGTATGTTTCTCGTAGGGTGGTCATGGGGAGCAAATGAGTTAATACAGAGTTGGGAACGGCGTCTGGGATGTGTTGTGATATGACTGTTGGTCACTGAGTTGCACAAAAATAATAGAATGTAACAGACGTTGAAAGTTGTATCAATAAAGCAGGAGGGGGAATGAGGTTTTGATGTAGAAGCAGAATTAGAAATGCAGGAAACGGGCAGGTGGAGAGGCAAGTAGCCGAGACTTCCGTGGAGCTGTTACAGAGAACACGCGTGAAGCACAGGGCTGGTGTGGACGCACCTGCCCGTGCCCCGCAGCCCGTGGGAACCCACGTAGCTCGAGTGTGCCCATCGCAGGCAGAACGCCCGGGTGCTGGCGAAGGTCTGCGGCGTTAATCGCTTAGTGGTGGCACCCACGTTTGGCATAGATGCGGAGGATTGCACTTAGAAGCCGGCAACTCAGAGACGACACCAGGAGCCACCGATGGAATGTGGAAGGACAGAGGCCACGAGCAGCCCTGACGAGGCCTTTCTGCACCTAGTAACCCTTCCCAAACCCAGCAAGGTGGGCCACTCTCTCATCAGTTTTGCTTTGTATGCAGCACCTTTTAGCCACCCGCAGAACTTCATCGCATCGACAGATACATCACCTTAGCAGCCCAGGCTTCAGAGATGGCTGTGGCGGATCGAACACACTCGGCCCCCTCTTCCAGAACAGGGAAGCGTGAGAGTCAGTGCGTACCTGGGGATGGCAGGGAAGCAAAGCCTCTGGCTTCTGTAGGCCCCTCGCTCTGCATAGAAAGTCATTTACATTCTCAGGAGATCTGTGGGGTTCTCCTTCCAGGAGCCTTTAACTTCTGCGTTTGGAAATTCAGCTCTGAAACCCAACTACGCAGAGAAAGCAGGGCCTACACGGTTATTTAAGAAGTAGGTTTTTTTTAATGTTTTTAAGTGAAACGGACTCTACCCTCCGCAGGGTCAGCTCGGCAGTTAACGGACTTGTGGCCCCCAGCGCCTCAGCCGATGGTGGAGCTGGGCCTGGCCACCAGGTCTTGGAGCTTCTTCGGAGCTGGGTTTTGATCTCGGGGGAATCTGTGTTTCCGGCTGGGGTCAAGCTGGTAATTCGGCAACCCTCCTGGCGGCCCTTGAGTTTCCTCCTCCAGCCACTTCCCCGGCTGTCATCGCGGGCCACCCGAGCCAGAGCCAGAACCACAGCTGGCTCTGGGGGAACCAGGATTCCTGTCCGCACTGAGGCCCAGTCCTCAGGGGCCCGGACCCGTACTGCGGCCAGGGCAGATAACTAGACCTCCAAAATCCTGGCGTTTCGGGCGTAAAGCCCACACGCTCGTGTCTTTTCTGTGATCCCATACGTGTGACCGACACATCTGTGGTCCAGAGAGCGATGCTCGCTTCAAGAACGTGAATGCGTCTCACACACCCGTGTGCTGCAGTTTACTTGCCAGCTCATGGTGGCCACGCTGAGTTACGGGCTGAGCCCTCATCGCACTGGCTGCTGCCTGGGGCTCCAGGCCGTGGTCCCTCTGCCACAGGTATTTGTGGAGAGCTGGCTGCAGCTCCCAGCACCGTGTCGTGGGCCCCTGGGGGCAGAGGGCAGTGTCGTATCCTCTCCGGAGCACGCACTAGGTGGATAGAACACTGAAGCAGGAAAACCCTGCACATAAACGTGGACAAAAGCAGACGGCGCGAGCGGAGTGCAGGAATTACAGTGGAGGGCGACGGCGACAGGCAGCCCCTCTGGGCCGAGTGAGCTGCGGTTCAGTCCAGAACCTATGAGAAGGCCCTGTGGTAGCATGTTCTGGTTCCCTGTTTGAGAGCCCGGCTTGGGGGGCTTTTGGACGGCATCGGCGAGTCTGGGAGGCCGGTGCTGGGAGCGGTGGGTGTGCCTGGCAGGTGGGGTCGGCGGGGCCCCACGGCAGACAGAAGACCGGGGAGGGGCACAGAGGCATCCGTCACGAGGGCTCAAGGTTTGGTCGGAGCGGCAAGGTGATCCCGGCCCCCGAGAAGGGGTGAAGGAGTAAAGCTGGCTGGGGTGGGGACGCGGCACTCAGAGCGCCGGCCTGTCTGATGCTCGACAGACCTGGCATTTTGTACGTGTTATGAACCAGACCCTCCAGGGGGAGAGGTGCTGTACGCAGGGCCCCCAGGACAGCCTGGGGGGCCACGGCCCCTGGGCCCTCCTGCCCCGTAGCCACTGCTGCGGGGCTCGTCGGAGCCTGAGGGCAGATCTGGAGCCTTTAATCGTCATATTAGAATGTGTCCGGAACAGTGCTGCTTTGAGGGGAGCTTTCCTCTAGATAGAACAAATGAAAACAGTCTTGGGGCGCCCGGCTGGCTGAGTCAGAAGAGCATGTGACTCTTGATCTCGGGGTTGTGAGTTCGAGGCCCACGTTGGGTGTCGAGATGACCAAAAAATATATAAAGAAAAAAACAGTCTTTGTGGCATGGCCCATCCTTTGCTTTCTTTTTCACCTGAACCACCGAAATTGCTTAATTTTGCCCTGACTCTGGCCACATGACCCCAAACAAGCTGCCTGGCCTCAGCGTGGTGGGAGACAAGAGAAGACCTGGGTTGTGCTCGCCAGGGGTGCGGGGGCGCGGCTGTGCGGGAAGGAGGCTTCCAGACGGCCGTCCTTCCCGCTGGAGGTGGAGGCTTCCTGTCAGTGCTAGAATCCCCGGGGGGCAGCCAGCTCCACCAGAATGGAGGTGGCCAGGGGACTGGTGATCCTCATGCCCCGTCGCCAGGCCTGCACCCCCCCGAGGCCGGCAGGACTTGGGGGGGAGCAGGTGCTGTGCCTGAACTGAACTGAGCCAGCCCCAGGCCAGCGAAGCCTCCGGTGAACGGGAAGGCAGGAAGGCAGCGGCTCTCTCCGCCCTGCAGCCCGGAGCTGCCCCGATCCGGCTTTTTCCGTGCGCGGTGGTTGCTCCCGAGGGGGAGGGGTAACGGAGTCGTTGGAGCACAGCGCAACCCGGGCAGTAATGGGATCCGTCGGTTGTGACTTCCTGAGCGCTGAGAACGGAGAGATCCGAAGCTGATCGCGGGTTCGGTCTGTACTACAGGCTGGGCGGGCGAGGGCCCCCCCCCCCCCCAGGTCTCAGAAGGCACCTGCCTACGTCTCCGCAGGGCGGAGCGGGCCCGCTTATGCGTCCTTTCTTGCGCGGAGCTGCGCACTGGGACCGCACACTCAGCGACTGTGCTCCCCCTATGATCATCGCTAATAAGGATGCAAGAAGTCAGCCTGTACTTTTTAAAGAGTTATTTGGAACATGAGTGTTTTAACGAGTCACGAATTAGGGAAGATTTCATTCTCTTCGTTCTGATGCTTCTGGTGGGGAGGAAGTCGGCACTATTATCCTGCTTATATTTTTAATGAGGTTTTAATTTAGGAATCCCTAAAGAAGCCAGGTTTGTTTTTTTTTTTTAAAGGAGTAATGCTGCCCCCCTACCCCTACCCTCGCCCCAGGCAAAAGAAGCCAGAGGGCTGGGCTGCAGGAGGCAGCCTGGTGCCCAGGGGGAACAGCACGGGTTGGGCCCTGCCCTGTGACTCTGCCTGGGCCCACAGTGTGGTCCAGAAGGGACCTACCCCCACTCCACTCCAGCTTGCTTACCTGCGCAAGACGGCAGTCAACAAATCAGAGACTCCCAAGGCTGGGGACGTCTCAGGAGAAACTTCAGAGACCTGGGCCCCCCTACAGACCAGTGAGTTAGCATCTCAGGGAGGGGCCTATGAATCTGCATTTAGGAGAGTCTCCAGGGTCTTAAGCGGCCACAGGACTGAATGATCATGAAGGTTCTTTCGGATTAGAACATCTGTGCTTCTTAGCGTTAATTCTGCCAACATTCATGGTCTCCCCTGGGCGGGGAGGGGGCTCAGCCCCCTGGCTCCTCTTTACCAGGAGGGTGGGGTGGGGGTTCTGTTACAAGTTCATAACAGCAGACGGCATCTGGACCCTTCCTTACCTGAGAGAAGTCGTCACAAGGCCTCGTAGCCTCTGACTCTGTCTTTCGGGAGGAACAGAAGAAGCCTGCCTGTTTGCAAGGGAAGATTTGGGTGTCGCTCACTGACCTCAAAACCAGTTTAACTCTTCATCTCTGGCAAGCCGGCTGCCACAGCTTGTTTCTTCTAAGCTGCTGGAGTGTTTCTTTGGGCTTTAGCCATGGGTTTGGAGTTCTGGTCCTGCCCCGGCTCAGCGTGTCCAGCAGGGAGGACGGAAGATACAGGGAGACGAGCCAAGCCTGAGCTCCCCTCGTGGCCAGGATGCTCAGCCCTGTGCTGGCAAAGGTCTGGGGAGCACAAGCCTTCCCGCCCACTGTGGGCCACGTCTCCGGTGGGGTCACAAAGCTCCATGAGGCAGATCGGGCCCCACGGGACCCACCACAGAGGGGAAGGGCCGCAGGCGGGCTTGGCCCAGCCCAGCAGATTGAGGGGCCTGGGCAGTCCTCCTTACAGAGATAGGTGCTCCCGGCAAACTGCTCCTGCTGCCTGGGCTGAGGCCTGAGAGGGTGGTGGGTTCACTGGCCGCCGTTCCTACCTTTGCAGCTCAGTGCGGGTAAACGGTGACCTCCCGGATGCCCCCTGAGCTTGGGAGCCGGCCACCCTGAGCAAGGGGGGCGGGTGCTTCAGGCAGGGAGGTGGCTTCCGAGTCCCTCCAGTCCCTCCCTGGCCTGTGTGAGGTCCCACCTTGGCCTGAGAGAAGAGTCACTGAAGGCCGGGTCGTTCCGGGGAGAGGGCGCGTCCCACAGAACCCTCGGCCCGGCTGCCGGAGAGCGGGGTGCCCCTCCTGGGAGATCTGCAGACCCCCTCAGTCCCCCGTGAGGGCAAGGGGCTCCCGGAGGCAGGAGGGAGGGAGCAGCTGGCACCCTGCGGGGAGCCTCAAAGCCTCCTTTGGATCAAAACCCATTTTGATTTTCCTCCCCACGAGAACGCTGGGGGAACATGGCTAGAAGATTCTCTGACCAGCCAGGGAATAGTCTGTCCCCCTTGTAGCTCTAGTTTAGTTAAATCTATTTAGCCTTTACTTTCTATGGTTACTTGTCAAATCAGGAAATAGGTTCATATTCTGCCTGTCATCAAAAGACCTTTAAGAAGGTCTCTTAAGTATTAAATGACATCAGCTGGGAGAGTCCGCCGCGAATCCGGCCTGAAAGGTGCCGGTTTTGCTGTTTGGGGATAGTTGCATCAGCCGTTAGCAGGCGAAGTGGGCTCGACCCTCACGTGGCCTGGCAGTTCTGCTCCTCCCGGTTGGTGAACTAAGTCAAGCCGTCACCATCGCCCCTCAGGCCGAAGGTTGTGCAGACATGGCCGCTGCGGGTCCTCGGGCCAGGGTCCGCTCCTGCGCCCGCGTCCTGCTCCGGTCGGCCTGCTGCGTCCCCTGCAAGGAGAGCCCGCTCCCCCGCAGACTGGCCGCCGTGAGCCGCCTGCCCCCTTCCCCAGCAGGAGCCCTCCCAGAGCCTGCTGCGGACGAGCAAAGGCCCGGCAGTTCCCGGCCCACGGGGAGAGCGGCCGCCCGCAGGCTCCCGCCTCCCGTGGAAGACAGGCCGGGCTCAGAGAAGGGAACCGTCTGGGGTGAAGTGGGGTCTCCGGAGGCCCGGCAGATCTGAGGGTCCTCACAAGGGGAGATGGGGTTGAAGCGGAAGACGGAGGCTCTTGATGATAGTCCACGAAAGGGGTTCCTCGCCGTGAAAGCCAGAGGGCACGTGGTGTGCTGTCCAGCCCCGCGTGGGGCCGGGGCCTCCCGCAGGGGCGGCCAGGTTCCTGGGGCAGCGGCGGACTTTGTGCGCGCAGTTTTGCGTTTCCCGTAAGTAACGGTTATCGAAAATCAGCGTGTGCATTTTAGGCCAAATTCCAAAGGAGTTACTCAGTTTTTCAGCAAACAAGCAGAGCCACAGTCGTGTTTTCCAGCACCCACGGGACAGGGGGCTGCGAGGGTGGGGCCCCAGGACCTCCTCCCCCACGGCCGCCGCCTCGACCTGGGGCCCGGGCTCCTTCCGACACTCCCCTCTGAGCCTGGCGGGCTGCGCCTCCGTCAGGCCTGGCCCTCAGCGAGATTTCATAGGATGCCCCCGGTGGCGCTGGATGGCCGGGCGTGGTCCTGTGGCTGCAGGGACAGAGGACTGCTAAACATATCCGCTGTTTTGGCCCATCGGCTCGGGCCAGGGATCTCAGGCACGGTGACCCCCACAGCCACCCTGCAACGTGTGCACCACGACTCCCATTGCGCAGATGCGGAAACAAAGGCCCAGAGGGTCACCCAGTTCGCAGTTGCCCCCGCGTCAGTGCTCCGGGCCCCCTGCTGTGTCCTCTCCCTGCCCCTCTCGTTCTGGGGGATCCGGCAGGGGAGGGGGGGGCGGGTTTCCAGCTGCTCCTCATTTCTGGATCCGTAGAATCCCCACCGCGCTGGGTTCCCAGGCACCACACTCCCAGCCACGCCGCGGGCCGCGTCGGACAGAACGCCACGACTTCTCGGCCTCTCTGGGTTCCGAGTGCCTTCGCCGGAGCCCCAGGGGCACCACCGCCACCCGTGCCACCCAGGGGCCACCGCTCGGGCTTGCGTGGCTCACCCAGTGTCCTGTGTTCTCTCAACAGCAAATGAAGCTCATGGCCGAGAACCTGAAGGAGGAATCAAGGGAAGGCCGTAAGGAGGAGGAGGAGGAGGAGGCCTGAGGGCCGCGCGGGCTGCCCTGCACGAGGGCACGGGGGCACCTGGACCCGGACCCCATGCGTGGCCCATGAGGCGGTGCCCGGTGGCAGGCAGCCCCGCCCCCCGGTGTCCTGGTGGGGGCCCGTGGAGCCCCCCGCCAGGCCGCACGCCGATGCGGCTGTCCCCCTCCCCCCACCCCTACCCCCCCCCCCCCCGCACCGCCCCGGGGCCTCACCCCTCGCAGCCAGCCGCTGTCACGCCCGTGGCCTGGGCCGAAGGGGCCGCCTGCCGAACCCCAGTCGAGGGGGGGCGTGCGCCGCGAGGCCGTGTCGCCGGCACCCGGACAGCTGCGACCACCCCTTCCCCGGTTCTGTTTCGCGGTGTGTCCCCCGAAACCACAGTAACGAAGCCATTAAAGGCAACGCGCACCTCTCTGACTCCTCCTTAGCGCACGTGGCCCGGGAGGCCCCCCCTTCCGAAGCCAGCCCCGGGTCACGTCGTCGGGGGGGGGGGGGCGTTGGCGCCAGAGGCGGGGTGCCGGCTGCGGGCTCGGCTGGGGACGGGGCGCCCGTGCGCCACCCGCGGAGCCTGGGGCCGGGCCTGGGGCCCAGGCCATCCTCGTCCTCGGTCCTCGTCCTCGGGAGGTGAGGCTCTGTCCCCGCGGGGGGCCTGGCCAGGGCCGCTGGGGGGGCTGCCTCCGTGCCCAAGGCCCCAGGCGGAGGGAGGGAGGGCCGGCTGCCTCGCCCGGCACCCCGGTGTGGGCTCACCCCTGCGGAAGAGGGCCCCCGCCCCCCCCCCACCCCACCCCCGTGCCGTGGGGCCGCGCGCACCTCTTTCCCAGGCGCGAGGACGGTGCCTCTGGGGTTCCGGCTGCGGTCTAGCCGGCGTGAGGACCGCCCGGGAGGGCAGGGCCCCGCTTCCTTCTTCCCCTGCCAGCTGCCCCCCTCTGCCTCACGCGGCGGCCGGCACCCCCCCCCACCCCCCAACTCCCCGGCCCGGGCCCGGGCCCTCCGGCCGGGCCACCACGCACCTGCGGGCCCTTCCTTCCACTTGGGAGGCAGCCGGGAGGGGCTGAGGACCTGGTGGCTTCTAGACCCGTGTCCCTCGGGGCCTGGCACCTGGATCCCCCCGTTCCTCCCGTTCGCATCGGTGGAGGCGGCCCCGGGGGGGCCTAGCGTGCCAGAAGCCCCTCCTCCCCGCCAGGCCTCCCCGCCCGCCGGCGCGGACGTCTCCCAGTTGGCCCTGCCCGGTCCCCGCCTGGCGGAGGGCGCTCCAGGGCACAGGCGGTCGGTGGTCGTCCGGGGCTTGAGGAACGCTTTCCGCAGCTCGCTCGCGTTTCGAAACACCAGTGAGCCGTAGCCGCCGCTGTGGTCCCGGGCCCTGAGCCGCCTCCGGGAGCCTCCCCGCGCTGCAGCCCGGGCGCCTGTGTTTGCTGGGGAAGGAGAGACGGCAGGCGGGCCGG